>NC_040086.1:41372270-41972270 GCF_003369695.1 Bos indicus x Bos taurus
TTACTGCCTGTCGTGTGTGTGGCTTATGAACTATAGGTTTGATATTTGGCAGAATGTGTAAGAACTGATAATTAGGTATGTGTGTGTAGGTAGTGACATTTGTTTAAAACAAAGTACTGTAAAACTGAATTCATTTATGCCTCTTACTTTGTTCAGCCTCTCATAGACAAGTAATAAAATATACCAATAATATCTCACTTTACAATAAGCTTTAATTATACAGACACCTGATAAAATGCAGATGAGCTATCTGTTCAAGAGCTGTGTGGTTTCTAATAAATAGAATTGGTAGTGTGTGTGTGTGTTCATGTGTGTGTGTGTGTGTGTGTGTGTGTGTGTGAGAGAGAGAGAGAGAGACAAACAGAGATGGGGAATTATACATAGTAGTACTGGGATTTTTGAAGTTGAGTATTTTAAATTTGTAAAATTTTCTTGGCTGTGGTTATATTTAACAAATTAGAAAAGATTCTCACATAATTTGTCTTTATTTATTGTGCCAAAATACTAAAAGAAGTAATGACACATAAAGTAAGATCATTTGATGAATGCATGTTACTTTTTTATATTGCCATTTGAAAGAATTAGGTTTTTCTTTGTGTTTTGCAAAATAATATGAATATAAATGCTAGAAGCATGACTGAAGAACCATTTTTAAGAAATCCCAAATGATGTAGAGCATTTAGGAACCTTGGTCACTTTTCTTCCTGTGAGCGAAATCTGACTGCTGACAAATTGTGTCAGAAATTCTAAACCAGATCAAATGGATGTTCTTTCCAGGTTAAAAGAAATCCAGAGAAGGCCTGAACCAAGGCTCTTTATGGTGGAGGTTACTGTTAGAGCAGCTCTGCTAATTTCTGGTTTGTTTTTTGTTTCTTTATTTCTGCTGTATCCCTCAGCAGAAGTTCATTGCAATAAACTTGGATACTAAATGAGGCTTTATTAATTAGGGATGGGCAGAAAACCAGCTGTGACATAGTGACCCCGGGTGGGAAGCCAAACCAGAGTAATTAAGACATAACATGGTAATGGGAACAAATAATGAATACACTTAGTGACCTGATGCCGAGCAGTGCCCCCTCTCCAGGCCTGCGTTTTTTTCTTTTACTACTTTTTTTCCCTTTTAAACTGATAAACTCCTGGAATAGATTTCTTATTATACTTTACTACAGATGATGTCCAAAGAAAAGACAGTCAAAAAAAATAGGAGGAAAATATGGAGAAACCGTGAGGTTTAAAGGCTACTAGGTGATTCTATATCTGTTGTTAGTGATCAGAGATTGGTGTTCCTTTATTCTTTGTCACACAGCATTTCTCTTACAAGGACAAAGCAAAAATGGAATGATATCCTGGATGAAGTATGCATCTCTCCTCACCCACTGATGATCTGCTGTATCTGCTGGGTTTATTCCTAGCATGCTCACTCCTCTCTGTGCTGAGGAAAAAAAGAATTTGGAAGAAACCTACATGGCCCCCAAGCTCTCAGAAGGTGAGGAAGTTTCTTGTGGTCCTCTGTGCCAAGCTCTGGATACCCAGGAAGGAGACTGTGATAAGGCCTTCATCATGGAGTCCACATCAGAAATTTGTAGACACAGAAGGACAAAGCACTTACTAAGGAGCATGCTCGCTGTTTTGAAATGGTTCACAAAGTTTCCAGGTGGATAAAAACCTGACCCAGTAAACCACACTTTCTAATGCATTTTGGCACAAGGCTAATTGTGCCAGGAGACGGTTTCATTTTCAGTGTGTACATCTCAATCCCAAGCACCCTAACTCCTGCTTCCTCCCTTTCTTCCCTCCTGGTGGCCATAAGTTTTGTTCTCTAAAATCTGTAAATTTGTTTCTGTTTTGTAAACCAGTTCATTTGTATCATTTCTTTTTAGGTTCTGCATGTAAGTGCTATCATAAGGTTTTTCTCATTGTCTGACTTACTTCACTCAGTATGTATACACTGCTATAATAAAAGTGGATAATCAACAAGGACCTACTGGCTTCCCTAATAGCTCAGTTGGGAAAGCATCTGCCTGCAGTGCAGGAGAACTGGTTTGATTCCTGGGTCGGGAAGATCCCCTGGAGAAAGGATAGGCTACCCACTCCAGTATTCTTGCTGCTGCTGCTGCTAAGTGGCTTCAGTCGTGTCCGACTCTGTGCGACCCCATAGACGGCAGCCCGCCAGGCTCACCCATCCCTGGGATTCTCCAGGCAAGAACACCGGAGTGGGTTGCCATTTCCTTCTCTAGTATTCTTGGGCTTCCCTTATGGCTCAGCTGGTAAAGAATCTGCCTGCAATGTGGGAGACCTGCATTCAACCTGGATTGAGAAGATCCCCTGGAGAAGGGAAAGGCTACCCAGTCTGGTATTCTGGCCTGGAGAATTCCATAGACTGTATAGTCCATGGATTCACAGAGAGTCAGACAGGACTGAGCGACTTTCACTTTCACCATATAGCACAGGTAGCTCTGATCTATATTATATAGTATGAATGGGAAAAGAATTTGAAAAATAATAGATCCATGTATGTATATTACTGAATCACTTTGCTGTAGACCTGAAACTCTCACCACTCCAATATACACTCCAATATAAAATAAAGAGGTAAAATAAATGAAGAGTTTAATTTTCAACATTTTAGAAACTTTGTAAGTGCTGTGACTGTTGAATCTTTTTAGAAATACTTGCTGTCTTGTGAAAATTTAATTGTTTGGCACCTTTGCAGATCTTGAAGTTATGTAGGATCCTTACGTGTATAATTCCAAATCTGACACAGAGTAGGTGCTCAATGTAAGCTGATTAAGTAATTATATGTCTAAGCATGTAATGTGGTGAATCAAGGCAATTATCCCAATAAAGGAGTCAAATAAAATACAAAACAAATGTACCAACAAAATTAAACACACCATTAACATTGCTCTAATAGAAGTTAAGACATCTTGCTTTTTATTTTCTTGACTTTTAAGGCTAGTTTACTTCAGTTTACCATTTGTTCATGTGTATCAACTTAGCCAAAATATTTATGATACCTGATCCCACCTAAGAGATTTTCTTGTCCCAACTTAAAATCATTTGTACTTCAGTTCATTCTTTAGTTGAAACAAATCTTCACCCAGTTTCTCAGATAATAAAAGATTACTAAATAAGATCTAGCCTAATTAACAGGAAAATGAGTTATGAATATGTCAATTACAGCTCTCCAAAGTTATCCATTAGTACCACTTTGAGTGTAAAGGCTTCTCTTTTTTTTTCCTATAAAAATTGCCTACCAGTTGTAAGAGACCCATAGATAGTATTCTTGATAATGTATTCTTGTGTCATGAAAGCACTGGCATTTCTTCTGCCTTCTGTGAATCATGTCATAGCTGGCACATGAATTAATCAATAGAAACATTCTGTATCTATTAACAGTTTACTCTGGGGACATAAAAGTCCTGGGAAAAGTAAAAAAGAATTGTCCCCATTTGATTTGAAAGTAGCTCTGCTTGGTTCCTCTCACACTGAACAAAGAAGATATATTGCAAGATCACTGCTTTAAATGATTAATTTTTTTAAATGAGATGTGTTTGAATAAACAAATAATAAAATAGTGGCAATAGACTCTCAGGTTTTCTTCTGCCTGACCTACGGTATTTTGTTTCAGTATGGTATTCAAACGAATGACTTTAGGAAAGTCCTAAGAGTTTTCTCTATATTATTCAGTTCATTTCAGTCACTCAGTTGTGTCCGACTCTTTGTGACCCTATGGACTGCAGCACGCCAGGCTTCCCTGTCCATCACCAACCCCTGGAACCTACTCAAACTCATGTCCAGCGCATTGGTGATTATGGCTCAGCTGGTAAAGAATCTGCCTACAGTGCGGGATACCTGGGTTCAGTCCCTGGGTTGGGAAGATCCCCTGGAGAAGAGAAAGGCTACTCACTCCAGTATCCTGGCCTAGAGAATTCCATGGACTGTATAGTTCACAGGAGTCAGACATGACTGAGCAACTTTCTATATTATTAGGTTGGTACAAACGTAATTTCTATTGATTGGCAAGACGGTGTTCCCCTCCTGTTGCTTGACCCGAGGCCAAACTGTGGTGGAGGTAACGAAAATAATGGCCATCTCCTTCAAAAGGTCCCATGCACACACTTTTCTAGTAATCAGGTAAGGATATGAGAATTGGACGATAAAGAAAGCTGAGTGTGGAAGAACTGATGCTTTTGAACTGTGGTGTTGGAGAAGACTCTTGAGAGTCCCTTGGACAGCAAGGAGATCCAACCAGTCCATCCTAAAAGGAAATCAGTCCTGAATATTCATTGGAAAGACTGATGCTGAAGCTGAAACTCCAATACTTTGGCCACCTGAGGTGAAGAACCAACTCATTGGAAAAGACCCTGATGCTGAGAAAGATTGAAGGCAGGAGGAGAAGGGGATGGCATAGGAGGAGATGATTGGGTGGCATCACTGAAGCAATGGACATGAGTTTGAGTAAGCTCTGGGAGTTGGTGATTGACAGGGAAGCCTGGCGTGCTGCAGTCCATGGGGTTGCAAAGAGTTGGACATGACTGAGTGACTGAACTGAACTGAACAATGTAATTGCAGCTTCAGACATGAATTTTAAATCATTATAACTAGGCTCGACACTGCTGCTGCTGCTGCTGCTGCTAAGTCACTTCAGTCATGTCCGACTCTGTGCGACCCCATAGACGGCAGCCCACCAGGCTCCCTGGTCCCTGGGATTCTCCAGGCAAGAACAGTGGAGTGAGTTGCCATTTCCTTCTCCAATGCATGAAAGTGAAAAGTGAAAGTGAAGTCGCTCAGTCGTGTCTGACTCTTCGCGACCCCATCTTTATTAATCAAATAGGAACAATTACAATCAACACATTTTGCCAACAAGAAATAATTTTTTTTTCTATAGCATAAAAATCCATGCTTTGGGAACTCAGTGAACTCTTGGAAAGCATTTTCTGCCTCTTGCTGGTTGTGGAAAAGTTTTCCATACAAGAAGTTGTCAAGATACTTGAAGAAGTGGTAGTTGGTTGGCAAAAGGTCAGGTGAATATGGTGGATGAGGAAACATTTTGTAGCCCAAATCATTCAACTTTTGGTCGGGCATTGTCGTGGGGTAGAACTGGGCCCTTTCTGTTGACCAATACCAGCTGCAGGCATTGCAATATGGGGGGCATCTCATCAATTTGCTGAGCATACTTCTCAGATGTAATGGTTTCACTGGGATTCAGAAAGCTGTAGTGGATCAGATGGGCAGCAGACCACCAGTGACCATGACTTTTTTGGTGCACATTTGGCTTTGGGAAGTGCCTTGGGGCTTCTTCTCAGTCCAACCACTGAGCTGGTCATCACTGGTTGTTGTATAAAATCCACTTTTCGTCCCATGTCACAATCTGATCATGAAATGATTCATTGTTGTTGCATAGAATAAGAGAAGACAACACTTCAAAACAATTTTTTTGATTTCCAGTCAGCTCATGAGGCACCCACTTATCTAGCTTTCTAACCTTTCCAATTTGCTTCAAATGCCGAACGACTGTAAGATGGTTAACACTGAGTTCTTCAGCAACTTCTTAAGTAATTGTAAGAGGATCGGCTTCAATAATCCTTTCCATTGGTCCTTATCAACTTCTGATGGCTGGCCACTACACCCCTCAACCTCAAGTGTCTCATCTCTTTTGCAAGACTTCTTGAACCACCACTGCACTGTATGTTCGTTAGCAGTTCTTGGCCAAATATGTTGTTGATGTTGTGAGTTGTCTCCGCTGCTTTACAACCCATTTTGAACTCAAATAAGAAAATCACTCAAATTTGCATTTGGTCTAACATCATTTCTGTAATCTAAAATAAACATGAAATAGACAGCAAGTAATAAGTCATAGCAGAAAAGCATAAAGCGAGAAATGCACGTTAAAATGATGTATAACATAACCACATTTATTTAAGAATGTATTCCAATATCAAATGGCAGATTTCAACAATGAAAAACGTATTTACTTTTGCACCAACCTAATAGTAACCCTGACTTGCTCTTATTACTCACATAATATACAAAAAGAAGGACCTACCTCTTATAAAAGTATTTGCATCTTTCTTCTTTAATGATCAGGGTAAACATGAATTCTTCCAGAAAGAAAGGTCTATGGTTTTGACTGGTAGGGAATGGCTGTGGAAAGTTTGCTTCTATTTAACCAAACATAATTTCTTAGCCAACCTGAAAACAAATGCTTTATGATTTTTTTCCTCTAAATCATTTAATTCATTCTGTTTGGGAGAGTTTTATTTAAAAGTCAAGCTCAGGAAATTCAGAGCTTTGAAGATAAATAGTTTCCATTTCCTTTGAGTAAGTTTAGAAAGTTTTTCTGGTTTTAAAATGAAGGTAAGAAGGGAAAAGCTCCCCACCAACAGGAAAGAAGTCCTTGGGCTAAATCAGTATCCATCCATTGCTTACCTGAAAACATAGTGAAATACCAAAATTTATAAAGACAAAGGTACAATTTCCCCATCAGCCCACCGTTAACATTGCAAAGGACCTGTGCATTAAGCACATAGAGATTGTACCCTAGGGCAGGTTGCAGGTAACTTGGAATAAATGTAGTTGCTTCTGTGGTCTCAGAAGACGGGCAAGTGCTGTTTTCTTCGGAAGATACTAATACTGATGCAGTAAGCATTTCCAGAGATACTTTCCCAGAGTGGAGTCCTTTGCTTTATCCCCATTCTCCTGCCTTTTCTTTGTGCATGAAAAGAAGAGAACTGATGGTATAAAAAATAGTGGATGGAAGATGGACAGAATCAGAAAAAAAGGGAAGTTTAGAGATGGACCCAGAAAAACATTCTCTTTCCTGACAAGTGCCTTATGGAGACTGAGGGGAGAATAATTCCTGGAAGTCTTGTTTATGAACTTGTGTGCCTCTTATTGACCTTTTTCTGTATTTTTCAGCTTCTCTAAAAATTTTAAATTATCAATTAAGTCAAAGTTTTCATTTTTTAAAGGTAAATGGTCTTTCAAGGCATTCCCTTTAACCCATGTTTATGAGTAATATAGCTGGAAAGAAACTTAAAGATGACTTAACACAATATCTTCAAAGGATGTAGAAAGGAATCAATGATCTTGACTTCGAGTTTTGAGCATTTTCATCTATCATCTAGCTACCTGTCTACTTACACATACAGATTTATATACACACATATGTAATTTTCTTGTGTGTATGTGTGAAAGTTGTAAGAACTGTAATGTACACCAAACTCCTTAACCTCAGTAATCCCTCACAAAGACAATAGTGTGCAGACGGTGAGTATTGTATTTGCTTCAGTCTAGAGCCACAGCCTATCCTTCTCCACCCAGCTCTGTTCTCAATAAACTCCTTCAACTTCTCATTTGCAATGGGGTTCTGGCAATAGACGCATGGGCAGCACATCTGTTATTCCCTGACTCTCTTCTTACCAGGTCCAATGGCTCCCACTATGGTATACAATGATTCATCTAATCATTCTTTTAATAAGTAGATATCAAAGCTCAATTTGTTCCAGATGCTAGAAGCATGACTGAGACCAAAGGTGTGAGATCTCTGCTCACACAGAATTCATTTAAAAAGTGGCTGTTTCCATTGTTTTTATTTTTAATCCAGAAATATTTCTTGAAGGGTTTTGTGATCCATCTTTTAGTGAAAGAGGCTTTTTCTTTTTTTAATAATTAGAAAAAGTGTCAAAAACAATCATTGTAAATGAAGCTAGTAATTTGATATGTGTGTGTGCATGCTAAGTCACTTCAGTCACGTCTGACTCTTTGTGACCCCATGGACTGTAGTCCACCAGGCTCCTCTGTCCATGGGATTATCTAGGCAAGAATACTGGAGTGGGTTGCCGTGCCCTCCTCCAGGGAATTTTCCTGACCTGGGAATCGAACCAGCATCTCTTACGACTCCTGCATTTACCACTAGCGCCACCTGGGAAGTCCATAATTTGATATATTCATGGCAAATAGGTTGTATAAACCAGGAAAATTGTTAAGTAAAAGAGATAACGTAAAAGAATTTTAGTTACTATTCTATGGGTATTTGAGTCATAGTGATGCCAAGTGAATTAATGAAATATTAAATATAGGCATGTAAGTGAAGACACTCTATTTCTTGTCATACTCTAAACTGTGCAGAGAGTACATGTGTAAAGTAGGCTGTAAAATGATTAAAACCTGCAGATGATCTTTGTTTAACACTTTCAGGTTGTTTTGATATAGGAAAGAAATTTCTTATTCATCGAGAAACTTCTTTGAGTTATAGATTTGACAATGAAGACTGACTATACATAGTGATAAAACATCTGCTCCAGTCTAGTTGGATGCTCAGTCAATTTTGGGAAGAAATCAGTCAAGCCTGTTGCTTGGTGGCATGTAGACAAAACTACCAAGTGATCGACTGAGTTTTTCACTTTTCAATGGGTTGTTTGGCACCGTGTAGACCCAGCCTATGATTATACTGCCATCTGTATTCTTTCTTACATCAGTCTTATTTCAGCCACAACTTATACATGCTGTTTTGAGAAGAACTCGTCAATATTTTGGTTTGTCTTTAGCTATAAGAGTGCCGTAGACAGTCTTGCGTGAACTTGGCTCTGCCTTGCTAATTCTCTGTCAGTTCTGGCAGCTATAGGAATTTAAGTTCATGATGGAGATATTTGGATTCCCCTCAAAATAAAAATATGTAAAATAAAATCTTAAAATAAGCTGCTTTTCTTTGACAAAAATACCCAAATTCCTAGAAATGGTCTGCCATGGTCTATATATATAATATATATTATATATATAATATATATAATTTTAATGTAAAAACAATACAAACAGAATAGTTAACAATTTTGAAGTTAACAATTGCTCATGTTATCATAGCTTCCAAACTGGATGAAGCAATTGAAGATATCATCCCTTTCCAATTTCAACTGTACATAAATGCTTTTTAAATTAAACTAGTAATGGTGGTAGGAATGTTCACTCAAAATTGGAAAATGAATTAAAATATTACACATATTTATCTTTCATAGTGCTATCACGTCTTATAATGTTACAGCCACTATAGGGACCAGTTATTTCTTCTAAGGAGATAAGCTGACAAAAAGAAAGTTTGAGCTTTGGTGGGAAATGAATCATCAAAGAGTTTCTGCATAATGATAAAATTGTTCTCTAGTTTCAACAGTCAGAGTGATATTGAAACATGTTCCTATATAAATATACCTGAGTCAAAATCCCATTTTTTATTTGTTTCTTTCGTTAGTTAAAGTTGCTGCTGCTGCTGCTGCTAAATTGCTTCAGTCATGTCCGACTCTGTATGACCCCATGGACGGCAGCCCACCAGGCTCCCCGTCCCTGGGATTCTCCAGGCAAGAACACTGGAGTGGGTTGCCATTTCCTTCTCCAATGCATGAAAGTGAAAAGTGAAAGTAAAGTCGCTCAGTCGTGTCCAACTCTTAGTGACCCCATGGACTGCAGCCTACCAGGCTCCTCTGTCCATGGGATTTTCCAGGCAAGAGTACTGGAGTGGGGTGCCATTGCCTTCTCTGGGTAGTTAAAGTTAGGGGAAGTGATATCAGAGAAAAGGAGGAGGAAATATGTGTTCTTTATTCAGCCAAGGGATAAAACAGGCAGATTAAGGTTTTGTGGGCCCCAAAATGTATACAATTGGGTGACCCTTTTCAAAAATACGTAAAATTACAAATAAAAAATTAAGTTTAAAGGTTGATGTTATTTAACTTATAGGAATATAATGTAATTTAGTTTAATTAGTGTAGTGTTAGTCACTCAGTCTTATCCAATTCTCTGCAATCCCATGGACTGCAGCCCACCAGGCTCCTCTGTCCATGGAGTTCCCCAGGCAAGAATACTGGAGTGGGTTACCATGCCCTCCTCCAGGGAATCTTCCCGATCCAGGGATCAAACCTGTGTCTCCTGCACTGCAAGCAGATTCTTTACCATCTGAGCTACAGCCCTTAGGTAGGCCCTAAGGGTAAAGCCCTTAGTTTAATTAATGTTACTTAAAATGAGAGGTCTTTATCTTTTGAAGAGCCATGTATTAATCAGGGACCCTAAACCCTGAACTTCATTAGCTTCACAACGTAGCCAAGGGACTAACAGAATATACCAGAACAACAACAATGAGAAAAATTACCTGGAATTTGAGCAAAGAAAAACAATATGTCATTAAAATATGATTTATGATATATCTTATATTTAAATATCTTTGGCTACCAACTATTCATAAATAACTCTTGTATGGGGTAATCTGGGTTTCTCTTTTCCTTTGTTCCAGTAAAATCTGAATCAGCTGATTCTTAACTTCATTATCTTTTGAAACATTTTAGAATCACTAATTAAAAACCTGTAAAACATTAGGAGTAGTGGGCATATTACCAGAAGAAATACAGTGGCTCTAGAGGAGATGTAAAGTGGTAATTGAGGGTTGAGAAACCACAGATTTTTGTCTCACATGCCATCAGTATCTTCACATTGCAGATAAGTAAAATAATGCCCAGAGAAGGGAGATGATTTGCCTAGCTCCACAGAAACCATGAATGGCAGAGGCAAGTTTAGAAGACACATATGTGGGCAGCCAATGCTGTACCATATTCATCACTTCTGAATCCATATCAAACCCAAATCTCCTGTTTCCTTCACTGAGTCAGCCAAGCCAACTTTATTGTTGTAGTCACCACTATTGCCGCCTAGATTACAATTCTACATTCTAAGGAATTGCCTAGTGAATTGCAGTGTCTTCTCATAGGTTAATGTGGTATCAGTCAAATTTCGTATGAGCCTTTTGAGAATATTATGGTATTAACAGTACTTATTCTGACCATTGGAACCTCTTGTAGCTGCATTGCATTTTGCCAGTTGTGAAGTAATGTCTTTAGCACAAATCCATGTACATGATTCTCTACTTTTAAAATATTCCTTTCAGTCATTTAAGTGATTCACTGAGACAAAGATGGTATGGGAAACTGTTTTTTTCCAGCAGTTTAACAGAGATCAATCCTCCCACATAAACTAAAAAGACTAATTTAAATATAAAAATACATGGCTTATGTATATCAATAGCATGGCAAGAAAGTTGATAGTTCTCAGAGGCCAAATGATAAGTAGAAATAAGAACCCAAGAGGCAAGTAAAACAGTTAGTATAATCTGTGTCCTTAGGTGAATGATCAAACCTAGTTAAACTTGTTTCCTTTTGACAATTTCAAAGGTTGCAGTACTCACAAGTGAAAAATATGGCTTCTAAAGGAGATCCTCTCCATAAAGCTGGGACCCTAAAGAGTGATACTCTCAGTAAGTAGAAGTATTACCTTTTCCCAAGGGATCAACAAGATAAAGTGCTCATCTTGAACCTTAACTGAAGGAAAAACCTCTTCTTTGGGAATTCATACCACAAGCCAATCTTTACTGGCTGGGTTTGCAAATGGAATCCACAGTGCCTGGATATGGTCACATAAAATTCAAGCCAAGCATTAATTAAAGTAATGCTGGATTACTAGTTCCTCTAGTTACCTAGCCAGAGTAAATGCAAATTCTATCTAAAGGAGCCATTTCCATCCAATCCACAACAAATTGGCAGAAATGTGGCTCAGATGATAAAGAATCCACCTGCAGTGTGGGAGACCTGGGTTGGGAAGATCTCTTGGAGAAGGAAAAGGCTCCAGTATTCTGGCCTGGAGAATTCCACAGATTGTATAGTCCATGGGGTCATAAAGAGTCAGACATGACTGAGCAATTTTCACTTTCACAGGTTCAAAGAATATGAACTCAACTGCAAAATTTACAAAACACACAAAGCAACAGAAAACATGAGCAGAATTAATCTGACCTGAAATCTTCCTATATTGGAAATATCAAAAAAGAGTATGTTTAATATATTTAATAAATTAAAATAGAGGATAAAAATGAGTAAGAGAGAGGAGTTTATTTCAAACAATGACCAAGAAAGTATAAAATTAACCAGGGATCGATGAAAGAAAAATATAATAATTGAAATTTAAAACTCAATACTTATTTTCAAAATCAAATTAGACACAGATAAAAAGAGAGTTAATAATCTGGAAAGCATATCTGAAGAAATTATCTGAAATGTAGTACAGAAAAACAAAAAGAACACATCATTGAATTATTAGGAGACATGAAGGAGAGAGTCTAAGGCATATATATTTGGAAGTTTTTTTTTTTCATTTAAATTTATTTATTTTAATTAGAGACTAATTACTTTACAATATTGTATTGGTTTTGCCATACATCAACATGAATCTGCCATGGGTGTACACGTGTTCCCAATCCTGAACCCCACCTCCATAACAGAAGATCGAAGCAACATTTGAAGATAAAATAACTAACAATTTTTCAGAACCAGTGAAAAATACCTGTCCTTAGATTTACAAAATCCCAAATAGGACAAATTTTAAAAATCCACATTTAAGTTTATAATGCTAAAACTGGATATCAGCAAAGACAAAGAAAATGTCTCAAAATGACACAGAAAAAATAAATTGTCTAAATAAGTATGATTGTTAAATTAATAGTTGACTTCTTATCAGTAGCAATGGAAGCCAGAATATCTTCAGTGCCCTGAAAAAAAAATATGAACCTAGAATTCTATATTCAACAATATTTTATCAAGGGTAAGGGTAAAATAAGAAGGTTTCCATGTGAAAAGTTTGAGATGCAAGGAAGAATAATAATAAAAAAGTAACTAACATTTTGGGAAGTCTAAACAAATATTGACTATATAAAGCAATACTTAAACTTTTGTGTTTGTAAAAGAGAAAAATAAAATAAGATAAAAATCCATAAAGCAATAATGCATGAAAAGGGAAAGAGTTATCAGAGTTATAGTTTTCTAACATTTGTTCAGAAGAAGAGTGAAAATAATAATTAGCTTTAAAATTTTATATATTCTTAGGCATGTTTAGATTCCTAATGTAATCACTAAAATAAATAAAAGTTAAGTAGAGAGAAAAAATATAATCAGAGACTATATTTTATTCATTCAAAAGAAGAAAATAAGGGCAGCAAAAACAAACACAGAAAAGATGTAATCAATTTTTACTTCAAAATAGGATAGAAATAAACCTGAGTCCATCAATAATTATAATAAATCTAAATGGAGTAAATGATGCAATGAAAGACAAATAGACATACGTAGTGCATTACAATGCAAATAAGTTGAATATATAAGAATGCAAAAGGTACCCATCTAATACTATCCAAAACAAAGAAAAGGAGAAAGAAAAGAAAAAAGCTAGTGCACTTGACTAATACCAGACAGTATAGACATTAAACTGAAAAGGATTACTAAGATTAAAGGAGATAACTAGGTAATGATGAATAACTCGATACAATGGAAAATAAAAGAAGTTTTAAATATTACACAACTATACAAAGCAACATTTTGTTCTTAAAAATATGTAAAACAAAAATTAAGATAAATACAAGGGAATTCCTTATATTGGAACATTTAACTATACATATCATTAATTAAGAAAAATAAATCAATATATTGATTTGAGGGACAATTTACCAGCTGGATCTAATGACTATATACAGAATATGTTTTTCTTTTCTTCTGTTCCTTCAAAACTTAGAGTGAATTTCAGATATGTTATTATATCACCTCTACATAATCCTGCAAAAGTTTCTCAAAAACATGAACTTGTTTTTACATAATTATATGCTTCCTCGATGGCTCACCAGTAAAGAATCTGCCTATAGTGCAGGAGATGCAGGTTTGATCCCTGGGTCGGAAGATCCCCTGGAGGAGGAAATGGCAACACACTCCAGTATTCTTGTCTGGAAAATCCCATGGACAGAGAAGCCTTGTGGGCTACAGTCCATGGGGTCCCAAAAAGTCGGACATTACTGAGCACACACTCGACCATATATATGTCTGATAAAATTATCAATAATTTATTGATATCATCCAAAATCCAGTCCACACTATTAAAATTACCCTGATTGTCCAAGAATATTTCATACTTGGTTTACTTGAAATAAGATCAAAAGAGCTGTTTTCTTTTAGTCTCCTCTGTTTTTTCTTTAAGCCACTGACATTAAAGAAACTGGTCATTTCTAAAAGAAACGTCACATTCTGAATTTATCTGATCTCTTCGCTGTGGTGTTAATTAACTTGTTCCTCATTCCTTCTTTATTCTCTATAAATGGAATTTAAGTCTAAGGGCTTGAATAGATTTCATCTCAGTTGGGAAGTGGGGAGGGAGAAAGTACTTAATATTGCCTTACAACAAGATAGCACCAAGTCTGTTTGGTCCTGTTAGTAATCCAAAGATCAGTTGGTTCATGTGGTGAGTCCGTGGTCCCTCCAGCCTTCATTCTCCATCAGCCTTTCTTCTAATGATTTGATCCATGTTGACCATTGTCTGAACCTATTTCAGTAGATTTTGCAAAATAAAATCTGTTATTTTCAAGTATACATAGTATATTTGTGAAAATTCAAAACATTTTGCCATAAAGGAAGTATCAAAACATAAACTTATTTTGAAAGTTGGTATCATGGAAACTACCTTCTATTATCACTATGAAATTCAAATGGGATTAATAGGTAGCTTGGAAAATGTCAATACATTTCAATTCTTTTTCAGTCAACTTTAAAGGTGATATGAGGTATGAGAGAAAAAATTATGTCAATTACATTTTAAACTAAAATTTAAAATTCCTAAACAAAATATTAGAACACTGACATCTAACAATGTGTAACAAAATGAAATTCTCTCCAGAGGGAAGATTAATTAAAATTAGAAATATCACATAATGTAGTTACCAACCTGAGAGATGAAAGGGCAAAAATAGCATGATTCTCTTAAAAGAGTAAAATCCTTCAATAAAGTAAACATATATTAATAGTTTTTATTTTTAAAAATTGTGAAAGAAAAGAGAAAAAAGGAAGAAAAAGAATTTAGCAAAGTAGAAATAGAAAGAAATTGCATTAATCTGATGATTAGTAATCTACAAGACATCAGATCAGATCAGATCAGTCGCTCAGTCGTGTCCGACTCTTTGCGACCCCATGAAATGCAGCACGCCAGGCCTCCCTGTCCATCACCAATTCCCAGAGTTCACTCAGACTCATGTCCATCGAGTCAGTGATGCCATCCAGCCATCTCATCCTCTGTCATCCCCTTCACCTCCTGCCTCCAATCCCTCCCAGCATCAGTCTTTTCCAATGAGTCAACTCTTCCCATGAGGTGGCCAAAGTACTGGAGTTTCAGCTTTAGCATCATTCCTTCCAAAGAAATCCCAAGGCTGATCTCCTTCAGAATGGACTGGTTGGATCTCCTTGCAGTCCAGGGGACTCTCAAGAGTCTTCTCCAACACCACAATTCAAAAGCATCAATTCTTTGGCGCTCAGCCTTTTTCACAGTCCAACGCTCACATCCATACATGACCACTGGAAAAACCATAGCCTTGACTAGATGAACCTTTGCTGGCAAAGTGATGTCTCTGCTTTTGAATATGCTGTCTACAAAACATAGTGCCTACCTATAGAACAGTGAAAACATCAGCTTTAAAATGGTAAAAAATAGAAGGGTGCCTGCTCTCTCCAATTCTGTTTGCCTTTATATTATAAACTTTAATTCCAGTTCCAAAGAAAGGCAGTGCCAAAGAATGCTCAAACTACCGCACAATTGCACTCATCTCACATGCTAGTAAAGAAATGCTCAAAAGTCTCCAAGCCAGGCTTCAGCAATACGTGAACTGTGAACTTCCTGATGTTCAAGCTGGTTTTAGAAAAGGCAGAGGAACCAGAGATCAAATTGCCAACATCCGCTGGATCATGGAAAAAGCAAGAGAGTTCCAGAAAAACATCTATTTCTGCTTTATTGACTATGCCAAAGCCTTTGATTGTATGGATCACAATAAACTGTGGAAAATTCTGGGAGAGATGGGAATACCAGACCACCTGACCTGCCTCTTGAGAAACATATATGCAGGTCAGAAAGCAACAGTTAGACCTGGACATGGAACAGCAGACTGGTTCCAAATAGGAAAAGAGGTACGGCAAGGCTGTATATTGTCACCCTGCTTATTTAACTTATATGCAGAGAACATCATGAGAAACGCTGGACCGGAAGAAACACAAGCTGGAATCAAGATTGCCAGGAGACATATCAATAACCTCAGATATGCAGATGACACTACCCTTATGGCCGAAAGTGAAGAGAAACTCAAAAGCCTCTTGATGAAAGTGAAAGAGGAGAGTGAAAAAGTTGGCTTAAAGCTCAACATTCAGAAACGAAGATCATGCCATCCAGTCCCATCACTTCATGGCAGATAGACGGGGAAATAGTGAAAACAGTGTCAGACTATTTTTGGGGGGCTCCAAAATCACTGCAGAAGGTGACTGCAGCCATGAAATTAAAAGATGCTTACTCCTTGGAAGGAAAGTTATGACCAACCTAGATAGCATATTCAAAAGCAGAGACATTACTTTGCCAACAAAGGTCCATCTAGTCAAGGCTATGGTTTTTCCTGTGGTCATGTATGGATGTGAGAGTTGGACTGTGAAGAAGGCTGAGTGCCAAAGAATTGATGCTTTTGAATTGTGGTGTTGGAGAAGACTCTTGAGAGTCCCCTGGACTGCAAGGAGATCCAACCAGTCCATTCTGAAGGAGATCAGCCCTGGGATTTCTTTGGAAGGAATGATGCTAAAGCTGAAACTCCAGTACTTTTGCCACCTCATGGGAAGAGTTGACTCATTGGAAAAGACTGATGCTGGGAGGGATTGGAGGCAGGAGGTGAAGGGGATGACAGAGGATGAGATGGCTGGATGGCATCACTGACTCGATGGACATGAGTCTGAGTGAACTCTGGGAATTGGTGATGGACAGGGAGGCCTGGCGTGCTGCGATTCATGGGGTTGCAAAGAGTCGGACACAACTGAGCAACTGAACTGAACTGAAATGAGTTCAGTAAAGGGAAAAAATGTACAAGAGAGACCACATGATATAATATTTAAGAGTATAGATTTTGGACCAGACTGCCTAGGTTTAAATCAATTCTATATTGCTTCTCCTCTCTGTGCTTCAGTTTCTAGTGTATAAAATGGAGATAATAACCTACCTCAGTGGAGGTTGTTAAAGCTACTATTTAAAAGTGCTTAAAGCAGTGCTTACAAAATACTAAATACTATACGTGTTAAGTAAAATGAATTGGAAAAAAATCCTGTAATCATTAGTCAGAGATGACAAGATTGGCTATATGGAAACCTCAATACAGTCCAGTTCAGTTCAGTTCAGTTGCTCAATCATGTCCGACTCTTTGCGACCCCATGGACTGCAGCACACCAGGCCTCCCTGTCCATCACCGACTCCCAAGAGCCTACCCAAACTCGTGTATATCACATCGGTGATGCCATCCAACCATCTCATCCTATGTCATCCCCTTCTCCTCTCGCCTTCAATCTTTCACAGCATCAGGGTCTTTTCAAATGAGTCAGTTCTTCACATCAGGTGGCCAAAGTATTGGAGTTTCAGCTTCAATATCAGTCCTCCCAATGAATATTCAGGACTGATCTCCTTTAGGATGGACTGGTTGGATCTCCTTGCAGTCCAAGGGACTCTCAAGAGTCTTCTCCAACACCACAGTTCAAAAACATCAATTCTTCCACACTCAGCTTTCTTTATGGTCCAACTCTCACATCCATACATGACTACTGGAAAAACCATAGCCTTAACTAGACGGACCTTTGTTGAGATGGACTGGAATGGGTAAATTTAACCCAGATGACCATTATATCTACTACTGTGGGCAAGAATCCCTTAAAAGAAATGGAGTAACCATCATCGTAAACAAAGGAGTCCGAAATGCAGTACTTAGATGCAATCTCAAAAATGACAGAATGATCTCTGTTCATTTCCAAGGCAAACCATTCAATCTCACAGTAATCCATTACTGGTTTATGCCCCGACCAGTAATGCTGAAGAAGCTGAAGTTGAACAGTTCTATGAAGACCTACAAGACCTTTTAGAACTAACACACACAAAAGATGTCCTTTTCATTATAGGGGACTGGAATGCAAATGTAGGAAGTCAAGAAACACCTGGGGTAACAGGCAAATTTGGAAAGTCAATACAATATAGATTAATTTATCACCACTAATTCAATAGTAAAGCAGCTTTGTTAATATCAAATCAGCATATAAAATGAGTAATATTACTACATACCAATAACTAATGTTAGAAAGCATATTTTAAAAAGATAACCTTTACAATGGCATTAAACATAAGTAAGGTGACTGGTGAAAATTCTAACAAAACGTGCATATGCTATTTGTGGAAAAAGAAAACTTTATTGAAATACAGTAAGAAAATCTAAATAGAGCTTTACCATGTTAATAGATAGGAAAATTCAATAATGTAAAGATGTTAATTTTTCCTAAATTGATCTACAGAATTGTGACTCTCATTTTTTTCCAGTTGGGCCACAGCAAGCTTTCCTTTCTCATCTATTCTCCCTACAATGCCTTGTCATTTCTATCATAGGGAGGTGAGGGCGGGGCTCTGTGCGCATCCCCTTTCATTTAAGTTGTGGCAGAAACAATGATATCTTATACTGAGTCTAAGTCATAAATGTTAATGCAAGGTCTGCCTGAACCTCTTGCAACTCTTTGTTTGTTCTAGAAATCTAGTCCTCATGTTGTGGGGAATTAGAGAAACAACACGGAGAAGAGGTGTGAGTAGTTATGGCCAACAGTCCCAGCTGAGGTCCCAGCTGACATCCAGCTTCAACCTCCCGACTTGTGAACGACTGATCTTAAGATGTGTCCAGTCTCCACCATCACCAGACAGAAACCATATGAAAGATCCCAAGAGAGAACTGGCCAGCTGATCCTAGCTGAATCCCAGAACTATGACACATTAAAAAACAAAATGATTATTCTTTTATGCCGCTTAGTTTAGGGTGATTCATAACAAAATAATAAATATCTAGAATAAATTTTGCTATTTAAAATTCCTATGATGAGTTTTAACCTGTACATTAATTCTGAAGTGACAGATATTTCTGAACAAAGGGGAAAAAAAAGTGAGGAGACTTTCCTTGTCAGACATCAAAAATTATTATAAAGGTATAGAAACTAAATATGTGATAATGCCACACAGATAGACAAATTGCTTAATGGAACAGAAGAAAAATCTCAGCAATATAGGAAGCCCACATCAGGGAGGCCCACCTTTGTAAGCCAGCTTCCTGTGTAAGAAATGACATTAAAATCAACAGGGAAAGGATTGACTTTAATAACTGATTCTGGGGGTGAAAACAGTTATCTAATAAGGGTGTTGGAGAAGGAAATGGCAACCCACTCCACTATTCTTGCCTGGAGAATCCCAGGGATGGCGGAGCCTGGTGGGCTGCTGCTTATGGGGTCTCACAGAGTCGGACACGACTGAAGTGGCTTAGCAGAATAAGGGTGTATAAAATTTAGAAGATAATATAAAAGACAAATTTGACCCATTTTTCCTGGTAGCATAATTTTTTAAACTTTTGGAAGTATGTAATTGTTGCAATATTTTAAGCCAAAAGGTAGAAACTTCCTAACACTCAAAAAAAGGTGTCTAATAACTCTGCGTGCCAAGTCACAATAATTAGCTCTTAAATCCAGAGTGTCTTTCTTCAAAAGTTAAGTGGCCAAAGGCTGCTTATATTTTAGGTATATATGTGGTAGTAGTTTGTCATCATTCTCTCTAGACCTGCTAAGCTGGTGAAACACTGAGAGATGGAAGAATTTCCTCTCCCTGTCTCTCTGACCATCCCCTAAGTGATGTTCCATGAAGATATTCCTCGTGTGCCCCTCATTCTTTTTGTGCTGTGCTTAGTCGCTCAGTCATGCCTGACTCTTTGTGAACTCATGGACTGTAGTCTGCCAGACTCCTCTGTCCATGGGGATTCTCTGGGCAAGAATACTGGAGTGGGTTGCCATGCCCTCCTCCAGGGGATCTTCCCAACCCAGGGATTGAACCCAGATCTCCCACATTGCGGGTGGATTCTTTACCGTCTGAGTCACTGGGGAAGCCCACCCCTCATTCTACAGAAACACAAAAACTTTCCAATTGTAGAAAATGAGAAGACAATATGTGTTATGTATCTACTGAACTCTGTTACCATTTACAACTACTTGAATTACTTTTTTTTTTCCAGAATTAGTTGGATAAATGCCTTTGTTTTCCATTTTACTTAATCAGCGTAGACAGAGCCGAAGGGTTCCTCCTTCTCTGAACACAGGCTTTTCCACTGCACAAACCATGCTAGTGCTCTTGATTGACATGACACAGCACTCTCAACCATTTGACTCCAGTGAATTGTCAGGCAAGAATGTCTGAAAGCAGAGTGACTGTTTAAGTACTTAAATGCACAGCAAATAACTGCTTGCCTGTTTTTCTTCACTAGTGCCATCTCATGAAGCGGTGTATTATTATAGATAATCTACAGTGAATAAAAGACAAAGCATTCCATATTCAAAATACACACACATTTGCCAAGTTGACTGAACCTGTGATTTTTCAAAATAAAAGATGCAAATATTTATTTGAAAAATGATATAATTAAGAGGGACTCACTACAGAGCAGTAACTACACATGCTGTATAACCAAACTGTAGCACCAATAAACAGGTTTCCCCAGTAAGCACCTTTTGTCAATACGATTAGTTAAACTTGTGCCAAGAAAGCTCTTTCATGCTTCAACAGGACATAGTTTGCTTGAAGTAATGATGACTAGTTATGTGTAATTATCTGATTATCCAAAACATTTTTAAAAAGGAACTTGCCTAAACAACTTTGGTGTGCTCCATTATAGGGTTTCATTTAGACTCTGAATTATTTAATGTTTATATAGTCCTGAGACAAACTGCACCATTCAAAACCAATTAAAAGATTTACCCCAATACATAACTTGTAAATTGGCACATTGTGGTTGGATACTTATTACTATTGGATTTTTTTTTAAACTAGTAGAGGCTTCAAAAAATAATAAGGTTTTCCAGAAAGGGAGTAGTTTATAAATCATCAATCAATGAAAATGATTCATGAAATTATATCAATTTTAATATAAAACAACATAATTCTTATCTCTTGTGTAGGTAGACTTTTAAGATGTATGAGAAAGTGAATTGCTTATACTATGTAAATGAAAATAATCATTCAGTGTCTAGCACCATCTTACAAATCAGGAAAAATATTAAGATGCATATGCAGAGACATTTTAGTCATTCTTATTCTTCTGGTTTACTTGGAAACACCATGAATTAAACTAATATTATTTTCTATTCAACCAGCATAAATTAACTTTGCTTCTTGGAACAATTTATTTTTAATACTTGCCCAATGAGTTAAAATTTTTCTTCCCAAGTGAGGTCTCTCTTCCTTATGGGAGATAACTTGATCTTGTTAATTATAAGGGGATAAAAAACATGGCTATAACTTTTAAATTATTTCTATATAATTTAAATTTAAGATATATTCATACATGATACTGGAGAAGGAAATGGCAACCCACTCCAGTACTCTAGCCTGGAAAATTCCATGGATGGAGGAGCCTGGTAGGCTACAGTCCATGGGATCACAAAGAGTTGGACACGACTGAGTGACTTCACTTTCTCTCTTCCTACAGTTTCTTTTGGGGAAGGAAATGGCAACCCACTCCAGTGTTCTTGCCTGGAGAATCCCATGGATGGAGGGGCCTGGTGGGCTGCGGTCTATGGGGTTGCAAAGAGTCGGACGTAACTAAGCAACTAACGCACACACACACACACACACACATACATGATACTGAGCTTGCATTGAATCATCTCCTTGTATTTACAACATTATTAGTTGATAGAATTAGGAATGCTTTGGCCACAAGTAATATAAAATATAATGGTCATCTGAGTTAAATTCACCCATTCCAGTCCATTGTAGTTCGCTAATTTCCTAGAATGTCAGTGTTCACTCTTGCCATCTCCTGTTTGATCACTTCCAATTTGCCTTGATTCATGGACCTGACATTCTGGTTCATAAGTAATATTGCTCTTTACAGCATTGAACCTTGCTTCTATCACCAGTCACATCCACAACTGGGTATTGTTTTTGCTTTGGCTCCATCCCTTCATTCTTTCTGGAGTTATTTCTCCACTGATCTCCCATAGCATATTGGGCACCTACAGACCTGGGGAGTTCCTCTTTCAGTATCCTATCATTTTGCCTTTTCATACTGTTCATGGGGTTCTCAAGGCAAGAATACTGAAGTGGTTTGCCATTCCTGTCTCCATTGGACCACATTCTTCAGACCTTTCCACCATGCCCGCCCAACTTAGGTGGCCCCACAGGGCATGGCTTAGTTTCATTGAGTTAGACAAGGCTGTGGTCCTAGTGTGATTAGACTGACTAATTTTCTGTGAGTATGGTTTCAGTGTGTCTGCCCTCTGATGCCCTCTTGCTACACCTACCGTCTTACTTGGGTTTCTCTTACCTTGGACGTGGGGTATCTCTTCATGGCTGCTCCAGCAAAGCGCAGCCATTGCTCCTTACCTTGGACGAGGGGTATCTCCTCACCGCCACCCCTCCTGACCTTGCACGTGGAGTAGCTCCTCTCATCCCTCCTGCACAAATCCTGAAAGATGATGCTGTGAAAGTGCTGCACTCAATATGTCAGAAAATTTGGAAAACTCAGCAGTGGCCGCAGGACTGGAAAAGGTCAGTTTTCATTCCAATCCCAAAGAAAGGCAATGCCAAAGAATGCTCAAACCACTGCACAATCGCACTCATCTCACACGCTAGTAAAGAAATGCTCAAAATTCTCCAAGCCAGGCTTCAGCAATACGTGAACTGTGAACTTCCTGATGTTCAAGCTGGTTTTAGAAAAGGCAGAGGAACCAGAGATCAAATTGCCAACATCTGCTGGATCATGGAAAAAGCAAGAGCATTCCAGAAAAACATCTATTTCTGCTTTATTGACTATGCCAAAGCCTTTGACTGTGTGGATCACAATAAACTGTAGAAAATTCTGGGAGAGATGGGAATACCAGACCACCTGACCTGCCTCTTGAGAAACCTATATGCAGGTCAGGAAGCAACAGTTAGAACTGGACATGGAACAACAGACTGGTTCCAAATAGGAAAAGAAATACGTCAAGACTGTATATTGTCACCCTGCTTATTTAACTTCTATGCAGAGTACATCATGAGAAACACTGGGCTGGAAGAAGCACAAGCTGGAATCAAGATTGCTGGGAGAAATATCAATAACCTCAGATATGCAGATGACACCACCCTTATGGCAGAAAGTGAAGATGAACTAAAGAGCCTCTTGATAAAAGTGAAAGAGGAGAGTGAAAAAGTTGGCTTAAAGCTCAACATTCAGAAAATGAAGATCATGGCATCTGGTCCCATCACTTCATGGGAAATAGATGGGGAAACAGTGGAAACAGTGTCAGACTTTATTTTTGGGGGCTCCAAAATCACAGCAGATGGTGACTGCAGCCATGAAATTAAAAGACGCTTACTCCTTGGAAGGAAAGTTATGACCAACCTAGACAGCATATTCAAAAGCAGAGACATTACTTTGCCAACAAAGGCCCATCTAGTCAAGGCTATGGTTTTTCCTGTGGTCATGTATGGATGTGAGAGTTGGACTGTGAAGAAGGCTGAGTGCCAAAGAATTGATGCTTTTGAACTGTGGTGTTGGAGAAGACTCTTGAGAGTCCCTTGGACTGCAAGGAGATCCAACCAGTCCATTCTAAAGGAGATCAGCCCTGGGATTTCTTTGGAAGGAATGATGCTAAAGCTGAAACTCCAGTACTTTGGCCACCTCATGAGAAGAATTGACTCATTGGAAAAGACTCTGATGCTGGGAGGGTTTGGGGGCAAGAGGAAAAGGGATGGCAGAGGATGAGATGGCTGGATGGCATCACTGACTCAATGGACGTGAGTCTGAGTGAACTCTGGGAGTTGGTGATGGACAGGGAGGCCTGGCGTGCTGCATTTCATGGGGTCACAAAGAGTCGGACACGACTGAGCAACTGAACTGATCTGAACTGAATATAAAGCATTACTAATATGGGTTAGACCAAGAGAGGCATATTTTTCTCCTGTAATAAAAGGTTTAGAGATAGGCAGGCAGCTTATGACATTGGTTCCCTCACTCAGACTTGCTGAAGCTGATGTCAGCTGAATTGCTCCTGACCTTATCTTCATGTATCCACAATGACTCCCCAGATCTGACACTGTGTTCACGTAAAGCTAAGAAGGACTAGGGGAGACAGGTGTCAGTACTGCCCACAGCTTTATTAGAAAAGCAAAGGCTTTTCCCCAGTCCACTCCGGCAGTAGAATTTCTTTCATCTCATCCAACAGAAATCTGTCACATGGCCACCTCTAACTTCAAGGATAGCTGGGAAAATGAGTATTTTTCTTCATAGTAGAGATGGGCAAGGGAGAAAAAGAATGTCAGCTAAAAAAATGATTTGTATATTAACATTATTTAATATCTCATTATAGGCAAGTAGTTTAGTTGATTGCTTACACACATCTGAAAAGTGGAAATAGTATTTCCCTGTCTGTATCAGAACTGTGTGAAGATTAAATGAGATGATATACAGGAAATTGCTCTATAAACCAAAAGACCTAATAGCTTAGATGGTCAATGCTGATATAACTCAGCTTCACAGGTGCTACTGCCATGACTCCCTTAAGTAGTTTGCCTCCATTTAGCCCCCTTATTTCCAGAAACCCATTCTGTGGACCTGTAAACACAGTTGTTCTACAAGCAACGGCATAGAGAAGTCTTAAGACATTCACAATAAGTGCAGAAGGAAAAGACAAAGGAAAAAAAAAGCAATTAGACATAAGATATTACAAAGAAATGAAAATGAAGATTATTTAATGCAATTTATAATGTACATCCTAGCTTTGAAAAACTCCATAAAAGGAAACATACAATTCTCCAATGTAAAAGTAGAAATTTTCTCTGAAATTAAAGGAAAAGATGATTAAGTGTATTTAAGGATATCATGCTCCAGAAAAAGTTTGATAAAATGTAGCTTGCTTAAAATATTGAATTTTAAATTCAAGTAATTTAAAAATTATTGTTAGTCATTGAGGAAAAAAAGCAAGAATACTATCATATTTAAAAAAAATCATGCTGACCTCCAACTTATTCAAGTAACATTTGGTTCCAGAAGACCGTAAGAAAATGTCTAATAAAGTCCCACTGTTAAAATAGTATAACCCCCAAAATTTATTATCCAGGTATCAAAACCAAAACCAGATATTCTTAAGCACAGAAGGTCTAGGGAAGTACATTTGTGAACCTATCCTGGAATAAAGAACTATATGAAGGTGAATACCAGGCATCGGAGAAAAGAATTAAAACAGATAACAGAAATTGAGAAATGATGGATAGTGACTGTTAACTCTTTAAATATAAACTTCAGATAACCAATTGTGAAATTCCATTTTGGGGACTGAGTTTAAGTGTTATACACCTTGGTAATGCAAAAGTTATACCAAAAGCAGAAACATCAAGAGATAGACAAAAGGAAAAGTAGACAGGGTTTTGCTTTTTGTTTCTTTGCACGTTTCTAAAAGAAAATCAAACCTTTCTAAACTTGAAGCTTATTCTAGAAACAGAACTTCAAACATCTAGTATTTTTATAACATTTTATTTTAAAATGTAGAAGCATATATTTTAAAGTAACACAATATAAAAATATCTATTTAAGAACAGACTTGTGGTTGCCAAGGGAGAGGCAGGATGATGGAGGGAGGATTGGGAGTTTGGAATTAGCAAATGCAAACTATTACATACAGAAGGAATAAACAACAAGGTCCTAATGTATAGCACAGGGAAGTATGTTCAACATCCTGTGATAAACCATAATGGAAAAGAATATATATGTGTGTGTGTGTGTGTGTGTGTGTGTGCGCGTGCACGCGCACGCTCGTGTGTGTGTGTCTGTGCACACGCGCGCACGCATATACACTAAGTCACTTCAGTTGTGTCCGACTTTTTGTGACCCTACGGACTATGGAGCTGCCAGGCCCCTCTTCCCATGGGATTTTCCAGGCAAGAATACTGGAGTAGGTTGCCATGCCCTCCTCCCGTGTATCCTCCTGACCCTGGGATCGAACGCACATCTATTAGGTCTCCTGCATTGGCAGGTGGGTTCTTTACCACTAGCACCACCTGGGAAGCCCTAGGAGAGGATAGTAACTGTTATTTGTAGCTAAAACATTTATCCCACATCACATATATCTAAGAAAGGAAGATATTGGCTTGGTTGAATTTTGATAATTTTGTGATCTACCAGACAAGTACTTACTGAAAATTTCCAAATTAGGTTCCCCTTTTTCCTTGATGCCAGAAAAATTATTGACATTTGCTCCTTCTCCTGTTTCCACTCTCCTTTTCTGTCATTGAAACATTTTAAGTGTAAGACACTATATTACTAGTGTTGCTGAGGTTACCTATAAGTGAACATGGGGTATTTAGTTTTGTGAAGAGATTTATTTTTGTGATATTATTTTTTGAAAAGAGTGAAAGTAATAATAACTGCTTTGGGAAAAAAATTCCCTCCCTGAACTTGTATCTCTTTTTTCTTTGATTTGTTTCTTCTGACTTGATCTCAATATGGATGATGATTTCCCCGCCCAGGCTCTGACTCTAAGAAGTGAATGGCATTTTCACATGTTCTTTTAGCAAAGAAAGCATTCAAAGAAGGGCAGTCCTACTTTTCTTGGGTGGTATACTGGATAGTTTGAATCATTATCAAATATTTCAAAGTCTAAGCGGATATACTAATCTGCATGAAAAACATATATACAGGGTTGCTGCTGCTGCTGCTGCTGCTGCTGCTAAGTCACTTCAGTCGTGTCCAACTCTGTGTGACCCCATAGACGGCAGCCCACCAGGGTCCCCCGTCCCTGGGATTCTCAAGGCAATCACACTGGAGTGGGTTGTCATTTTCTTCTCCAGTGTGTGAAAGTGAAAAGTGAAAGTGAAGTCGCTCAGTTGTGTCTGACTCTTAGCGACCCCATGGACTGCAGCCTACCAGGCTCCTCCGTCCACGGGATTTTCCAGGCAAGAGTACTGGAGTGGGGTGCCATTGCCTTCTCTGCTGCTGCTAAGTTACTTCAGTCGTGTCCGACTCCGTGCGACCCCATAGACAGCAGCCCACCAGGCTTCCCTGTCCCTGGGATTCTCCAGGCAAGAAGACTGGAGTGGGTTGCCATTTCCTTCTCCAATGCATGAAAGTGAAAAGTGAAAGTGAAGTCGCTCTGTCGTGTCCAACTCTGTGCGACCCCATGGACTGCCGCCTACCAGGCTCCTCCGTCCATGGGATTTTCCAGGCAAGAGTATTGGAGTGGGGTGCCATTGCCTTCTTCATGCCTTCTCTGAGATATATATATATATATGTATATATATATATATACACACATATACATGTACATATACATATACATATACATACACACATATAATGTGCAGGAGCTAAAGGGCTGGATTTTCTTGGCTGGCAAAATATATTTTATATAATTCCAGAGCTGAAATAAAGACAAAGGAATGTCCCCCATGGTATAATCACCAGGTTGAAAAGTCAGGTGACTTCAGTCTTCAAATTCTTTCAGCACAGTAAGTTTTTATGTTTTTGTTTTTTTTTAATATCTTGGTTGGTGGAGGACTCAATGTTTAAATGGTCATTTATCATTTACCATATAAAAGAAAAGCTATTACCTGAAACTCATTTTTACCCTTGCAGGCAAACAGAAATAATCATTTTCATGGACCTATAGCTTTTTCTTAAAGAATGTCATAATTTTTTTGTTATTTTACTTAGGTTTTACTTACATATGCACCAGCATTTGAGATCTGCACCCTGCAAGTTCTGGCTGTAAACAATGTCTACCAACTTCCTGCTGCAGCAAGTGAGGCCAGGAAATTAGAGTTTCCAAAAATCAATGTTATCTTTCAGACAGACCAAAGAACCAGACCAATGGTTTCAACCCAGACTTAAGCAGCTGTGGCTCCCACCAGAGCCAAGCTGGATTAGTTTGGGGTAGTTCAGACAGTTCAGTTCAGTCGCTCAGTCATGTCTGACTCTTTGCGACCCCATGAGCCGCAGCACACCAGGCCTCCCTCCCTATCCATCACCAACTCCCGGAGTCCACCCAAACCCATGTCCATTGAGTTGGTGATTCCATCCAATCATCTCATCCTCTGTTGTCCCCTTCTCCTCCTGCCCTCAATCTTTCCCAGCATCAGGGTCTTTTCAAATGAGTCAGCTCTTTGCATCAGGTGACCAAAGTATTGGAGTTTAAGCTTCAACATCAGTCCTACCAATGGACACCCAGGAGTGATCTCCTTTAGGATGGACTGGTTGGATCTCTTTGGAGTCCAAGGGACTCTCAAGAGTCTTCTCCAACACCACAGTTCAAAAACATCAATTCTTCAGCACTCAGCTTTCTTCACAGTCCAACTCTCACATCCATACATGACCACTGGAAAAACCATAGCCTTGACTAGACAGACCTTTGTTGACAAACTTGGGGTAGTTAGGTGATGGCAAACCACTTCAGTATTCTTGCCTTGAGAACCCTGTGAGCAGTATGAAAAGGCAAAAATGTATGACACTGAAAGATGAACTCCCCAGGTCAGTAGGTGCCCAATATGCTACTGGAGATCAGTGGAGAAATAACTCCAGAAAGGATGAAGAGACAGAGCTAAAGCAAAAACAATACCCAGTTGTGGATGTGATGGGTGATGGAACTGAAGTCTGATGCTATAAAGAGCAATATTGCATAGGAACCTGGAATGTTAGGTCCATGAATCAAGGCATTTTGGAAGTGGTCAAACAGCAGATGGCAAGAGTGAACATCAACATTTTAGGAATCAGCGAAATAAAATGGACTGAAATGGGTGAATTTAACTCAGATGACCATTGTATCTACTACTGTGGGCAAGAATCCCTTAGAAGAAATGGAGTAGCCATCCTAGTCAACAAATGAGTCCAAAATGCAGTACTTGGATGCAACCTTAAAAATGACAGAATGATCCTTGTTCATTTCCAAGGCAAACCATTCAATACCACAGTAATCTAAGTTTATGCCCCAACCAGTAATGCTGAAGAAGCTGAAGTTGAATGGTTCTATGAAGGCCTACAAGACCTTCTAAAACTAACACCCAAAAAAGATGTCCTTTTCATTATAGGGGACTGGAATGTAAAAGTAGGAATTCAAGAGTTACCTGGTTGCTGCTGCTGCTGCTGCTAAGTCACATCAGTCATGTCCGACTCTGTGCAACCCCATAGACAGCAGCCCACCAGGCTTCCCTGTCCCTGGGAT
Source organism: Bos indicus x Bos taurus (assembly GCF_003369695.1). NCBI lineage: Eukaryota > Metazoa > Chordata > Mammalia > Artiodactyla > Bovidae > Bos > Bos indicus x Bos taurus. The sequence goes on from NC_040086.1 coordinate 41,401,613, forward strand.
TCTCCAGGCAAGAACACTGGAGTGGGTTGCCATTTCCTTCTCCAATGCATGAAAGTGAAAAGTGAAAGTGAAGTCGCTCAGTCATGTCCAACTCTTAGCGACCCCATGGACTGCAGCCTACCAGGCTCCTCCATCCATGGGATTTTCCAGGCAAGAGTACTGGAGTGGAGTGCCATTGCCTTCTCTGGAGCTACCTGGAGTAACAGGCAAATTTGGCCTTGGAGTAAAAAATAAAGCAAATCAAAGGCTAACAGAGCTTTGCCAAGAGAACACACTGGTCATAGCAAACACCCTCTTCCAACAAAACAAGAGAAGACTCTACACATGGACTTCACCAGATGGTCAATACCGAAATCAGATTGATTTATATTCTTTGCAACCAAAGATGGAGAAGCTATATACAGTCAGCAAAAAAAAAAAAAAGGTGGGGGGGGAGCTGACTGTTGCTCAGATCATGAACTTCTTAGTGCCAAATTCAGACTTAAATTGCAGAAAGTAGGGAAAATCACTAGACCATTCAGGTATGACCTTAATCATATCCCTTATGATACACAGTGGAAATGACAAATAGTTTCAAGGGATTAGATCTGATAGACAGAGTGTCTGAAGCACTATGGACAGAGGTTCATGACATTGTACAGGAGACAGGGATCGAGACCATCCCCAAGAAAAAGAAATGCAAAAAGGCAAAATGGTTGTCTGGGGAGGCGTTACAAATAGCTGTGAAAAGAGAAGAAGCTAAAGGTAAAGGAGAAAAGGAAAGATATACCCATTTGAATGCAGAGTTCCAAAGAATAGCAAGGAGAGATAAGAAAGCCTTCCTCAGTGATCAATGCAAATAAATCGAGGTAAACAATAGAATGGGAAAGACTAGAGATCTCTTCAAGAAAATTAGGGATACCAAGGGAACATTTCATGCAAAGATGGGCTTGATAAAGGACAGAAATGTCATGGACCTAACAAGCAGAAGATATTAAGAAGAGGTGGCAAGAATACACAGAAGAACTATACAAAAAAGATCTTCATGACCCAGATAATCACAATGGTGTGATCACTCACCTAGAGCCAGACATCCTGGAATGCGAAGTCAAATGAGCCTTAGGAATGTACAAAGCTAGTGGAGGTGATGGAATTCCAATTGAGCTATTTCAAACCCTAAAATATGATGCTGTGAAAGTGCTGCACTCGATATGCCAGCAAATCTGGAAAACTCATCAGTGGCCACAGGACTGGAAAAGGTCAGTTTTCATTCAAATCCCAAAGAAAGACAATGCCAAAGAATGCTCAAACTACTACACAATTGCACTCATCTCATACGCTAGCAAAGCTAGCTCAAAATTCTCCAAGCCATGCTTCAGCAATACATGAACTGTGAACTTCCAGATGTTCAAGCTGGATTTAGAAAAGGCAGAGGAACCAGGGATCAAATTGCCAACATCCCATGGATCATCTAAAAAGCAAGAGAGTTCCAGAAAAACATCTATTTCTGCATTATTGACTCTGCCAAAGCCTTTAACTGTGTGGTTCAAAACAAACTGTGGAAAATTCTGAAATAGATGGGAATACTAGACCACCTGACCTGCCTCCTGAATATATATATGCAGGTCAAGGAGCAATAGTTAGAACTGGACATGGAACAATGGATTGGTTCCAAATCAGGAAAGGAGTACGTCAAGGCTGAATATTGTCAACCTGCTTATTTAACTTATAGCAGAGTACATCATGAGAAACACTAGGCTGGAAGAAGCACAAGCTGGAATCAGGATTGCTGGGAGAAATATCAATAACCTCAGATACGCAGATGACACCACCCTTTTGGCAGAAAATGAAGAACTAAAGAGCCTCTTGATGAAAGTGAAAGAGGAGAGTGAAAATCTTGGCCTAAAACTCAACATTCAGAAAACTAAGATCATGGAATCTGGTCCCATCACTTCATAGTGATAGATGGGGAAACAATGGAAACAGTGACAGACTTTATTTTGTGGGGCTCAAAAATCACTGCAGATGGTGACTGCAGCCATGAAATTAAAAGACGCTTGCTGTTTGGAAGAAAAGCTATGACAAACTTAGACAGCATATTAAAAAGCAGAGATATTACTTTACCAACAAAGATCTATCTGGTCAAAACTATGGTTTTTCCAGTAGTCATGAATGGATGCGAGAGTTGGACTATAAAGAAAGCTGAGCAGAGAAGAATTGATGCTTCTGAACTATGGTGTTGGAGAACACTCTTGAGAGTCCCTTGGACTGATCCAACAAGGAGATCCAAGGAGATCCAACAAGTCAATCCTGAAGGAAATCAGTCCTGAATATTCACTGATGCTGAAGCTGAAACTCCAATAAATTGGCCACCTGATGCAAAGAACCGACTCATTGGAAAAGACTTTGATGCTGGGAAAGATTAAAGGCAGAAGCAGAAGGGGATGACAGAAGATGAGATGGTTGGATGGCATCAGCAATGTGATATACATGAGTTTGAGTAGGCTCTGGGAGTTGGTGATGGACAGGGAGGCCTGGCATGTTGCAGTCCATGGGGTTCAAAGAGTCAGACACAACTGAGCGACTGAATTGTACTGAACCTGTCTCAAAGGGAGTCATTGCATTTATTCTCAGAGTTGTCCTTCTTTTTCCGACAATTCAAGAATTATCAAGTATTTAGACTTGAGTCTTGTAAACTGTTGCTTCCTTTTCTTTTCAGGAAATGAAGTAATCTGTTCCATGTAGAAAAGGAGAGTGATATACAAAGAAGCTGATCAGTGGCCATGAACATGGCTAAGAGTGACCTCATTAAGAGTCTATAGAAGAGATAGGTTGGTGATTTAGAAGGAGTAGAAATGCTCTAGAGTTGCCTAGACTTGGTTGCAAGTCCTCCCTATGCTATTTAATAATTGAGTGGATACAAGGCATTTACTGAACCTCTCTGGCCTTATTTTTGTTAATGTCATAAGCCTAGAAATAATCCTATCTTTATTAGAGAATAGCTGTGAGTTAAAAATAAAACATACATAAAAGGACTGCTGAACTAGCTGATGTGCCCTAGGAGCTCAATAAATTTTAATTCATTCCTGGTTAATCACTCTCAGATGGAAGAATTCCTTTTGGCTGGGTCAGAGCAACTTGCCCCTACAGATATCCTTAGAATATAATCCTAGGCCATCCTAGGCCAAACATAATTCAGAGCTACACTAAAGCAGGTGGAATATGGATAAAGGGCCTTGTTTTAGTCCCAGATCCCCATCTCTCCTATCTTCTTAGAATGCCTCTTGGATACCAGCTATGTATCAGTACCAAGCTAGACACTTATATATTGTATCTTCTGTGGTCTTTATAACTGAAATGATGTCATAGTAGTTATTCCAAATGATCACAGAGGGGACTGATTTTCTGAGAAATACACTAACTCAAAGTTCACAGCCAATAGACATAATTCTCCCTTCAAGTCTTGTCCCACCATCCCATTCTACCTCCCTTTAAGTTCTGTGATGCTGGCAAGATATAGAACTGAGATATAGTTCCCATTAATCAGCCTGAGTGTTTACCATGACCCACTAATCAGCACATGGACAAAAAGTAGAGCTTCAGGATTACTCTGCAGTCAGGGGACATTGTAGCTAAACAAACAATTTTGTGCTTCTCTCTTTTTGCTGGTTCATAGTGTTGCACTGCATACCAGAGATACACTAACATAGTATGCCAGACAGGGAGGAGATCCATCACCATATATCAGACAGTCATAGGGAGGTGTTGGGGGACAGAGCTGGAACCTGGCACAAGGGCTACTCTGAAAGTAATTGTTCCTGGAAGGCTAAGAATGTAGATTTAGATGCCCTACTCTGATGCTGGGAAAGATTGAGGGCAGGAGGAGAAGGGGACTGCAGAGGGTGAGACAGTGGGATGGCATCACTGACTCAATGGACATGAGTTTGAGCAAACTCCAGAAGATGGTGAAGGACAGCGAAGCCTGGTATACTGCAGTCTATAGGGTCGCAAAAGTTGGACATGACTTAGTGACTGAATTGAACTGAACTGCATCTGTGCACATGTTCACTTTTCCACCACCTTTTTTCAGGTTTCTAAGAAATATGACTGAGAGGACAAAGCTGACAAATACATGTCATTCACTGAAGCTCAATCTCGAATCCTGATCTGCTCACCCTCTCTCGTCACCAGAGCTGGACAGTGTAGAAACTTCAGAATACATGTATTCCTTTCCTTTCAAGTCTAGAACTGAGTTAAGCCTAAGCCTAATCAGCCGTTTTCTTTCCCCCAAGGCCTTTCCGTACCCCAAAAAGTCGTCTTAAGTCTGTCATTCGTATACAGGGAGAGAGGAAAAGAAAAGAGTTGTATTTAGACTATTTTACTCTTCCACTTTCCCCTCCAAAAGCTGAGGTCCTAGACTCCCACAGTTCCCTAGTGAATGGATAATGGATCCTCTCTGAAGATAGAATAAGCATTAAATGTCCAGTGAGGACCCTTTTGTAGCAAAATACAGAAAACAAATAGCTGTACATTTAGAATCAATTGCTTGGGAAAAGAGAGAGTGGGAAAAGGTTAGATGAAATTAGTAATCTCAAGAAGAAAATTAATATTTTAGTTATTAAAAAAAAATCTGTGTGGATCTGAAAAATAAAGATCGTAATGCATCTACTTGAAAAACTACATCAGGCAATTCATACATCAGGCAATCAGAAAACACGTACATCAGGCAATATGTATGTGTGCATGGTTAGCTGCTTGAGTCATGTACAACTTTTTGTGACCCTATGGACCATAGCCCACCAGGTTCCTCTGTCCATGGGATTCTCCAGGCAAGAATACTGAAGTGGGTTTCATGCCCTCCTCTAGGGGATCTTCCTGACCCAGGGATCAAAACCTGGTCTCTTATGTCTCTACATTTGCAGGCAGGTTCTTTACCACTAGTACCACCTGGGAAGCCTCAGACAATTCTTAGTGTATTCAGTGGGATTTGTGGGCCCCTTGAAATCATTCTGCAGCATCCTCACATGGACAGCCTCAGCCACAGATTGACAACCCTGCTCTTTGTAATGGGGAGCTACTGAGAAGGATTGTGATATACAAAGTGATACATTAAGGAAAGTGACCAATAGATCACTGAAGACATAAACGACTACAGAGGGATCATTTGGTGATGACATTATTTGGGGTTTAAACCTATGGGGGTGGTGGCCATGGAAACGAAATTTCTTTGACAAATGTAAAGAATATGCTGTTTTTTTTCTTATTCTTTGCTACTTGAAAGTTGGAAAGAAATAGAGACACCACATTGTCAAGTCCTAGTAATTAGGTACCTGGTGTGTTAAACAGTTGGCTTTGGGGGAAAGATGAAGTCAACCTTAGCTATCCTGAAGTATGGTGGTTCATTTGTTGGGTGGGTGGGTAGGTGGGGATATGGAGAAGGCAGTTAAAAATCTATGATCGAGGTTCAAAAGAGAGGTCATGAAAGAGAGGCTGTGGAGTCTTTACTGTAGGAGAAGAAATTGAAATCAGAAGCAATGAAAATATTAATACACGCTCTAAGATAAATTATTCAGAGTTAGAACAGTTGAAGATGGATCTGGAGTGTACCAGACTCAACCAACATTTTCTGTAAAGAGCCAGAGAGTAGATATCTTAAGCTTTATGGGCCTAAATCCTCTGTTGCACCTACTTAATTGTGCCTTGTAGACCAAAAGCAGCACAGACAACAGGCAAATCAACTGACATGATTGATGTGTTCTGATAAAAATCTGTCACAAAAATTGCTAACTGGCTGGATTTTTCCACAAGCGCCAGGACCACATTTGTTTGGCTCACTGCTGTGTCCCCAGAACCTAGCACAGCACCTCGATTATAGTTAGTCTTTAACAGACATTTGTTGAATTGATGAATGCTTTGGTAGAATGATTATATCCATTCTTAGCTGCATTGGAACAACACAAAAGTAAGAATTCTAAAAGTCATGAGGAAAGTCAAGATTTTCTGACATAGACAAAAATCAAGAAAAGAGTGTGTCAAAAAAGAAATGTCTGGCAACAACAATGACTGTAGAATATGAAGAATGAGGAGTTACAATGTTTTGGGCAATTAGTAGCAAATATGAAGATAAGATGGAGAAGTCAATGGCACCCCACTCCAGTACTCTTGCCTGGAAAATCCCACGGATGGAGGAGCCTGGTAGGCTGCTGTCCATGGGGTCTCTAAGAGTCTGACACGACTGAGCGACTTCACTTTCACTTTTCACTTTCATGCATTGGAGAAGGAAATGGCAACCCACTCCGGTATTCTTACCTGGAGAATCCCAGGGATGGGGGAGCCTGGTGGGCTTCCGTCTATGGGGTCGCACAGAGTCGGACACGACTGAAGTGACTTAGCAGCAGCAGCAGCAGCATGAAGATAAGAATAAAAGATCTCAAGAATGTTATCAAAGAAAGGAGATTTCCACACAAAATAACCTGGGTGGTAGAATGAAATTATCTTTATAAAGGAGTTTGTATGGTGTTAACTTCAATAGTTGGGCTTCCCTACTGCCCTTAACATTTTAAGATTTTCAGTCAAAAATAGTTGATTTTAATTTAAAATCCGAAATCGGTGAATTAGGTTCATATAATTCTAACATGATGATTTTGTGAACTATTTAAGGAGAATTGAACTTGGTTTTTGACATTATGTAGATAAAATAACCAGCTTGTCTAATTTCAAGTAGTTGTGGTGAAATTTGTCAAGCATTTTCTTTTAGCTCTTTTTTCCCTAAATTTATGAGCTTTTAACTTTTGTGAACTTCCAACTTCACTTTATAAAGTTAATGTTAAACATATGATTTAAACATTTTCTTATTATTAGTGTCCAGCATTTACTTATTCCTTTCAGATTACCCCACATAGAGCTTTTGGAATTACCTCGTGATGATTTCAAAGAAAATTTTCTTCTCTACACACTCTTATGACAAGGTAAATTGATGGATTTCTAATGAATAAATTTCAGGAGGAAAATAGCAGCATTTTTATACTTGAATTCAGAGTGTTTAATTCCCTCACCCTTAACTGTAGCCACCTGTCATTCTAAGTTTTTGTAGCCATTTTAAACAATGGAAAATTATCATTTTTTGGGTACAGTGTCGATCACTTTTGTTGCGTTTGATACCTAGTATGTTTAGTTTGTTATGCCTATGCAAGTGGGAGAAAAACATCACCATAAACATGTCTAATCATGTCATTGAAGCTTTTCTTGTAATAATTGGAGTGTGATGATGGAGCGGGGAGAAAAGAGGGGATGGAAATTGAGGGAAAGGGTCTCAGCCTGAATTTTCCAAATTGGCTATTTATCTGGTTAATTCTTCATCTTTCCTCATCACCATGTCTGAATTGAGAAAATCTTCCTAATGATAATAAACTATGTCAAGAACAGATGGCTGATTTGATGTGATGAAAATAACTGTGTCAAGTGAGGGTATTTTTTTTTCTTTACCCATTTTGCTTTTCATCACTCTGGGGTTGGTGGTTCATATATATATATATTTTTTCTTTTAAAGAATTTACCCTCAGCCCAATAGAATGTGGTGGATTTTCCCCCAAAAGCAGTTTGAACCCTTTTCTTTGAAAGAAAGGAAAAATGGCTTAAAAAGACACAATTATCACCTTTACCGCCTTTTCTACTTTAGCTAAGTTACTTTTGGAAGGATCAGTTTACAACAAATGTTTAATGTCAGGAATTTTGCAGTTTCATAGGCCCTGACAGCTTGGCATGAAAAGAGGTGGCATTATGTCAATTGTAAATGAGTATGCTATTTACATACTAATTAAACTTTGCACTAGTGGGGTGAAAGAATGTCATTTGGAGCACCCCACTTATTCTGTTTATATCATTGTTGTCTATTTAAACAGTCTATTGTTTGGCATGTCACAGCCTCATCCCCTAAATGCCATTTTGTAACCTTGTGCTGCTTTAAAAAATGCTGCCCAACTGCTTCGCCAATCAAACAAAATCAGTATATCTATAAGCAAAGGGAATTCCCAGACCCACCTTTCTTCACAGTAGCACTGAGTCTGATGCTGCTGCTGCTGATAATGATGCTGATTCTGGTGATAGTAATAACTTTATCAATTGCTCCCTATGTGCCTCATCTGGCATTCTGCTAAACGATTTTAAAATCTTACTTCACTTGATCATCAAAGTAAGGTGGTTTTTGGTTTTGACACCCCTTTTATACATGAGGAAGTTGAGGTTGCACAGTCCATGAGGACATCAGGACTCCAATGTCTGTGCTGTTATCCACTTTCTTCTTTGCTGATCATTGGTTCAGTTCATTTCCATCCCTCAGTTGTGCCAAGTCTTTGCAACCCCATGGACTACAGCATGCCAGGCTTCCCTGTCCATCACCCACTCTCAGAGCTTGCTCAAACTCGTGTCCATTGAGTCGGTGATGCTATCCAACCATCTCATCCTCTGTTGTCCCCTTCTCCTGCCTTCAATCTTTCCCAGCATCAGGGTCTTTTCCAATGAGTCATTGGTTCACAGTGACACAATAGTGCTTTCTTCTTTGCTGTATCATTGGTCACCAAAGTATCCCATGGTTCTTGGATGTGTCCAGGTTTACTGAAAATATGTCAATAGCAGTCAATTTCACTTATCATCTCCATATATTTACTTAAAGGAAAAAGTGACCAACAATAAAGAAAATACACATTTTCCAGTATGTCATATTTCTCTGGTATATTTCTTTTTTTGTGTGTGAATATATTAGTATATGCACATTAGAAATCTATCACTAATCTGGGCTCACGTTACATGCTTATTTCCCACTGAATTTCAGTTGCATTTTATCCTGTCTTGTACCAAAGCAGGCTGCCCCAGTCTGTTAGTGATGCTAGAGCATAGAATCTACATGTACTCTAGGAACCCGATTCAGGAATACTGATAATGTCTGTTAGTTTATGAAATATAAAGTGATTAATAGCCTATTGAGCTATTTGATTCTCCTGCTTCACATCTGCAGAAGGTGGTTTATTGGATTTGGCTAAAGACATTTTTTCTCACTGGATAAGCAGAATCAACATGAGAGCAAACTTGGGTGGGAGGTGGCTTCACAAGATTTGCAGCACTAGAGAGTGAGACTAGAATTTTTTCTGTCTGGTGGTGTTCAAATGAGCTCACCATCCATGTGGATATTTATACCCCAGTGTTGAGAGGACAGAGTTGGCATTCCTTGGCATTGTCAACAGGGTGCTGTTTTGTACTGCCTATTTCTTTGAAAATGCCAGACACAGAAAGCCTAGGTAATTGACATTGAAATAACTTGCCAAGATCTGGTTGAACATATGATCCTTTATAGCTTTTTCCTCACTACTTTCAACAGTCTTCAAGGTTGAAATAATTCTACAATGGAGTCCAAAATCTCACAGAAGAGAAGAAAGAAAATATACCTTAGCTCTCCATCATTCCAACCACCATACCATATTTCATAAAATGTGACATAGTTTTGCTCCACAACCTTGCCACAGGAAAAAAAAATTTTTTTTTTCTAAATTTTAAGCTGATAACTCGAACGGTTCCAGAGATATCAACTTGTGAAAAGTCACAATTTTGTATTGTGCTGAGAAGCCACCTTACAACACAGGGACTACCATCACTCTTTAATATCCAGCAGAGCCCCCTGCTGTGCCTTGTCAGTCACTAGCAACATCCAAGTCTTCCCGTAAAAGTAATTCACACTTTTTTCACAACGCTGTTGCTTTAATTACCACTGAAATCTGCTGATGCTCAGGCAGGCCTGGCAGGACCAAGGGAGGGTCAGAGCCACAAAAGAAGCAAATAGCTTTTTTCCCTCCTTACTTTATTATTAACAAACCATCTTTGATGGAAACGGTCCTAGTTCTGAGGCCTGGACTTAACTCTGGGTCCCTTGGCGTTTTCATTATCAAAAGAGTCCACGGATGCCATTCAGAGAGAGAGACAGAGACAGAGAAATATTATAATCCTAATTAGAAGTTAGCAATTTTGGTAAAGAGCAGACTTAGCTACTCAAAGCTGACAAACAATGATGGCATTTCTCCTATAGCTTTCATTTTCTTCCAATGAACATAAATCTCATACTGAAGTGTCTTGCTGGACCAATGTCAATTTATCCACATATTTACTGCAAATTTTTTTTTTCAGGATTAGTTGACACAATAAATCATGTACCAAAGGAAACCACAGAACTGCCAAAATCTACCAGTGCATAAAAGTTATACAAAAAACCTCTGTTTTATAAATAATATGACAGCAATGTGATTGGCATAACATCTCATATGTCTAAGGCACCTTTCATTCCATATCACAAAATAGCTCAATAAAACTGTCCCTGTGAGACCAGTTTTCACTGTCTCCTCCACATAGAGAATAAGGTTGCCTATCAGTAAACTTCATACTTTTAGGGAAGAAATAAATAGGTCCGTGATCTTAGGTAAATGACTTAAAAGACTGCTAAGCTTTCTCCTGACTCTAAAATTCCAAGTTTAAAACACTACAATTTAAAGTCACACAGTAGGATTTTCTAAGTACCCTCGAATAATGAATGCCTACTGTTGATTATCATTTGTCATTTACTGATTTATGATCTGATTTGTCAACACTGTGCAAGGTGAGATTTCACTGAAAGTGTGGTCTTGTGATCAATTAATTAATATAGCTCCTTTGGCTCCTATTGCAGACCAATTGACTCCTATCCCAGGACTCCTCCAGTTTGGTTGTGACGTTTTTACATAGTTATCTTTACTCCCATCTATGTAAACCCTATGATTCAATGGGTCTAAAATGTGATTGACCTTCAGATTTTTCTGGCAGGGGAGAACATTTACTAACTTAGAACTTTCCTGGAAGTGGGGTGTAGAATCTGTAGTGGGGTGTAGAATATGTGGTGGGGTGTAGGGTTCGTGGAGTTTCAGATAATGTGTTGGGCTTGGACAGTTTCTTTGATCAATCTCTTCTACTGATTTCCTTACTTTCAACACGTGTCTCCCAGCATCTTCTGTGGAAATTGTACTAATTTTTCAAGTCTTAGTTCTATAGCACCCACTTTGTAATAGTCTCTGCCTTCCTAAAACCCTGATAGTATTAAATACCTTCCCCTAAGACTTAAACCTTCTGTAAGGTGCCATTACATATATTTTTCTCTTTATCTTTTCTCACATATTTATCTTATTAATGTATAAGCTTTTTCATCCAAGATGTAGGTTATAACATTTTTCTTTGAACCCACATTATATAAAAAGATGTATTCCAACTCTCTATGGAATTGATGCCTGAATTTAATTTTATGTAGCCTGTGAGACTGCAAACCAAGTGAAATGACTAACTCTTGTTCATATATTCATTTATATGACACACACACTGTGAAGCTTGCTGAATTGTTCAAAGGTGGCTGAGGCAATACGCATTCCTTCCCATATGTTCTTCTTAGAATGTTGACCAATATATTGAGGGTTCCCCCACTGAGAAGGCAGGGTCTATGTTCTCTTACCTTAAACCTGAGAAGATCTTTATAACTGCTTCAACTAAAAATAATGTGATAGCCGTGATCGTTTGTAACTACTGAAGCTAGTCACTAAAAGCTGACGTAGCTTCTTCCTGGCTGTCTTTTTGGGGAGCCGGATCTTGAGAGCCCAGAAGTGACCTGGAAAGAATCTGGCTACCCTGGAACCTCCAGGCAGGAGAGACCACATGAAGGACTACTTGGTGATTAAAAGGAGCCCTACTAGGAACACTGCGGTGCAGGTATCTAGAAAAATGTTATAGATGATCTTTTTTTTTTTAATGTTATTTTTAATTAAAGGAGAATTGCTTTCAGTGTTGTGACCATTTCTGCCATACATCAACATGAATCAGCCATAAGTATACATATGTTCCCTCCCCCTGGAAACTCTCTCCCATCTCCCACCCCATCCTATCCCTCTAGGTTGTCACAGAGCACCGGTTGACCTCCCTTTGTTATTCAGCAACTTCCCATTAGCTCTCTAATAATATTTTACATGTGGTAATGTGTATATTTCAGTGCTACCCTGAATTCATCCCACCCTTTCCTGCCCTCGTGTTGTATCCATACATCTATTTTCTGTGTTTGAGTCTCTATTCCTGCCCTGTAAATAGGTTCATCAGTACCATGTAGAAACATGGTATAGATGATCTTATTTGCAAAGAGGAGATAGAGACACAGATGTAGAGAACAAATGTATGGATATCAAGGGGTAAAGGGAAGGTGGTGGGAGGAACTGGGAGATTGGGATTGACACATCAATATACTACTGATACTGTGTACAATACAGGTAACTAATGAGAATATACTTAAAGTACTGTGATGACCTGCATGGGAAGGAAGTCCAAAAGGGAGGGGATATATGTATATGTATGGCTAATTCACTTTGCTATACAGCAGGAGCTAATACAATGTTGTGAAGCTATTAGACTCCAGTAAAAATAATTCAAAAAAAGAACCCCTGATGCTTTCAGTTCCCAGAAATTTTGCTGGGACCCCAAACACCATGGAACAGAGAGGAGCCATCCCAAGTCCACCCTAATTCCCAATGCACAGAATTCTATGAACGTGACATATGGCCATTTTATGCCACTATATTTGGGGATAATGGTTACTCAAAAGCAGTCATTAGGACACCTAATCCCACAGGTCCCAGAGCAAGACAAACCATATCTCTGCTCTTTTGAAGCTTGCAGTCAATGATAAGAAACCAAAAAAAAAAAAATACACAAACAAGATAGAAAGTCTTCATCTTGTTAAACTGTTCTGTTCTTTTTTCCAACAGCTTTATTGAGGCATACTTGATATACATTAAACTGCACATATTTACAGTGTAAAATTTGATAAGTTTTGACATATATGCACTTATTGAGCCACCATAGTTAAGATAACAAACATATCCTTCACCCCTCCAAAGATGCTTATGTTCCTTGGTAATCCTTCTTTCCTGCACTCAAGCAATCCCTGATCTGCTTTCTCTTTCATTAGGTTCATTTGCATTTTCTAGAATTTTATATAAATTAAAATCATATAGTATGCTCTCATTTTGTCTGATTTCTTTTACTTAGCATAATTATTTTAAGATTTATCTACTCATTACTTATATCAATAGTTATTACTTTTTTTTTCACTGCATACTAAGGAAATGGCAACCCACTCCAGGATCCTTACCTGGAGAATCCCACGGACAGAGGAGCCTGGCGGGCTACAGGCAATGGGGTCGCAAAGAGTCGGACATGATTGAGTGACAGAGCGTGAACAAAGGATTCTATTGTATGGCTATACTGCACTGTATCTCTCCATTTGTATCGCTTCTAGTTTTTAGCTGTTTGCTCGAAGCATCCTGAGAAGTCTTTGTATGAACATCTACTTTAATTTTTCTTGACTAAATACCTAGGAGTAAAGTGTTTTGTCCTTTGTACCGTAACCCATGAACTCTCTCAAGTTAGTAAGGTGGGGCAATCTTTGGGCTTATCTCATTTGTTTTCTGTTTCAGATATCACTCACTTTAGATACTTAATGTCTAATGCCTTAAAACTGCATGTGTAATATTATACATGTAAATTCTTTGTTTTTAGTTGTTTCAGGTGGGATAGAAATAACATGGACCTTGTTACTCCATCTGGGTACTGTCTCCTTTAAATTCCTTCCAGGTTAAGGACTTAAAAGGCAGAAGAATATTTGCTCCTCTTTGTATTTCCTAAAAATTTGTTCTACAAATACAGTTGGGTATTTGTGTCATGAAGTAGAAAGCCTCGGGGTCTATCATAGTGTCTGGTTTTGACTCAGGTTCCTGCAATTATTAGCTATGACTTTGGACAACTTACTTAGCTTCTCCAAGCCTCAGTTCATTTTAATAATACTAATATCAACAATAACAATAATAGGAATGATGATAATAATAAAAATAATAATCCTAACAATTTCATAAGGTTGGTATAAGATTAGAAGGGTACTCCCTCATAGCTCAGAATGTAAAGAATCTGCCTCCAATGCAGGAGACCTGGATTTGATCCCTGGGTCAGGAAGATTCCCTGGAGAAGGGAATGGCTACCCACTCCAGTATTCTTGCCTGGAGAATTACATGGACAGAGGAGCCTGGTGGACTACAGTCTATGGGTCCCAAAGAGTCAGACATGACTGAGCGAATAACACTTTCACAGTTTCAAGGTTAGGAGACAACTTGTCAAAAATACCAAGCACAATGTCTGGAACATCATAGACTCCCGATAAATGTTATTGGTTGTTATTAATAAAAACTTTGGAGCAGGTCTCAGAATGCTGAGAAATTGTGCCAAACCCTTGGATAAAAGGAACGTGGCAAATAGCTTTAATATCATTGTATGGAATACTTATAATAAAGGTGGTTCCCCACACATTGAATAACAGCTCTGGGTTTCATTCCCTTTTCCAAATTCCACCACCAGAGAATTGACATTCTGCAACCTTTACACACAAAAGCTTCAAGAAATTCAGTCAAATCATGTTTGGGATCTGGGAAAAGAACTTAAAGTTCGGTCAACAGAAATGATCCTCTCAGAGAAACTTGTTCTATCCACTAGGGCTGCGGGAGGGTGGTTGTGATGTGGAGCCTAACACAATTTGAAGAGTGAGTTTGCAGAGGAAAGTTCTCCATTTTGAACTGATTGAGAGTGTTGTGATTGAGTGAGCTGTATATCCAGACAAGTAGGCTAACGTGCAGATCACGTTTCTTAGGTTAAATTTTCTGATGAATTTCAAACTTTATTTAGAACAGTATTGAATACCTAGTTCAACTGTGTGTGTGTGTATGTGTGTGTGTTGTCAATGGAGAAATTAAGATCTGTCTCATTTTTTCCTTCATTTTATAACAATTTGAATTTTAGTGCATAAGCTGGTAAGGTATGGACTACAGAGACTGCATGAGAATTTTAGCTGCCTGAAATTGAAAGAGATCAGCATTAAAAATCACAACTACTTTTCAAGGACTCTTATTGAAAATTTGACTATGCTCAATGCAGGGGCACCATAAGCTGGAATGTGACTGGGGTTACCTGATGCTGCGCCAGCCGAGAGACTAGTGGAGCACCAAAGAGAGGCTTTGGTGCCAAAGTGGTATATACAGGCTCTGGGAAGGTGTCACTTGTACTTCTGTGTGCAATACTACTTTCAGGTGCAGTACTGTTTTAGGATCCAGGCAGAAGATGCCCCTGCCTTTCTCCCTGTGCTTTGCTGAGCTCATTTTGTTCTTCCTCCTTCAGGGTTCAAGGATCCGAAGTACCAAGGGACTTTCCCAACCAGCTCCCGAAGAGCCGCCCCCTTCTAGGCCAAATGGTGAATATACCAAGCCCCTAAATTCCTGCCTAAATGGCCCCAAGCCCACTTCTAGGGCCTGTGTAGGCCTTTCCCCTTAGTCCATTCTCTTACAAGTGGACCTTCCTTGTGCTATACAATATCTCCCCATTAGTTATCAATTTTATACATTAGTATCAGTACAGTACAGCACAGGAAACTCCACTTAATGCACTGTGCGGCTGTGCTTAGTCAGTCGTGTCTGACTGTTTGCAACCCTGTGGACTGTAGCCCACGAGGCTCCTCTGTCCATGGGGATTCTCCAGGCAAAAATACTGGAGTGGGTTGCCATGCCCTCCTCCAGGGGATCTTCCCAACCCAGGGATTGAACCCAGGTCTCCCACATTGCAGCTTTGCAAGCAAATTCTTTTACCCTCTGAGCCACCATGAATGGGAAGAAAGTCCAAAAGAGAGGAGATATATGTGTGTGTATGGCTGATTCATTTTTCCATACAGTGGAAACTAACACAACATTGTAACACAGTTATAGCCAATAGAATTAATTTAAGAAAAAGAAAAAAAAAAAAAGTGGACCTCGCCTATGGCCTCTGCACCCCTGAAAGCTGAGTGTGCACTGAGCGTGGAAGAAAAGGGAGACACATACATGTGAAGACCCTCTGAGTGCAGGGGTGAGGACAGCAGGAGGTAGGTGTAAGGTTTCCCTCTTTTGTCAATTCAGGTACAGAACTCCAAGGAGCCCAAAGATTCTAAATTGACACTTGTACTTCTTGGTTTTTATTTATTAATCAAGATGTATTAATACAGTGTATTAATCAAGATTAATCAATAGACTCTATTTCAGCCAACAGTTTATTAGATTGCCTTGTACTGTTAAAATATCTTGATATATTGTCTGTGGACTTTGTCTTCCTCCAAACCCTTCAAATGTTAGTAGTAACTCTTGCTCTGTGACTTCATTTCAAAAAGGCATGTCCTTCTTTCTCCTTCATGTACAGGCAAACAGAGAGGGACAAAATACTGATGAATCAGCCAAATCCTTTTATCCTAAGGTGGCTACTTTATGATCTGCTATCTAATTACCACTTCTGCAGCCTTTAGAGAAAATGTGATGAAGCGCTTTCCTCTTTGGCATCTTCAAAGGAGTCAGCAGTATGGTGTTTAAGTCTTAGAACGCTTAGATCCCTAGTGAGTCTTAGTACTTCCTTTATCCTCTCCACAAACTGCTTGGAGTTCTCCAGCTGGTGTGTGGGTACCCGTTTTTGATTTGCCCCTCAGAGAGGTCACATGATCTGAGCAATTTCTATCACTCTCCACGCCCCCGCCCCCCTTTCCTCTGTCAACTGCCTAGTGTTCTTGCACGCCACCACCTACATCTGGTGAGACAGGGAGGGTTCCTCTTCATAAATGTTGACTGGCTTCCTTCATACCTTGTATGAATTTACACCTTCTTCAAGTTTAGTGCAAGACTTCTGTCTTCTTACAGAATACCCCCTGATGTCGTTGGAAAAAAATTAGTTTGGACTTGCACAGAACTGGATTTCAGTTCAATGTTTTGTTACATGCTGACTACTGTAAGTCACCTCGCATGGATCACTCAATCATTCAGAGCCTCAGTCTGCTTATACCTAAAGTAAACAGGTATAAGACACCATTGCTGCATGTCTGTTGGGATGATTCAGTGATGTAATTGCTGTAGAGCCCCTGATGTACTTTTAGGTCATCTCTTCTGTTGACTCAGTCAATGCAGACCCTTCTTCTTGTATGTGTCCATAATTTTCTTAAAAAATGTTTATTTATTAGGCTGCACTGGATCTTAGTTGCAGCATGCAGGATCTCGCTCTATCTCTTTTATTTTTTTTAGTTGTGGCATGTGGACTCTAGTGCCCCAACCAGGGACCCAACCCAGGCCCCCTACATTGGGAGTGCAGGGTCGGAGCCACTGGACCACCAGGGAGTTTTTAAAACAAACGTCAGATAAGTTGGGACAACATGCAGACATGAGGCCATAAGAAAATCTAATACATTTGAGAAGGGGTTACCAGGTTTTTATTTAGTTGCTAAGTCGTGTTCAACTCTTTTTCGACCCCAAGGATTGTAAACCGCCAGGCTCCTCTGTCCATGGGATTTCCCAGGCAAGAATACTGGAGTGGGTTGCCATTTTCTTCTTCGAGGGATCTTCCTGACCCAGGGATTGAACCCATGTCTCCCGCATTGAAGGCGGATTCTTTACCACTGAGCCGCCTACCAGTTTTTAGTGTCTGAATTTTAGAGTGTATATGCCACAGAGGTAGACTGAAATCAATCTGGGAGTTGACATTTTACATTAAATGAAGAAATATGACCTACTGTGATTTCTTAGAATTCCTGAAGTGGGTCATGACTGAATCTTTATATCGTCTTTAGATAGAACATAATTAAACCTCTTAGAACACCTCAGCTAATATATACATGTTGATAACATGTTATCCGGGGATAACATGGAGATTTTCTTACAACCATGCAACAGTTTAGTTACCAAAGCATGCTTGCCATCACAGCAGTGATGGGTTCTGAATAAATGAGCTATGTTCAACTCAGCATTATATTTTGAATCCAAGGTGACTATTACATGCTTAATTCTCATTTCTCCTCAAACTGAACAAACTCTTTCATAAATTTTTCCTTGGTCCTTGTGTTTCAAAATGGAAATTCCTACCAATTTGGGATACTAATGCTCTAGCCACATACCAAGTTGGAATTTATCCAGGGTGCATGTGCTCCTTGTGAGAAAGAAGAAGGGAAGCTGCCAATCAAAAAACTAGTTGTAGGTTTGCAGGCAGAGACCAGATTAGTGATAATTGCTGGCGTGGTTAGTGCTCAGCACAGTGCCCTGTATATAGATACACTCTAAAAATGCTGTTGGGTCCAGTCAAGTCTTCCATATTCCAACTAAGAGCCCTCCTTTGAAGACATTTGCTTCAGCCTAGAACTGGGAGAAAGGCAGCAGTATGGACAGTCTCCAATTAGCCAGAAGATTTTAATCTGCTTTGCAGAACTAATCGAATGGTTGTGCTTCCCCAGCGTTCACGTGAATTGCACCCTAGCTGGAGGTTAACGGACTAAACAATAGCAGCTGCAATTAAGTGGATGTAAATGAATGTGATAGGCTAATTCTCACAAGGAGAACATCAATGTGTCAGTGTCAATGCACTGGTGCCTGCAATGAAAAAGGAGTTGACCGGGATGCAGGTGATACGTAGCAATTTTGTCAGGATGTGTAGGCTTCACTACTTGGGAAGTTCTTTGGCTATAGGCAGGAAGAATAAAAATAAGTGATGACAACAGTCCTCTTCTATATATGCTCTTGTGGGAGGGTAAAAAGGAAAATGCCACACGTTTACATCAATACATTTAAGGTATTATACCTCATGGTGTACCTTAACTATGAAATAGATTGTTGGATATGGAGTTGAGTAAAACATAAATCTGCTTACAATAAGGAGAAGGACATTTTCATGACCTGGGAAGCTGAGACTTCAAAAGAGGACAGACTGTTCTGGTTTATTTCATATTTGGAAATGGAGACTGATCAACTGTAGAGGTTTAAGAGCTGCAGGGTTTCAGCAGAGCCTAGAAAGATAGAAGTTGTGGAGCAGTAGGGAAATTTGATTATTGCTTAGGTTCTGTTCTTCATCACTTTGATGATTTTAGGAAATGTCTATGTCTGTAGAAAAGAGTGTAGGGTCTTGGAGGAAATATTAAATCTGTAAAAGTTCCTGTCTATTCTTTTTGCTTAAAGTATCTACAAACATTCTGTGAGACGTTTGAGTGAGAAATATTATATGAATGCAATGAATATGCCTGAATCCCTGTCTCCTGCTCCTGGGTCGTCCCAAAGCAGCCCTGGAATATGCTGAGTGAGGCACAGTTCTGTGTCCACTCTTCCAGCAGGAGATGAGCCACCATCAACCTTTCCCCATAAATCTGCAGAGGGCATCCCTGGGTATACTAGCTCCCTGGGCCTTGATGGACCCGCTTACTGTCATAATGCATAGGGCTTCCCTGCTGGCTCAGCAGTAAAGGATCTGCCTGCCAATGCAGAAGATGTGGGTTTGATCCCTGGGTCAGGAAGATTCCCTGGAAAAGGAAGTGGCAACCCACTCCAGTATTCTTGCCTGGAAAATCCCATGAGCAGAGGAGCCTGGAGGGCTACAGTCTATGGGATTGCAAAGAGTTGGACATGACCTAGTGACTGAACAACAACAGCAACAACTGTTATAATATATAGCCTACCAAAAATTAAAAGATGGAGAAGAGTAGACCAGATATGTAAATGAAGAAAGATAATCACAATATAATACATGAGATAAAAAAATCTTCTGTTGAAGACTCATTTCTCAGAAACAACTGAGTCATTATAATAAACCAAGGGAAATAGATCAACATTTTTAGATTGATAGAGAGAATGATTGAGAGAATGAAAAACAAAGCAAAACATTTATTATCTGGAAAAGGAAAGTGAATATATATATATATATATATATATATATATATATATATACCTATTTATATAGTCTTTTATCGAGGAATATGTTCAGAAGATTTTTCAAAAGCATGGTCAGAGAAATCAAAGTTTTGAGAGTTGATGAACCCCAATGAAGACCCAAATTACTTATACAATTTTGTTGTATAAACAATGAGAGAAGTGACTTGTAGTTTTGGACCTTAACTTTTATTACTTTTTAAATTTGTTGAATTGAAAACTGTAAGTTCTTATTTCTGCCAGGGTCAAATCTATAACTTTATTTATTTATCAAAATAAATGTTATTTGGAAAAGTTTGAACTGGAACAATTGAATCATAAGGAGTAAATATAAGTTCAAGTGCAGGTAAATTAGTAGCATAGCTGATTTAGATCAGTGTCCCAGTCCCATGGTTTTGTAGACAAAGCCTCAAAGACAGATGAAAATAATATGAATGGCATTGTATTTAGCAGATTTAGGTAAATACATTACAGATATTACAAACTAGCGATATCTTTCCAGCAGAGCAAGAGATGATATGATGAGTATCTAAGTTAGGCTCTCATGGCTTAATGATTTAAATGGAGTCAGTCCTTCTGGGGACATGAATTCTTTGAGGTTGTAATGCATCTGGACTGTAGGTTTACCAGGGCCATTCTTATGAGCGGTAAAAGGGAAAACAGCAAAGCATTGTTAATAAGACCCTGTAAAACAAACAGCATGATTTAAAAAGAAGGAAAAAAAATAGAGACATAAATTTGACTCCACTGAGACAGATGACGAGCTTCATCTTCAGGTGGAAGGTAATGTCTTAGACATACCTGGTGTTATGCAAAAAATGTGGAGTTCAAGGAAATATTAATCTATTTTTCTATTATTTGGGAAGATCCCCTGGAGAAGGGAAAGGCTACCCACTCCAGTATTCTAACCTGGAGAATTCCATGAACTGTATAGTCCATGGGGTCGCAAAGGGTAGGACAGAACTGAGCAACTTTCAGTTTCACACAGACATATTGTCACAGAAAGAATACATTCTCTATTTGCATAAATTAGGTAAAAATGTATCTGTGTTAGGCAAAAGGTAAGCTAGGAGGTGAGATAGAACTAAAAAGTTTTATGCCTTTCTTTTTTTTAAGTCAAAGAAATAACAGTCTAAATGATCAACTTGTAACCATGCTGCTGCTGAAATTATGAAAAAAGAAGGGATAGAAGATATTTAAATGAATTTTGTTCTCTGATACTTGATAAACAATAAAGAGTATACTATTACATGTATAGCATAACTATAATTAAAGTAATGAATACTGTAAATATGCTAAGAGAGTATAGTTTAGGTGCGCTCATCATACACACACACAAAGGCGGTCACTACGTGAGGAGACCTGTTCATTAGCATGATCATAGTCATGATCATGGTCCTCATTTCACTGGGTATATGCGTATCGAACCATCATGTTGTACAACTGAAATCTGCACAGTTTTACTTAACAAACTCAAATAATAGAGAGGAATGTGGTGTCTCTTTACTCTAATGTACTTCTCTTAATTTCTTAACTTTAGAAACATCTCCAAGGAGTCAGTAGGGACTGAAAAGGCAGTTATTTATTCTAAAGTTATTGAAGGAGAAGGTGGTTCACTTACCTGAATTTATACAGTCATTGTGGATGGAAATCCACAGATGGAAACCAGGTTTCATAGCATCGAATTTGATTCTTAAGAAATATGTGGACAGTCATATCTTTTGACAAAAACGAAGTAAAATGTTTCTCTTGTATGGTGATCAAACTCATGTGAACTGTTTCCATTGAGTCTAGAACTACTCTACATACTTGATGTACATAATCCTACTTTGGTTGTAATATGTTAAATATTATTATTCCCATTCTATAAATGAGTGAATTGTTCCTAGGAGAGAATAAGAGGCTTGCTAATGCTCTCCTAGCCCACGAGCAACTGGGGCCAGGATTCCTACAGGTGAACTAAAAAAAGTGTAATGAAATATACAATAGTAATTTACATACATTTTGAGACAGAAAACATTGCACTGAGTAATAGTGTTACCAGGAAATTTCTGCTAATTTTAAGATCATCAATATATAAATAGTTTCTTCACAGGGTTCTGGTCATTTGAAGTATTTTAGGTATTAAAGTGCAAATTTTGGTTGTGTCTGAAAATTGATCAGATACCTGAATCTTTCCCTCTTCTTGGGTCCACATACCAATTTGTATGTTAATATGAGAAGAAGAAAGGAAGGAAGGAGAGAGGGAAGGAGGAAGGGAGGAAAAAAATTAAATAAATTGAGAGAAATAGAGAAAAAAGAAAAGCAATAAAGAAAGATGCTTGAATCTGTAACTACTGTAAATGTTTGAAGGCTATTTCTAAATGTGGAAGCATATTGGTATACACACCAAGTATACACCTTTGTTAGTCTACTGTAGTTTGACAGGTGATACCTTAGTGTCGTCTAGAACATACAACACTCTTTTTCAGATTCTCAGGATTCTGTGTCAACTGCTGCAGTGTACCAATCACTGACTTCTCTCTGTGTGGTGTGAGATTAATGAGAAAAGACAGGTTGCTTTTTTGCCTTTTTGTATGGGGACTTCCTTGGTTGCTCAGATGGTAAAGAATCCGCCTGCAATGAGGGAGACCCACGTTCAACCCCTGGGTCAGGAAGATTCCCTGGAGAAGAGAATGGCTACCCACTCCAGTATTCTTGCCTGGAGAATTCCATGGACAGAGGAGCCTGGTGGGCTGCAGACCATGGAATTGCAAAGGATCAGACCCGACTGAGTAACTAACACTTTCAACCTTTACTTATAGAAGCCACCCAGCACATCTTCCCAATGGCCATTACCTTGACATTCACTCTGATTCATGGAAAATATTTCAACATACAAGTAGGCATGCACAGGTTCGATATGAAGTTTGTGTATCCCATGTACGTGACAATGTCCAGTATGCATACTCATTCAGGGTGGAATCTACAGAACTGTGTTTCTATAACATTTTAAGTTGATAAACTCCACTGAAGTGAACTCAATCAAAAGTAGAGGCTCTTTCTAAAGGATCAACAAAATATTTCTAAGGCAACCAGAGTAACTTTTCAGTAATCCTGTATGGAAAGAAAATAAATGCAGTCACAGTGTTTAATATCTTACTATACTAAAAGACAGTGAATACAATCATCCTGTCTTCTGCCCTGACCTCCTACCCCCATGATCTTTATTAGCTTTGTCCTGATAATCTGACCTTCCCAAGCTCTTCCCAGTTCTGACAGCCACATAAAACTCACAAACAGATAGGGAACCAGTGTAGCCTTTTCAGATTTAGGATCATGTTCAAGCTTATGAATCAGATTTTTCTATGTGTGGACATGACAACTATGGAAAAACTGTAATTTAGGACATATTCTCTTTATCCTTTTATGTTGAATTTCACTTTAATGTGATGCAAATGACAGTAAGAAATACATTCAGTGAATGTTAAAGCCTTCCCATTAAAAATTCTGTATGCATTTTACATTCTAATTCATGTACAGTCAAAAACCCTGATAAAATCACAGTGCTGATTTGACTGCTGCACTTATCGTATTAATGAGGATACTTTATGCCTTTTGAAAATTGGGATATGGTCCATTATGTGATTGTAAATGATGTGATTGTATCACATAAATTTGTTATTCAATCCCACCCCTCCCTCCAGTCAGCTCTGTATATAAGAAGATTCATTGGTGAGCCAGAATTGAGGCTGGAAAACTGAACTGCAAATTAGACTTTTCTTTTGTCTTTATTTCCATTTATAGAAAAGCATATAATAGATACACATGTGTGTATATATTAGTATCTATAAGTATATATGTATGAATTTTTTCTTATTATTATTTTTTAAATATCCCTAAAAACCACAGGGAAAAATGTACAAAGGAAGTCAAAGTTAAAAAAACAAAGTAGCCAGGTCTGCAGCTCCCTGAGATACATAGAGCTTCCCCCAACAGTCATGGCAATTCCCTCCACTTCTTAGCTGATTCTGGATTTCTATTGCTGGGAAATCTTCCCTTCTCTCATCTTAAAAGAACTGAAAGATTTGAGAGCAGTTCTTGGCCAAGGTTCCCTGATTTTGAGTTGCATTTGCATTCCTTTAAATATGTACTTCTCTTGCTATTGATTTATTTTTCTGTCCTGCCTGCCTAATTAGTCATCCTTACCCCCAGGAACACCCAGTGGGGGTGATCTGAGAACACAGAAGTCCTTTGGCTTCTCTCTGCCCCTGGACCTTCTGTTTTTGAATATGAAGCACAGATGTCTACCTTGGGAAAGGTCAAACAACTATTTTTTTCCTTCTGGCCATAAGTAAAGACACAGACACCTAACCTGACATCAACATCTCTAAAGTCCCCACAGAACAAATTAGAGCCCTGACTACAGAAGTGGCTTCAGAACTCTGATTAAAACAAAGGAGAGCCGCCCCCCACCCCCAAGCCTGTGGTAGGGTAACTCTCATACTTAATTGCCCCTTACTGGTGGTCCCTTGTCTTATCTTGTGATTACCCGAGAGAAGCCCACAGACTGAGATGCCTTCTTCTTGCCCAAGCCATGGCACTTGTCAGCTGTTGCCTGTACTTCTGTGCTTCTTAAACATTACCTTTGCCTTGGGATTTCTGAGTGCCGGTAGGCTGGATCTTACTTTGGCTTTATCCTTCAAAAAAAATGTCTTCTGTTGCCTGGAACCTGGAGGCTGTGGTGATGCCCTTCACAATAGTGTGGAGTCTTTAGAATTTGGAAATGCAAATGTCCAAGTTCCTTACACCCACTTGGCAATCTTCCATTTCTAACTTTTGTTCTTGATTATCTTGGAACTGGACATTTAGGCTTTATCAAGCTCTGCATTTTCTCAGAGCTCAGCTATTATGGATGAAATTGACTTTTTAAAAAAAAGATATATCTCTGTTATGCTATAACATCAAAAATATTGTTCCATGTGTTCCCTCCCCTAACCCCATGGGAAAGGAGAGATGCCATAGGAAATAATTTGCATAGAAGAATATAAGTATTATTATAAATTTTATTTTTTAAATGACTTATGGGAACAGATAAGGTGCTTGATTAAGATATACCAAGTTCATAAGGGGTCTTTCATGATGGGAGGTAGGTTTTTTACCTTATTTCAGATTCACTACCAATAAGAACTTTATACAGTCTTCTGGACAAAGCTTGCTACATCCTAATCTCTGCAAATCCACTTTGTTCTATTCACTGCTCTCCTTATTAATCAGTTCTACAGAGCTGTACCCTTCTCAGTCCTGTTACACACACTGCATTTTTATGCTTCTGTTACCAAGTGGCCTTTTCTATATTTTTGCTTTCAATTACTCATAGCTTGGTCTATAGAGTAGAATACCATCACTGCCTACATTTAGGCAACAGCACGTTGTCATCTTGCTCCATATATTTTACTTCTATCTCTTTTAGGAGGAAGCTCATTTTGAGGAATCTTGGCTCTGCCTTTGGGGAGGAATCATTTACCTTCTTTTATTCGGGTTGAAATTTGTCTTTTCACTCCCTTTGTTAACAAAAATAAAAATCTTATTTACGTCTCCTCAGATCCTATTAGCTGAATTGCCTAATTGTTGTAGTTTTAATAAAGACCAAGTCATTTTCTTGCTTTTAATCATTGCTGGTCTATTTTGTGGGTTCCATAATGCCACATTCATAAGTCTGCTTCCTTTCTTTGGGAAGCTTTTTCTGTTTCACACTGATGTGCAGCCTCAGATACGTGGTCCATTTCCCTTTCGGGCATAGGAAATATGGCTAAACGACCCCCCCTGTGAAAGAGCTGAGAGGAAGATATTAAGCCTCCCACTATTGCTCATCACCCTGGACTCTATGTCTAAGGCTCAGGGCAGCTTAGCATACTCAGTTCTATGTGAATTCACACTGATGTTTCTTGCTTCATCTTTTCCAGTGTCTTAAGAATTCCTTAGAATAAATTTCCCTATGTAAAGATAGATCTCCCCTTTTCTCTTTTGACAATGCTGAGTAAATCAGGGTGTGGAATATTACCCATGCAAGCCACTCTTGGAGAGGTATTGCTGGCGGAAGCCACGCTGTTCATATGCTATTCTATACCCAACTGTGGATAATAACAGAATTGATTTTACCTGAGGAAAGACAGAGGAATCTCGGGGCTGCTTCCTGCTTTATTTTGTTCTCAGGTTATTCTGCTCTGAATGGTAAGATCTCTCACTAGAATAGTGGGTCACATTTAGCTTTCTTTACGGCCAATCCCCTGTGGGGGAACTTCTGGCATCGGACCGTGAGGTATTACTATTCTGTGTGTGTGTGCGTGTGTGTGATCAGGTGATAACATGAATAAGCTTGTGTTTATAAGTCCCCATAAATAATTTTTTAAATTATTCTATTAAGAAAATAAATTTTAAGCTGGAGACTAAAACTTGGCATTTGGATCCTCTGAAATTTGGGTTTGAAGAAGACTATTCCACAATAAATTATTATATGACCACAAGTAAGTCAACCTGCATAAATTATAAGGACACTGATAAGAGCCACTATAAATTGAGTGCTTAGTACTACTTATGCATTTCCAATTGCTCCATGCGTATTAATTCACTAGATTCTTACAATAACCCCTCTAGGTATATATTATTATTATACCTATTATACAGTTGTAGAAACTGAGGCATAGAAAGAGGTTATTTTCTTTGTTCAAGCCATAGGTGCTAAGTGGCAGAGCCAAGATTAAAATCAGGTGGCATGGACTCCAAAGCCTCGACTCTTAAATACTGCCCCTTCCACCGCCTCGAGGGAACAATCTACAATCTCTTATGTAGCAAGCATCTAGGCAGCAAGATGCTTTATGAATAACTTGAGAAAATTCTGATGAAATAATATATATAATTGTAATTATTTCTTTGTAATTGTTTCAACTCTATTATCTCTTAATGTTAAAATAGCAAGCAAGTGGTCCTGAATCACGTGGAGAATTCAGGAAAGTTAACATTAATGGTTGTTACTTTTTTAAAAATCCAAATCTGGTTTTGTTTGTTATATGATTCCTCACTTGATTACGTTCAGTTTACACCTCTGCCTCACTTTTTACTTTCTGTGGATGCTTACTGATGCTTGTATGAGGATAAGAAGACATAGACCCTTGAGTGGATCTCTGGAAAGTGCAGAGAGAGAATTGACAAGAAGTCTCAGTTTCTGCCTGTGCTTAAAATGTGCACCACCACATGTGTGTCCCAGATCTGATCTTCACAGTTAGGCATTTTCGAAGGAAGATAGTGAAAGTGTAAGGGTCTGCCCTCACACCAGCTTTCTGGGC
Source organism: Bos indicus x Bos taurus (assembly GCF_003369695.1). Lineage (NCBI taxonomy): Eukaryota > Metazoa > Chordata > Mammalia > Artiodactyla > Bovidae > Bos > Bos indicus x Bos taurus. The sequence continues at coordinate 41,428,761 of NC_040086.1, forward strand.
TTTGTTAACATCAGATCAGATTCTGCCCAGAGTTGGCATGAACATACTGGAGAATCCTGCATACACAAAGAATGAATTGGATGTCCTAGAATTTTGAAAGTTCAAGGAATATTTGATTTTATGTATTATCTATTACTTTCTGAAGATAGCTTGCTTCTATGTCATATGGAATTAAGAATAGGGAATGAAATGCTCCATTGATCTTGCACAAGTATTGCTAATTGAATTGTATGAATAAGCATCAATTTGGTGATCAGGAATTACAAATCAGTGCAAGTTAGCCTCAATATCATAAACCTTTTGGGGGCCCCCAAAGAATTCTTTATCTCTGACTCTAGTTCTAATCAAGTCTTCACTATTCAAGCCATACATCAGATCAAGAATAAGTGGAGCCCCAAAGTCAAACCAGTCTATCAAAATAATTATCTTTAATTAATATAATTATTGATCATGTAGTAGAAGTCACTGTCTAAAGGATATAAGGCTTTTAGGATTTCATGGGAATGCTTTACAACTTAATTATGTTTCCCTGGGAGATTAGAACATAATTCAATTTATTTTTCCCATGTGTTTCATCAATCATTGTGTGAATAAAAGGAATATCATAATCTCATTTCTATGTCAATTCCTGCAGAATTTACACAAGTCTTTTCAGTAGTATAGAGCTGATTATAGATCCTCCCACCTGGGATGATCCCCTACATCACTGTGGCATTGGTGCCACATTCTGTTGGTTTTGTAGTATGTGGTGAAGTCAGCTGCAAAAGGCATGGGGTTACTGTGTTCCAACTTGAGGCGTGGGATTACTGTGTTCCAACTTTCACAGCACACCCAATTGAGGCCTATGTAACCCTTCCTTCATAGATGTGTCAGGAAGTGTGTTCTTCTCTGGGTCTTGATTTCCTTATCCAAGGATGCAAAGGCTTCCTTCCACTTGCAATGCTCTAGTCTTGCTTGCAGTTTAGCTGTCTCTGTTTACAGTCGTGTGTCTCAAAGTTTAACATACTTAGGAATCACTGGGGATTTTGTTAAAATGCAGATTTTGATTCAGTAGGTCTGGGTGAGACCTGGGCTCCTGCCTTTCTAACAAGCTCACAAGTGATGCGGTAGCTGCTCATCTGTGAACCACACTTCTAGTAGCAAGGATCTCAGTGATGCACAGAGCAAAGGTGGGGAAAGGCAAGCTCTTGTTTTCCTTTGGGAACACATCCATATGCTTCCTCCCAGGGCTGTGATTCTCAGCTCTCTTCTGCAGAGCACTGCAGCATGCCTCTTCTTTTGAGTTCCACCAAGAAGAAATGGGGTTTCAAGAAGACCGGGTGCATCCATATGGAGCACAAAAATTCCTTCTCCAGGAAGGAAACCACAGAGCTTATCAGGAAAGACGTGTGCCTCTAATGCCAGCCATCCCCAGCCTGCTGAACTATGAAATAAATGAGGTGGAGTTTAATTTTAGGGTCTACAAATTTGTAATGTGTTCATCATTCCTGTTGCCATTTTGCATGGCAGGCTGACGTTGACAGACATGTTTAGTGAGGAAAGCTGCATCTGGTTTAACGAAACCCTTGCATCCTATCCTCTCCTGTCCCTCCTCTAATCTCCATTCACAGCTATGAGAGAGAGATGCCATTCACAGTAGAGGTTTTCACAGCTGAAAACGTGTATCCCTTTTGCTTTCCCAGGGGCAGGTTCTTTGGGGGATTTTTTCCAAGCGTGACTGCAGGCTGGCCTCCCAGCAGAGGGCGCACTGCCCCAGTGTCGTGGCCCCAGAGCCGTTCCCTCTACCTCTGGGGTGGACTGCTATCCCACTAGGCTGGCCAGGGCTGCAGGAGGATCGGAAATGGGCTCTCTCGGAAGAAAGGAGATGAAGAACATTTTAGGGGAGAAAATCAAATCAAATCACTTCAGATCTGAATCAGTGACTTTTAAAATCAAAGGTCCACCTGGTTGCTGTTAATGGGCAGCTTGTCATAATTCTTAGCCCTTAGAAGACTAACTTTTCTTTCTCAGAACTTCCCTGAACCTTGCATTGTCCAGCATTTGTATCTTTCACTTTAATGAGTGCTAAATAAGAATGATGTAAAGGATTTTAATAATTCTCACTGGACAGTTAATTAAGCAGTGAGAAAGAAGTCTTTAGAACTGCTACTCTTTCTACCTTTTACAGACAAGTGCTTCCACAGATTCCAAGAAAAGAGGTCACATTTATACATATATATAAAATGATGTGTGGGTTAGTAATTTTTCTCAGTAACAAATGACCTCCCTAACGAGCTGAAATAGTGAAATAAAAATCCACCTTTTTGTGGCCCACTTTTTCCTGAACTCAACTCTCCACTTCCCTCAAAATTCTTTGCACAGGAAATGAATTCCCTCTGCCTTTGCGGGGCAGGGGGTGGGCGCTTGAATGTGTTGATCTCAAGTTTTCCAAGTTTTCTGCTCTTCTGTAAATCACACGGGCATGACCCAGCCCAGTCATTCATTACAAAATTCTTTTCTTTCTTTCTTTCTTTTTTAAAAACAGCTTCTGTTTTTCCTCATTTTTGATGGATCCTACCACAAACTTCAGCAAGAGTGAGTGCAGACGACCATAACATTACTCTCAAATAGAGGGTATTTTATTAAGTCCAGCAGTTAAAAATGTACAAAGTTCCTTGTAATAATCCATTCATTCTGTTCTCGCCTGATTCTTGGAGTAAGCCTGCACAATTATTCAAATCCCAGCTTTTAGCTACAGCATACACCTCGCCATGGGGCTATGCCTCTGTAATCTTGCTTTGGTCTTGCATGTCAAATGGAATTAACTCCCATAAGAAATGTGTGCGAAGACAACCCAAAGTGTCTAATCCTGCTGCTGTCTTAAATTTCTGAAACTCTGAGCTGTCATCTTTTTCTATTGCTTTGTTGAAGTTATCACTTATGCTTCAGTCCATCCAAAGCTGAAGTTTAGGAACATTTGCATTTTTATATATTTTTTTTCAGTTATGCTCTCTCTTGGCCTTTTCACATGTTCTCTTTGTAGCAGCAGGATTTTTTTTCTTCCTTCAAATTCCAAGACCATTTTATACACAGTGGAATTCAATGGGAAGTGAATTCACTGTTTTTCCTGAAAGTATACTCAAGTTGAAACATAGACAACTCTAGATTGTGAAGATTCACAAGCCAAATCCAAAGAGATATGAGTAAAGGGGTGTGTATGTATGTGTGTGTGTGTGTGTCTTCGTATTATAGGAGAGGAGAGAAAAAAATAATGATATCATTATTACTATACCTCAGCCACTCAACCTAGCTAATCACAAAAACTAATTCTGTCTCGATTGAATCTCAAACAGTATCATCTCCCTCATGAATAAAATGCTGGGTGAAATGAGCTTGGTTAGCCTACTTGCATGTGGTATCAAGAGTAGATTAGCTTGACGAGCAGTTTCAGGCCCTTTCTTCCTTCTCTAGGGGGCCTACTGTTTAAAAATACTGCCCTCTTCCTTCCTCACTATACTCTGAACTCTATTTACAATGTCCTGTGATTCTTAGGCATGAAGAATCTGGAAAAATACTTAGTATGTGGAAGACAAAGCAACACTTAAGTATTTGTTGAATTCCTTAGAATGAGTAGCAAGTTGATTCTATTCTCTCTGAGTGACTTATCCTATTGCCTCAATTTACAAATTAAATCACTCAATCTGGATATGATAGCTGCCTAGGGTTTTTGTAAACTTCTCTCACAGCCTGTGTGTTCAGTCTGATAATTACACATGGCTCATATTTTTAAATGACCAGTTATTCAGCACTGTGGGTTTTTCGAGGTGTCTTGACTAAGTGAGGTGTGGAAGGGTAAGATTGTAACTTGGTATGGTGGATATTTAATAAGTGGTAAACCGCAACATTCTCCATTTGAAAGTTAATTAAGGCCACTAGATGACCAGGCTTGTGCAGAAAACCTGTTCATGGTTTAGCCATGGAAACAGTCACAACAACACTGGGCTAAAAATAGTGGCCTTAAGAGACATTTTTACTGATCATTCCAGAATGCTTCTTGTTTTGTTTTTAAGTCACATTTTGGAGGAAATACTCATAGAACCAGCTCCTTTTGATACTTGAAAGTTGTACTTAGGCCAGGCCTGTAGAATTTAAGCTGAAGAGTGACATCAGGGGCCAGCTGGGTGACCAAATTGTGTTTGTAATGCTATGTGCAAGAATGTTTCTTATAAGATAATCAACTTTTGTATTCTGTTGAATCTCTTTGCCTAGTTAGTAATGGCCTTTAATATGTGATGCAACTAGTTTGGGCACAAGATAACTCTCTAGTATCAAATAGCTTATTTTATCCAAATTGGGCTTGAGTTTGTAGAGGAGCTCTCCTATACTGATGGGCCAGATAATATGAATTGGGGCTTCCTGGGTGGCTCAGTAAAGAAGAATTCACCTGTCAATGCAGGAGAAGCGAGTTCAATCCCTGCGTCAGAAAGATCCTCTGGAGGAGGAAATGGCAACTCAATACAGTATTCTTGCCTGAAAAATCCCATGGACAGAGGAGCCTGGAGGGTTACAGTCTATAGGGTTGGAAAGAGTTGGACATGACTGGGCAACCAAGCAAACACAAATAATATGAATTATGTTTCTGTGGATTAATTGTTTCTTCATGACGAGAGTACTGTAGGAAGGCAATATTAATTTACTGTACAATGTATAACTTTGGTTAATAGGATTGGAAAAGCACACTAAATGTAAATGTCCTTTCTGCATCTGGATAGTGAAGTTACATTGTCTTATCACATATCTTCATGCTATTCTAGGATCCAGTGTTATTTAGTGCAAGGGGACCAGGTGATAGTAGCGTAACAGGCAAATAGGATGAAGATGTAACCATGGTGAAGTGGTATCAAGGAGGCCCCTGCCTGATGCTGGGGCTCTGTTGGACTGGCTGATTTCAAGGTGTTTCTAATAGAAATTAATAATTCTGGTTGACATCTCTCTGTGATAGACATACTACAAACTTGGTCCATGAATTCTTCCACTTAATTTTAAATTACCTTACTGCCACTGGAGCATTTTGAAACCGGGTAATATAAGAATCTATGTCTTGACTTCCCACCCATCCACACTCCAGTGGGTCTCTAGGCACGTCATGAGCAAAATTTTGAGCTCAGATGACACTTCATCCTCACCAGCACTTGGAGGAGAAAACTGGCACACGGGGCAAATATTCTGGTCCCTTTCCAAAATCTCTGCCTCCTGTCTTGCATATGCCATCGTTTCACCAAATAAAGCTCATATCACAGTCCAAGAGCCATAAAAATTCAAAACTGAAAACTACTAGTCACTTAGTTGTGTCTGACTCTTTCCAACTCCATGGACTGTAGCCCACCAGGCTCCTCTGTCCATGTAATTCTCCAGGCAGTAATACTGGAGTGGGTTACCATGTCCTTCTCCGGGGGATATTCCCAACCCAGGGATCAATCCCAGGACTCCTGCTTTGCAGGCAGATTCTTTACCATCTGAGCCACCAGTAATAGTATTAGTCACTCAGTCATGCCTGACTCTTTGCCGGACTGTAGCCCTCCAGGCTCCTCTGTCCACAGAATTCTCCAGGCAAGCATACTGGAGTGGATTGCCATTCTCTTCTCCAGAGGATCTTCCCAGCCTAGGGATTGAACCCCGGTCTCCTGCACTGCAAGCAGATTCTTTACCGTCTGAGCTACAGGGAAGTTCTGAGCCACCAAGAAGGTATAAATATTCAGGTCTGGACTTAAAACACCTTGTTGTTTATCTGGCCATCTCTGTATCAGAAAAACCTAGACAAAATGGACCTGGCATTATCATCCCTGCCATTTCTCACTTATGGCTCTTTTAACCTGAGACAAGTGGGCAAACACCATTTGAGTTTTTCAGGTGCCATTTTTCTCATCGGTTACTTAAAATGAATGCCAGTTTCATTGGTTTGTTCTTCCTCTTTCCTATTCTTGTTTCATTTTTGTTATTTGTTCTAATTTAATTTGAAATGCCTAGCATCTGACTGTGATTGAGTGAGGAGGCTCGGGAGACTTCCAGCAAGAGCGGGTCTCCTCAAAAGGGTCTTTTGGATACAACAGAATGAGCCTTTATTTAGTATCCCAGAAATAACAAAAGTGGGAGTGAGCAAGACTGCAGCGCCTGTGCTTTCAAGCAGCAGAAACTTAGTGAAACACCCCGGTCCCTTGGGTGTGAACAGACCGCCCCTTGGCTCAGTCATCCTGCCGTGTCCCTGGCTGCCGGCTCTCTGGGCCAACAGAAACAAGCATAACAAAACCTACAGAGAAAGTGTCAACAGAAACCTTCTCTAGGAGCCCAGCTTTTGGAAATGGACTGGATTTGCAGTCCATACAAAGGCTCTGGGTAAGGTTTCATTGGCCGTGGCCTCGTACCCAGCATTGTGACTTCTGTCCATGAGGTGGGACAGGTGGCTTACAAGGCACACATGATCTATTTCTTCCATGTTTCCTGTCCATCAAATGAAGATTTGGGGAGAGGAATAAACTCTGGATTTGCAGAGAATCACTTGGGTTTAAAGTCCAGCTTTATAGCCTGAGAAAATGATTCTAACCCTCAGTTTCTCCCTTGATTAAACTGGGAATAGCAATGTTTCCCTCTCTGATTGTGGTGATCAAATGAAACACAGAGATGTGTTAACATTGAGAAGAATATCACAGTGTTTATACCAGCATAGCTTGGTGTGTGGAGCCAGTGCAACCACAGATTTAATGTGCTTGAAAAATAGGGAAGCCCTGTAGAAATATAAGGTATTACTATCATCTGTATTATTATTAGCATCGCATATTTATTAGGTCATTCTTTTCTACAACAGAAAAGGGTGATGATCATCATCTCCGAGTTCAAGCCTCAAACTACCACCCCCAGACCTTCTTTGCTCTTGCAAAAGAGGAGACAGCTCATGTCTGCTCCCTTGCTTTGCAAAAATAGTGCAGAATAGCTCCATAAGAGGTGATGGATGGCAGCATCCCCGGGGTCCTTCCTACTGCAAATATTACATATAAGCAATTACCTTGAGTATTTAGTGCTCATGTGTTGTAAGTTTCCAGAGAGGGTTAAGAGAAAGTCAAAAGTTCCTGATGCTCTGTGGTTCAGTTCTTACAAGAGAGAAGCATGATGAAGTGAGAAATGGACAGCTCTAACCTATTGGACCATAACCAGTGTCCAGCTTTTCAGGGTGTGGAGATATTCGCTTTTCTGTAGTCATTACTCAGATAGATTTTTGGTGAATACTGTTGCTTTATTCTGCCAAAAAATTCTGCCTAAGACTTGTATATATAAAGGGAGATGATGAGACTCTTTAGGAAATCGAGGGAGAGCAGAGGAGGAAGGAAGAGAAGTGATAAAAATCTATGGCCCAGGCATGTTTGTTCACTTTATCCCTAGCTTTTAACCCAGCGGCTGGCAGGGGCTGGCTTTGTTGAATGTTGCATGATTGAAAGTAATTGTGAAAGACTGTGATCATGCCATTCTTTTTTTTTTTTTTTAAGGTAACTCCCTTGAAAGTGAAAGTCACTCAGTCATGTCTGACTGTCTGCGACCCCATGGTATGCACCACAGTGTCAAACAGAGTGAGCATCCAGTGCTTTTTTATGTTTCCAAAAAACCTGTCAGAATATCTGACCCTCACCTTTAAAGTAGAGGTCACCGTGGAGCACTGAGAAGAGTTTCTTGAGCTACTACATTCCAATAAAAATTAATTTAAAGATAAACAACCTTAAAGAAATAAAGTAGAGGGCCCTGGAGGTGTTGCAATGTCTAGATCATGGGCAGAATACAGTGGGGCAAGTTACTGGCAGACTGTGGCGTAACCAAACCATTGAGACCTTTTCCATCTTTATGGGAAGAGCGTAGTGTTCTGAGGCCCAGACAGCAGCATGCATTGCCTGGCATCCAGGAAGTTTCCCATCTGCCTTTGCAACACACTTTGTGTGGGGAGTGGAGAAGCAGAAAGTAGAAGTTACTGAAGCTCTGTGAGCATCTGTATCCTCTTCTGTAAGATGGGCTAGAGCTTTCTGAGGCCCAGAATTGTGCAAAATGAAGGAGAAAATGTAGATTAAGCATGGTGACTGCAGCCATGAAATTAAAAGACACTTGCTCCTTGGAAGAAAACTATGACCAACCTAGACCACATATTAAAAAGCAGAGACATTACTTTACCAACAAAGGTCTGTCTAGTCAAAGCTATAGTTTTTCCAGTAGTCATGTATGATGTGAGAGTCGGACCATAAAGAAACCTGAGCGCTGAAGAGTTAATGCTTCCGAACTGTTGTTTCGGAGAAGACTCTTGAGAAGTCCCTTGAACAGCAAGGAGATTAAACCAGTCAATCCTAAAGGAAACCAGTCCAGGATATTCATTGGAAGGACTGATGCTGAAGCTGAAACTTAATACTTTGGCCACCTGATGCAAAGAGCTGACTATTGGAAAAGACCCTGATGCTAGGAAAGATTGAGGGTGGGAGGAGAAGGGGACAACAGAGGATGAGATGGTTGGATGGCATCACCGACTCAATGGACATGAGTTTGACCAAGCTCCAGGAATTCGTGATGGTCAGGGAAGCCTGACATGCTGCAGTCCATGGGGTTGCAAAGAGTCGGACACAACTGAATGACTGAACTGAGCTGAAGCATCATCCTAGTACCTGGCTCCGAGGAAGCACTCAACAAAAGGAAGCAGTTTTTCTTAGGAGGAAGCACAAAACTCTTGTCTTTGGAGAGGACCTCTTCTCCCTCCCTGTCTCCTCCTTCTAGCCTTTGGGGCATTTCTGTTGTAATTGGCTGCTGGGGCTTGGCATCTATCTGTAGAGAAATATATTTTTTTTTGAAAGGGCTCTGAGGTGGTGGTGAGAGGCATTTATTAGTGATCTAAAGCAACATAAGTTGCCTCTGGTATTTATTGACTGTTTCTAGCTGGAGGCACAGAAATGCACCAGCACTAAAGGGTGAGTTACTGTTGGTTGCTACTCACTGGACCAGCAGGGACTTGGCGAGCTCTTGGAGGACAGTGTGTCTTGCATCAATCAACAGTGACCCCTCTGGCTGAATATGTACAGGCATAAAGAGGCTCCTAAATTAGCTTCTGTTCTCCTTAGCTGGATGGATGGAAGATGAAATGCAATCACTGGAGTGGGAGAAAATATATGTGGTGCAGGACTGAGCTTTACCCTGGAAATTCAGGCTGATCTGTGCCTCCCAAAACAAATCTGAAATAATTTTTCTCTATGGGCCTATTAAAAAAAATATATATATATACACACACACACACACACACACACACACTTAATAAGCTGACATCATGGGAAATGAGGCAGGGAATGGAAGATGTGGGGATAAAAGAATATGGACAGAGGGAAGAATACCCAGAGCAACGTGTTTGATGAATGAATTAAAATAGAGCAGGAATGGCTTAGGACTAACTCCAACATTTTTCTGAAATGTCTATTGATGAGATGAACCCTGTTCTGGGCAGAGATGTGAGGCACAGTATTAGGTCAGTTGATGAATCTTTGATACCATGTAGAAAAAATGCATATGTATATTTTTAAAAAGCTTTTTTATTTTATACTGGAGCATAGCCGATTAACAATGTTATAATATTTCAGGTGTGCAGCAGAGTGACTCAGCCATACATGTAATTTCATGTGTTTATTGACAATTTTATTGTGTATTAATTTACCTAAGCCTAATAAAGATCTGGCTGAACTCTATATAAGCCAGGAATCCCCTAAAAGTTGCCCTTCCAGGATATGTTGGAGGCATCTTAAAAGCAATGCTCTTGATTTTAAGAAATGTTTGCATCTACTCAGGGATTCTTCTGCTCCCTTCTTACTCGTAATTTTTCATTTGGTCAAAAAAGGAAGAAAAGAGGACTCTCCAGGACTGAAGTGACTTAGCAGCAGCAGCGCAGCCAGGTAAAAGCACACTTTTGTGCCTCACACTTCCTAGGTTGTACATATGGTCTAACAGCCTTCATTTCAATGCCTGCTGGAGAACCATTAGCACTCAAAAAGGCTGGTGAGAGAATGGTAAATGCAGGTAATAAATAATGGTAAACCCAACAATATTGCAGTTGTTTCCTACAAGCCAGCAGACCAGGACATTGAATCCTGTTCCAGATGGGTGTGTCACAGAAGCCTAGGTCATGCCAGAGACTTCTGATGTAGAATGTGTGGATAATGCAATGCATGCCATAACCTACTTCTGCCAAAGTCAATCCAGAAGGCCTGGTAGGCATCACACATACTTCAACTTTGTAGAGCTAAGAGAAGTGTTTCTCTTTTTTTGGTTATCAATTTTATTTATTTATTTTTTAATATAAATTTATTTTAATTGGAGGCTAATTACTTTACAATATTGTATTGGTTTTGCCATATATCAACATGAATCCACCATGGGTATACACGTGTTCCCCATCCTGAACCCCCTTCCCACCTCCCTCCCCATACCATCCCTCTGGGTCATCCCAGTGCACCAGCCCCAAGCATCCTGTATGATGCATTGAACCTGGTCTGGCGATTTGTTTCACATATGATATTATACATGTTTCAATGCCATTCTCCCAAATCATCCCACCCTCTCCCTCTCCCACAGAGTCCAAAAGACTGTTCTATGCATCTGTGTCTCTTTTGCTGTCTCACATACAGGGTTATCATTACCATCTTTCTAAATTACATATATATGCGTTAGTATACTGTATTGGTGTTTTTCTTTCTGGCTTACTTCACTCCGTATAATAGGCTCCAGTTTCATCCACCTCATTAGAACTGATTCAAATGTATTCTTTTAATAGTAATACTCCATTGTGTAAATGTACCACAGCTTTCTTATCCATTCATCTGCTGATGGACATCTAGGTTGCTTCCATGTCCTGGCTATTGTAAACAGTGCTGCGATGAACATTAGGGTATACGTGTCTCTCAATTCTGGTTTCCTTGGTGTGTATGCCCAGCAGTGGGATACACTGCTTTCTGCAGTTCTTTCTGAAAAGCAGTTCTGCTTTTCAATATGCTATCTAGGTTGGTCATGACTTTCCTTCCAAGGAGTAAGTGTCTTTTAATTTAATGGCTGCAGTCACCATCTGCAGTGATGTTGGAGCCCAAAAAAATAAAGTCTGACACTGTTTCCACTGTTTCCCCATCTATTTGCCATGAACTGATGGGACCAGATGCAATGATCTTCATTTTCTGAATGTTGAGCTTTAAACCAACAAAGGTCCATCTACTCAAGGCTGTGGTTTTTCCAGTGGTCATGTATGGATGTGAGAGTTGGACTGTGAAGAAAGTTGAGCACCGAAGAATTGATGCTTTTGAGCTGTGGTGTTGGAGAAGACTCTTGAGAGTCCCTTGGACTACAAGGAGATCCAACCAGTCCATTCTGAAGGAGATCAGCCCCGGGATTTCTTTGGAAGGAATGATGCTGAAGCTGAAACTCCAGTACTTTGGCCACCTCATGCAAAGAGTTGACTCATTGGAAAAGACTCTAATGCTGGGAGAGATTGGGGGCAGGAGGAGAAGGGGATGACAGAGGATGAGATGGCTGGATGGCATCACTGACTCAATGGATGTGAGTCTGAGTGAACTCCAGGAGTTGGTGATGGACAGGGAAGCCTGGCGTGCTGCGATTCATGGGGTCGCAAAGAGTCGGACACGACTGAGCTACTGAACTGAACTGAACTGACTGATGGCAGTTCTATTTCCAGTTTTTTAAGGAATCTCCACACTGTTCTCCATTGTGGCTGTACTAGTTTGCATTCCCACAAACAGTGTAAGAGGGTTCCCCTTTCTCCACACCCTCTCCAGTATTTATTACTTGTAGACTTTTGGATAGCATCCATTCTGACCGGCGTGAAATGGTACCTCATTGTGGTTTTGATTTGCATTTATCTGATAATGAGTGATATTGAGCATCTTTTCATGTGTTTGTTAGCCATCTGTATATCTTCTTTGGAGAAATGTCTGTTTAGTTCTTTGGCCCATTTTATGATTGGGTGGTTTATTTTTCTGGAGTTGAACTGCAGGAGTTGCTTGTATATTTTTGAGATTAGTTGTTTGTCAGTTGCTTCATTTGCTATTGTTTTCTCCCATTCTGAAGGCTCTCTTTTCACCTTGCTTAGTTTCCTTTGTTGTGCAGAAGCTTTTAATTTTAATTAGGTCCCATTTGTTTATTTTTGCTTTTATTTCCAATATTCTGGGAGGTGGGTCATAGAGGATCCTGCTGTGATGTATGTCGGAGAGTGTTTTGCCTATGTTCTCCTCTATGAATTTTATAGTTTCTGGTCTTACATTTAGATCTTTAATCCATTTTGAGTTTATTTTTGTGTATGGTATTAGAAAGTGTTCTAGTTTCATTCTTCTACAAGTGGTTGACCAGTTTTCCCAGAACCACTTGTTAAAGAGATTGTCTTTTCTCCATTGTGTATTCTTGCCTCCTTTGTCAAAGATAAGGTGTCCATAGGTGTGTGAATTTATCTCTGGGCTTTCTATTTTGTTCCATTGATCTATATTTCTGTCTTTTTGCCAGGACCACACTGTCTTGATGACTGTGGCTTTGTAGTAGAGCCTGAAGTCAGGCAGGTTGATTCCTCCAGTTCCATTCTTCTTTCTCAAGATTGCTTTGGCTGTTTGAGGATTTTTTTATTTCCATACAAATTGTGAAATTATTTGTTCTAGCTCTGTGAAAAATACCATTGGTAGCTTGATAGGCATTGCATTGAATCTATAGATTGCTTTGGGTAGTATACTCATTTTCACTATATTGATTCTTCCAATCCATGAGTACAGTATATTCCTCCATCTATTAGTGTCCCCTTTGAGTTCTTTCACCAGTGTTTTATATTTTTCTACATATAGGTCTTTTGTTTTTTAGGTAGATTTATTCCTAAGTATTTTATTCTTTTCATTGCAATGGTGAATGGAATTGTTTGCTTAATTTCTCTTTCTGTTTTCTTGTTATTAGTGTATAGGAATGCAAGGAATTTCTGTGTGTTGATGTTATATCCTGCAACTTTACTATATTCATTGATTAGCTCTAGTAATTTTCTGGTGGAGTCTTTAGGGTTTTCTATGTAGAGGATCATGTCATCTGCAAACAGTGTGAATTTTACTTCTTCTTTTCCAATCTGGATTCCTTTTATTTCTTTTTCTGCTCTGATTGCTGTGGCCAAAACTTCCAAAACTATGTTGAATAGTAGTGGACACCCTTTAGTAGTGAAAGTGGACACCCTTGTCTTGTTCCTGACTTTAGAGGAAATGCTTTCAATTTTTCACCATTGAGGATAATGTTTTCTGTGGGTTTGTCATATATAGCTTTTATTATGTTGAGGTATGTTCTTTCTCTGAGTTTGCAGACTATCTCAGGATTATCTTCCTTGGGAAGACAGGTGTGAACCCCGGAGGCTTATAGTGGTCTGGATACACTTGAGGATTACTTCTTAATTAATAATAACAGTGAGCATTAATGGGGCCCTTAGTGAAGGCCAGTTGCTGTTGCACATACTTCACATATATTGATGCAGTTAAATCTCTTAAGAACACTATGAAGTAAGTTGTATTATAATCCCCACTTATAATGAGGAATTTAAGGCAAAGAGAAGTGATGAAATGTCTTTGAGGTCATATAACTAACACGTGAAAGTGAAAGTGTTAGTCACTCAGTCGTGTCTAACTCTTTGCAACCCCATGGACTGTAGCTGGTCAAACTCCTCTATCCATAGGATTCTCCAGGCAAGAATACTAGAGTGGGTAGCCATTCCCATCTCCAGGGGATCTTCCCAACCCATAGATAAAATCCAGGACTCCTGCACTGCAGGCAGATTCTTTACCATCTGAGACACCAGGGAAGCCATAACTAACAAGTGGTGGGCCTGGAATCTGAATCCAGGCCCTCTGACTCCACATTCTATGCTCTTAACCATTAAAGCCTACTTATTCTGCCATAACTGGGGAGCCTGGAAAGAGAAAATGAACCCTTTGCCAGCAAATATATTTTAAAAAGGAACCATATAACCTAATAAAGAAATCCTCTTTTAATAATTATCTTTATTTATTTGGCTGTGCCAGATCTTAGTTGCAGTGCATGGGCTCTTCAGTCATTGTTGTGGCATGAGAACTCTTAGTTGCAGCAGGTGGGATCTAGTTCCCTGAACATGGATTGAACCTGGGCCCCCTGCATTGGGAGCACAGAGTATTAGCCACCGAACCACCAGGGAAGTCCCAAATTATGTATATTTTCATCTTCTAAGTCAATTCCAATTGGGAGTGCATTCTTAGAATTTCTCATTCTTCTGGGATCTCTGGGTCTTCCTTATCAAACAAATAAACAAATAAAAAGTAGAAACACTAGAGAGAGTTTCTAGATTTAAAGGAGCTTTTCCAGTTAGGACTCACTTCTAGGATAGCCATTTACAATATAGATAGAGGAGTCAGCCTGAGGTTTCCCAACAAGCACACCCGTGGCTCCCAGGTACTTGTGACTCTATTGAAAGCAGTTCCTTGCTCTTAGGAGCAGCCAAGGATGCAGAAAAATGTCAACCTGAAGGGGTGTCTACATTACCACAGGCCTGGGATAATGTTATAAAATTGTGAGCATTCAAGGATGCCAGGCAGTGACTCCGCTTGCTTCTATTTGCAAATTCATACAGGAGGGACCTTTGAAATTTATGTTATGTGAAGATACAACCTAGTTCCTCCTCTTGTGTCTCTTCCTGGTCCCCACTTCCTCCCCTGCCTCCCACCACCAATACCACCATGCCTTTTTAAAGTCCTTTAAAGTTTTCAAAGTGCTTTCATATACATACTCCATGCTTTATGTCAGGTCAGGGCAAAATTTTATTGCATTTGGCCAAAGGCCATTTTGAAACTTTAAGAGAAAAAAGGAGATACAATGTGATCTTTGAAATAAAGGGATTAAAATAGAGCAAAGTTAAAGTTAGAAAGGATTTATGAGTTTAAAAAATTATGTATCTAAAAATAACAATTATATATGTAGTATACACTAACTATACATTATATATAAATAGAACTGACTGACCAAATACTGCACATGTTTTAAAAACAGCTAGGATTTAGACAAAAAACAACTAGAAGTTATTAAAAAATGATTTTAAAATTGCATCTATGCATCTTTGGTTTTAAACAGCTAAAACAGGATCCTTGCTGAGAAATTGAAGGATGTGAAAAGTGAAGAATCAAAAATATAAATATCTATAATATCATTTTGCAGAAAAAAAAAAACATGATTGGGTTTAGAAGACAATCTTCTAGTCTTATGTTACCCGCTCGTGCACACACACACACACACATACACTGGAGCTGGAAACTTTTTCATGCTACACTCAAGTATGCAGAAAACAAATGCTGCCCTTTAATTTCTAGAAACTCTGATCTGGCCCATGTAACTCCACTTCACTGAATGGTAAAAACGACTTACTATCCATTAGCAATACTTCAGTCACTTCTGATTTGTAAGTCTCCTTTCATTTTAACATTCAGTGCAGTCCAAGTTACCATGGTTTATAGAGTCTTCTTTAAAAGACTTAATACCTTTAGAGAAATGCTCACTTTAGAAAAATTGCCCCCATAGCCTCACTTTTCACTTCCTCAAGATGATGGCCTGGTGTCTGAGAGACAGGGCTGTAGCTAGCACACACTTAAACCGTCTAGAAGCCACTCTTCTGAGATGACAAATGTCAAAAAGCTCCCTTCCTCCAGATTAAGGTGGCCTGTACCAGGGCACATGGTTCTCCAGGTGAGGGTGACTCCTTAGAACTCACATCTGTGCACAGCATTCCCAACCCTTAGGCACATCCTTGCCAAGGGGCCTGCTCTGTCTCCATGGAAGCAGAGAGATGGAGTGCTTGGGTCCCCATCCCGTGTCTGTTCCTGCAGGCCTCTGTAGCAAGATCTCTCTTCTGATGAGATGCTCTTTGCCCTGCGGGTATATCATCATCAGGTTTGTCTTAGAACCTGCTGTCCTATTGTTTAGCCCATACTCTCAGAAACCCCTGGGTGCCTCTGACTTGTATCAGTTTTTGTTGAGGCTTTTTGCGTCTTTGCCACACCATATAACCATATAACTCCTGTCCTAGAAAGTCCTCCCAGAGTGTCCGGTGAGAAGGCACCCTATCACAGTTCTCCATGCTGAGACTACTCGGCTCAGCTAAGCTCCCCCTGAGTACTTTCTTGGGGAACATAAAGAAATTTCTGGATCTTGCCTTTGTCACATGGGAACTGAGCATAATTAATAGAATATAAACTTTCTTCCTTCCTTTTTCTACCTAGGTGGCTCAACTGGGTTTATTTTATGTGGTCATCCCCCATCATACATCTAATTGAGATCATTTCAACTTCTACTTGAATTAGATCTGTTAAGTTCCTAGAAGGTCAAAGACAATGAAAGTGATTTCAAGAAAGTTTCGTAAAATTTACAAATTTACGACATGTGTTCTGGACCTTGTCTCAGGCTAACACTTTTTCTTCATAAAGCCCTTAAGCCTCTGTGCAAGGGTTTTAGTGCCATACTTCCTAAGTCCAAAAGAGCTTTCAAGGGAATCATTTGATTCAGGGATTTGGACTTCTGCTAAGTTTATATTTGTTATCTAGAACAATGTTTGCTGGAAACCAACAGCAAGATATACGGAACAAATTGAAGCTGGTGATTTATATAGTTGGTTGAAAGTATGCACTTATGCTCAAATTTTCACATATTTATTTTTTTTAAATAAGCAGCACTCTTTGCAATTGTTACAGAATTTGAACATTAGCCTTCTGTAACTTGTGCAAAGTGAAACAGCAGTTATCTTCAATGTTGAGAAGATAAGAGGTTTTCCTCCAGTTAATTAAAGGAGCAAGAATTATGGAACTTTATAGCCATTTAATTATGTCATTATGTAAGAGTTGGCCAGCAAGCTGGGGAGAAACTACAGTGAGCTACCCTGTAGATTGAGTCTGACCTTTCAGGGCTCTGCCAATGCTCTGACTATGACTCACTGTATTTCTGAAAGACTGTAACTAGATTGGTACATTTGTTAAAAAGATATTTAGTAATTAAGTTTAAAATTACATCAGTACATAGTTTTCTAATGGATTTTTTCCCCTTCTGGTTATAAGTGCTAAATATGGAGAGTTGCCTCTGAGTATTAAAACCTCAAAGAGAAAGATTTCCCTCAGTCTGGGCATCAGCTTGGTCCTCTGCCTTCCTTGTATGGACCAAGTGACCAAGTGAAGTCGCTCAGTCATGTCCAATTCTTTGCGACCCCATGGACGGTAACCTACCACGCTCCTCCATCCATGGGATTTTCCAGGCAAGAGTACTGGAGTGGATTGCCATTCCTCCTCCAGAAGACCTTCCTGACTCAGGGACTGACCCAGGTCTTCTGCATTGCATGCAGGCAGACGCTTTACCGTCTGAGCCACAAGGGTGTCTGCCTGCAATGCAGGAGACCTGAGTTCGATCCCTGGGTTGGGAAGATCCTCTGGAGAAGGAAATGGTAGCCCACTCCAGTACTCTTGCCTGGAAAATCCCATGGACCGTGGAGCCTGGCAGGCTACCATCCATGGGGTCGCAAAGAGTTGGAAACGAGTGAGCGACTTGTATGGACACATGTCTATTAATACTGCCTCTGTCTCCTCTCCCAGGATTTTCATGTGTCAAGTGGGGAAAATAAGTAACACTTTGGCAACACTGATTCTATTTGGTATTACAGACTTACTTATTTAGTTGTATGTACCAAGGCCTTTATTTTCACTCATTTAATTCCCACAATAAGTCTATGAGGTAGGTTTATTCTACCTGTTTTATAAACGATGGAAACTGAGCCTGACAGGTGTTAACTGACTTGTTCTAGGTCATATAGCTAATGAGTTAGATTCTACCCATGCCTCCATGACTAAAAGGCTTAAACGATGGAAACTGAGCCTGACAGGTGTTAACTGACTTGTTCTAGGTCCTATAGCTAATGAGTTAGATTCTACCCATGCCTCCATGACTAAAAGGCTTAAACGATGGAAACTGAGCCTGACAGGTGTTAACTGACTTGTTCTAGGTCCTATAGCTAATGAGTTAGATTCTACCCATGCCTCCATGACTAAAAGGCTTTTCAGGTGGCACTAGTGGTAAGGAAACCACCTGCCAATGATAATGCAGGAGATAGAAGAGATGTGGGTTCAATGCCTGTGTTGGGAAGATCCCCTGGAGAAGGAAATGGTAACCCAGGTATTCTTGCCTGGATAATCCCATGGACTGGGCTACAGAACATAGGGTTGTAAAGAGTCAGACATGGCTGAAGCAACTTAGCACATCCATGGCTAAAAGATCATCCTCTTCTCTGCTCTAACCATCTACCTCCTTTCCGTACCCTACCCTATCCAATTTATTATGAAGATAAAAAATTTAAGCTATTTTCAACTAGGCACATGCTTTACAAGGAACTTTCCAATAACATGTATTTTCAGTTATATTTTATTTCTTTGAACAATTGATAAAATACATGAAGGAAGATAATGGAAAATAACAATTACGAAATGGGTTGATGATTATTAAAAAATTAAGGGAAGTGGATGTAATCATGGCATCTTTCTATTTGTAGCATTCTTTGATTTGTCCTCAGTTCAGTTCAGAACTGTTCAGTCACTCAGTCGTGTCTGACTCTTTGCAACCCAATGGATCACAGCACGCCAGACCTCCCTGCCCATCACCAACTCCTGGAGTTTACCCAAACTCACGTCCATTGAGTCGGTGATGCCATCCAGTCATCTCATCCTCTGTCATCCCTTTCTCCTCCTGCCTTCAATCTTTCCAAAGATCAGGGTCTTTTCAGAAGAGTCAGTTCTTCTCATGAGGTGGCCAAAGTATTGGAGTTTCAGCTTCAACATCAGTCCTTCAAAAGAATATTCAGGACTGATCTCCTTTAGGATGGACTGGTTAGATCTCCTTGCAGTCCAAGGGACTTTCAAGAGTATTCTCCAACACCACAGTTCAGAAGCATCAATTATTTGGTGTTCAGCTTTCTTTATAGTCCAACTCTAACATCCATACATGACTACTGGAAAAACCATAGCCTTGACTAGACGGACCTTTGTTGACAAAGTAATGTCTCTGATTTTTAATATGCTGTCTAGGTTGGTCATAACCAAGGAGTAAGAGTCTTTTAATTTCATGGCTGCAGTCACCATCTGCAGTGATTTTGGAGCCTCCCCCAAAAAAGTCAGCCACTGTTTCCACTGTCTCCCCATCTATTTGCCATTAAGTGATGGGACTGGAGGCCATGAACTTAGTTTTCTGACTTAGTTCTTCTTCACATTCTGCCATAAGTGTGGTGTCATTTGCATATCTGGGGTTATTGATATTTCTCCCGGTAATCTTGATTCCAGCTTGTGCTTCTTCCAGCCCAGCATTTCTCATGACATTCTCTGCATGAAATTTAAATAAGCAGGGTGACAATATACAGCCTTGACATACTGCTTTTTCTATTTGGAACCAGTCTGTTGTTCCATGTCCAGTTCTAACTTGCTTCCTGTCCTGCATACAGATTTCTCAAGAGGCAGATAAGGTGGTCTGGTATTCCCATCTCTTTCAGAATTTTCCACAGCTTGTTTTGATCCACACAGTCAAAGGCTGTGGCATAGTCAATAAAGCAGAAATAGATGTTTTTCTGGAACTCTTTTGCTTTTTTGATGATCCAGCGGATGTTGGCAATTTGCTCTCTGGTTCCTCTGCCTTTTCTAAAACCAGCTTGAACATCTGGAAGTTCACAGTTTACATATTGCTGAAGCCTGGTTTGGAGAATTTTGAGCATTACTTTAATAGCATATGAGATGAGTGCAATTGTGCAGTAGTTTGAGCATTCTTTGGCATTGCCTTCCTTTGGGATTCGAATGAAAACTGAGTTTTTCTAGTCCTGTGGCCACTGCTGAGTTGTTCAGATTTGCTGGTACATTGAGTACAACACTTTCACAGCATCATCTTTTAGGATTTGAAATGGCTCAACTGGAATTCTATCACCTCCATTAGCTTTGTTCGTAGTGATGCTTTCTAAGGCCCACCTGACTTCACATTCCAGGATGTCTGGCTCTAGGTGAGTGATCACACCATTGTGATTATCTGGGTCATGAAGATCTTTTTTGTATAGTTCTTCTGTGTATTTTTGCCACCTCTTCTTAATATCTTCTGCTTCTGTTATGTGCCAACTATTTCTGTCCTTTATTGAGTGCATCTTTGTATGAAATGTTCCTTTGGTATCTCTAATTTTCTTAAAGAGATCTCTAGCTTTTCCCATTCTATTGTTTTCCTCTATTTCTTTGCTTTGATCACTGAGGAAGGCTTTCTTATCTCTCCATGTACTCTTTGGAACTCTGTGTTCAGATGGGTATATCTTTCCTTTTCTCCTTTGCTTTTTGCTTCTCTTCTTTTCAAAGTTATTTGTAAGGCCTCTTCAGACAACCATTTTGCTTTTTTTGCATTTCTCTTTCTTGGGGATGGTCTTGATCCTTGTCTCCTATACAATGTCATGAACCTCCATCCATAGTTCATCAGGCACTCTATCAGATCTAGTCCCTTGAATCTATTTGTCATTTCCACTGTATAATCATAAGGGATTTTATTTAGGTCATACCTGAATGGTCTAGTGGTTTTCCCTACTTTTGTCAGCTTAAGTCTGAATTTGGCAATAAGGAGTTCATGATCTGAGCCACAGTCAGCTCCCAGTTTTGTTTCTGCTGACTGTATAGAGCTTCTCCATCTTTGGCTGCAAAGAACATAATCAATCTGATTTCAGTATTGGCAATCTGGTGATGTCCATGTGTAGAGTCTTCTCTTGTGTTATTGGAAGAGGGTGTTTGCTATGACCAGTGCGTTCTCTTAGCAAAACTCTATTAGCCTTTGCCCTGCCTCATTCTGTATTCCAAGGCCAAATTTGCCTGTTACTCCAGGTAGCTCTTGACTTCCTACTTTTACATTCCAGTCCCCTATAATGAAAAGGAAATCTTTTTTGGGTATTAGTTCTAGAAGGTCTTGTAGGTCTTCATAGAATCATTTAACTTCAGCCTCTTCAGCATTACTGCTTGGGGCATAGACTTGGATTACAGTGATATTGAATGGTTTGTCTTAGAAATGAGCAGATATCATTCTGTCGTTTTTGAGATCGCATCCAAGTACTGCATTTCAGACCCTTTTGTTAACTATGATGGCTACTCCATTTCTTCTAAGGGATTCTTGCCCACAGTAGTAGATATAATGGTCATCTGAGTTAAATTCGTGCATTCCAGTCCATTTTAGTTCACTGACCCCTAAAATGTCAACGTTCACTCTTGCCATCTCCTGTTTGACCACTTCCAATTTGCCTATTTCTGCTTTATTGACTATGCCAAAGACTTTGACTGTGTGGATCACAATAAACTGTGGAAAATTCTGAAAGAGATGGGAATACCAGACCACCTGACCTGCCTCTTGAGAAACATATATGCAGGTCAGGAAGCAACAGTTAGACTTGGACATGGAACAACAGACTGGTTCCAAGTAGGAAAAGGAGTACGTCAAGGCTGTATATTGTCACCCTGCTTATTTAACTTATATGCAGAGTATATAATGAGAAACGCTGGGCTGGAAGAAGCACAAGCTGGAATCAAGATGGCCAGGAGAAATATCAAAACCACAGATATGCAGATGATACCACCCTTATGGCAGAAAGTGAAGAGGAACTCAAAAGCCTCTTGATGAAAGTGAAAGAGGAGAGTGAAAAAGTTGGCTTAAAGCTCAACAATCAGAAAACTAAGATCATGGCATCTGGTCCCATCACTTCATGAGAAATAGATGGGGAAACAGTGGAAACAGTGTCAGACTTTATTTTTGGGGGGCTCCAAAATCACTGCAGAAGGTGACTGCAGCCATGAAATTAAATGACGCTTACTCCTTGGAAGGTAAGTTATGACCAACCTAGATAGCATATTCAAAAGCAGAGACATTACTTTACCAACAAATGTCCATCTAGTCAAGGCTATGGTTTTTCCAGTGGTCATGTATGGATGTGAGAGTTGGACTGTGCAGAAAGCCGAGCGCCGAAGAATTGCTGCTTTTGAACTGTGTTGTTGGAGAAGACTCTTGAGAGTCCCTTGGACTGCAAGGAGATTCTAGTCCATTCTAAAGGAGATTAGTCCTGAGTGTTCTTTGGAAGGAATGATGCTAAAGCTGAAACTCCAGTACTTTGGCCACCTCATGCGAAGAGTTGACTCATTGGAAAAGACTCTGAGGCTAGGAGGGGTTGGGGGCAGGAAGAAAAGGGGACGACAGAGGATGAGATGGCTGAATGGCATCACCGACTCAATGGACGTGAGTTTGAGTGAACTCTGGGAGTTGGTGATGGACAGGGAGGTCTGGAGTGCTGGAATTCATGGGGTGGCAAAGATTCAGACACGACTGAGTGACTGAACTGAACTGAACTGAATTTGCCTTGATTCATGGACCTAACATTTCAGGTTCCTATGCAATACTGCTTTTTCTCACTGTATGGTATTTCATCAAGAGGCACCTTATCTTGTCTCATCAATCAACCTACAAGATTTTATTTTATTATTTTAGTTTCTGTAAAGTTCTAGACGCTGATAGTCCTTTGTCTGTTCACACCCTTAGTGTGTAAGGCCAAATTTCATCCTGTTTTTTCCTTTATTATATAATTTGGTCTTATTTTTAAAATCCAGACTTTTTTCATTGGCTTTTTAATTTCTCTTTACTGACTCCATGTGCCTTTTTTAAAAAAGCACTTTTAACAGGTGGACAAACTGCTTCAATCAGTAGATTCTACCTTTTTCTTTCTCAGAATAGTTTCTTTTCTGTGCTTTCTTGTCATTTCATCACGTTTCTTGAGGTTGTGGTAAAGGATAAATACCATATTCTGAGAATCTTTGAAGGCTACAAACTCCTTTTTCCCTTTTCTAGATTACATATCTACTGATCCATGCCATTTTCTTTCAGAGATATTTTGATATTTATTTTCCTAGAGTGAACATAAGGATAAACAAAAGTGTGTTTGTGTAAATTTCTCTCATATCATTATCCCCATTCTTTATCTCTTACTTCCACTTCAAGTTCCATGCTTCCTTGATCCCTCAGTATCACAGAGATGTCCTACTATTGTGTTCTCAAAATATGGTGTTCAATTGTAGCACTTGAAAGCAACATAATCAGATTATTTGCCTTTCTTTTCAAATAGACACCTTCGTAGCAAGAACTATGTCTTAAATATTTCACCCCTAGGATTTAGCACCTGAATCCTGTAATGAATACTAAGGGCTGGAATGGAAAATAAACTGGTCAGTAGAAAAGTGAAAGTGAAGTTGCTCAGTCGTGCCCGACTCTTTGTGACCCCATGGACAGTAGCCTGCACCAAGCTCCTCCGTCCATGGGATTTTCCAGGCAAGAGTACTGGAGTGGGTTGCCATTGCCTTCTCCAGGGTTCAGTACAAGTACTGCCTTAGCAACCCTTTCCTTTAACCCCAACATCCCAACCCATATTTAAGGCCATACTTCTACTGAACTGCTATAGGCAGAATAAGAAAGTAAAATGAGTTGCTTTGAAGAATAGGAAAGGCTAAAAGACAAGTTCTGTTAAGAACATCCACACAGTTCCTGGTTTTGTTGCTGTTTTTGTTTGTTTTGTTTTCTGTTTCTTTTTTTTTAACCTGTGGATAAAGAAGAGTACCATATTCTCCAAGGCTGACCCCAAAGGCACAACCAAGCTTTTCCAAAGTAATATTTCAACAGAGTGAAGAAGTAACCAGAGACCTGCATTATTTGCTGTCATTTAAATATCTTCCTAATTAAAGGAAAAAGTAGGTTATAATTCATCCACAATCTCTGAAAGTCAATATATGTGTGCTTACCTGTACTGAGAACTAACTTTGTGCTGGAGCTATAGATACAAAGACAACTGGGACATTGTCTCATAATAATTCTTTTTCTCAACCAAATTAACTATTCTAATCATGACAGCTGTCTCTATTAGCCATCCACAACACCACTCGAGGAGATTTCTAATACTTTTTTGTGAAGAACTCCAAAGGACTTCTTTTCCTATAAGTATTCTATTCTTCTTTGCCCACTATGAATTTAAGCTTAAATTGTTTTTTTTTTTTTCTTGCAAATGATATACCCAAATAGGTCTCCAATAGCTAATGTTGAATTGGTAATTTCTTGATACATATTTTTCATTTATTCATTTCAGTTCAGTTCAGTCACTCAGTCATGTCCGACTCTGCAACCCCATGAACCACAGCACGCCAGGCCTCCCTGTCCATCACCAATTCCCAGAGTTTACCCAAACTCAGGTCCATTGAGTCGGTGATGCCATTCAACCATCTCATCCTCTGTCATCCCCTTCTCCTCCTGCCCCCAATCCCTCCCAGCATCAGGGTCTTTTCCAATAAGTCAGCTTTTTACATCAGGTGGCCAAAGTATTGGAGTTTCAGCTTCAACATCAGTGCTTCCATTGAACACCCAGGACTTATTTCCTTTAGGATGGACTGGTTGGATCTCCTTGCAGTCCAAGGGACTCTCAAGAGTCTTCTCCAACACCACAGTTCAAAAGCACAATTCTTCGGCACTCACCTTTCTTTACAGTCCAACTCTCACATCCATACATGACTAATGGAAAACCATAGCCTTGACTAGATGGACCTTTGTTGGCAAAGTAATGTCTCTGCTTTTTAATATGTTGTCTAGGTTGGTCATAACTTTCCTTCCAAGGAGTAAGCGTCTTTTAATTTCATGGCTGCAATCACCATCTGCAGTGATTTTGGAGCCTCAAAAAATAAAGTCAGCCACTGTTTCCACTATTTCCCCAACTATTTGCCATTGAGTGATGGGACCAGATGCCATGACCTTAGTTTTCTGAATATTGAGCTTTAAGCCAACTTTTTCCCTCTCCTCTTTCACTTTCATCCAGAGGCTCTTTAGTTCTTCTTCACTTTCTGCCATAAGTGTGGCATCATCTGTGTATCTGAGGTTATTGATATTTCTCCTGGCCATCTTGATTCCAGCTTATGCTTCATCCAGTTCAACATTTCTCATGACATACTCTGCATATAAGTAAAATAAGCAGGGTAACAACATATAGCCTTGACATACTGCTTTTCCTATTTGGGAACAGTCCGTTGTTCCATGTCCAGTTCTAACTGTTGCTTCCTGACCTGCATACAGATTTCTCAAGAGGCAGGTCAGGTGGTTTGGTATTCCCATCTCTTTCATAATTTTCCACAGTTTATTGTGTTCCATAAAAATATGTATTCTGCAATAAATATGTACCAAGATTATTTCTGCCTACTGGAAAACATACATGAATAAGATGGAAAATTTTCTATTTTCATAGAGCTTACATTTCCATAGGGGCAGACAATAAGCAAACATGAAATCAATAAGCATTTATCCTACAATAATTTTGTGAAACAAGCAACCCTATCATCTATCAACTGAAGCACCAAACTTTTTTTTTTTTTTTTTTCATTAGCAGCTCTGTGGATCTGCTGGAAGGTGCCTGATCTTAGCATGGTTCAGCTTATGCTCAGTTGCTCAGTCATGTCCAACTCTTTGCAACCCCATAGACTATAGCTTTTGATGCTTTTGAACTCTGGTATTAGAGAAGACTCTTGAGTGTCCCTTAGACCGCAAGGAGATCCAACCAGTAAATTCCAAAGGAAATCAGTCCTGAATATTCATTGGAAGGACTGATGCTGAAGCTGAAACTCCAATACTTTGGCCAGCTGAGAAGAAGACTGACTCATTGGAAAAGATCCTGATGCTGGGAAAGATTGAAGGTGGGAGGAGAAGGGGATGACAGATAATGAGATGGTCAGATGGTATCACCAACTCTATGGAGATAAGTTTGAGCAAGCTCTGGGAGTTGGTGATGGACAGGGAAGCCTGGTGTGCTGCAGTCCATGGGGTTGCAAAGAGTTGGACATGACTGAGCAACTGAACTGAACTGAACTGAACTGTAGTCTGCCGGGCTCCTCTTTCCATGGAATTTTCCAGGCAAGAATACTGGCGTGGGTTTCCATTCCCTTTTCCAGGGGATCTTCCCAAGAGATCAAACCCGTGTTCTTGCATCTCCTGCATTGGCAGGTGGTTTCTTTACCTCTAGCGCCACCTGGGAAGCCCAGGGTTCAGTTTATCTTGACTCAAAACTGACAGCTGGGATCAGATCTTTCCCCCTTGTTTGTTTGGTTTCTTCCTGGACCAGCAGCTACCTGGAGCATGTTCTTCTTGTGGTGAATGGCAGGAGTGCAAGAGAAGAAGCCAGAGCATGGCAGCAAGTATAAAACTCTGCTTTAGTCACATTTAGTAATATTTCCTTGTTGTTCAGTTGCTAATTTGTGTCCAACTCTTTGCGACCACATGGACTGCAGCATGCCAGGCTTCCCTGCCCTTCTCTATCTCCAGGAGTTTGCTCAAACTCATATCCATTGAGTTGGTGATGTCATGCTGCTATCTCATTCTCTGTTGCCCCCTTCTCCTCCCGCCCACAATTTTTCCCAGCATCAGGGTCTTTTCCAATGAATTGGCTCTTCACACCAGGTGGCCAAATATTGGAGCTTCAGCTTCAACATCATTCCTTCCAATGAATATTCAGGGTTGATTTTCTTTAAGATTGATTGGTTTAATCTCCTTGCTGTTCAAGGGACTCTCAGGCATTAACCAACACAATTCACATGTCAAGCCCAACATGAATGGATCAGGGAAGTATTTTTCATTCATAGTGGAAAGAACTGCCAGCTTTATGGGAAGATATGTAAATGTATAATTTTGTATGTTTTTAAATGATTTATAATTAATTTTATTGAAAATAACAATTTACTCTATCTACCCTCTTGGTCAGGATCCTTCTGCATACTTTTTGCCATCCCAAGAAAATAAAAAATCTCTCTTGGTTTTGGCATCTGGTTCAAAGTCCAGGATCTCATGATTTATATCAGGTATAGGTGGGATACTCTGGCTCTGAATATCTCTGAACTGAATCACATGTTATGTGCCTCCCACACATTTAACATACGATGTTGGAATAAGGACAGGATAAACAAATTAAAATAGTTGCATTCAACAAGGAAAAAACTGAAGGAAACATAGAAATCACTGGTCTATAGCAAGAACCTGAAACTCTGCCAGGTTTCCCTACAAAGAGACTAGCATACACTTTGGCTAGTCCCTGGTTCCCCACCTGGGAGTTTATCATTGATAAACTGTAATACATGGGTCTTCACTCTGCTCTATGAATGCCTTCTTTGGCTTTTCTGATAAGTACTGGGAATATGTCCTTCTTGGTAGCTGAGTTGACTTTTCAACCTGCTTCCCACCTGTAATACCCAAACTACAGGTACACTTAGTACTTACTTTTTGTTTGTTTGTTTTGCCTCCTAGGTTAT
Organism: Bos indicus x Bos taurus; assembly: GCF_003369695.1. Classification (NCBI taxonomy): domain Eukaryota; kingdom Metazoa; phylum Chordata; class Mammalia; order Artiodactyla; family Bovidae; genus Bos; species Bos indicus x Bos taurus. The sequence continues at coordinate 41,456,192 of NC_040086.1, forward strand.
TGCAATAAGTCAAATATTTTGTTACTATATAATATGGGTAGTTGTTTCTCCAGCCTCTTATTACAGGTTTTTTATAGTTTTCTATACATATTTTACAGGTTTTTGAGAGCAGACGCCCATTTCTGGTATAATTTTTCTGTTAACTAGCAATTGGCACGTTAATGATGAATGACAAGCCCCATAACATGACCCAAATCTCAGAGGCTCAAATAACAAGTGTTTATTTTCTTGATAATGAATGAAACAGTACTACTGAAGGTCATCAGGGGACCTGGTCCTAGGCCTCCGATTAGGTTCAGTTTTGTTCTAGGAATTTTTCATTCTTCTTCAAAAAGTGATTATTTATGACATATATTTCTTCCAGGGAATGGCAGGAGCACCAGGATGCAAGCAAGATACACAGGGTATGTAAAGGCTCTGTTCTCAACATTGGTTAACTAAATGCCTGCCAACATTTAGTCAACCAGAGCAAGTCACATGGCTAAGCATTAACACCATGGGGTGAGGGTCACTTTCTACCCACAGTTACATGTCACCTGAGATGTATATTAGAGCAGGGAGGGAATCAAGAATTGAGAACTGTTCAGCTAGCACACATGCTAAAAACGTCAACTTGTATTTGTTGTTCAGTCATGTCTGACTCTTTGCCATGCCATGGACTGTGGCACATCCGGCTTCCCCATCCTACACTATCTCTTGGAGTTTGCTCAAACACATATCCACTGAATTGGTGATGCCATCCAACCATCTCATCCTCTGTCATCCCATTCTCCTCCTGGCTTCAATCTTGCCCAGCATCAGGGTCTTTTCCAGTGAGTTGGCTCTTCACATCAGGTAGCCAAAGTATTGGAGCTTCAGCTTTAGCATCAGTCCTTCCAAAGAATATTCAGGGTTGATTTCCTTTAAGATTGACTGCTTTGATCTCTTTGCAGCCCAAGGGACTCTTAAGAACAACTTGTATAAATGCTGTGAAGAAACTAAAGCAGAGTTTTACTTAGAGGATGCCTACAAAGCTATTAAAAGTAGTTACTTGGAGATGACATTTATACCAAGGCTGAATGCCTTTCAGGCAAAGGGAGCAGACAGTTCAAAGACCCAGAAACAGAGATAAGCTCAGGGTGATGGAGGAACTAAAATAAAACCATAGGTGGGTGGTAGAAGATGAAATTGATGAAATAGGCAGAGATTATTTAGACGTCTGTTATTATCACTGTTGGGCTTCCCAGATGGCACCAGTGGTAAAAAAAAAAAAAAAGAAAAATCTGCCAATACAGGAGATGCAAGAGACATGGGTTCACTCCCTGGGTGGGTGGGGAAGATCCCCTGGAGTAGAAAATAGGATCCCACTCCAATATTCTGGCCTGGAAAATTCCATGGACAGAGGAACCTAGTGGGGCTACAGTTCATGGGGCCACAGAGTTGGACATGACTGAGTGACAGAACACGTTATCACTGTTAGAGGCATTATCATATAACTGGACATTTTCAGAGGATTGTCTACCAAATAGTGAAAAAATGTGTGTGTGTGTGTGTGTGTGTGTGTGTTCTACTGGTTGTCATGATAACCCATGAGTAGGGTAGCTGAAGTCAACCAGTCTGGAAAGTTTTATTCAGATTGAGTTGCATAATCCATTTTAAATAATTTACTTATTCACTCATTCTTATTGGAGTATTGGCCTACTAAGTTGTTTCAAAAGGAACACCTGAAAATGTGTTCCAATTTGTTAATGTGGTGTATTACGTTGATTGATTTGCGGATATTGAAGAATCCTTGCATCCCTGGGATAAAGCCCACTTGATCATGGTGTATGATCTTTTTAATGTGTTGTTGGATTCTGATTGCTAGAATTTTGTTAAGGATTTTTGCATCTATGTTCATCAGTGATATTGGCCTGTAGTTTTCTTTTTTTGTGGCATCTTTGTCAGGTTTTGGTATTAGGGTGATGGTGGCCTCATAGAATGAGTTTGGAAGTTTACCTTCCTCTGCAATTTTTTGGAAGAGTTTGAGCAGGATAGGTGTCAGCTCTTCTCTAAATTTTTGGTAGAATTCAGCTGTGAAGCCGTCTGGACCGGGGCTTTTGTTTGCTGGAAGATTTTTGATTACAGATTCAATTTCCTTGCTTGTGATGGGTCTGTTAAGATTTTCTATTTCTTCCTGGTCGAGTTTTGGAAAGTTGTACTTTTCTAAGAATTTGTCCATTTCTTCCACGTTGTCCATTTTATTGGCATATAATTGTTGATAGTAGTCTCTTATGATCCTTTGTATTTCTGTGTTGTCTGTTGTGATCTCTCCATTTTCGTTTCTAATTTTGTTGATTTGATTTTTCTCCCTTTGTTTCTTGATGAGTCTGGCTAATGGTTTGTCAATTTTATTTATCCTTTCAAAGAACCAGCTTTTGGTTTTGTTGATTTTTGCTATGGTCTCTTTTGTTTCTTTTGCATTTATTTCTGCTCTAATTTTTAAGATTTCTTTCCTTCTACTAACCCTGGGGTTCTTCATTTCTTCCTTTTCTAGTTGCTTTAGGTGTAGAGTTAGGTTATTTATTTGACTTTTTTCTTGTTTCTTGAGGTGTGCCTGTATTGCTATGAACTTTCCCCTTAGGACTGCTTTTACCGTGTCCCACAGGTTTTGGGTTGTTGTGTTTTCATTTTCATTCATTTCTATGCAAATTTTGATTTCTTTTTTGATTTCTTCTGTGATTTGTTGGTTATTCAGCAGCGTGCTGTTCAGCCTCCATATGTTGGATTTTTTAATAGTTTTTCTCCTGTAACTGACATCTAATCTTACTGCATTGTGGTCAGAAAAAATGCTTGGGATGATTTCTATTTTTTTGAATTTACCAAGGCTAGCTTTATGGCCCAGGATGTGATCTATCCTGGAGAAGGTTCCATGTGCGCTTGAGAAAAAGGTGAAATTCATTGTTTTGGGATGAAATGTCCTATAGATATCAATTAGGTCTAACTGGTCTATTGTATCGTTTAAAGTTTGTGTTTCCTTGTTAATTTTCTGTTTAGTTGATCTATCCATAGGTGTAAGTGGGGTATTAAAGTCTCCCACTATTATTGCATTATTGTTAATTTCTCCTTTCATACTTGTTAGCATTTGTCTTACGTACTATGGTGCTCCCATAGTACGTAATTGTTATATCTTCTTCTTGGATTGATCCTTTGATCATTATGTAGTGACCTTCTTTGTCTCTTTTCACAGCCTTTGTTTTAAAGTCTATTTTATCTGATATGAGTATTGCTACTCCTGCTTTCTTTTGGTCCCTATTTGCATGGAAAATCTTTTTCCAGCCCTTCACTTTCAGTCTGTATGTGTCCCCTGTTTTGAGGTGGGTCTCCTGTAGACAACATATGTAGGGGTCTTGTTTTTGTATCCATTCAGCCAGTCTTTGTCTTTTGGTTGGGGCATTCAACCCATTTACGTTTAAGGTAATTACTGATAAGTATGATCCCGTTGCCATTTACTTTATTGTTTTGGGTTCGAACTTATACACCGTTTTTGTGTTTCCTGTCTAGAGAATATCCTTTAGTATTTGTTGGAGAGCTGGTTTGGTGGTGCAGAATTCTCTCAGCTTTTGCTTGTCTGAAAAGCTTTTGATTTCTCCTTCATACTTGAATGAAATCCTTGCTGGGTACAATAGTCTGGGCTGTAGGTTATTTTCTTTCATCATTTTAAGTATGTCTTGCCATTCCCTCCTGGCTTGAAGAGTTTCTATTGAAAGATCAGCTGTTATCCTTATGGGAATTCCCTTGTGTGTTATTTGTTGTTTTTCCCTTGCTGCTTTTAATATTTGTTCTTTGTGTTTGATCTTTGTTAATTTGATTAATATGTGTCTTGGGGTGTTTCTCCTTGGGTTTATCCTGTTTGGGACTCTCTGGGTTTCTTGGACTTGGGTTATTATTTCCTTCCCCATTTTAGGGAAGTTTTCCACTATTATCTCCTCAAGTATTTTCTCATGGTCTTTCTTTTTGTCTTCTTCTTCTGCAACCCCTATTATTCAAATGTTGTAGCGTTTAATATTGTCCTGGAGGTCTCTGAGATTGTCCTCATTTCTTTTAATTCGTTTTTCTTTTATCCTCTCTGATTCATTTATTTCTACCATTCTATCTTCTAATTCACTAATCCTATCTTCTGCCTCTGTTATTCTACTATTTGTTGCCTCCAGAGTATTCAACATCCATTTATGATAAAAACTCTCCAGAAAGCAGGAATAGAAGGAACATACCTCAACATAATAAAAGCTATATATGACAAACACACAGCAAACATTATCCTCAATGGTGAAAAATTGGAAGCATTTCCTCTAAAGTCAGGAACAAGACAAGGGTGCCCACTTTCACCATTACTATTCAACATAGTTTTGGAAGTTTTGGCCACAGCAATCAGAGCAGAAAAAGAAATAAAAGGAATCCAAATTGGAAAAGAAGAAGTAAAACTCTCACTATTTGCAGATGACATGATCCTCTACATAGAAAACCCTAAAGACTCCACCAGAAAATTACTAGAAATAATCAATGACTATAGTAAAGTTGCAGGATATAAAATCAACACACAGAAATCCCTTGCATTCCTATACACTAATAATGAGAAAACAGAAAGAGAAATTAAGGAAACAATTCCATTCACCATTGCAACGGAAAGAATAAAATACTTAGGAATATATCTACCTAAAGAAACTAAAGACCTATATATAGAAAACTATAAAACACTGGTGAAAGAAATCAAAGAGGACACTAATAGATGGAGATATATACCATGTTCATGGATTGGAAGAATCAATATAGTGAAAATGAGTATACTACCCAAAGCAATTTATAGATTCAACGCAATCCCTATCAAGCTACCAACAGTATTCTTCACAGAGCTAGAACAAATAATTTCACAATTTGTATGGAAAAACAAAAAACCTCAAATAGCCAAAGCGATCTTGAGAAAGAAGAATGGAACTGGAGGAATCAACCTACCTGACTTCAGGCTCTACTACAAAGCCACAGTTATCAAGACAGTATGGTACTGGCACAAAGACAGAAATATAGATCAATGGAACAAAATAGAAAGCCCAGAGATAAATCCACGCACATATGGACACCTTATCTTTGACAAAGGAGGCAAGAATATACAATGGATTAAAGACAATCTCTTTAACAAGTGGTGCTTGGAAAACTGGTCAACCACTTGTAAAAGAATGAAACTAGACCACTTTCTAACACCATACACAAAAATAAACTCAAAATGGATTAAAGATCTAAACGTAAGACCAGAAACTATAAAACTCCTAGAGGAGAACATAGGCAAAACACTCTCTGACATACATCACAGCAGGATCCTCTATGACCCACCTCCCAGAATATTGGAAATAAAAGCAAAAATAAACAAGTGGGACCTAATTAACCTTAAAAGCTTCTGCACATCAAAGGAAACTATTAGCAAGGTGAAAAGACAGCCTTCAGAATGGGAGAAAATAATAGCAAATGAAGCAACTGACAAACAACTAATCTCAAAAATATACAAGCAACTCCTACAGCTCAACTCCAGAAAAATAAATGACCCAATCAAAAAATGGGCCAAAGAACTAAATAGACATTTCTCCAAAGAAGACATACAGATGACTAACAAACACATGAAAAGATGCTCAACATCACTCATTATCAGAGAAATGCAAATCAAAACCACTATGAGATACCATTTCACACCAGTCAGAATGGCTGCGATCCAAAAGTCTACAAGCAATAAATGCTGGAGAGGGTGTGGAGAAAAGGGAACCCTCTTACACTGTTGGTGGGAATGCAAACTAGTACAGCCACTATGGAGAACAGTGTGGAGATTCCTTAAAAAACTGGAAATAGAACTGCCTTATGATCCAGCAACCCCACTGCTGGGCATACACACTGAGGAAACCAGAAGGGAAAGAGACACGTGTACCCCAATGTTCATCGCAGCACTGTTTATAATAGCCAGGACATGGAAGCAACCTAGATGTCCATCAGCAGATGAATGGATAAGAAAGCTGTGGTACATATACACAATGGAGTATTACTCAGCCATTAAAAGAATACATTTGAATCAGTTCTAATGAGGTGGATGAAACTGGAGCCTATTATACAGAGTGAAGTAAGCCAGAAGGAAAAACATAAATACAGTATACTAATGCATATATATGGAATTTAGAAAGATGGTAACAATAACCTGGTGTACGAGATAGCAAAAGAGACACTGATGTATAGAACAGTCTTATGGACTCTGTGGGAGAGGCAGAGGGTGGGAAGATTTGGGAGAGTGACATTGAAACATGTAGAATATCATGTAAGAAACGAGTTGCCAGTCCAGGTTCGATGCGCGATACTGGATGCTTGGGGCTGGTGCACTGGGACGACCCAGAGGGATGGTATGGGGAGGGAGGAGGGAGGAGGGTTCAGGATGGGGAACACATGTATGCCTGTGGTGGATTCATTTTGATATTTGGCAAAACTAATACAATTATGTAAAGTTTAAAAATAAAATAAAATTTAAAAGGAAAAAAAAAAAAAAAAGAAAATGTGTTCCTTTTTAAGAGCTAAGAACTCTTAACTAGAGACATACCAGCAAAAATACTCAAGAGGTAAAATGGTGGCCTCCGGAAATAGCTGGCTTCTTAACAATTCCAGGTATTTCTTTTGCCCTGAGCTTCTGAGAACTAACTGCAGATATAAAGGAGTTGGTGCCTTCTTTTTCCCCTTAGTCTCACTCTTGGGAAAAACCTCTTATTGTTTGGCTCCCTAGAGGGTTTCTAGATCTGAAACAGCAACATCCCTGATTGTTGACTATCTTTTCCTGGGAAGTCCTTGTGCTGGTCCTTTGGACAAGGATGTAACCCTGAGTGTAAACCTCAAAGGTGTAATCCATGCCCTCGGGAAGTTCATGATTCATCAGGGTGTCAACAAGTTCAAGTGGGGCACACTCATGACCACAAACTTGCACTCACATATAAAGTCACTCATTAGTATCTCAAAATGAATCAGAAACACAGAGATGCTGATCACTGAAATGCCCTAAATCAATGGTCCCCCACCTTTTTGGCACCAGGGACTGGTTTCGTAGAAGATAATTTTTCCATGGACCAGGGAGGGGGGATGGTTTCAGGATGATTCAAGCCCATTGCATTTATTGTGTACTTTATTTCAATTATTATTACAGCAGCTCCACCTCAGATCATCAGGCATTAGATTCCAGATGTTAGGGACCCCTGCCCGAAATCATGAGATCTTCAACACTTTTTAGAAATGACCATTGATCTTGGTTCATTGTGAAAAACTTGATTAAATGTTGGCTTTTAATAAGCCATATTTTCTTTTGCCCTCATCTTTGTATAGACTTAAGGAAAAGAGGGGCTTCCCTGGGGGCTCAAACAGTAACAAATCCACCTGCAATGTGGGAGACCTGGGTTTGATCCCTGTGTTGGGAAGATCCTCTGAAGGAGGGCATGGCAACCCCCTCCAGTATTCTTGTTTGGAGAATCCTTATGGACAGAGGAGCATGGCAGGCTACAGTCCATGGGGCCACAAAGAGTCAGACACAACTAAGCAACTAAGCACAGCACAACATGTGAAACAAGGAAATCAAAACCAGCCACACCAAGGAGCGGGTCCTCTCCCTGGGTCACAATAACACCTCTAGAGGTGTGCCCTTGACTTCTGTTAAGAACGACCAGTGAAAAAGGTGAAATCCACAGCTGTAAATTTACACTGCAGCATCTTTTAGCAAGAAAGGGACTGTGTCTAGTTGAATCAGAGTATGCTGGCTGGTGGAGCTCAGATGCAATCATGTGGTTTTTTCGGGGGAAATAAATGCGACAGTGTTTATCTCACACACATGTGTTTGTCAGAAGACCTCAAAGCAGTGGGCAGAGATCAGTGAAGCATGGCCACTTGTCCCAATGGCTGCACCTCTTCTTTTCAGTTGGGGCCCAGAGGAGGTCATCAGTGCTGAAGCAGTTGAGGCTCTGTTCAGCTCCTATGCCACAAGGAAGGACAGGAATCCTGCCAGAAGGAGGACTTGGGTCCTGATTCCTAACCATCTCCGCTGGACTCCAGCCACCAGCACAGCCCAGAGAAGACAGCAAGCTGAAGAAAGCGTCCAGCCTGGGTGCGTGGCCGGTTAAAAACCTATAGGACGGTTCAATCAAAGGCATTGCCTCACTCTGTCCTGTGCAGCTATTGTACCTTGGAACACATGCTGCTAGGAGACAAAGAGGACACGCATTTATTTTCAAGCATAGGACTTTGGAACCACTTGGGAAGAATATTCTTGATTGAGAACCAAAACATTCCATGATGCTTAACAAACCTGCAAATTGAAAAATCAGCATCGGCCTGTGCAGCCGGGAGAAAGGAGAAGGACCTATACCCTGAAAAAAAAAATTTTTTTTTCAAAATACCCCTTAAATGATATTTGTGTGCATTTGCAAAATTACCGCTTTCTGAGTCGAAGTCTCAAGCTGTTTGCGTCTGAGAACATATGTTGTGCCGGTAGACAGCCTCCCAGCCTGCCGACGCCCGTGACATCCCCCGCCGCATCGCATAATGCCAGTCCCGCGAAGAAGGCGCCGCCGCTCAGTCAATGCCCCTGTAATAATATTTTAAAATAAATGATATGCATCATTAAATCACCGAGGATGACTAACTCAATTTTAGAAAACCCACAACTCCAGCAATCATAGTTACAGCTCTGATTTGAATATTTCCACTTTCACCTGAGCAGCCAGTGGGAGCCAGTCAAGCAGATTCGCATCCGGGCTGCAGTCTCTGAGGAGCAGAAAGGAACCCGTGATTATGTAGTTACAGTAACGTAGGCTTGATGCCTCCCGGTCCGCCTGGGCATTTTTAGACTTCTCCTTCCTCCCTTCTTGCCTTCTTATTTACATATCACAGGCATCCTCTTTGTAAAGTTATTTTTAATAATTTATTAGATTGATCTTTTTAAAATTCTACCCTGGCTAAATGTCATAAGGAGAAGGGGTGGGGGGAGAAAAAAAGTCTTCTAAACTTATTTAAAGGTTTCTTCTGGAGTAGGCCAGTTACCTGCTTCACTGCTGATATTCTAAAAATACCTCCATGTCCGTACTATTATCCATTCTTCACGTCCAATTGCTCTGTTATGGTAATAGTCAGAAGCACACCATGCAGTAATTACTTACAGCTGACTGAAGAAAAGAATATTCAACTCCCCCACTGTTCCAGGAGAAGGTCTTTATGCTCTATTAACTCATTCCTGTTTATTAATACTCTACTGGTAATTCAGACTGCTGCCTCTTAGGTTTGTAATAGGAGGACTATTAAACAGCAATTACTGACCATATGGGTTGGCGAATATTTGTTGTTTTTTTTGGTGGTGGGCTCTTCTTCCCCCACCTCCTTCCCACTTGTTTTTTTTTTAAGAAGCCATATTACAACACAGTAAAAGTAACATCACATCTGCATGAGATTAACAAGTCTGGCAGTATTTCTGCCTTAGAAAAAGTGAATTTATTCCCATATTATCATGGCTGATTTAGGAAAAAGAGATCATGGGAGACCTAGGGAAATGTGGGAGTTTGTTCACATGTGGGAAGACCCCTACTCTGGAAGAGATCCTGGCACTTGTCTTCTCTAAGTCACCTGGCAGGCTGCTTCTTACTGCCTTTGAGAGGGCACTCACCCACCCTCAGGCATCCTCCACTTTGGAAAAATAAGCATATTTTCTGAGGAACCCAAAGCTAATACCTTTTCCCCTTGTATGTTCCCCCAAGCATTTGGAAGTGGTCACTTTAAAATTTAACATTTGGTTGATTCATCTCCCAAAAGCAGATATGTGAACCCTGGGAGTTGGCGAAAGGCTCCTCCTGGGAGAGGGATGGCATGAGTAATGGGTTCAAGTGAGGCAGGCAGGTGGTAAACGATGATTATGGTGATAATAACGTGTGCCTCTCTCCCAGGTAGTGAGCACTAAACACACGGCAAGCATGAAACACATAGAAATGGAGATGTGTCTTCGAGATAAATAGGAGATCAGGAGCCAGTTTCCACTGGAAGATGCTGGGTTGTGATCCAGAGCGTGTAAGTCATTTGATCAGGAGCCTCCACCAAGGCGGAGGCTGGGTGTCTGGGTACCCTGACATAGCGGCTCTCCCTCCAGAACAGCTGGTCCTCTCTCTGCCATTGGGACTTGTCTTCTACCTTCTACGCTTTCCCATAAAGGGTGTTCCTCTGGGTTTGCATCCTTCTGGCCCTTAAACAAACAGGACAAACCTCTGAGAACTCGAGCTGGCCCCAGTCTCACCCTTTCCAAACTATTAACACTAAGTAGGTCTGGCGTTTACCTGTGATAGGGGTTCGCAGCTAATCTAACACCGTCCTTTGTTACCTGCTGATGTTGTGTGTGGAAGTCTCTTCTCTCAGACACACTAAATCCTTGAAGACAAGGACTGCATCTTTTAAACTTTTTTCTCCCTGCACCTAGTTTGGAAATGGACAGTCAATTGATACTAACTAGAGACTGGAGAAGACAATGGCACCCCACTCCAGTACTCTTGCCTGGAAAATCCCATGGGCGGAGGAGCCTGGTGGGCTGCAGTCCATGGGGTCTCGAAGAGTCGGACACGACTGAGCGAATTCACTTCCACTTTTCACTTTCCTGCATTGGAGAAGGAAATGGCAACCCACTCCAGTGTTCCTGCCTGGAGAATCCCAGGGACGGGGGAGCCTGGTGGGTGCTGTCTATGGGGTCGCACAGAGTCGGACACGACTGAAGCAACTTAGCAGCAGCAGCGGCGGCAGAGACTGGAAGAATTTAATGGAACTATGTAAGGGAAAAAGGACATCAGACCCTAAGTTTTCTTTCTCTAGGGAGATGTATAAAGCTACAGCTTCTGGGGTAAGTTTAGAAAGAAAAAACAGTAACAAAAATACACAACAAAATGTCAAATCTCTGCCTCAAAGAGTAACAGTACTAAGTTAATGGAGAGAATATAATTGAATTGAATTACACCTGTTAAGATCCAAGATGTTTTTCACAGTATGTCTAAGCAATAGAGAAAAGGGATTTATTTCCTTTACAACCTTTGGATGAATTAGAATCCTCAGTAATGTATGGCCTAGAGAGCCCTCAAGGGGAAGAGGGCTTCTCTCACTTCCTGTGGTGGGCAACTTCAATAATACAGACTGTCCCCTGGCAGGCTCAGACCTACCTGGTGTGATTGGAAAGGCTCTGTGAGGCCTAGCCTACCTCCGGATGCCTCATAGATTGGAGAAAATGCAATGCAATTTTGTTTTTATTACTACTGTTTTTAAAGTAGGATTGTGTTTTGATTAAGCATATGCAGAATACTGCTGCTGCTATGTCGCTTCAGTCATGTCCATCTGTGTGACCCCATAGATGGCAGCCCACCAGGCTCCCTGGTCCCTGGCATTCTCCAGGCAAGAACACTGGAGTGGGTTGCCATTTCCTTCTCCAATGCATGAAAGTGAAAAGTGAAAGTGAAGTCACTTCAGTTGTGTCCGACTCTGTGCAAGCCCGTAGACGGCAGCCCACCAGGCTCTTCCATCCATGGGATTTTCCAGACAAGAGTACTGAAGTGGGGTGCCATCGCTTTCTCCAATGCAGGATACTAAGGTAGATGAAAATAGAACAACTCTGATTGAAGTCAGGTTGGGGAGATGTGGATGTCTAATCTGATAATTCAGCTGATAAAGCCATGGCGGTCCCTCTGAGAGATTCCAGTGTTCCTGGGAACACTATCTGAAAAGCATTTTTCTATTCCAACCCACTTTTGATACAAATGTATAGACTGAATACGTAATCTCAAATCCACATGGTTAGCTGACAGCAGACTAAGCTATGGAATCTAATCTTTTGGTTCCTTAGTCAAGATTTTGTTTGTTTTGCTTTTTCAATATCGCCTACCTGTGTTAACGGAGTAAGTCCTTGCCACAGCAAGCCATTGATAATAGGTACCTACGTGACTTTGGAATACTTGGCCATCATGCCTCCTTTTAACACAAAACTGAGACAAGTTTAAAGTCCGATCAAGGACTTGACGAAGGAGGGATGGCCACTTGAGGATCTTAAATGACCACGTGGATGTGAGGTGGAGGTAGTTGATTTCAACTTGGCCATTCCTGCACCTCCATGGTTGAAGTCTCGGCAGTGGCTTCAGCTCAGCCTGGCTGTCCCATGTGCGCCTGCTTTTGGACCACGTGTTTACGTTAATTTCAGTCCAGCCCATGTTGAGAGGAGCTGCCACAGGGACTTGCTCAGGGTGCTGGGAATTATGCTGCTCCTACTCACAACATGGTGCAGATTATGATATGGTCTTTTATAGCATTTAAAAAATTGGAGGGTGACAATATTGCAGATTGTCCTTTCATTCTTTCACTAACAGAGGCAGCAGGATGTAGAAGAGAATATGGTATGGGCACTCAAGGGATTCGTATTCTTGACCAGATCTTTTCAACAATTAGCTGTGTGTTTGGGGGACATATTATTTAGCCTCTCTGCACCCCCATGCCCTCATCTGTGAAATAATGCCCTCTGGCTCAGATTTGTTTTTGAAATGCATTTTTCTTTACTGGGCCATTAAAAATTAATCTAATGCTCTCTATCTGATAACTCTGAGTTAAATTATATTAAAAACAATACAAATGATTATAAGCAGTCAGTTTTATGAATAAAATGCTTCTATATGCCAAGAGTTTTAAATTAGGCTCCATGACAAAAACATTTATGTCTGATATCAATGAAAACTTGAGATAAGTCAGTAAGGATGGTATTAAGCCTTGTAAATATCATCCAACTGTGACTTGGAACTGTGGAACTGTCCCCATGAGTGAGAACATCTGGGCAGTCTGCTGGCTTAATTTCAGGCATTCCTTTATTCAATACATACTTGCTTTGTTCCTTCCATATCTCATTACTCAATTAATAAACATATATTTAGCTAATACCATTGATTCATTCAATAAAGGGCATTCAGTGCATCTTGAAGGTGGAACCTGCTACATCTATAACAAAGTTATTGTTAATAATAATAGTATCAATAGAAAGATACATTCCTGATGTTGAAGATCTACTACTCTTATTCAGGAGCTAGAATGTATATGGTAAAGAGATGGGTGACTTCATATGACAGTACATGGATAGGGTTCAAGAGAAGGACACAGGCTATAAGGAACGGAAGTGAGAGGGTATGGTTAGTTGTGCTAGAGTGAACAGAAAGTGTTGAGGAATGTCTTCCATTGTTCCTTGACACACAATAATATTAGCACAGATGAAGAGGAGGATAAGCCACTTTAAGTAGAACAGTGTGTGCAAAAGCATCGAATTAGATAAGATTAAGAGGTATATGAATTTTCTAAAGATCCAGATCCATCTAGACAGCAGGGTGTCTATGAGAGTGGGGCCAGGGATGGTATAGCATCTTCCATTCTAGAAAAGTACTGACAGTCAGGAGATGAGGTTTCCCTGATGGTCGAATGACTCCAAATGTAGGGGCCTCAGAGGTTATCCTTGGTCGGGAAACTAGTTCTGCAGGCTGCAACTAAGAGTTTACATGCTGCAACTAGTTCTCACATGCTGTGGCAAAAATGGAAGATTCCATGTGCCACAACTAAGACTGCACAGCCAAATAAATGAGTAAATATTAAAAAAAAAAAAAGTCAGGGGAAGAATCTTAGCCTGAATCTTAGCCTGTTTTCCTTTTTCTTTATAAGCTGTTTTGCTCGGTGGAAATGTTTTTATTAGTAAAATCACAGTGGAGTCTAAGAGAAAAGGAATTTTAAAAAAAAGACTTCACAAAAGCCACTTGGGGAGCAGGTGAGAATGAGAGGCAATAAGACATCAGGGAACACGATGGAGACATGGCGGCAATGGAGTTTGGAAGGCGGAGAGAAGACTGAGCCTCCATTTCAGGGTTCAGTTTCTCTTGCTCTGGATACTGTGGGCTGGAAGGCAGTGTGGGGTGCCCAGGAGATGCCTGGAGGGGGATGCTTGAGAAAGAGAGCAGAATAAAAGGAAGAGACCCGGAGAAGATAAAATGAAGACAGAAAATCAGACAAGAGTGAAGGATGAGAGGAACAAAGAGCACGTGGTCAATGAAGTAGAAGACAAAGGAAATTAATCAAAATTATGATGTGGCGGGTTTGGAGTTCAACTCACAAATTCAGGTGTATAAGAATATGTAACTATTTTATGCAAATTATTCTCCTTTCATTTCATGCTAGCAATCTGCAGGAGGCAGAAATGTAATCTCTCACTGTAGCTTCCTCCCATCAAATCCTTAAGATTGTCCCTCATTTCTGGGGCCTTCAATAGTACCCAGGTGATGGAGGTGGTGGGGGTGGGGGGCAGGGCATCTGCCCTTGGTTGGGCATCCATCCACTGGGCCTGTGTTAATCCTGCTATAGTCACCAATCCATACAGATCCACTGAGGCACAGGCATTCAGGGCCTCCCAGGACCTCTTCTGGGTCCCTCTCCTTCCATGGAAAATCACGGTGTTTGTGTGACAGTGGGGGTGAGGAAGTTCAATAGATTTGCTGTCTCCCTGGACAGGTCTTCTCTGCTCTGAGAAAGTTATGGCAGGAGTTCTGTCTCCCTGCCCTTCCTGTACCCCAGAGACCCAAACCCAGAGTAGGACCAACTTGTTACTTGGTTTTCTCTTCTGCTCCAACTTTCCTCCTTCCCCCAAATGCAAGGAATTGAAGATTGCCCTCTTATCACATCTTTCCCTCTTACCTTCCCATCTCTGATGAGGCTGAATCATTTTATATTTAGAAAAAGCGATACAGAGAGGTTATGACAGTTACTCAAGGTCACACTGCTTGTCAACGGCACAATGGGTAAAAATAAAAATATAATAGCTTGGGGAGTTCCCTGACAGGCCAGTGGTTAAGACTTGGGCTTTCACTGTCATGAACCTAGGTTCGATCCCTGGTCAGGGAACAAGATCCCACAAGCTGCACGGTGACTATCTTTCGTCCCTTCCTTCTTTTCTTCCTTCTTCCCTCTTCCCCTCTCCTCCCTCCCTTCCTTCTTTCTTTTCGTCTCTCTTCTCCTCTCTCTCTTTCTTTCTTCTCTCCTCCCTCTCTCCAAAAGGACTTCTTATGTGCCAGGCAGTATACAAGTACCGGGTGTACCATACTGAACAAATTATACTTAAATGAACACATTAAAGGAATAAAACCTATTGCTTTCATGAATTGCCGGTTTAGTTGGAGAGGTGGACATCAAACATCACATATAGAGACTCACAGTTAAATTGTGGTCAGTAAAATAAGTTCTCTGAGAAAGTAGTAAGAAGGACCTAATTTAGATTAGGCAATCCAGGAAGATCTTTCTGTGAAGAGACATCTGAGCTGAGAACTCACACAGGGCTGAGTGTGTTTCAGGTATAGGGAATGGCTTATGCAAAGACTTGGCATGTTCAACGAGTTCAAAAACACACCTGTGAGTGAACTATCTGAAAGGGGGAAATGAAACATAAGGCTGTTGGAGAACGAGAGAGGACCAAAGTCTACAGGGATTTATTGCAAAGTTAAGAAATTTGGATTTTATTAGGTTTAATTGAAAACAAAATTTAAGCAGTGAGTGACATAATCTGATTAACATCTGAAAAATATTATTCTGGCTCCTTGTGAAAAATGGATTGAAGTGAGGAAGCATGGAAAAGAAGAGACCAGTTGGGAGCTGGGGACTCTTTAAGTACTCTTGAGGAGAGTGACGTAGGTTTGGAACAGGAGCCTAAAAGTGGGGTGGAAAGAAATGGAAGAATCAAGTCATACTTTAGAAGAGTTGGCAGATTACTGGATTTGAGATATTAGCAGGGACACTGTTCCCAAATTTCAGGCAAGAATCATTCATTATTCTCTCTACTCTAGAAACCTTATTGAATCCCATTAAGATACAACTTCAGTTGTTATAGTAGAAAACTATGTGAAATGACATTTTCTAGAATAGCAGATGTCAGTGCTCTAAGAATATATGGCTTTAAGATGACTATACATTTTTAAGGCATATAAATTAGATAAGTGGATAAATCAGGAATCTGGTATAAGAAGTGTGTTTACAACCCCTAAGCCTATCCTTGGATACCAATTAATAATACGTTTTTACTGAACAATTCCCAAAATTGATATTAATATTGATCATCAGACACTTGTAAATTTTCAACCATTCTCTTGCCTGTATTTGATCCCAGTGATAAATAAGGTGGATTTCTTCCCACGTCGTAGAAATAAATAGGGCCCTAGTAACTGATGACATCCGCTATAGGTCAAATGACAATTCAGAGCTAGAGAAATGACTGGATCCTTCATCTCTGTAGCAATCACTGATACCTAGGCAGAGAGAAGACCTGCCTAACAATCCTTTTCATGTGTTGATTCATTCCAGTCTAGGTTGTTTTCACTGAGAATTTAGAAAGGCAATCTGTAAACTGGGCCATCGGCCTTGGTGAGAATTTCTCAAAGGCAATAAGGCCCACAATGGGAGCCCGTAGAGCAAGGATGAAAGTAGCTATCAGTCTTTTACAGTAAGTGCTGTCAGCCTAACATCCACCCTCTTATTAGGTCTTCCAGTTTCGGGCAGTTTGACACCCTAACAGAAGTTAGTTTAATCACCTCAGTAAATGACTTCATGTAGGTTGTTGTTAGGCGTTCCCAGGTGGTGCTAGTGGTAAAAAACCCTGTCTGCCAATCCAGGAGATGCAGCAGATGTGGGCTCAATCCCTGGATCAGGAAGATCTCCTGGAGGAGGGCATGGCAACCCACTCCAGTCTTCTTGCCCGGAGCATACCATGGACAGAGGACTCTGGTGGTCTATAGTCCATAGGGTCACAAAGTGTTAGACATGACTGAAGTGACTTAGCATGCACAGGTTATTGTCATTACCTGCGGCCCCTATTGGCATTGATAATGTTCCACAGGGGTTTAGCATTTAGAGAACAGGCTATATAAAAATGGAGAAGGAAAACACAGCAGTGAGTGTATCACATCCAAAGCCAATGTGATCACTGCTGCTTCTACTTAAATACAAATATTACTGTCTTTTGCATGTGTCGGGCAATGCTCTAAGTCCCCTTTATGTATAAGTTATTTAAATATTATAACAATGGAGCTATTCCTATTTTATAGGAAGTGAAACTAAAGCACAGAAGGGTTGAGTAACTTGCTCATAGGAACATGGTACTCATAGGCAATCCAAAGCACATTATTATGACTCTTCATCATAACGACTACCCTGAATCTGTCTGTAATGGAAGGCAAAAGGGAACCTACATGAAAAACCTACATAGCAAATAGGCCATACATGGTTAATTAGCTTACCTGTAGGGCATTGTTCTAAGGGTTGAAAAATTGATGGTTTCAGAATAATACCATTATAGAAATAGTTTATGAATAAATTGTTGAACAAATAGTGATATGATGCCATGCTCATTGTAATATACATTATGTTTTAGTTCTGTAGGACTTTATTGCCAAATGATATGTACTCTTTATTCCTTTTTTTTTCAAGAAAACTAGTTGTACTCATGAACTACTAGGCATACAAGGCACTTTAGTCAGTGTATTTTGATTTGAATAAAATTATGTTGAAGGACTGGGATCCTAGGTTTAAAACTGACTTGGATTTTTTTTTAAGGGGACCAGAAGTAATTCCTGTAATCTATTTTATTCCTGAATCTCTGTGTCTTATGCTGACAAATTTTGGTTAGGAATTGTACAAAATTCATTCTGAAAATATAAATGTTCTATTTTGCCAAAGGTATTACCTTATAACTATGTCTAAATGTCATTTGTCTTCTAGGAAACACAATGAAGAGAAGAGCCCAAGGATTTGAGAGGAGGTTTAGAGCATGGAGATGGAGGAATATCTCTCTTAGGAGAATTGAAGGTGCTTCCTTCTGCCTGGCTCACCTGAGTGTACAGTGTCCAGCGAAAGGGATGAAGGGATGGTGTTTGTCATGTGTACACACGCACTGGCATCCTCGCTTTTTGAACATCTACAGATTCTGTTGTAGACATTTTTTCAGCTTTCTCTTCACCGTAGACACAGCTTGGTGTACTTTGGCAGACCTTTTACCTATTACTTCACCCTCAAAGATGCTAAGGCCAAGGCTGGCAATGGTATAAATGGAATGAATGAAAGCAAATGGGTGCAATGAGAAGCATTTACTTAACCTCAGGAAGAGAGACAAATAGATCTTTCCTAAATTGGTGGATAAGTATAGAGGTATTCAATGGATCCTTATGTGATTGTTCCTTCCTAGATTTAGTGAAATATTCCAGTTTGAGAGAAATTCCTTCCCTTGTCAATAAAATATAAAAAGAGGAAAATGTTAAAATATTTGCAGCCCTGTCTTTAGAATTTCATGCTAATTTTGCCTCTCTCTCATTTTTTTTTATGCAAAGCATTCTTGTATGTTTTTTTCATTGTATTTTTCATGAAGAAAGTATAGTGATTATCTAAGATAACCAGACAAGATCAAGGGGCACCTTTCTTTGTGAAGTGCTTCCAGACTTGTTTAGACGCAATGCTCTTGAAGGCAATAGGCATGCCTGTTTTGTCTTTATTGGTGTCGGTGTACATATTAGGCCTACAGTAATTTATCTGACTATATCAATTAATGAGCAAACAAGAATGGATGACAAAAGCAGATGTTTTTTAAGGCTCTCAAAAATGATTTAGAGAACATTTTGGAATTCAAGTTAAAAAAAATTCACTCAAATGAGATTTGGGGGGATTTCATGTGATTAACTCTTTACATTATCTTGTAGTAATTATACAGAAATCTCTATTTATGTAAACACAGTGAATGCATCATAACACTAGAATAAGTATACAAATACTGCATGTCAAATTAGGTTATAATCACTTTCAAGGGACGTGATTTCCTAGTTAAACAGATTCGTTTACATCTTGTGAAATAAAAAATAAGTGAAAATAACTATATAAAATCAGGCTTACAGCTGGACAGATCTTCTTGGCAATGGTCCAGGCACTGAGTGGGGAAAGCCCCTCCAGCTGAGAAATGCTCAGGATGCCCAGGGTGGCTTTACAGGCTCGGCCTGGAGAGGGGTCTTGGGCTGCTGTCCTGCCTATAGCCTGTCTCTAGGTACCTGTGCAGAAGATGAGCTGCCTTAACATTTAAGATAAGATTCTTGCTGTGAGGGGTTTGGGATGGAATGGAAACTTGCTCAGTAGAGGAGAAAACAAAGGCAGTTCAATAATACATTCTTAGGTAAACAGCATAATAGAATAAGTTGGGGATCCTCTAAACAAAAACCAAATAGGTGAAGCTAGCACTGGAATCATAGGAGTTTAGAGTCAAAGTTTGTGTATCACAGATCATATGGTCCAATCTTTGTAATACAGATGGGGTAACTGGCCAAACAAAAGGCAAGGAGCAGTACCAAGACCGAGACCCAGAATGTTTCCCCCAAATCAGGTCCTTATTTATGACATAATTCAAGTTCATCTTTTCAAGGGAGATCATTTTTTAAAAACTAATCATTTTGATACACATCTTTAAAAAATACATTTTGCATTGCCCTAACATAGCCAATATTTCCTGCAATGTTTGTTTATGTTGATGGCAGAGGGCATAATTGTAAACCTGTTATTACATGGCATCATCCAAATTGGGAAAGGGGTATGCCAAGGCTGTATATTGTCACCCTGCTTATTTAACTTATATGCAGAGTACATCATGAAAAATGGTGGGCTGGATGAAGCACAAGCTGGAATCAAGATTGCCAGGAGAAATATCAATAACCTCAGATATGCAGATGACACCACCCTTATGGCAGAAAGCGAAGAAGAACTAAAGAACCTCTTGATGAAAGTGAAAGAGGAGAGTGAAAAAGTTGGCTTAAAGCTCAGCATTCAGAAAACTAAGATCATGGCATCCAGTCCCATCACTTCATGGCAAATAGATGGGGAAACAGTGGAAAGAGTGGCTGACTTTTTTTTTGGCGGCGGGGTGCACGGGGTGGCTCCAAAATCACTGCAGATGGTGACTGCAGCCATGAAATTAAAAGATGCTTACTCCTTGGGAGAAAAGTTATGACCAACCTAGATAGCATATTCAAAAGCAGAGACATTACTTTGCCAACAAAGGTCCATCTAGTCAAAGCTATGGTTTTTCTAGTAGTCATATATGGATGTGAGAGTTGGACCATAAAGAAAGCCAAGTGCCAAAGAACTGATGCTTTTGAACTGTGATTTTGGACAAGATTCTCGAGAGTCCCTTGGACTGCAAAGAGATACAACCAGTCAATCCGAAAGGAAATCAGTCCTGAATAGTCGTTGGAAGGACTGATGCTGAAGCTGAAACTCCAATACTTTGGCCAGCTGAGGCAAAGAACTGACTCATTGGAAAAGACCCTGATGCTGGGAAAGACTGAAGGCAGGAGGAGAAGGGGACAACAGAGGATGAGATGGTATGGTGGCATCACCGACTTGATGTCCATGATTTTGAGCAGGCTCCAGGAGTTGGTGCTGGACAGGGAAGCCTGGCATGCTTCAGTCCATGGGGTCACAGAGAGTCGTACATGATTGAGCGACTGAACTGAACTGAACTGACCATAATATGGTGTCATTCTCTATGGCTAATTATGCAGAGAACTTTGCCTTTTGCTAAGCTTTAGTAGGGCTTCCCTGGTTGCTCAGATGGTAAGCAGGCTGTGTTTGTTTATCTTGCCCCTCTGTCCACACCATATTTGTCTACTACTTTTTCTTGTTGATTATAAGAATTCACTAAAACTGTAAGGGTTCTTCTTGGATGTAGCTCCATGCTTCTGCTATTAAGTTTTTTGTTTGTGTGGTCTGGATATATATATATATATATATATATATATATATATATATACTCATTTTTTGTTTAGAATACATGTTGAGCATTTACTCTGTGCTGTGACATGCATACATTGGTTTCTGCCTACGTTCCATGGTTGAATTATCCTGAGTAGGGCTTGGAAAACTATGGCTTGAGAACCAGATCTAGCCTACTGCCTGTTTTTGTCAATAAAGTTGTATTGGAACACAATCACGCTCATTTATTTGCATATTGTCAATGGTTGTTTCTGTACCACAACAGCGGAGCTGAGTGGTTTAATAAAGAAGATATGGCTCATAAAAACTAAAATATTTACCATTTGTCTCTTAACACAAATGTTGCCAACCCATGATCTTGAGTGAACCCTCGTTTTTCTAGCTAGCTTGGTAAGAGAGCCAAATAAAATACATGACACTACATTGTAACTGGACTTTGCTGATGGTCCAGTGGCTAAGACTATGGGCTCCCAATACAGAGGACCCAGGTTCAATCCCTGGTCAGGGAACTATATCCTGCATGCTGCAACTAAAGATACCATGTGCCACAACACATGCCACAACTAAAGATAAGGACCTAACAAAAGCAGGAGAGATTAGGAAGAGGTGTCAAGAACACACAGAAGAGCTATATAAGAAAAGTCATAATGACTCAGATAACCACGATGGTGTATTTACTCACCTAGAGCTAGACATCCTTGAGTGTGAAGTCAAGTGTGTCTTAGGGATCATTATTATGAACAAAGCTAATGGAGGTGATGAAATTCCAACTAAGCCATTTAAAAATCCTAAAAGATGATGTTAAAGTATTGCACTCAATATGTCAGCACATTTGGAAAACTTAGCAGTGGCCATAGGGTTAGAAAAGGTTGGTTTTCATTCCAACCCCAAAGAAAGGCAATGCCAAAGAATGTTCCAACTGCCATACAATTGCACTCATTTTACATGCTTGCAAGGTTATGCTCAAAGTCCTTCAAGCTATGCTTCAATAGTACTTGAACCAAGAACTTCCAGATGTACAAGCTGGATTTAGAAAAGGCAGAGGAACCAGAGATCAAATTGCCAACATTTGTTGGATCATGGACAAAGCAAGGGAATTCCAAAACAACATCTACTTCTGCTTCATTGACTATGCTAAAACATTTAACTCTCTGTGTGTGTATGTGTGTGTGTGTGTGTGTGTGTGTGATAGTCAGTCGTGTCTGACTTCTTGCGACCCCATGGGATGCAGTCCACCAGGTGCCTCCATCCACAGGATTCTGCAGGCAAGAATACTGGAGTGGGTTTCCATTTCCTTCTCAGCTTTGACTGTGTGGATCACAACAAAACATGGAAAATTCTTAAAGAGATGGGAGTACCAAACCACCTTATCTGTCTCCTGAGAAACCTGTATGTGGGTTAAGAAGCAACAGTTAGAACTAGCCATGAAACAACTGACCGGTTAAAACTGGGAAAGGAGTATGACAAGGCTGTATATTGTCACTCTGCTTATTTAACTTATATGCAGAGTACATCATGTGAAATACTGGGCTGGATGAGTTATAAGCTCAAATCAAGATTTTCCTGAGAAATGTAAGCCTCAGATATGCAGATGATATCACTCCAATGGTAGAAAGTGAAGAGGAACTAAAGAGATTTGATGAGGATGAAAGAAGAGAAAGGAAAGGCTGGCTTGAAACTCAACATTAAAAAAACAACAACAACAACTAAGATCATGTCATCTGTTCCCATCACGTCATGGCAAATAGAAGGGGCAAAAATTTGAATCAGTGACAGATTTTCTTTTCTTGGACTCCAAAATCACCGTGGACTGTGAGTGCAGCCGAGAAATTCAAAGACATTTGCTCCTTGGAAGGAAAGCTGTGACCAACCTAGACAGTGTATTAAAAAGCAGAGACATCACTTTGCCAACAAAAGTCTGCATAGTCAAAGTTATGGTTTTTCAAATAGTCAGGTAGGGATGTGAGAGTTGGACCATAAAGAAGGCTGAGTGCTGAAGAATTGATGCTTTCAAACCATGGTGCTAAAGAAGACTCTTGAGAGTCTCTTGGACTTCAAGGAGATCAAGCAAGTCAATCCTAAAGGAACTCAACACTGAATATTCACTAGAAGAAATGATGCTGAAGCTGAAGCTCCAATTCTTTGGTCACCTGATTGAAGATTGAAGGCAAAAGAAGAGGGTGGCAGAGGATGAGATGGTTAGATAGCATCACCGACTCAATGGACATGAATTTGAGCAAAATCCAGGAGATAGTGAAGGACAGAGGAGCGAGGCGTGGTGCAGTCCATGGGGGTCACAAAAAACTGGACAGGACTTAGCAACATTGAAGCTGCCCTGAGCACTGCTTAAATCCCAAGTGTTTGTGGCCACAAGTCACAACTATGGCACCAAACAGTATCAAGAGAAGCAGCAAAATCCTAGTTCTGAGAAAGACAAGGCTTCTCCAGATTGCTTTATATTATTTTCAAACCCTGTTCCTAGAAGCATCCCCAGTCTGTACTGATACTACACACTTGCTGTAGCTTTTCCATTACGGATTTACTGTTATTTCTTTTAGCTCTTTTTTTTTTTTTTCTCAGGAAAAAGGTAATTAGGCTATAAACAGAGGTCTGACAACTAATTTCAGTCAAGGCAAAATTAATACAAAGCAGGCAGATAACTTCTATCACATGAAATTAAAATAGATACATTTTAATGACATTCTGAAAAATCCAAGTCTAATGTTTTTCCTTTGCTTCTCCCCACCTTCCCTTGTGCTCATGTGGTCCCATTCTGTTTGGGTAGTGACAGGTGCTAATTCAGGCAGACGACCAGCTCACTGCTTTGCCGCCCTCAACAGCTCTTTCCTCCTATCCCCACTATTGATCTTTGGGTAGAAAGCGGCTTTTTTCCTTTCCTTCTAGGGGTCCCCCTATAGTGAAAATACAGGACCTTCAAGGGGAAGGTAGTCACTGCCCACTGCTTGAATTTTCTCATTTTTATTGGCATTAATGAGAGCCTGTGTTCTGGGACTTCCCTGGCTATCCAGTGGTTAAGACTTTGCTTTCCAGTGCAGAGTGTGTGGGTTCCATCCCTGGTCAGGGAGCTAAGATTCCACATGCCTTGAGACAAAAACACATACAAAGGTAGCAGCATTGTAGCAACTTCAATAAAGATTTCTAAAAAGTGGTTCACATAAAGAAAAATCATTAAGAAAAAGAGGGCTGATTTGTTTAATCTATATCAAAGCTTCAAGAATTCAATGGTTAGAGGAATCCTGGGTGTGGGTGTGCCCATGTGCATGGATTTCCGGGGAGAGTTTTCAATGTTGCTGCGTTCTGTCACTCTAAGAACGTATTAAATATGCATCTCAATGTCAGCTGCACCTTGAGATGCTATCTCCAAAATTATCACTTGCCTTCTGAAAACCATAACCCTAAAAATATTGATTGGTTAAAAGGCAGGATCTGAAGGAATGAGTCAGTGTCTCCATGGATTATCCTAATCAAATAAGGAGCGTATTAACCTGGATACTCACTGATCTGCCAGTATTTGGTTTGAAATGTAGGCATCTCAAGTAAAGTTATGTGTTTCATTCTTTTGAATATTTCTCCCAGACATTTAAATACATTACCACTAAGCCAGAACCAAGAAAAGCATAAAAAGCATTTTAAGAAATAAATTCAGCAAGTTTCCATTTGTACCAGATAGTAAAATTGTTGACATGCATTATGAGGCATGTGTATTTTTCAGCCGTCAGGTTTCAGTCACATGCTCAAGGTGGACTATTTCATCTGCCAGGGGTTGTGTAGAAAAGGTCTCAGACCATTTAGGTAGTGGTACTTCCTATAAAATAGAGGTAACGTTGTCAAGCCACCGGGCTCTGCTATTTAGGCAAGTTGGGAAAAAAGCTGATTTCTTTAATTATGCTATTAATGTAACTTTGATGGAGGGTAGCAGCTAAATACAAGATGAAAGGATTGGTAGGGGTTCTCTCCATCGAAGTGTTGAACTTTACACAATTTTACTTAGAGGTACTTCCACTATTAAGGAGGCTTTGAGTTGATCATCTGTGTCTAGAATTAACTACAGTGGTGAAAACACAAATTGCAAACCAGCATGAAGTCACAAAGGGAAAAGGAGGAAAGGGAAGAAGTAAAAGTCAGGGACTCAGATGTACTCTTCATTTTCCTCTAGGAAAAATAAGTATTGGACTGGCTGCCTGGAGTCCAGCATTAGTGGGAGCAAGCCTAATTATGCTTAGGCAGAGGGCCTAATGAGAAGTGCTACACACACAGCCTTCCTTTCTGTTTCCAGTGGCTTCTGTTTGTAGAGGAGTCTGAATTTTTGTTGCAGGCAAATGATTATGTTCCCTCTGCTTGATGTGCTAGAATAAAATATGGTTGTTGAGGAAAAGGAGGACCGACTGGAAAGTCTCTTGGCTGCAGATTGTTTGTGTGAGCCATCGAGGAAGGTTCCAATATGATATGGCTGGTAACACAGGGGAGGAGGTGGCGAGGGCTTGGAGCTTGCTAAGCCAGCATCTTTGAAGTCTTTCGTGGATTCTTAGCTCTCCTCCTTCCCCGGGAGTCTTTAATCAGAACATTCTCAGGTTCTCTTTGCCCTATTCCATGGAGAAGGCTACCACACATCTAAATTAAGCTTTCACCCTCACAAGAAAGTGGTAATGCTTTTCCCCTTTTCCTGATTTCTTGACTGATTTTTCTCAAGATTCAGCGTTCAGAAAAATATTTAAATTTCCCACACATGACCAAGATGGAGTTTCCTGATGAAAACACTAATCACTAACTATTGAAGAATAATTCTACGTATTCTGTTATGTACATCTTTGTGTTTCTCCTGGTGACATCAGGACATATTTGCTGAGTAAAGCAATCATTGTGAAATAAACCATGAAGATATTTAGCTTTCATTCACTTATCCCTTTCAATTTGTCAAGTGATTCCATGGCTATTAGCTCTTTTGATGTTAGAAGATAAGCCCACAGTGGAGCTAACTTTATTCATATTTTAGACATGAAGAAACGTACTTCATTGCAAAGATTTGGCACAAGGTGGGTGGCTGGTAATCACCAGATTCTTGGCTAGAACTCATGACTCAGTTTGAAAGCATGCTGCTAAGTTTCCCATCTACAACATCTTTAAAATCTTTATCTAATGTGAAAAATTTGCTTTCTATTGGCTTTTTACCTCTAGAGACCCCAAATCAGAATGAAACCAACTGAAATCCCAGAAGTATGTCTGAATTGCTGAAAGTGGCTTGCTGGTGGCTCAGTTGATAAAGAATTCACTTGCAGTATAGCAGACTTGAGTTCAATCTCTGGATTGGGAAGACACCCTGGAGGAGGAAATGGCAACCCACTCCAGTATTCTTGCCCAGAGAATTCCATAGACAGAGGAGCCTGTGGTCTACAGTCCATGGAGTCATAAAGAGTCGGATACGGGTGTGCTAGAGCTGGTTTTGCTCATGAGAACCAATAAAGCCCATCTCTTCCTACCTTCATGTTCACTGGTACCATGTTGGTAACTTGAAATGGGCTGTGAAAGGAGTGTTTACACCACAGAAATTGGCAAGCACCACAGATCAGGTGGCTCAGTGGTAAAGAATCTGCCTTCAAATGCAGGAGCCTCAGGAGATGCAGGTTTGATCCCTGGGTCGGGAAGATCTCCTGGAGGAGGAAATGGCTACCCACTCCAGTATACTTGCCTGGAAAATCCCATGGACAGAGGAGCCTGGCAGACTACAGTATATGGGGTCCCAAGAATTGGACATGACTGAGCACACACACAGATCAGAGAGTTTCCAGCTCTCAAGAGAGTTGGGGTCACACACTTGATCAGCACACTCCTGATTAGAAATCTGAGCATCTAGGCAAAAATCCTGCCTCCAGGTCTCTTGATGCTTAGAATGTGTTTCAATGTGTTTGATTTGGAAGACACTGAGTTTCTCTGGGATACCTTTTGAGTACATCCTTCTGCAATCCTTTGAAACTATATGTTGGAGAACATCAGAGTTATCTTCTCTGAAAGGGAAAGTGATGTCTAAGAATAAAATAAGCCACTTGTTTAAGTCTATGGGTATTTGTGAACTTGTGAGTGTGCTTTAAATTACACATAATTTTAAACAACTGTGTAAAAAGAGTTTTAAAAGTTTAATGGTGCTGAACCAAGAATAGGAATTAAAAATTGAAAAGAAGATAGGAAACTATACCTTGTTTTTCTGCTTTAAAAAATAAGTTTCCCTCTCATCTGCAATTAAGATGCTGAGAATTTGCATAAAATGTGTAAAATTAGAGATAATTGAACTACAGTAGCTATAAAAGGGGCTCTTCCATTTAAAAAATAAATCAGATGTCCACTTAAAGGGTGTAAGAGCCATCCCCCCCCTCCCTTTCCCCTCCCTCTCTCATTTGGGTCTCTGGTATTTTTCACACTTTTATAGCTGATTTTTATTGCCAAACAATCCCTGGAGTTTGTGGCAGCTCTGAGACGACAGCTGGCCCAGGCAGGCCTGTTAACTCTGGCATGTTAAGGACCCTTCAGAAGATTTCAAATCCAGCCTTAGCACCCAGGTCAGGAGATCAAACCCAGGGAGACCTTAGCGAGGCTGCAGAGCGGGCTGAAAGAAAGGGGAACATGGGGAGTAAGGAAGACAGGAGAAGTACAGAAATGCCTGTAAACCAAACATCAATAGCTGTTTTTGTTTCCCTGAACCAGGGTTTCCCCTGGGAACCTCAAGTGTAAAAGGTTCAGTCTGGAGAGGAGAACACTGGCGAGCACAGTGGCCTCAATGATGGTCCCAGGCTGACGTTTGTACTATGATTGCAGGAGCCTTTCTTCCCAGGAGGAGGTGCAGCTTCCACTCTGAAGGACCAGTCCTGAGCATCTTCCTGGCACATGTCTAAGGCCTATTCGCTAAGGAGGGCCCATTACTGGCCTGGACTTAGCCCGTTTCACTCTAGGGCCTGGATGTGTGATGATGGCCTGACCAATGGCCTGCTGTTTGTTTGCTGCTCTTCTGAGACATTCAGAATAGGGAGTCTCAGGAGGTACTCTCATCCTTTTGTCTCATCTGTCCTCTTCCATGAAGACAGAAGCACTTCTAGGGTGGAGACTGTGCTTATAAGCAGGGTATGAGGGGTGGGAGGAGGTTTTGCAGTGCTAAAATGTGATAAGGAAAGTGCCCAAGTGGGGAACATGTTGAATTCTCAGAAATGTGACAGTGCTCCCAAAAGTACACCAAGGAAAAAATGCCCAGCTGTAGTTCTCTGTCTTCTGATACAGAGTAAAATTCAGTTTTTCACAAAATTTTAATAATAAGTAAAAACAAAGATAAGTCTCTTAGAGTGAGATCTCCCATACTAAGGCATTTTATCTGTGACCCACAACATCTGCTTGCACTGTGCCTGCGTGTCATGCGATAGATCCCAGGGCATCTACGAAGTGTGTGAGAGATGTATGTTGATTTGCTTTGACATCCTGTATTCCCAGGAACCCATAGCCTTCGAGGTCAGTTCAGTGTGGTGAGGCCTTTCCCTGCTTAATTTTTCGAGGTCAGTTCAGTGTGGTGAGGCCTTTCCCTGCTTAATTTTTCCCTGCTCTCTTCCTACTCAATCTACATCTCATCTCTTTAAAATAATAAAAGAAAGGACTTCCCTGGTGGTCTAGTGGTTAAGAATCATCTAGCCAAAGCAGGGGACATGGGTTCAATCCCTGATCTGGGAGGATCCCATGAGCTATGGAGCAACAAAGCTCGTGCTCCATAACTACTGAGCCCATGAGCCCTGGAGCCTGTGCTCCATAGCAAGAGAAGCCACCACGATGAGAAGCCCAGGCACCGCAACTGGAGAGTAGCACCCACTCACTGCAACTAGAGAAGGCCCTCATGCAGTAACAAAGACCCAGCACAGCCCAAAATACGTACATACATACATATATGCATGCGTGATTAGTCGCTTAGTCATGTCTAACTTTTTGTGACCCTGTGAACTGTAGCCCACCAAGCTCCTTTGACCATGGGGTTCTCCAAGTAAGAATACTGGAGTGGGTTCCCATTCCATTCTCCAGGGGATCTTCCAGACCCACAGATTGAACCCAAGTCTGCTGCACTGCAGGCAGATACTTTACTGCTTGAGCCACCAGGGAAGTCCTACACTCATGTATACAAACATACAAATATTTTAAAAATAATATTGATGAAAGAAAAAGGTCCTGCAGTTTCCTTAGACTCCTATCGTCTCTTTGGAAGAAAGTGCCTGATCTGATAATAGGGGATAAAGTTGACTGATTTAAAGTGCGACCCCAGCCTAGTAGCCTGTTTCCCTTCAATTTGGTACGTCCTGGACATGATGTCATAGTAGCCGTTCTGCTGACATTTGAGACACAACTGAAAGTCAGTGGTAAATAACAGCACCAGGATGCAAAAATCCTAAATCCCCGCATATAACACTCCCCAGAGCATTGTCTCTTCCATTTTTCCACCAGGCCAAACTGGATGTGCTCCTCATTAGCTGTAGGTCTTTCTCTTTTGTACTTACTTACATCATAGAGAATCAACATAAATAGAACATTATTTCTATATATTCTATATTCAACAAGACGGTGTGCAACTAAAAATTGTTCATTTTTAATAATGTGTATAACAATCATAATAAATACTGTATTTGATAGGTAACGATTCTTTATATAGCCTAACACAATGTTCCTAGCACACCAATCTGACAGTGTTCTGTGGAGTTGCCTCTTGAAGAATGAGGAATGTAGAAGGGCATCTTAGATGGTGGGATGAGGATGAGATGCTGTGAATGATATGTGGAAGTACTAAACTGACACCTGTGGTGAGCGAGCTGAAATTCACCTCACCGTTCTCCTCTTCATGCATGTGGAGACAACATGCATGAAGTATGAGTCTTTCTCAACACAGTGTTTCAAGACGCAGTTAATTGAGGTTGGCCAGAGCAACAAGATCTCTTTCGCACTTTTGGTATTTATCATAGAAAAGTATGTTAAATAATGCTGGTAACAGAAAGTTCAAGTTTCTGAATTTTTTTTCTAGTTGGTGAGTAGAGTCTCTTGCAAACTTTGGGAAAGACTTGTGCCTATAGATACATCAGTTAGGAGCTTTCTTCTACTCCACCACCAGCTCTTCAGCCTGTTATATGGTTATGTAAAGATACAAAAGGAGCGTTCATTAAAAGCTAGAAAAAGTGTAAAAGAAAGGAAGAGGAGTAAAATACATACCATCTGATCTTCAAAGTTTCTACCAGTGAACTTCAGACTTGGGTTTCAATTTTCTAGCTCTCAACTGTCAAAGAATATCCTTCACAAGCCCATACGACTAACGTGGGTAACAAGGACGGGGCTCCAAGATGCTGGAGGGTTTTGGGGGACACTCTGGCCCATTTTGAGGCCACCTTGCCTTCATCTTTTCACTCAGATTTCCCTTGTGTGATTATCGAATGTCGCTTCTCATAGGAAATGACCCTGTAGTGTCTCCCCTCCAAGTAACAAACTTTCATCTTAACCTGCTTTCTACTCAGTGTAAATTCTATAATTTTTCAAGAGCCTTTTGTATAATATGGAAACTTCAAGCAGAGTACCCAAGGCATTTTCTTTCATCAACCTGCTTCTAATTTCATCAAAGCACTAAGAAGAAATCCATTTGGCTTTTTATTTGTCCAGTACTCTTCTCACTCTCAAACGCATTCAAAAGCCACCTCTCGGATTTGAAGACGCCTCCGCGGAATTATGTAATTGGACCCACAATTGCTAGTTCTCCACACTCTTGCTCCCTCACATTACTGCAGAGCAGACTCCTGTTTTGTAGACCTTCCTTATTGTGTAAATGGCTGCATTATCACTGTGTACACATTAGGACAAGCAAATGGGCCCCTGAAGGCAAATAAGGGTTCAAATAACCCAGACAAGGTAGCCCAACTGAATTGAGGATTCACCCTTGTTACAACCTTATTGCTTTATGGCACATGAGCCAGTGGAAGGGACAGACTGCTCCAAGTGTGTTTCTACTGATCCTGCTGGCAAATCACAGCTTTATTACAGTAATGAGCCTGACCATATTTCTGTGCTTATGCATATTAGGCACCAAATGTATTTTCTGGCCTGCCAGCCTGTGGTAGTAACTAACACGAGCAATTTGTTCTGGGTTACAGTGTGTGTGCATGCATTAGGTATGAGCATGTTAGTTGCTCTGGGTTATAAAATACTACATGTTTCATCATGTGTATTTTTATATGCACAACTTAACTGTATGCAAAATAGCTTGGCAATTAACCAACACAACGTATTAGTTTACTACAAGATTATTGCACAAATAATGTGAATTGGGGGCAGCCACCATTTCAATTTAGCAATATTAAAAATGTCATAGGATTATTAAATATCTAAAGAAAATGCTTTATTTTTTTCCTTTATGGTATTAATGTTAAGGTTCTTATAAAAATATCCTGATGCTCCTCTCAGTATCATTGCTATAAATAACCCTGAGTGACACTCTTTATAGGAGGTTGTGGAAATTTAGACTATGAATTCCCCAGGACTTATTGTGAACTGACATTTGACCTTGGACCTCATTGGTTTCCAGGTAAATGGCCGCTATTATCGTTTCTTCCTCGGGATCATATTTTATGTATGCCATTCATTGGATCCATGATTATTAAAAGTAACATCAGCACAATTCAGCTCACACACTAAAAAACAATATGGTATGTTTTCTTTCTCTTTATATTGACCATTGGATCCATAAGGCTTGGTGCCATTCACTTGATTGCATGGCTGTATAAGAAGCATATTCATTCAGGGCCTTGCTCCAGAAAAGTAGACCTATGGAAATATGTCCTCCTGAAATCTTAATTAAAATGAACTCTTTGTTCTACTGCCCTAGGAGATGAATAGACAAACTAACAAAAATAAATACATGGGTAAACAGTTAGAATAGGAGGGAAACCTCTGCCGAAGCAACTGCTGTTCTTTTCACTTTCACACACATGGCTTATTTTAAGTTGTCAGAGAATTACTTTTTTTCCTCCATTCAGGTTGGATTTATGTAAATGACCACACAGGACAGGTGCCTTTGTTTAGTCACTACCAAAGCCGGAATCATGTAGTACAAGAGCTGATAACATGAAATAACATGAAATAAGTGGGCTTATCCCTTTGGAAGCTTGTTTTACAGTACGGGTATTTCTCTTTAGCAAATCCTGCTGCGTTTTTAAGTAATACGATAAAACAACATAAATGTCTTTGTGGCGAAAACTGATTGTTTCAGAAGGAACATGGCTGTTTTATTCTCGTCTTTTATCTCTTCTACAGTGAATTTTTGAAAACGTGAACAGTTCCCTGGCCTGTGTATATATATAATAGGTTATTTGCTTATGAACCCCCACAATTCTTCAGGAGCTGAATAAAGGCAGACTGGGAGGAAACCCCACATTGGCAGCAGCAACACCCTGAATAAATACAAATCCAAGATGGAAATGTGCCTTTTGCAGCCCTGTCACAGATTAATACGGCTCATGATAGATACTTAGTTCTCTGACAGTTTCCCCTGCACCTTTGCTGGAAAGTTGATAGAAATTACTCCAGCTGAATGCTTAAAGCAGATGTTATCCCATTAATTAGCCCTGGACCTGGGTACACTCGAGACTTTCCCATTTTCAGGCCGAAAGGAATTGGTCCCAGTGAGCGTGCTCTATATCCACATTTAGTATCATCTCATAAACAGCAGTGAAAACACAGCAGGCCGTTGATGAAGATACATGAGCTTATTTCTAATTTAAAGTTATGTTGCTTAACCTTAATGTAATTGGTCACCGGTGGCCAACTGTTTGTATAGTGTGTTGATGACCAAAGAGATGTAATAAATTATAAAACTCTCTGCTTAAATGGAGGGAACAACTGTTTTGTTAAAAGCCTTGCATGTAATAATGGTAAAATAATTATACCTCAGGCCAAATAACTGTGAAGCTGTTAATACCATAACAGAGTTGTCTTCAGGATAACTCGGTTCATCCCCATTTAAAACAAGTACATGAACCCGGCTCTTGTATTTAGCCAAAGAGTAACTTGGACTGTTTAATTTCACAGTGATTCAAATAAGCGGGTAAGTCATCCCATCTGGTAATGGGTAGTGGGGTGGTGGGGTGAATGAAAATAACCAGTCACTACAGTTAACTAGGAAACAAAAAGCTCAAGTAATTCTGTTCTGTTCATCAGCTCACACTGGCTGCCAGAAATATCTTTAGAAGGGCTTGATTAGCGGGTAGAATAAGTGGGATAATAATAAAATAGGAAAGTAATTGACACAACTTTAATGTTTAATAACGAATACTATGCCAGGGGCAAAATAAAGAGAAACTGTCTTCTTTTCTGAGAGTGGGTTCTGACTTAAAATTTCTTAGGCCAAATATAGATAGCAATGATCTGAGGCTTGTGAACTACATTTCCAGGATTACAGTTAAAGTTATAAATCTAGTTAAAATGAAAGCACATGATCAACGATATTCAATCTATTATGAGTAATGATACCCATTCCATAGGTTTTCTATATGTTTCTGTTGAAAATATTTCCCCCTTTCTCGGAAAGCCTCGTGATTTTAAAATGTGAGCATGAAATAAACATATCTGTGCTTCTGTCTGGATGTTCTTTTTTTCGGTGCTGGTTGGATTGTGTTAACTAACTTCTCTGAAACAAGTAGGAAAAGTAAAGTTTTTGCTTTCCTCAAAAGATAGTCTTTTTCTCTAAATATTTGCATTCTGGATTTGGATCATCTCCAGAAGGGTACTCACTTCAAAATAGAGAAAAAAATATGTCTTTCCCTTCTCACTTGACTTTTCTTAGAAAGACCTTCCAATATTTTAAACTATTTACAGTACCTCTAGGTCATTATTCCCCTTGACTCTGCTGAAATACCCTGGGACACTATTTACAGCTGACTTCTGAGTTACCGCGCAGCATCACTTTACAAAACGGAGACTTCACCATGCGAAAGTCATTATTTTGTTTAACACAACTTGCAATGGTAAGATTTTTTTTTTTTTTTTTTTTTTTTTAGTTTGCCACTTTCATACGCACACTGCCGTGACTGGTAGTGTTAGTTATAAAAACCCCAGAAGCTCTGACGTGAAGCTATGTGTCTCTCCAGAGTCAGTGTGTCAGTATTATTTGGGGCTAAATTATAAAATCAAAGATGCTGATGAGAAAGTAACAGGCAAATAAACAGGCAAAAAAACATCCGATGGCATTCACTATTCTGCTTTATGGATAGCAACCTAGAGCTTTCTAAGCCATCAGAGGACAGTGGGCCAACCCAGGAAGACCATGCTTATTGAAGCTATAAAAAAGAAGTTCCCAAGTTTGTATGGAGAATAGTTGTACTCTGAGAATAACTTCAGAGCTACCCTTCTTAATAGTAAAAATGACTCGGTTGCTGTTCCAACTAAAAATCAATGTGGCTCACAATTTTAATAAGGAACATGAATCTGAAAACGTGTTTAGCATCAGGTTATATAAACACACCCTAATGAGATACCATAAAATCCATCACATTAAAGGCTGGTTTCGTGCAAGGTATATTAGCTAAAAATGCTCCATATATTAGGTCAGTATACAACAGTACACATAATAAAGCAGCTCTGTCAAGATAAGATGCATGCTTTGCCCCTTAAAACTGTTATGTTTTGCACATTTTATAAGGTTCCTTGAATACATGAATAAGATAAGTTATTCCCGTCTCTTTCTTAAGCAGTCTCAGAAATGGCTATGACCTGAAACTGGAATTCTTGTAAACACCCATCCGAAGAAAATGTGTGCTGCTCTGTCTTAAAGAGATGGTACATGTTTAATTATACCAACTTCTTCCAGCAGAATACTATTAACATGCACATTAGCATCATCTCATTGGTTCATCCTGCTGCTCCACCTTAGGGGCAGCAGTAGGAGCTAATCTTATTGCTCCCATGCGCATAATAATGAAATTTGGTCTTGTCTCAAGGCAGTGTTCTCTGGTCTAAAGTACAGCTATTACTATTCTGGAAATTTTCTGACCGATTCATTGTGAAAGATAAAGAAATAAAATAAAATATAGTCCCAAACAACGATTATAAAGTACATTGTTTTACCTTGAGTATCGAATAGTGATTGAAGATACGAATGACTCCAATAAAGACATGAGTAGAAACTAAATTCTTCGATAGCTAGCTATATCTTATACATTCAAGAAGCACACCCCACATATAAACCCTGACAATCAGTGTATACCTAAACTTCTGCTTCTGAACGCTACCTTCAGCTGTGTACCGGTGGGATAAAAAACAAACCCAAACCATAGAAAGACTCCTTTCTTCATTTCTTTTTCATCCATTTCCCAAGAAACAATGACAAGATCGCATAGAATATATAATACCCTTGCCTTTTTGCATGCAATGTTGGAAAGCTCTAATAAAAAAAAATACGCATACATTGCAGAGCACACACAAAAATACATGTGAATTCAAGGCTACTGAATTAAGGGAGGTTGTTCCAACATTTCCCCCACTGTACATTATTTGTATTCAAGGTTTTTGAAATGACATTGTAATCTGATGATGCACCAGCCTATTATATTGTCTAGCAGGACAAATATCCTTGCGTTTTCTCTGTAGAACTAACACAATTTTTCCATGTCAGAGGTGCATAATATCCTGGCGGTCATAAGGAATGATGCTATTAATCCTCTTGGGCAATCTCCAGGTCTGATTATTAGGGAAATAAATTTGCATGCTGCATATGAGCTAGGTGAATCACCGAGAGCACAAATTATATTTCCTGACAGCAAGTTAGAGAATGGAGCCGTGTCGCTTTTTTATCTTTCCCCCCCTCTGAAAGCTATAGAATTTCAATTCATTACATGAGATTGGTTAGAATTCAAGTCTCTTTTTAAGTTGATATTAAGTTGAGTCTGTTATCTCTGCGAAGGCTGGTAGGTTTCCCCAGAGTATCCACCTAATCACTACTTAAAAAAATCGAAACGTATAGTTAGTGTCATGATTTAGGTACCACGGCTACTTTATTTATCAGCGCAGAGTGAGATAATTTCAATTTGAGCCTCCATAGCCCTCATGAATTTAACTGACTTGAAAGCTTTTCACACCAACTCCATTCTTCCCTCCCCTTTTGTTGCATATTCTAATAATAGTTATTCTGGGCACCTTCCTTGCTGCCATGCCAAACATTGCACCAGGCTCCTTCCTCTCTCGTAGAGACCTGATTCCAGTCAAGCTTGTGCAAACAGCCTCCAGTTTCTCTCTCCACATTTGACTGCCTCCTCTGCCAGTAGTACTGCCAGGCATGTCTGCATTCAATATCCATGATGAATGTAGTTTTATTATTTCCAGGGGTTGGCATCTGAGAAACCTTTTTGCATTATTAAATTTGAACAGGGAGAATGATAGCAAATAAGAGCATAATAAATTGCTTTATGTCCTAATGTATTAATTAAGCAGACATTTATTATAATGGTTGTTTTATAGACCTATTGTAAAAATGTATGATTGTGTGGCGATACTCCTAGCTGGAGCCACATATGGTAACTTGGGTAGATGGCTTGTGACGTTTGTCAGGTTGGAAAGGGTTCATCAGGTCTAGTCTGCAAATTCACGAGAAGGCAGAGAACCTGGCTCAGAAGTAAGCTTGGGGAGGATAGTTTTGCTATAGCTATGGTATATCAGGGCAACAATCTTTTTATTAATATTGTAGTTGTGTAAAAATAAAAATGTATATACCCAGTGCAATAAATATCTTATATAGTACAGTTTCATGGTTTATAAGGTATGTTTACAGATGAATGCACCACAAAAGAGATAGCAAATTATAGAGAGTCTTTCAACTCAAAAATGTATATTATTACTATTGTTTGAAACAGAAATAAGTGTATATTTCAGAATAGTAAGGATAATGCCAAATCCAAAAAGCAGACAATTTTGGGATATGGAAGAACTAAATATTTTAGATGATATATATTTATTCAGAGCAAACACGAAGCTGCACAGCTCAGGGGTTTGCATCTTGGCCTTTTGATTACTTGATCCATGGGTAATTGTTAGAAAAACAATTCTTGCTTTATCTTTCTTCTTCACAGTGGAATAAGTGATTCATCTAATATTTTGCCAGCTAAGTAAATGAATAAATAAAATATTCAAGAAAGTTGTTCTATCACTTTCTTTCCCATGCAGTCAATATGGTTTCAGTCATTCTCAGAACAGAAATACCTTTGAATCACAGGTGTGTTCTGCAGGCACATGGCTTGGGATTTTGCATAATCAGGAAATATTCTCTACATTTAAGAAAAGGAAGTAGCAGTTGGAGAGAATGCAGAGGAAGTCCATAGGGAAGGTTACTAGATTTATCTCAGGGACTGTTACTTGTCCCTCATATGGAGGCTTATTTTGTCTTTAAATAGTAGCTCTTTTCAGCACTATGGACTTTGATTCCTGCCTAACACCAGACACTGAGGCTGACTCTAGAGGTGGTTTGTAACTAGCCCAGAAAAGGACATGAATTTAGATGCTGAAGATGCCTAAAATCAGTTACTGCAGTGAAGCAAACCAAATCAACCCTCAGTGCCATTCTCAGCGCCTATCTGCAAAGCAGGTATCAGAGTTATTAGGGAGAAGGAGAGATGGGGAAGGGATGAAGCTGAAACATATTGATCTCTGAGCACATACACGAGGCTTTCCAACCATGGGAAAGAAATAGAAAGGCCATGCAAGGTGCCTCCATGAACCAATAAGCAAATGGCATGAAACCCATAAAAATGCTGCCTCCCTTTCTGTGATTTGAAAACTCATTCCATTCCTTAAGAATATATTAGTTTGTCAAGTACCTTTATGTTTAGAAGGTTATAAAATCTGAGTGATCTGAGTTTTCCACTCTGGTACCAGTTGTTCAAATATTACATATACATTAGAGAAAAAAAGATGCCATTCCAAATGGCAAGCATCCTGCTAGGCACCTTGTTTGTGTCATTCACTGTGGTCTGCACCATGGTACCCTACCCTTACACAGAGCCAAGGGGTGTGGCTTTATTTTACATTCGAGGACATTTCACATGAAGGGCATTTCACATCAAGGGCATTGAGGTCTAGGCAGTTAAGTGAATGCCCACGCTTACAGCTAGGAGGTGAGAGAGTTGGTATTCAGATACAGTTTTGATGCCTAAAATTTCTTATTATTCTTGGGCCAATCTTTCTGCTAGCGAGAGGGAGACAGATAAAGGTAGAGGTAGAGATACAAAGCGGAGAAGGCAATGGTATCCCACTCCAGTGTTCTTGCCTGGAGAATCCCAGAGACGGAGGAGCCTGGTGGGCTGCAGTCCATGGGGTTGCTAAGAGTCGGGCACGACTGAGCGACTTCACTTTCACTTTTCACTTTCATGCATTGGAGAAGGAAATGGCAACCCACTCCAGTGTTCTTGCCTGGAGAATCCCAGGGACGGGGGAGCCTGGTGGGCTGCCGTCTCTGGGGTCGCACAGAGTCAGACACGACTGAAGCGACTTAGCAGCAGCAGCAGCAGCAGCAGAGATACAAAGAAGGACACAGAGAGAGAAGCAAACAAAGGGGAGAGGTGTGAGGAAAAGAAAGAGATTGAGAGAAAGAAAGAGCCAAAGGAGAGAGAATTTGAGTCATAATGAAACAAGTGAGAAGGTAAATGTGATCTAAAATATTCCTCTATGTTTTCACAAAGAAAGAAAAAGTGAAGTTGCTCAGTTGTGTCCGACTCTTTGAGACCCCATGAACTGTAGCCTACCACGCTCCTCAGTCCATGGGATTTTCCAGGCAAGAGTACTGGAGTGGGTTGCCATTTTCTTCTCCAGGGGATCTTCCGAACCAGGGATCAAACCCAGGTCTCCCACGTGTAGGCAGATGCTTTGCCGTCTGAGCCATGTCACTCCAAATGTGAGACTGGGTGCAGTGACTTTACACCCCCAAGAATCACATGTAAACCATTTATTTGTTCTTGAGAATGAAAGGAAGGATCTTAAAGTTATGTGACTTCTGGTCATTACCTTTCTCAGAAGATTTCTCGCGGTAAACAGTCTGTAAAGTCTCCTGCTTCTGGATTATGCTGTCTGGACTGAGACAGAGTTAGATGCAAATTAAATCTTGATCCTTTCCTAGCTGTTATGGCCTAGAGAAAGCCATTTAATCTCTATGAGTGTTCGATTATTATTATTGTTATTGTTTTTATTAATATTATTATCCTTAATAGACTCCATTGTAAAAGTTCATGAAGCACGGTGAATACTCCTAGGTCTCTGGTCAAAATGCAAATGTGTATAGTCCAGACCATAAACCAGGCAGAACCCAATCCTCCCATGTCATTATCTACCTGGCATAAAAACAGTGCGCTCATTGGCTGGGCCCCAGACACTGAGCATAAAACCAAAAGCCACGAGCGGCCGTGATTAGCCTCCTGCACCACGACTGCGTGCAACTTGACAAGGCATTCTATTATAATTGCAGTAATTTCCTCACCTTACATTTGTCCTGGCTTGCACAGCGAACAAAAATCTTTACTTCAGTGCCTTCCTATGAGTCCCGTAGTTACTCCCAAGAGATAAATTATACTTTTATTGATATTTTCCTGATGTGGAAACTGAGTTTCAGAAATTCGGAATGATCTGCCGATGCCATCAATAACTAATAGATTAGGACTAAGAACTCAGGTTTTCAGCTTCTCTTGGTACTCTTTCAGGGACTGAGATTTTGGATTTTGAATCTTAAGCTGAGATGTTTCAAAAAGAGAATGGAATATTTTCTACCA
This sequence comes from Bos indicus x Bos taurus, assembly GCF_003369695.1. Taxonomy (NCBI): domain Eukaryota; kingdom Metazoa; phylum Chordata; class Mammalia; order Artiodactyla; family Bovidae; genus Bos; species Bos indicus x Bos taurus. The sequence goes on from NC_040086.1 coordinate 41,495,857, forward strand.
AATTATTCAGCCGGAGAACTTCCCCATTGGCTCAGCAGTAAAGAATCTGCCTGCAATGCAGGAGACACAGGAGACTTGAGTTCGATCCCTGAGTCAGGAAGATCCCTTGGAGGAGGAAATGACAACCCACTCCAGTATTCTTGCCTGGAGAATCCCATGGACAGAGGAGCCTGGAGGGCTATAGTCCAAAGGTTTGCAAAGAGCTGGGCATGACGGAGAAACTGAACACATATACACATTCGGCCAGAGTAAGTAGCTGGAAAACACTATGCTTTATATAGGCTCTGAATCCACAAGGTAAGTTGACTGATTTTTAATATTCTTAATTTATAAAATGTTTAATCTTAAACTAAAAATTAATTAATTTAAATTAAAAAATCTTTTTAAAATTTTCATGATTAAACCAACACTAATACCACTTGCATTTATTACATAGGGTTTGAATTCCAACCATTGCATGCTTGTCCTGAAAGCAAAGACTGGCTTCTCAGGATTTTGCCCAGGGCCCTGGCATCCACAGGGAGATGGCAGTCTACTGTTAGCTTCTGTGCAGTGACCTATCCTGACAAAAGAGGAATTTCACACTGCCCAAGCAGCTGACAAAACAGCTCACCTTTCAGGGAATACGTAATATTTTCTGATAAGCAGCTTATGCTAGTTTTCTTAGCAAATAGCCCGGAAGCATTTCTGTCTGTGGCATTTTGAGATGTGATAAGTTGAAGGGAAGCCCTCTGACCATGCCAGAGTCAGGCAGGCCCTTTTTTGTTCAGGGGACAGGTCTTTGGAAAGATGTAAACATGTGGCAATTTGAAAATGATATAAAGTAATTGATCACAGAGACAGCCCAGAGCATGCATTGTTAACAGAAACACATGTCCCTGTTTATGGAGTTGTAAACAGAGGAGTGCGTGTGTATCGTATTTATTGTTGGAGGTGAAGGCCAAAGCCTGGGGCAAGATTAGGTCGAACCCTTGTCACTTTTGCACATGGCCATGCATAAAAGCAATATTTTGTACACATATTGTGCATATATAAAAATATACGTGCACATATTTTTGTAGCAGTATTTTCAACTGGGTGTTCAAAGAACAGCGAGCAAAGTGCTACAGGATCCCATTCCGGATTTCAGAGGCTCATCACGGAAACTTAATGAAGGGACGATACTTGTGCCTTTCTGTGATGAGGAACTGAGGATCAGAAAAGCCTAGGTGCTTAGCTTTCCTTACATCTAGAAGCTAATTAACAGTAAGACTTATGATGTGAACTGAATCCTGACTCCAAAGCAGGGTGTCCACCGTGCCACTCTCCTTCCAGAACTGAAAGCACTGAGGTGCATTTAGCAGAGCTGCTTGCCTGTAAGTGCTTGCTATTGTGAAAACCTAGGGTGATGCTATCAGACCACTCAAAGACAAGGGGTCATGGTCTCGAGTCTCTAATTATGCACCAAAGATGACTTAAGGAGATGCTTTGTCTCCCCACGTGTCTGAGCACCAAGGGCTTGGTCAGGTTCTGGTAAAAGATGAAGATAGTCTTTGGGGAGATTTCCAAATGGCTTAGAGCCTTTGCATTGCAAAGAACACTAGTGTGCCTACAGAGTTTGCTTTCATAAATTTGGTTGCAGGCTATTTTGAGGGAAAACGCATCCCATCTTCCCTTTCCCTTGCAGGTATTCGATAGCTATTAGACCACATTTTAAAATGAATTGTGTGCACTGATGTTAAAGAAGGTTAGACTCTCTGAGCTGCCACCAGTGACATATGACTACAGTGACAGTCAGTCAGCCGTATTCAAAATGAATTAATCAGAAAACACAGCCTACTTCAATGTGACGTTTAGAGGGAGGAGGAACAGCTACTTATTTACCAAAGAGATATCACGGAACCATCTTTCTATCTGGAGATAGCCTATGGCTACATAATCCTTTCAAACCAGCCGTGGAACGATACACTACACTCATAGCCAGGTCTTTTAGGCCGGTTCCCTCTTGTTCTCTTCACTCGTTCCTCAAGCTGGCCTTGGTTGTTTTATTTTGGGGAAGGTCACAAGATGAAGTGGGGGTTTTGGATACCTTCCACAGGGATTACAGGGGCACAGAAAGCCTTTGGAGATGGAAGCATTTCCTCCGATTGTTCTTAGAAGTGAACATACGTAATGTCTGGCACCCTTGAAGGAAGAAATATGGTAATAATGGTGATAGTGGTACCTTAATTTTACAAATATGTAATGCTAATTATGTAAACAGTTGAGAACTCTGAAAACTCTTTATCGTTCATGTCAGACAATGGAAATATTATGCAGTCTAACGCGACATTATACAGTAATAATGTTATTTCACATGGGTTAGTTGACAAGCATGGGCCAATACTGTCTATCAAACAAAACTCTTGTGCCAGATTATATCTTGGTGATAAGTAGAAGAAGAGCCACTCAGAGTCTGTTTATATATTAATCAAGGCATCAGACTCAGGCCGCTCCTGTAGTTACGTTCTTTACTAAAAATTATGAAAATCTTCTGGATACCAGGCATCTTAGTCAGTTCGAATTGCTATAACAAAATACCCTAGAGTAGGTAGCTTAAACAACAGAAACTTATTTCTTCTAATTCTGGAAGCTGGAAGTCTCAGAACAGGCCACCAGGAGGATCATGCTCTGGGGAGAACTCACTTCCTGGTTTGCAGATGGCCACACCCTTGTTAGATCCTAACTTGGCAGAGAGAGGGTGTTTGAGAGAGCAAGCAATCTGATGTCTCGTCTTATAAAGATGCTGATCACTTCATGAGGACTCTACTCCTGACATCATCTCAGTCTACACTCATTTCTTTTAGCTGGATATTTGCTTGCTCACACTGCCCCCAGCTTCACCCCTCCTCTGTTCATGAAATCTTTAAGCTTCAAGTTAATTGTATTATAATGAGTTCTTGGAGTTGGTTCTGTTTTTTTGTTTTTACCAAGAGTTTAGGAAATCATCTTACTATGACTCCTCAAATTGTATATTCCCTTCACACTTAGACGAGTGAGGTGGATACTACGCAAGTGTGTCATGAAGACAAGCCAGCTACTTTGCACCCAGGTACTGCTTCAAAGGTGGCTCGGTTGTAAAGAATCTCCATGCCAAAGCAGAAGATGCAAAAGATGTGGGTTTGATACCTGGAGAAGGAAATGGCAACCCACTCCAGCATTCTTTCCTGGAAAATCCCATGGACAGAGGAGCCTGGTCGGACACGACTGAGTGACTAAGCATGCGCAGTTAGACTTGGTGAAGACTTGTGAAATGATTATAACACTTGTCCCAAAGACAAGGACTTTGCTTCTGGAACATCCAAAATAAAATGCACATTTTCATGAAAATTCATGGGAAATTCCTCCTTTCTACCTACTACTTAACCGACTCATTTATTTTTTTTTTACATTTCACAATAGTCATAGTTGTTAAAAAATATTCAAGTCTCAGTGTCAGAAAGGTCTAGGGTTCCAATTTGAAATTAAACATATAGCAGCAAGATCTTTTGGATAACTGAGAGAAGCATCAATGATTTTCTTCATGGGACTGGGAATATTTCAGATGAGTTGTTGAACTACAATGCCTGCAGTCCTTAGGTGATATATGTCTAGATGGAAATCAAAGGTGAAATTCTTTTTTCTTTTAAGAAGCAGTGAAAAACCTGAGGGGTTTATACCACTGAAGAAAGAGATTATTGAGTAATTACCAGCCAAAACTGACTTGTTAAGAGCTTGGTGAAACTTGGAGGCTGAGTCTACATAACAAAAAGTGAAGAGGATATTTGGTAATTATTATTTAATTTGAGCCATCTTTGCCGAGAGGTCCTTTTACAATTAATTAGTCTTCATTTAAACATAATTTCATAAGTGGACCCCCAAGTATCACCTCGGGAGGAAAACACAGTACCAATAATGTTACTATATCATAAAATATCATAATGAGATCTCCGACATAGCACAAATAATTATCCATAACCAAACAAAGCAGTCCTTAACGTGCAGAATATCAGTCTTATATTTCTCTCTCCTCCACCCACTGCAGCCCCTCTCTCAAAAGAAAGAAAAACTTCCAAGTCCTATATAGAAAAAGTAACTGAGTAAAATGTTTCAATTAATATAGATTAATTTTGCTGTGTGACTTGAGCTTAGAAAATGCTGTTAAGGAAACGTCTCAAAGCTTTGTCAAGGAATTTCTTTTGCAGGTTTGTGGTGCAAAGAACACCTGGTTTGGAGATGATACCAGATGGGAGCGTAATGTACACTCACTTCATCAGTTCTCTCTTCATATGTTAATTCTGTTTAGTTCCACTTCAACTCCCTATAAGGTACACGTGTAGGCAACACCTATGCTGATGCAGGCACTGTGCTTTCTACGTAATGAGCTTCTACTTTACAAGTAGGAACCAAATCTTAATAGATTTTATATTCCTGGTGCCCAGCAATGATGTTCAAATGTAAATGTGTGTAGTTTGGGGAACACAGTATAGACTAGGATTGGACACTAGTGTTAATGTAATAGGACAGGATACATGATCATGGAGGGTCTTGAATACAGTCAAGAGTCTCAGACAATAATGATACAGAAACCAGAGAGTGATCCTGTGTAAGGACTTTAATCCATATAATATCCATGCCATTATGTCATGCAACTTGTACAGTTGGCAGTTTTGTTTCTGAAGGGAGTAAGAGAGTAAATATTTTCTGCTTTGTAGTCTCTGCAGCCCTTATAGCTGGGAAAGCAACCACAGACAATATATAAGCAAAAGGACTAGGCTGGATGTAGCCAATGGGCCCTAGTTTGGTGACTTCTGATCTGGTTCAATGCCTGCTATTTTTCAAATTTTCTAACAAAAGAACATTTGGATGAAGTCTTTGGAATGGCAAAAGCAGTCCTTAATGAATAGTGGCATTAGTGTTTTTGATCACCTGTACTATATATGGATCAACAAAAATAAATGACATTATAACTCTGAATTCACTGCCTGTATTTGTAAGTGCTCAAGTTGAATTATAGGGATATGGATTGAGAGGTGAGTGAATCCTGCAACAATCCTACTGAAAATAATGTTCAAGCCAAAAAAACTGAATTTCAGTGATCCAGTAATTTAGTCAAAATATCAAGAAACCAGTCAGTTCTCCTGAAGAGTTCTGCATCTACTTCAGGATGATAACTCAGCATCAAGACAAAGTCAAAGTGAGCCGTTGGTCCATGCCAAGTTTCCTCAAACGTGAAGACTTGGGTAACATGAGGTGCCTGCTCAGAGTCTAAGCTGAGCCTGCTGTCATCCTTGTTTGGCTATAAAGGAATCTAAACCCTGGACTGTATCCAGCCTCGGAAACAATCCAATCACTGACAAGAATTTTTCAGAGTGCGGTTGTGGCCCTTGGAGTCAGTTGTAAACAAACATCTGGAACTTCCACCTCTTTCCAAATACCATTATAGGCTTTGCCACATTTGAAAAGACAATGATGATGATAATAAAGACCCAGCAGTTAATTGGCCATGACCCTTCAGATGACAGTTCCTTTGCCTCCTCTCATGCACTGGCACCCTGAGTATCCCTGCTGCCCAGGCGTGATCTTCCTCCCTGCAGGGGTTTTTGAGTGTTTGAATGGTAGATCACACACCTTTAAGGCTGTTATTTTCAAGTTTTAATAATGTTTTGCAACCTACTTCCTGTTTCTCAGCTGCCAACCTTGCCAAAAGCATTCCCTGTCAGGTACTAATTTGGGTGACGTGACGACCACTTGATCTAAATTTTTGGTGGGTAATTACTGAGTCAGAAGTGAGTAATTTTTTGATATCCAGTGGCAGTCAGAAAGGTGGGTATTTTACTACCCACTCATTAGAGATTCCCCAGTAGCGGAATGTCCTGAATTTTGATCTGTTTGCAGACAGAAGGAAAATCTGACTGCTCAAACGAAAAGTAACTTTCTGCTTATTTTGGCAGCAGTTATAGGGTGTATTGAAGTTTTTTATTATAAACTCACTCCAGTGTTTCATTGTACCTGCAATATTAATTTTGTATTGATCAGAGTTTCATAAAATGACTTTCTTCTTTTTATAAATTACAGAGATCTTACATTTAACTTGGAAAATTGTTGAAAATATTTCAATTATTATGGATTTAAGAAATACCAGAAGTCCTCTGGGGCAAATCCTAGTACTTAAGAATAAAGAGCATTGCTGGAAGTGCCAGTCTTTTTTATGTAATGCTTTGGATGGATACCTTTCAGGTTTGTGCAATTGTTTATTTTACTTTTTTTTTAAGAAGAAATAAACAATAGAGATATTTTTGGTGAAAAATGAAACTGATCACTTAACCTTGAAACACGTTGAAGTACCCATTTATTGGAAGCAGTAAAGCTAAAATTTTTTTGTTTTTTTTTTGAAATTTTTGTTTCTACTTTTAGTGGAAGATATCGACACATTCCTTAACTACCAATAGAAAGTTGAACTAACATTACAGATCTTTTTGCCTTTCGTAATATCCTATGATGAAATTGTAGTTTTTTTGCTATAGTTAGTTGAATGCATAATATAGACTCACTTCTTTATAATATGGTTTCATTATATATATATAGTTTATAATATATATATCATATATATATTTTATAATATAGTTTCATTATTCAGGATTCTGTGCCTAAAGAGCAAGTTTAAAAGTGAAAAATTGTTATTTAATTGATTTAATGAAATTATTTTAAAAAATACTGACTTCAATAACTCTGTATTAGTTTCTTGAGGCTGCTGAAACAAATTAACACAATCTGAATGGGTTAAAGTAATGTAAATTTCTGATAGTTACAGAGGTCAAAAGCCCAAAATCTATGTTGCTGGACCTAAATCACTATGTCAGTATGGCCATGCTCCCTCTAGAGGCTCTAGGGGAAAATCTCTTCCCTAACTCTTTTCAACTTCCTGTGGTTGCCTGCATTCCTTGGCTTGTGGCTGCATCAATCCAATTTCTGCCTCCACTGTCATATTGACTTATGTGTGTGTGTGTGTGTTTAATCCCTTCTTACAAGTTTACATGTGACTGCCCCTAGGGTTCACCTGGATAATCCAGAGTAATCTCCCCATTTCATAAAGACCCTTAACTTAAACACATCTACGAAGCCTACCCCTCCTTACTTGAAGGGTCTACAGCTAAAAATACCAGAGTGGAGTCTCATCATTACACTTTTGTCATGCAGTTCTACAGGGCTTGGACTGCAAGTAGTAAAGAAAATGACTCATTTGAAAAACTTTAGTTCCTCTCAGTAACTCATGTAAGACTTGTACCTCTACCTATTTCTGAAGGGGTTCAAGGTAATTAATCAATAAGCATAAGGAAATATTAGATATTTAGAAGTGAAAATAGCAACTTATATTTTACCATAAACAAATATTTTTCTAAGTACTTTAAACATTGTAACAAAACCAAACTTCTAAGGGTTAGATGCTTATATATCCATTATGAATATGAAAAAATCTGATGTACAGAGAGATCAAATAAACACAGATGGAAGACGGCAAAGTAGAGATTCAAATCCAGGAAACTGGTTTAAAACCCAAGGTTTTAACCCAATGCTACGTGTTCTTGCCTGGAAAATCCCATGGACAGAGGAGCCTGGTAGGCTGCAGTCCATGGGGTCGAGAAGAGTCAGACACGACTGAGCGACTTCACTTTCACTTTTCACTTTCATGCATTGGAGAAGGAAATGGCAACCCACTCCAGTGTTCTTGCCTGGAGAATCCCAGGGACGGGGGAGCTGGTGGGCTGCCGTCTATGGGGTCACACAGAGTCGGACACGACTGAAGCGACTTAGCAGCAGCAGCAACAGTCTACCTGCCAGCCTTACTCCCTTCTATAGCTTCTCTCTAAATCTTCCATTAGTCAGGATTTTCTCTCTACCCTGCTCCTACTTTTAAATCCATACTTATTTTTTGAAGCATGCTTTACATTTCTCTTTCTTTAACAAGCTCTATTATTCTCAGTTGGAAATGAGTTTTATTTTTGCCTAATCCTTGCAAAGATTGTGCTTCAATTAGGATATAGATGATATTCTTTTATAGCATCACTATACAATAAGCATTTGTGGTTGGTTAAAAACTGTACCCCTGCCCAGACATCCAAATCTTATTCCCTGGATCATCTGAGTTAACTTGTATGACAAAAAATAAAATAAACTAAATAGGCTTGACATGGCTAGATTCTCTGCTTACTTAGGGTTTCACTGAGCTCAGATCAAGGTTCAGTTCTCATCTGGAGTTATACATCCTCTTCCAAGCTTTCTGACTGTCGGGAGAATTAGTTTCATTGAGTTTGTTAGACTGGGATCCACATTTTCATTTTCCTTGCTGGTCACTCTCAGCTCGTAGAGGCACTCTTTGTAGTCATGTACAGAAATGTCTCTGAATTAGATAGTGAAAAATGATTTCACTCTGCTGAGGCATATGTATGCTTTAAATCATGACCAGTGCTGCCAAATTGATCTCCATAAATTTTATTGTTTCTACAACAATTTTAATTCCCACCTGCAGTGTAGAGGAATCCCCATTCCCATATACCCTCACCAAGACTTGATACTGATCAAAGTCTTTATTTTTTTTATTTCTATAGGTGAATATGATATCTTGCTATCGCTTAGGAATTGTTCTTTGATAATACTAAAGCTTGAGGAGTTCTACAAATATTTGGATTTGGAGTAACTGACAAGGTATTGGACTGTGCATTCTCTGTAGTGTGAAAATATGTGGACTTCATATAAAGTGGTTTGATTTCGTGAATACTATCCTCTTCATTCTTTATTTAGAATCTAAGAAGGACCCATTTCTCTTGATATTCTTTTTTTATGTCTTTGGCTCTTCTTTGACGTCATCAACTTCTTGGAAGTTCTTAACCAGGAGATAGGAAGAAAGAGAGCAGTGGAGAATGATAAGTTAGAAAAATTAATAATAAAATACATCATACTGACCTCTGCCCCCAGATGAATCTGATACTATTAACCATCAGTTGTGCTCGTGTGCATACATAAGGGGCTTTGTAAGCATAGGAGCAAGCCCAGAGCCATGGGTTAAAACTCATAGAATGAGAAGAACTCTCTCTTTTTAACATGCATCAAAATCAACATTGTCTGGTCCAATGTGAACATACCTTTCGCTATCTTCTACTGGTAAAACTCTTTCAGTGAATATGAAATTAATGGGGAAAATATTGATTTCAGTTGTTAGTTTGCTTTCAAAAATTGAGCTCCTGCAATCTTGGTAGACTAAGTCTAAGACATATCTGTTTATCCATTTATTCCTATTAAAATGGCACTTCTAGAAAATATTATCTGGTATTAATCTGGTGAATAGTGTTATAAATGTCAGAGTTTATGTTTATTATACTTATTAAACTGGTCCTGATATCTCATAAAAATAAAATAAATGGCAGGGTTAGAAATTGAATACTTTGTATAATTCTTCAAATCTTTAATATTCTGTTTATTAAGTTTTTATTGAAATACAATACAAGGAGGACAGAGTGAGTGAGTGGAGTTGCAGAGCTACATAGCAACTGAGCTCCTGCAGTCCTAGGAGAAAAATTATCATGCCTCTATTTCTTTTATGAAAATCTCTTGGATTTCCAGAGTCTCTTCATTCCTGGAAACTGGTTTTTCAGAGCTAGTAGAGAGAAGTCACCTTTGCCTTTAGAAAGTGCTTTTGTTCAAGGAAAGGGGCAGACTGCGAGAGTATCCACTCAGTCAGGCCTGATTGCATTTTACCATTGTCATCTTTACACAGGGAACTATCCAACCTCAGTGGTGTGAGCAGAAGGAGCAAGGAAACCAACCACGATGGAGACTTGGAGACACACGTAGTCAGAGATACCCTCTTGGGGAATTCTTGGGGGAAACAGAGATACTGAATTTGTACTGTTATTTCTTCACCTGATAATAATAGTGCTAAGCATAGGCTAAGCCTCTTGCCATGCATCATCTGGGAGATAATGAGTAGCTACACTGAAACTAGGATTAGGGCCTGAAGGAGAAAACTCATGGAAGTTCTCATTCCATGAGAACTCATGTTGAATGGAAGTCTAGACTGTGCGTGGAAAATAACAAAGTAGAAGCCTGCTGTTCAAACTTGGGAGTAGCTTTCACCGTCAGAGAATCAAGCTTTTCTGTGAATCCCTTAACTTCTTTGCATCTGCTTTCACAACTGGACAGTGAGACTATCAACGGTTTAAAAAAAAAAATATTTCCTTGGCCCGACTTCTGTGGTGATAGAGTGGGTAAGAATCCACCTGCCAATACAGGGCTCCATCCCTGGTCTGGGAAGATTCCACCTGCCATGGAGCAGCTAAGCCCATGAGCCACAAATACTGATCCTGCATGCCTCAACTACTGCAGCCCATGCTGCATGCTGCACCTACTGAAGCCCATGTACCTAGAGCCTGTGCTGCACAGCAGGAGGAGCCACCGCAGTGAGAAGCCCACGAATGGCAAGGAGGAGTGGCCCCTGCTCGCCACAACTGGAGAAAACCTGCACATGGCAACAAAGACTCAGCCCAGCTGGAAATAAATAAGTAAATTTAGAAAATCCCCCTTGTCTGGTAAAATAAAGAAACTAATTATGATGAGTCACTTTGAGACTTTTCCAAAGTAAACCAAGATATTATCAGAGCAATACCAAAGGATTTTATATGCACCTCAAATCTGAATGGTCACATTTCATGTTCTGTATCTAACCTATGTGTCAATTCTGACCTTGACACAGGAATAAAAAGAAGAGTATGTATAGGAGATAATTGCCTCTATAGGACAGATTGAGAAATTGTGGAAATACCTCTCGTGCCTATGACTGGGTATAGAGATCACAGAATCATGTCTACATAAGCAGTAATTGAAACCATATAAATTTATTTTTCTAAGAGAAAGAACACAGAGATGGAGCAGTTAAAGATGGATTGAGAGTCTGAGCAGTCAGCAAACTTTTGTGTATTAAGGATTGGACAGTGAATATTTTAGGCTTGCCAACCATACCCTCTCTGTAGCAAATACACTATTCTGTCTTTGCAGCAAAAAAGCAACCATGGACAATGCAGAAACAAAGGAGTGTGGTTGTGTTCTAATAAATTTTATTTGGCGAAACAGGTGGCCAGCAGGACTTGGCTTGTGGGCCCTGCTTTGATGACTCGCTCTAGAGCACAAGCCTTTGAGGACAAGGGCTCTCTTCTCCTCACTGTGTGTCCCCAGTAATCCAGGTGGCTGATACAAAGTAGAGGCATAATTAAGTTTCATGGAATGAATAGTGGATTATTACTTCGTTCACTCGTGCACATTCAATTTTGTGTACCGATTCTGCTTTGATACTTTTCATGTGGGTCCCTAAAATGTACCAGGCACTGGGATACCTTATCTGACAGCTGGGACTGTTTTCCTTCTTGGCCTGTCCTTTTCTTACTTCGACTTACAAATTCTTTCCTAGTCGCTCCTGTGGAGTTGCTTATTTTGGCAATCAGAAATTAGTCAGAAGGGATCGAAAGCGGAATAACCATAAATGAGAAAATAAACCAAGGGCGTTTTATGGATTTGAATGTTTGATGTATTTATTTTACTGAAATCACCCTGTAAGTGAGACATGATTCCCTACAGCGCATTCTCAAATCTTCAACATGCTCCTTGAAAAAAAGTACCTTTGTCAAAACTGCTTGGGAAATGTATATTCATGCTGTCCATTGGAGAGTTGATCACCAAACGCACCAGATTCTATGGTAATGAATCAGAGGAATCAGGGAATGTGTGTTTGACCTGCTCATACAACAGCAGGTGTGACTTGGGGCCTGTTCCCTTAGAGCCCTGTGAAGATGTGAGAACACGAGCCCTGTGAAGATGTGAGAACACGGTCCTGGGGCCAGACATAGCTGGATGTACTGAGGGACGGTGCTCCTCGACAGGCATCTGCTGCTCTGTTGCTCTCCCTTTATATGGGGCAAACCTGAGAACAGTCTTCAGTGACAAGAACTGGGCTCAGACATCTAGCAGTCTGAACTTGGACACCAGACATTTGGAGGATTGCTGGAAATTCTAGTTGCCTGGTATCTGGAGACTTAAGGATTGATTTTGGAAAACCTATGTCTCGCTGCAATCCCTGCTGCTGGGAGGAGAAGGTGTTTCTAAACTTACAGGGGGAGTGGTGGCTGCCCCTGTAGAGAGAGTTGGAGCCACAGTCTCTGCGAGCTGATTTCTAAGTACTGCAGGTAAAGGCTGTTTTCCAGTTGTATTTGGCCATGGAGATCCACCCTGCCCCCTTTTGGTATATGTGCATGTTATCTTGTTTTGCAAACCACCAATTAATAGCATATGGGACCAGTGCTTCATGGAGCATGCTTTGAAAACATTCTATTAACTGTTGTGATAGACTGACTTTTTAAATGGCCACAAATGTTCACACCTCCCTGTATCCACACCCTTGATGATGTGAGTCTGTGGTTTCTTCCAGTGAAAGGCGAGGTCTCTTTCCTCTACCCTTGAACTGGGTCTAATGCTGTGAGTTGCTTTTGCTGATGTGCCAGAGATGAGGCTAAACCTCAAGAGGACTTGGACTTCCACTCATTCTCTCAGGCTCCAGTCAATGAGCTTGGGCTAGCCTGGGTGCTGACGGGGCACCAGTCACCCCCGTTGTCCTTGCCAAAAAGGAGACAACTATCACACAAATGGTGACGTTGTCCTAGACAGCCCTCAGCCGACCCCTAAATATATGAGAGATACCAGCCGTGACCAGCAGAACTGACCTCAACCCTCGGCTGGTAAGAGGATGCCCAGTGGAGACCAGAACTACCCAGCTGACCTGGAGATTTGTGGGCAATAATAAGTGCTTCATGTTTCAGGATGCTGAGTTTGGTGTCCTGGTAGCTCTGGTCTCTTTCTCTGACTCCATAATTGCCACTGACAGAGCTACTAATTTGTGGCTTTTTTATATTCCATTTCTCATTCATGAAATCAAGGCCAAGCAGTGACTTTATTGAAAGAGAAAATTGGATTGATACATAAAAAAAGGTAATCAATGAAGGATATCCCACCAAAAATATATGTGTTAACAAAGGATGATTGTAGATGTGTTGTTTTCACTCAACATGGACAACCTTGTACAGTCATAGCCCAAAGATATAAAATTAGTCTGTGTGTGTGTGTGTATGTGTGTGTGTGTGTGTGTGTGTGTGTGTAGGGGGAATCTCAGTGTTATAGAAGAGCATATACAGGGAACTATTTTTCTTCCATACAGCCTCCCCTACTGACTGAATCCACCAGGTATCAGATGAAATACACTTGCATTCATAGGATGTTTCTGAAGGTTTCTTCCCATCCTGAATTTTTTTGATAAACTGTTTTTGGTCTGGAAATAATAGTGAGTAATAGTGTGAATTTTTTTTTTTTTTTTGCTCTTGACTTAAGCTTAGAAGGTAGAGGAAGAATCTTCTCAAATAGCTAGAAAGGTAAAAACATTAAAATGACACAGAAATACTTCCCTCCCCCCACTCCAAGTTTCTGTCCAAGGGGAAAATATCAAAGCACAGAAGTCTCTCTCCTCTCAGAAAAGCATTCATGGGTAAACAAATCGGTGCCATCTTCCCTCTGCCCTGAGAAGCTGTGAGCACAGCGTGGGGAGAAAGGATCCATCTTCCCGGGCAACAGAACAACTGCGAAGCTGCTCACAGAAATCAGGGGCTCATTGGACCAGTGGAATTCCCACACCACACACTTGAGGCACTTGACTAGTGCTGTTTGTTGGGATGCAGCCAGCTAATTGAATTTAAATTAATGATGTACATTTCTTTTAGTTTAAGTTGCTAAACTGTATTTTCATGTTTGATAGTCATTTGCTAAATCTTGGGAAAACATTGCATGTATAATAACATGCTTGAATCCCCTGTAGCATTAAAAAAAAAACTAACAAGTTATATATGATTTACTCATTTGAAACACATCTGTATTTTAAAGAAACATTACTATCATCAGGAGAGGGATTGGGCTAATGATTTAAATTCTGATTCAGATATTATTTAAGAAGACTATGCCAGAAACAAAAGATACACTTATGTCTTTCTCAAAATGGGGAGACTTTGGCTCACTTTCAAAGAGAAAAATAAGAGATGTCGAGAAATAATTTTTTTTGTGCAATAATAACTATTTTTTAAAATTTAATAAGACAGAATTATTTTTGCTTTTCTTTAGCTCCCTGAACCCTAAACAGCAAAGGTAAAAAAAATAATTTACTCCTAGCTAACTAATTTGAAAAACTAAATATGTAATCTTTTCAAGGCATAAATGACTTGATTCTTTGCACTCTGCTAATTTGGAAAAAATGCATAAGGTTGCAAAAAATTAATGAAGAGCATTTAAAGCAGACTTCTTGAATTTGTTCTCATTATCTGTGTCTATAGTAAGTTTATCACAAAATAAACATAGACAAGATGCTTTAGTTGGGTTTATATTGTCTATGAATATGCTCTTTCTTTACATATAATATTGCAGTGGACATAACACTCAGACAAGAGTCAGAAGACACAGATCTTGATTCCATCTCAAGAACTCAGGAGTCAGGAAAACTCCAGTTAGTTCTTTAACATCTCTATTAGGTGGTTGCCTCGTATATTAAATGGTTATACTAATATTAGGATGAAATATATAATATTGACAGTAGTTGCCTGCATTTGACCAGCGAAAATGATGACTTTGTATGGTTCAAGCTATTACTATTCTGTCTTATATGGTTACAACATGAAATAATGTTTTCTAACATTTTGTAATGTGCTGGTCTCTCAGTTGTGTCCAACTCTTTGCGACCCCATGGACTGTAGCCCTCCAGGCTCCTCTGTCTATGGGATTCTCCAGGCAAGAATACTGGAGTGGGTTGCCATGCCCTTCTCATTTCTCCTCTACATGAAATAATTTCTTTTAACAGTTTGGAATACGATGAAAATATATGTAAATGTAAGATTTCTATTGTCCTAACATAGGTGTGCATATGTGCAAACACAGGATAACCATTTGGTGCATAATAATTGATGCAGAACGACACACATTGATTTGCCCAGGATGCAAAAGGACTGAGGGAACCGGGTGGTATAAACCAACTTTTATGATTGCTCATTTCTTCTCCATTGAGATGTGTAAAATTTGGTCATTACATTAAAAAAAATAAAGTATGAGCTAGAGACTGAATGAAAAGCACAGGAATAATTGCCTATTCTATCTGCAAATCTTTCTTTACCTATCAGGGACACACTGATGACCTGACTTCTCTGTAGCCATCGTCTGATGCATAGCATTCAAAACATGGTCCAAATGTGTCTTTCCTTCAAAGTATTTAAACACTAGGTTCTGGCTCTAAAGCAAGCCATCTTGGGTATTCACAAGTAACCAAGTTGGAGCCTTATGTCATTCAATCCCCCTGGGGCCAGGCACAAACACGTTGCCTCCTCTGCTCTTTACTGCACTGCATCTGCTTACAACCCACACCCCACACCCTCCATCCACAGCCTGTCCTGATGAACTCAGCAGCTTCTCTTTGCTGCTTAGCTGTGCTAGTCTCAGTCCAGCCACAACTAGGTCTTTGAGTTAAGTTCTGGCAGAAGTAGTCAGCCCATCTGCAGAGAAAGACTCGCGAAGAGGCACCATGAAATACATTTATGGGGTCCAGTGGTCTCAGGAAGAGTGAATGAATTATTTTCCTTTCTTACAATTGTGTTCTCTTGTGAGGCCTAAGTTTACTGCCTAACCTAAGGTGCTGTGAACTAGTGCACAATCTTCTCATTTTTACTTTAATTGGTCTGTATGGGTTTCTGCCACCTACAAACACAAACTCATGTTTAGGGTACATGCCTGTTCCAGGGACACCATTCTTAAACAGACTTTTGGTTTGTTTATGAGTCACTAGACACAACCATTTGGATTTATACCTTTCTATTTTCTGTATGTTACATGAACATATACAGGTTTTTTATGCAACTTATTTATCAGATTTATAGTCAGTGCCTTTTTTTTTCTGTAATCAAAATCAAATTCATGCCAACTTTTAAAAGAAAGAGAAAGGATTTACAATCATCAACATTATTCAAATGTTGTGCTATTGTACTGGATAGTCTACTTCCCAAGAGGACTTCCAAGAGCCCTTTAGTAACTGTAGCACTGCTGGAATATTTGCATAGCATCCTATGCTGCCTATTTCAGAAGGAGAAGCTCTCAATGGACACAATAAAGAAAAAGCCACATTTATTAGGTGTACATTGATACCACATGCTTTGTGATCACCATGTGCTGCTGCTAAGTTGCTTCAGTCATGTCTGACTCTGTGCAACCCCATAGATGGTAGCCCACCAGGCTCCCCTGTCCCTGGGATTCTCCAGGCAAGAACACTGGGGTGGGTTGCCATTTCCTTCTCCAATGCATGAATGTGAAAAGTGAAAGTGAAGTCGCTCAGTCGTGCCCGACTCTTAGCAACCCCATGGACTGCAGCCCACCAGGCTCCTCTGCCCGTGGGATTCTCCAGGCAAGAGTACTGGAGTGGGGTGCCATTGCCTTCAACTATCATATAATTGCAGATGGTATTAACACTTTTTCCACTGTGAACCCCATATCAGTGCTTTTTAAGGATGGAGACTGAGAACTGTGACTCTCGGTAGCTTAAAATAAATCAGCATAAACATAAAGCAAAAGAAAATAAAGAAAAGATTTGTCTTCAGTCTAGCTGCTTCCTGAAGGTATAAACAGACCAAGAGGCAGCAGCGGATGCTCTTGAATCTGTTTGGACAGAGCCTCTTACAGACCTATTTTCTGTTAACTGTGGCATGGATGCCCTTTTGTATTTCATAAGCAAGAGAAGTCCTTATGCTGTAGTCTTATCGAAGGACAAAGTGACACTGCACTCTAGGAGATATTTCTTGTTTAAACAAGTAACAAGAAGATTATTTGAAAGGTAACAGCCAGGTTATGTACCCCATAAAAGTACGAATGATTTACAAATATTTAACAAGGAAAAAACTAATTATGCTGCTCCTGTCACAGAGAGGCCAGACTCAGAAATGGTATAATCAATATGGGAATGTTAGCTGTAATACAGTCTGTCAGCTTTTTAACCAACCAAAAAAAAAAATCAGAAAGTCTATAAACAAAGTTGAGCCCTCTCCTCCAGCCCAGTGAATTTTATGTATCTGGTTGCATGCCTTTCACATGTAAGATATCTGAACATCCAGAAGCTATTTCCAGGGCCATTTGCGAGGGCCCATTTGGCCTGAGTTTTCTGGAATTCTCAGAAAACTGGGTGGCTTCACAATGGGTTGCTGTACAGAAAATGTAACATTTTTTCTCCGGGTCCTAGTTAGTATTTCTTAGAACATTTGTCCTTTTCCACCAAATTAATAGAAATTTGACTTTACTATGGGCTCAGGAAGTTGTTTTCCTAGGAGGTGAGTATGTATGAAGACATTCCCATTGTTGTTTATTTTGCATGGTATCATATAGCTATATAAATTTATTGATAAAGATGTGTTAATGGTATTTCAGGGCCCGGGGAAATTGCCTGGTAGAGAAACATCACTCTGAAATATTATACAAAAAGTGGTTCTCAAAATAGTGTGAATAAAGGAGGAATCATATAAAAGTCACAAGCGTGGCTGGAGAGTCAACTCTGTGAGTTCAGTTCCCAGCTCTGGCCAGCCACTTCGTAGTCATGACCTTGGCTAAGACTGATGCACTACAAATCTTTCACCTGAGAAATGCAACCAACAATGGGAGTAATTTTATATGGTTATGGCAAAAAAGAAATAAAACATGAAAAGTGTGTAAAACAGTTTCTGAAAAATTGAAAGTTGTGTCTGACGTTTTGTGACCCCAGAGATGGTAGCCCACCAGGCTCCTTTCTCCATGGAATTCTGCAGGCGAGAATACTGGAGTGGGTAGCAATTTTCCCCTCCAGGGGATCTTCCTGACCCAGGTATCGAAACCAAGTCTCCTGCATTGCAGGCAGATTCTTTATCATCTGAGCCACCAGGGAAGCCCCGCACACATAGTAAATACTCAATAAATACTAGCTTACTAGTATCACACCAAAGTCTTTACCATCTGCAACTCATGCCATCTTAGCTCTGCTAAATTCTGGTCAAAACAGGCTTACAATCACAGTAATGGTTCCAATTTTTCTGAAATTTGCTGAACCTTTGGGAATAAAGGACTCTGCAAGAGGCATACACGAGTCCCTCTCTCCCAGCCTTCCATCAATACTTCCTGGCTTTCCTGGGCTGCTTCACACAGGCTCATGAATTGTCTTGCATTTTTCTTGTTGATGTTGGCTTGACTTAAAGCCCTTGATGATAGTTCTTTGCTACTGCATCTGTAGCCAAGACTGATAAGAATATTGAGGCCAGTGCCAGGGGCCCTGCCTCCCTCCTGCTACATCCAAAGTTATCAACCTACTCCTCACTATTTGGGAGTCTCCTGGTGAAAATGTGTCTGTCTTCTATTCCATGGGCACATTTTATTACCAGCTCAGTGAAACAGTCAGTGTGGTAGCCCCTTTGCTTGCAGTTCCTTCAAAAAAAAACACAAAATTTCAACTTTTGCTTATAGCACCATCCACAAGGTACAGGCATGCATGGATAAGGTCAAAATAAGGACTAATATCTAACATAAATATGATCCTTTCCTCTCCATCTCAGGCTTTCTCCCAGGAAATGGTATAAAAGAGTACTTTCCCAGCCAATTTTCTCAGCAAATTGGTTCCTAGAGACCTTGAACCATATCCCAATTCTGAAGAACTTGTCCAGGCACATCTGAATACCAGCTTAGGCTCAACAAAGCCTCCCTTCTATGTGATGTAAATGGCATGAAAATTTTCTATTTCCCAACAGAGTTTTACCCTGTAGTTTGAGGAACAGGGTTTGACCCACAGCAAATATGACCCATGTGATGGCTATGAGAGCAAGGCTCTCTGTGCTACTTGTTCAGAGCTGGCACTCCACGTAAAGCTCTCAGAGTTGGGCCGCCCCTGATTTGTAGCTTTGTCTCAGTAGTTTGGGTTGGTTACCACATTTTACATCGTAGTAACTTTACTTTATTGCTACTGTCACAACAAAGCAAAGCAGCTATTATCTCATAACAAACTAAAGCTACATTTCTAAACCATTGCATCTAACCAAACTACAGCACTGTAACACCTAATTTACAGTTTATTCCAATTGCCTGGACATGAGGAGCATAAAATAAAAATAAAAAATATACATATATATCCGATTTCATTGGCTCATCTGGGCCAAGTGCTTTGAAGTCTGGGAGGATGGCTATAAAACAGCTGAGGTTCCGTGTGGCCCACAAGACCTCTATTTAGAGCTGGGCAGCTGAATACACATTGGAGCTGACTTAAAACTGTCCACATGGTAGGTTGACATCACACTTGGGTTCTCACACCTCAGTCCAGCCAAGCTGGAAGCCTGTGCCTCGAGGTTTATGCAGAGCTGTATTTGATGAGTTAAAGGCACTCCTGTGTAAGGGATTCCCTGGAAGATGAAAGATTCTCAAAGATGATCCAGTTGGTCAACCTGTCAAGGATTTGGAGGGATGATAGGAGAAAGCATAAGTGTAAAGGCAGAAAGACAAGGTAGGTTCCTTATGACCTTATAGAAGCATACTGTTTTATTTCCATTGAAGAGGGTGGCTCTGGTTAATGTTATGGATGAACTACCCTAAAAAGGAGATCAAACTGGTAAATCTTAAGGGAAATCAACCCTGAATACTCACTGGAAGGACTAATGCTGAAGGTGAAGCTCCAGTACTTTGGTCACCTGATGCAAACTGCCAACTCGTTGGAAAATCTCTGAACCTGGGAAAGACTGAGGGCAAAAAGAGAAGACGTCCTCATAGGATGAGATGGTTGGATGGCATCACTTAATGCAAGGGACATGAACTTGGGCAAACTTTGGGGGATGGTGAGGATAGGGAGGCCTGGCGTGCTGCAGCCCATAGGGTCACAAAGAACAGGTTATGCCTGGGTGACTGAACAACAGCACCCTAAAAATAAGCAAAAGAAAGCCTGATATCTTTTCTCCTCTCATAGATTCTTGCACAAGGGCATACAGATTTCAAAATGGCCTAACCACTCCTCTCTTATCTGGATGTGAATCTTCCCTTCAAGGGCCAATCTCTTCCAAAAGAAAATGTGTAAGAAGTTCCTGACAAGGGGCTGAATGTGGCTGTTGGTCTCTCCTCTCACCTTCAGTACATCGGCCTACATAGTGTCCATAGTCCATATATCATAGGGTGGACTTGCACTCATCAATCTGTGTAAAAAGAATTTGGGAAATGGAATAGGTGAAGCATAATATAGTGGCAAGAGAATGGGAGAAACTTAGAGTGAGGCCAGGTTTCTGGTGGTCATGGGTGTGATTTATTAAAGACCAAGAAACTGGTAGAGATTTGTGAGCTCTGAGAGTTCAATTAGCTACTTTTTTGTATAACCATTTAACTCTCCTTACCATTTGTGACTTTGTCTCCATTCAGTGCTACCAATATGTTGCATGCAGCTTAGCCTGGTACTTTCCACAGGTTAACTGCTAGCAAGCACAATTATGACCCCAGGGGCAGTGCTTCAAGACAGGCCTCAGATTTCAGGTTTTTGAAGGCTTCTCTCTGGTCGTCCCCTGACTGCCATCCTCCGCACAAGATGAGGGTCATCCTGGTTACAGGGTGAGCCCAAGCAGAGACTCTGCCTTCACTTTCTGACCATGTTGTACACTTCTTAAGGGCCAGCACAAAATCCCTGGGATTCCATCTTCCTGTGGATAGACTGCACTGCTGAAATGGCAGATGTGATCTTCAGAAGTGGTTAATGGAAGCCAAGGGGTGGCTGTTCAGAGAGAAGATACGTGAAAAACTTGGCTTTGAGTATGCAGGTGATGATATCCATATAAATGTGGTATGGTACAGTATGAAGCCCATATGGGAAATGAGGCTGTTTGTGAGAAGTGCAGGCTGTGGGGACTGAAAACCAGCTTTCTCTGCATCTTCAAGTTCCATTAGAGTACTCAGAGGACTCCAAAAGTTCTCATTTTAGATGCTGAATTTCCAGATTATTAAAAATCTATATTCGCCAAGGTAGGGAAACAGAATATAGCTTTCTAATGGTTGTTAGCTTGATATAATTTATTACTTAGATCTATGATATGTATGTTCTTGACCTCAGGTCTGGTGGGGGCAGATCTGAGAAGCACTTTATGATCTGAGTGTCTAAGCTCACCTCCTAGTGGGAGCCATGATGGCTCCCAATTTGAACACTGCAGCTCTCTATCACAGACAATTGGCATTTCAGTGGGTCTGAGACATGGAAAGACAAATGCCACAGAGTCAGGAAGTTAGACAGCAGCTTTGGAAGAAACTGGTTCTTTCCTCCTAAGTTACTCTGATCTCTCAATAACTCAGGCTTAGCCCCACTGTCTTCGAGCTTAATCTATTCTCTCTGATCATATCATGCTAATTTTTCTTCTCTCCTTTGAACGAATAACATGCCACTATTTGATTTTGTTTGTCTCACCCCACCCTACCTCCTGGGTGTTGTACTGAATTTCTTTGTATTTTCATAAACTGTAATACTCCTCCACATTCTGTCCATCATTTTAAGGGTTAGAATCTTTTATTTTCTGCAGCTTTTAGTAATGTCTGTATTTCTCAAACTTCCATGATTGCTTTGACTGTTTACTCTCATTATCTCACCTGTTTTTCCCCACCACTCCTTTTCCTGTCTCCCTGCTCTATTTCCTCATTCATGTATGGCAGAGAGCAGTACATATGGACATATCAGAACCACTTGGTGTCATCGAGTACACTGGGGGGAAAATGCCAAAGCCAGAGCATGGAGAAGTAGCTACAAGCTTTAAAGGGAGCTACTGAGAAACCTACAGAAGCAGGTGAGCTGAGAGCATGAATGTCCACATTCCTGGGTTTAGGAGGCTACAAGGCTACTCATGGAGGAAAAGGCAATGTTGTTTGCTGGGAAAGGGAATGAATAAGAGATGATGTGGAGGTGATGACAAAAGAAAAGGTTAGGGAGTCCATGAGGGAGAATAAAGATGTGTGCTAAGTCACTTCAACTGTCTCCGACTCTGCAACCCTATAGACTATAGCCCACCAGGCTCCTCAGTCCAACCTTATAGTTGGGTTTCTGTGGAGATTCACTGAGTTGCAGAATCACTCTTCCTTTTCCGCATGTCTCTTCAGATGCTACAATGAAATGGAAGAGAATGATCATTGCAGGGACAACTCTTCCATTCCATACTTACAGAAAGGCATCTCCCTGCCCACCTGGTATGTCTATGAATAAGTAGAAGACAATCCCTTCATGATAAGCATCCCTTGAGATGCTTATCATGTTCCTGGGGCACTGACATTTGTACCAACATTTGCAACACGAGGGTGACATAAGCTGAAGCCAGCTGTCTTCTCAGAACAGGCAAAGGATAAATCCCAACTTCATGTCTCACATAGTGCTTGTTGTCATCTGTCCCACAGGGAGATGAAAGGATATCTCTTTTCTGCTCAGCCAGGCCAACACACATAAATGTAAGAGCAGTTTTCACTCTGCTGTGGCACCCTAGCCTAGCCACTGCCCTTCCATTTCCCCACCTCTCAGTCCTCTCTGCCTAGGCACTTACTGAATTAGGATCTCCGGTTCTCTCTGTCAAGCCCAAACTCTTGGTGCTGCTTGTACAAGAGACTGACAATGTTGCTCTTTCTTTGTTTTGTATAAAGCATTCCACCAATACAATGTGCTTTTTTCTTCTATTCAACATGGAAATCCTGATTTTTTTTTTTTTTTTTTACCTAGCCATGAGCCATAGTATTCTTGCCTGGAGAATCCCATGGACAAAGAAGCCTGGTGGGCTACCGTCCATAGGGTTGCAAAGAGTCGGACATGACCGAGTGACTAACACACACACACACACACACACACACATACACGAGCCATAAGCTGTATGTGGTTTGGGCATATTAAGTACATTTTCTTGGGCTTTAGGAAAACCAAGTGGTAATCAAGATAAGAACTCTCAAGTTAAGAGAGACCTTGCAGAATTTGTTTCCATTGCTGTATCAAATCATTCTTTTGATGGAATAAATGGTGCTATAGACACTGCTCTGTATTTGGATCATATAATTTAGCCCCCATATTACAATGCAGGGTGGGTCAAGGTTTTTGTCTTTGAAAGCCTGCCTAATAGGGAAAGCCTAGACTTTCTGAAAATAGTGCAAGTTCAAAACCAGGTCTACAATTTCCAGTTGTACAAGTTTCTATTTTAACACTTTTCTAGTTTTATTGAGATATAAAGGACACATAGCATTGTGTAAGTTTAAGGTGTAGAAAGTGTTAATTTGATATATTTATATGCTGCAAAATCATAGCATTGGCTACAACCTCCATCCTGTCACATAGTTACTATTTCTTGTTTGTGGTGAGAACATTTAAAATCTCCTCTCTTAGCAACATTCAAGTGTATGATGCACTATTATTAGCTACACTCACCATGCTGCACATTATATCCCAAATTTGTTCATCTTATTGTAACCGGAAGTTTGTACCCTTCGACCAACATGTTCTCATTTCCTCAACCCCCCAACCCCTAACTTTGGTAACCAGCCTGTATTCTTTGTTGGTCTGAGTTTGTCTTTTTAAGTTTTACATATAAGTGAAACCACACAATATTTAAAAAAAAATTTTTTTTTAAATCAGTGATTTTTTCCCCTTACATTTGTAAAACATTTTTTCCTATTATACTCATACATGTAACTTTTCTTTTTCAAATTATTTTCCCATTTATGTTGTTACGTAAGATCACACAATATCTTTTTCTTTCTGACTTTTCACTTAGCCTAATGCCCTCAAAATTTATCTAAGTTGTCACAAATGGTAGCATTTTCTTCTTTCTCAGAGCTTAATAATATTCTTGTGTGTGTGTGTGTGTGTGTGGTGTATGTATAACCACATGGTCTTTTTCCATTCATTCATTGACAGACAGTTAGATTGTTTCCCTGCCTTGGCTATTGTAATTACAGAATTTCAGCTTCCAAGAACTCCGATGTAGGGTGGCATCAGGAAGCTGCTATTAGGACTGGAGGCTGGCCTGGGTTGTGCCTCCCAACTTGAAAAAATCCCCTACTAAGCTAAGAGTGCCAGTGAGACGGGTTTGTCTCTTGCCACTTGCCTTACTACAGTACTCCCTACTTGGAGACAGCAGGGCTGATTTACAGTGCGAAAATTATACAAGGAGTGTCAGGTTGGCATGTTTTCTGATTTACAGCATCCTTTGTAGATTGATCTGCCCCCATGACTATCTGGCCCTGCCTCCAAGGTAAACCCAAGCACCCGCCATAGGCTGAGGTGGTCTCTCCCATCTTCGTGTCTTGGTCACTGAGTTCAGCCTGAGACTGTCTCTTCTTGCTGTGGGCAGCCACGAGTTCCTCAAGTCTTAGTGCCTGCCACTGTAACTTGATTGTCAGCTACATGCCTTTCCCTATTTCTATTTCTCATGGTGCCCAGCTAACTAAATATTTGTCAGTTTCATTTTTTGACATAATTTATTTTGGGTACTTTATGTACAAGCACCGGGACTTAAGTTTATGCCTGTGGAGTGTTTTGCAATGTGCAAATACATTTTTACAGCACGACTAAAGAGAAACTAAGAATGCCCATGTCAGCATAGAGCTGAAATTTAGCCTCAAGGCATGAATGGGTATAACGAAGGATGTTTGCAGTGGCTCTCTCTTTTCTGTTTTTGTTATTTTTTGAGGGAAATAAAATCCCCATATTTGTTAAAATCAAATTAAGCTGCCTCAATTACTCTTGTCCCCTGACCAGTTTGCCAGTTCCTGCTTGGCCACTGGCCCTGGGCACACCATCTCTGGGCTCGGTCACTCTACTGCCCATCCTCTCTTTTGGCCAGCTCTTCTCACTGGCACGCAGAGGGCATCAAATTCCCAAAGTCTGGCCCACAGTGAGTGGCTGTAGCTGTCAGAAATTGGATGACAGAGTTGATTTCCTATAACTTTTTATCTCCATTATGCAAACAGATGCAGTTCTAACTGCAGGGACGCAGCCCATTGGAATCTAGACTAACCTATCAATGTGACTTTCCTAAAAATTAAAATCACATGGAGGTAGGGGGTGGGGATATGCAGAAACACCTCTTGCCCTTTCTGGTTATGGATGATGTCTGTGGCCAGGGTAACCCATGATCCATCCTCTCCTGGCTTTGCCAGCATCTTGCAGCACTCTCTGATGACCTGCCTTTCCTTGGATCTGACACATCTTCCATCTATCCCATGCCCGGATGGCTCATCTCCAGCCTCTGCTAAAGTAGCGCTGCCTAGTCTATTGGCATGGGATATGCTGTCACAATCCTACTGGATCTCAAGTCGAAGGCCTTCTAAATTCCTTCTGAAGAGGACAAGTCAACTCCTGGGTCTCTTCCATGCCAGAGAGCATATGAGCCGGCCCGTGAAAGAGGAGTTGAAGGACTTCTCTCTGCATAACCAGGTGGGAAGCCAAACTTAACTATCATACAGATGCATTAGGCATTGGTAAGGTAGGGTTAGGATAGTAGAAGGATGTGGGCAGAAGAGAAGGGAAGGTCTACCAAAGGAAGATCTACCAAGGGAAGGACTGTTCTAGAGTCTCACTTGGAATCTGGACAGAATTCCCTTTTCCTTACAATAATTCCTACACTTTTCTAACACATCTGCCCTCTCCAAACTGCAGCCCCAACAAAGCCATCAAGACTCATGACGTGTAATGACTTTCCTTTCCTCCACATGTCATCTTTCTCTTTCTGCCATTCTCCAGTGGTAGAAGAGGTGGACTCCCTGACCCCATTTTTGACCCTTTCTTTTCTCTCTGGATTCCTTAATTTAAACCATTAGGACTGGTTCTGTAAATACAACTTCCAATCTCATGTCTTGCTAAAGATGTCAAGAAGTCTCAATTTCATGCCTTAGGGCACTGTACCACAGGGCAGTCTAGAAGAAAAAATGATGGAAACGCATTTTTAAGGGGAGAATTAAAATGCATAAAGGTATCTACAAAAATACTATTACAGACTGATTCTAGATCACTTAGCTTGTGGCCTGAGACTGATAGTACCCTGTTTTGGTCCAGACTGGCTCCAGAATGAGTTAGGATGGGGCCTGTCCATGGAATGCATCCCTGCTCTGGTTGAATGAAACCCCAGAGAAGACCACAGGTGGCAAAGGCTTGGTATGGTAAAAATGCCAGTATTTACCACCATTGTTTGAAAAAGGCTCAGGATAAGCATTTTGCATAATTACCTCATTTCATTTTATTACCCTGTGAAGAGGGTTCAATTATTAACTCACATTTTAAAATACACATGTATACCTGTGGCGGATTCATTTTGATATTTGGCAAAACTAATACAATTATGTAAAGTTTAAAAATAAAATAAAATAAATTAAAAAAATAATAAAATACTTTCATTTTTTATTTATTTTTGGCTTTGCTAGGCTTTTCTTGGTGTAGGAGCTTTTCCCTTGTTGTGGTGCACAGGCTTTTCATAGCGCTGGCTTCTCTCGTTGCAGATCACAGGCTCTAGGGCATGCAGGCTTCAGTAGGGGTGGCTTGTGGGCTCAATAGTTGCGGCTCTCAGGCGCTAGAGCACAGGCTCAATTGTGGTGCACAGGCTTAGTTGCTCTGTGGCATGTGGTATAGTCCCAGATCAGGGATCAAATCCATGTCTCCTGCATTGGCAGGCAGATTCTTTACCACTGATCCATCAAGGAAGCCCCTTAATTCACATTTTAAAGATAAGATTAAGTATCTTGTCCAATCAGGGAAGTTAAGTGATAGAGCATAAACTCCAATGTCTGTTCACTTAACTATTCCATTTTATTTCATCTAGAGAATATAAGAAGGTCTCACAGAAAGAGTGGGGAAAGGAAAGAAAACTCATGAAAACTGAGAGTGTATGGGCCAAGTCCTACTTTAAAAATCATTTTATAAGACCCTCAGAATCCTAGGAAAAAGGTTTATCTATTAGCCCTCTTTGTTGTTGTTATTGTTTAGTTGCTAAGTCACGTCTGACTCTTTGCGACCCCATGGACTGTAGCCTGCCAGGCTTCCCTGTCTATGGAATTTCCCAGGCAATAATACTGGAGTAGGTGCCCTTTCCTTCTCCAGGGGATCTTCCTGACCCAGGGATTGAACCTGCATCTCCTACTTGGCAGGCAGATTCTTTACCACTGAGCCACCTGGGAAATCCTATTAAACAGCTTTACAGACGAGAAAACTAAAGACCAGTGAAATTAAGAAACTTGTTCAATATCATATGATTCAGCAATTTTGCTTCTATGTTGGTATCTAAGGGAATTGATATTAGGATCTCATAGAGTTATCTGCAACCTCATGTTCATTGCAGTGTTACTCACAATACGGCTATCTGGGTACACCTTACCTGGATCAAGACTTTACCGAGTAGGAGTAACTAGTGCCCCTGCTCCTCTGCCCATGGGATTTTCCAGGCAAGAGTACTGGAGTGGGGTGCCATTGCTATCCAGTCACAAATAAAGGAGGAAACTTTGGCATGAAAAGCAATTCCAATGAAATTGAACTGTTATGTCACATGAAGTTTATGTAATGAAGGTATGGGGGAAAGTGTACATATTTTATTATTTGAAATTTGTTTTCTTTTTATCCATGGTGACTACTTGGCTAAGTCTGCCCCTGAATAGAAGTTGAATTGAGCTGGGTTGTTAAACAAAAGGCAATGTCTGAAAGTACAAATACTCAAGACAACTCTAAGACAAGAGAAGTGAATCTCTGACAGGGAGGAGTCATCCTGCATGGACTTCCATCCCTAGTATGTGAAATTTGGGGATTTCTCACAGTTTAGTGCTTGTTAGGCTCATTTACCAACCAGAGAAATCCCTAATTAATGCTCTGTCTTCTTCAGTAAGCATGTGCCCACCCACCTCCAAATCCGGCAACTTGGTTTTCCTGTGCATTTTGGCCAGACTCTGGGCTGGAAATGTGGGGATGAAGAATAGAAACTGTGAAGTCAGACAAGCTTGAGCTTGAATTCTGTCTTCATCCTTTACTGGATGTGAACCTTAGGCAAATTATCTCTTCCTTCCTAGAAAATCTTCAGTCTCCTCATTTTAAAAATGGGAATCATATCAATGACCATGCAGAAATGCTGTATTGATTGAGATAAAACAATGTAGAATCTACCCCTCGGAAGAACTCAGTGAAAGGTGGCTTTGGTCAGTACTGTTCCAGCTTTATCTTTCTCATTACAAAACTGGCAAAGAACAGCTATGTCCATTCCTTCTGCCACTCTAGTTTTGAGGATAGCAGGTCTCCTCTGATACCTTTTCAGATGGTCATTTTCTTGGCACATCTTAACATTGTCTGGTCTGATACTTTGCTGACCTCTTTATCCCAGAAAACTCACCAAAATGTGACTAGAGATGGGTTTTCATGACCTGAGGACAGTTGCCAAGGTAGGAAGTCTACTTTGCACATGTTTTCTACACTTAAGAGGTCCACGGTGTGTTTCAACAATGCCTGCCCATTATGCTTGTCCATCTCACTTCTTTGAATAAAATCTCTTCTTTTAGTTATGAAACTGGTTTGACACAAGCCTCACCATTCACAAGACTCCATCCCTTTGGCAGCTGTACTTGGTTCAAGACACAGTCGAATGACCCGAGCTGGACTAGTTGATAACCTGGGAGAAAAATGCTGTTGATTTTGCTGAGGTTATTAAGCTACTTCTTTTTAATGTGGTGCTGCCAGAAGCCATTTCTTTACAAAATGAAGGGAACATTGCTGTTAGCATTAAGGGCTAGCAATACCTGAAGGCTGACTAGGTGCAAGCATTTTAAGAATGTTCTGAGAATTTAATTAGTATGATCTCAATCCTCAGAACGATGGTGAAATTGGCAGCTGCTTGAAATTGGAAGCCGTTTGCTCCTTGGAGGAAAAGCTATGACAAACTTAGAGTATTAAAAAGCAGAGACATTACTTGCCAACCAAGGTTCATGCAGTCAAAGCTATGGTTTTTCCAACAGTCATGTAAAGATGTGAGAGCTGAACCATAAAGAAAGCTGAGTGCCAAAGAATTGATGCTTTTGAACTGTGGTGATGGAGAAGACTCTTGAGAGTCCCTTGCACAGCAAGGAAATCAAATCAGTCCATCCTAAAGGAAATCAGCCCTGAATATTCTTTGGAAGCACTGATGCTGAAGCTGAAGCTCCAATACTTTGGCCACCTGATGCAAAGAGCCAACTCATTAGAAAAGACCCTGATGCTGGGAGAGATTGAAGACAGGAGGGGAAGGGGATGACAGAGGACGAGATGGTTGGATGGCATCACCAACACAGTGGACATGGGTTTGGGTGGACTCCGGGAGTTGGTGATGGACAGGGAGGCCTGGTGTGCTGCGGTTCATGAGGTCGCAAAGAGTCAGACATGACTGAGCAACTGAACTAAACTGAACAACAACAAATCCTCAGAATACCCTTATTTTGTAGATAATGCTATAATCATCATTAGATCGATAAGTAAATTCAAGTACAGAGACTGAAATTACTTGCTCAAGTTCACACAGCCAGAAAGTGACAGAATTTGAACCTATGTAGTATATGCTATTAATCTCTAAGCCAGTGGTTCTCAGCTGGCGACAGTGTTTTCCTCCATGGGATCTTTACCAATGTCTGGAGACATTTGTGGTTGTCAAACTCAAGCAGAAGGCAATACTGGTACCTATGGCACAGAGGCTGAAGAAGCTGCTAAACATCTTACAACACACAGAACAGGCCCCACCCCCCACCCCAAGGAAAGAATGAGCTGGCCCAAAATGTGAATAGTACCAAGTTTGAGGATCCCGATTTTAGATCATTCAGATTCCCAAGTCCCGGTGGACGGAAGCGAGAAATGCAGAAACTGTGCTAGCGCTTGTCCCTCAGCTCACAATACGGAAAGTTCACCTCAGCACCCTGGTAGCTCACATGGTAAAGAATCCACCTGCAATCTGGGAGACGTGGGTTTGATCCCTGGGTAGGGAAGATCCCCTGGAAAAGGGAAAGGCTAGCCAGTCCAGTATTCTTCCCTGGAGAATTTCATGGACAGATGAGCCCGCCAGGTTACAGTCCATGGGGTCGCAAGGAGTCGGACACGACTGAGAGACTTTCACTTGTTCATGTCAGCTCCTTCCAGCCACCTCACCAAAGGGGTCTTTTATGGTGAGTAAAGTTTGAGTGAGCTCTTCTTACAGCTTGCAGTCAGGAGACCCCTGACACATACGTATACAGACCTCATTTTTAATTCTACTCCCATCATATAAGTTCGCAAACACATGTGATTTCCATGTGTGCTGTTGACTATCCACCTCAGACCGTCAGGACTATAGTGACTGTTGTCTCTCAAGATATCAAGATGTTTAATTAGCATTTTTGGGAAAATGTGATAATAATGAACCATACCCTACTGGGTTGGGAAGATCCCCTGGAGAAGGAAATGGCAACCCACTCCAGTATTCTTGACTGGACAATCCCATGGACAGAGAAGCCTAACAGACTGCAGTCCATGGGGTCCCAAAGAGTCGGACACGACTGAGCAACTACCACACACACACACAATGAACCATAAGCCATTACACGTATCACATGAGTCAGGGTGGAAAGGATCCTCAACAGTTTTTTTCTATCTTTAATTTAGAAATTTTGATTCACTGAGAGATAGATTCTTAAACATTCAGGCTTAGAGGCAAATGTGCGCTCAATGCATCTGCTCCAAAAACCATCTTTACATACCAATTTTACTTTCTTCTGTTTGCACTCACGTTGGAATTCTTTCTCACCCAATGTGCATAAGCATTCTAAGAAGACATCAATAATTTTGTGTCTTTTTGCCTGAAGATCAACAAATTACTTTCTTATTTTAATAAGAGTCAAATGACTACCAACACCTAGAAACAACTAGAGAGCTGGGGGAAAAAGTCTACCTGTAACACTTAACACATCTACAAATACAGGAAATGTGGAATAGACCTGAGAAGTAGCCAAGACGCTCCCATTTCTGTGTATTTCACAGCAATCATAATATATGAGAGGTTAGTATTTATTTAAATCTCTTAAACTCATGGAATTCTGCTTTGTGATGGGCATGTCACTTGCTTATACAATGAGGTGCACATTTTGACACTTAACAATAATAAATCTCATAGGTAAATTCTTTTGTGATGTTTGTTTCTTGGCTTTTTACCAAGTCTGTTCCTCCATATAGAGATGCCTTAAATTATTAAATAAATTCTTGAGTAAACCAAATTTTAAATAACTAATTCAATTACATTGAAATTTTTAGATGATCCTAATTATTTTCTGTGGAAGCTGTTGCTTTAAAAAATTTTCAGTTGTCCACTGAAGCTAAAATGTATCTTTTTTAAATTATTAAGGATTAAAATAAATCAGCTTTTAGGATCTCTGCTTTATAATGGAGTCAGTAAATAATTCTCAAATAGACTTCTTTCAGGGGGCTGCAGAGAAGATGAAAAGATAAAAATGACTTGACTTTACCCCAATGAGACTAATACGGTTGACATCAAGATATTAAAATTAGAAAGTACTCACCAACGTCAACCATTGGATATTTTCTCAACATTATATTCTCTCTCGTTTTATTTATACTTCAGTTACATGCAATAATTTTCCTCTGTTAAAACAACTTTTAAAAACATGTTGTCTCCCATCTTCTTTAAACTTTGCCAGTACAGACTGTATAATTCACTGTCTTATACTGTTTCATGTGAATATATCATTTTGTTCCAATTACATAAATTTGAGGGATTATCTTAAATTTAGCAAAATTCTTTCTATGCGTTCCATAAACATCTGCTGGATAAGTTGAGAGGCAACATGATAGAGTGGAAAAAGTATAGGTAGAGGGTTTAGTCATGTTTATTAGCAGTGTACACTGAAAAAAAATAAATATCTGAGTTTCAGTTTCTCCCATCTTTAGTAAAACGCTAATGTTTCTGGCCATGGCAGATTAAGTGGTACCAGACTTACTAGGACTCCAAACAACTGGTAAACTGGGCAAAATATATGAAATAGCTGTTTTCAGATGCTGGATGACAGGCGGTGCCATGGAATTTCCAAGGACGTTCCATGGAAATCTGGTCCCATGGAATTTTCCAGGCCAGAATACTGGAGTGGGTAGCCTTTCCCTTCTTGAGGGGATCATCCCAACCCGGGGATTGAACCCAGGTCTCCCAGATTGCAGGTGGATTCTTTACCAGCAGAGCCAAAAGGGAAGCCTAATAATACTGAAGTTGGTCGCTTATCCCTTCTCCAGTGGATTTTCTGACCTAGGAATCGAACTGAGGTCTCCTGCATTGCAGGTGGATTTTTTACCGACTGAGCTATCAGGGAAGCCCTGAAAAAGGAAACCAATGAGGTAAGCCATCCAATCACCTTGGTTTTCAGTCTGGAGGCATGTAATGGACCAACATGCCAACAGGAAGCAACAGTTAGACCTGGACATGGAACAACAGACTGGTTCCAAATAGGGAAAAGGAGTACGTCAAGGCTGTATATTATCACCCTGCTTATTTAACTTATATGCAGAGTACATCATGAGAAACGCTGGACTGGAAGAAGCACAAGCTGGAATCAAGATTGCCGGGAGAAGTATCAATAACCTCAGATATGCAGATGACACCACCCTTGTGGCAGAAAGTGAAGAGGAACTAAAAAGCCTCTTGATGAAAGTGAAAGTGGAGAGTGAAAATGTTGGCTTAAAGCTCAACATTCAGAAAACGAAGATCATGGCATCTGGTCCCATCACTTCATGGGAAATAGATGGGGAAACAGTGGAAACAGTGTCAGACTTTATTTTTTTGGACTCCAAAATCACTGCAGATGGTGATTGCAGCCATTAAATTAAAAGATGCTTACTCCTTGGAAGGAAAGTTATGACCAACCTAGATAGCATATTCAAAAGCAGAGACATTACTTTGCCAACAAAGGTTCGTCTAGTCAAGGCTATGGTTTTTCCTATGGTCATGTATGGATGTGAGAGTTGGACTGTGAAGAAGGCTGAGCACCGAAGAATTGATGCTTTTGAGCTGTGGTGTTGGAGAAGACTCTTGAGAGTCCCTTGGACTGCAAGGAGATCCAACCAGTCCATTCTGAAGGAGATCAGCCCTGGGATTTCTTTGGAGGGAATGATGCTGAAGCTGAAACTCCAGTACTTTGGCCACCTCATGCGAAGAGTTGACTCATTGGAAAAGACTCTGATGCTGGGAGGGATTGGGGGCAGGAGGAGAAGGGGATGACAGAGGATGAGATGGCTGGATGGCATCACTGACTCAATGGTCGTGAGTCTGAGTGAACTCCGGGAGTTGGTGATGGATAGGGAGGCCTGGCGTGCTGCGATTCATGGGGTTGCAAAGAGTTGGACACGACTGAGCGACTGAACTGAACTGAACTGAACTGAATGGACCAAAGATGGAAACAGTCATATCACTGATATGAGGAGACAGGTCTTGGAATTCTGGGAGGTTGAGGTGGCTAGAATTTGTGATACAGAGCAATATAGAGGAACTGTGCAAGAAAGAGCTATCAGGATCTGTTAGGCGTCTTTATGAATCTCTGATTGAAAAAAGCAGAGGGAAACTTCATAAGGCTCAGCAAAGAAGAAACACTGAGATGCTGCAAGCTGAACAGCCCCCCAGGTTCACAGAGGCCTGGAAGACATTCGTGTTCACACATACCTGATTGGAAAGGAAGCCAACAGAAGGAAAGAAAGTGATGATACCACTGAACATTGTAAATTCATTAAATATATTAATATTGAGACAATATTATAAACAGCACTAAGCCAATAAAACTGACAACTTAGATGAAATAAAAAAAGTTGTTTGAAAGACAAAATTACCAAAACTAACACTAGAATAAATAGAAAGTATAAATAGCTATATGTGTTAAACAAATTGAATTGATAATTTAAAATTATTCTCAAAATAAAAATTCCCAGACCACATAGCTTCAACTGGTGAATTCTATCAATTATTTAAGAAAAGGCGACACCAATTTTACACAAACTCTTTCAGACATTAGAGGAGGAGCTAACATTTTCCAACACAATTTACGAAGCTGTTATTACCATGACACCAAAACAAGACAAAGACATTGTTGGGGGGGAAATGTATAGCTCAATAACCCTCAAGAGTATAGATGCAAAACTGAACAAAATGCTAGCAAATGAAAGCCAGCACTTATATATGAAATATGTATACATACACGATGACCAGGAAGGTTTTATTCCCAAAGTGCAAGGCTACTTGAACATTCACTAATCAAGACAAAATCACCATACTACCAGAATAAATGAGGTAATCTGGTGTGTGTTTGTGATAATCATAATATGTATAAAAAATTAACCAAATTCCACATCCATTTATGATACAGTCAGCAAACTAGCAATAGAAGGGAATTTCCTCAAACTGAGAAAGGGCACATTTCAGAAAACCTGCATGACTAAGGCTCATTTTCAAGCACTCAGACTTTGAAGGACTCACTGACTTACCTTCCAGGATCACCTCCTATTGCTGGATATGTGCACTTACCCATCGTGGGCCCCATTTTCATGTGAGCAATGACTTTTTGGTCTGCTCAGACTTGCTGTCAGTGAAACTTTGTAGACTATATCTATGACATGGATTATTTTTAAAGTTTCCTGTATTCATAGTCATTACTCTCACATTGATTTTTCATATTTTCTAATAGTCTGTAATTTCTTTGAATACATTCACACAACTCCTCTACCTTTATCCCTAAACATTTTATTTATAGAGACTACACCTTTAATAAATACTTTGTTGCTGATTATGATGCTATTGTTGTAGCCAATAGCATCACATAAGTTAGCATTTTTGATAATTGTGGGCAAAGATTACAGCACTGTTATATCAACCCTTCCATGGGTTTAAAGTGCATATATTCCTATCATGGATGTTTTGAAAAGGACAGCAGTTGAAGTACTTATGGTAAAAACTCATCACTTTGATAGTGTGAATTTCAATAATAGAAACGTCAACCCATGATGTGTATCAAGGAACAAATATTGCCAGAGATGTTTTCAAGAAAGAAACATGGGTAATTAAGTAATATACAAATTATTAATAATGTGATCTTGATTCACATTAGTGGCTTCTCAGTAATTTCTAAATGTTGCTAATTTTCAACAGTCTCCCAAAATATCTGAAAGCAATCCGTTAAACATGTCCTCTCTAGAAAACAAATACAGGAACAAGTTTCTATTTGGTTTTCATTTTCTTTAGTGTATTGTTGAAAAGTGATATTCTTATCCATTAGAC
Organism: Bos indicus x Bos taurus; assembly: GCF_003369695.1. Classification (NCBI taxonomy): domain Eukaryota; kingdom Metazoa; phylum Chordata; class Mammalia; order Artiodactyla; family Bovidae; genus Bos; species Bos indicus x Bos taurus. The sequence continues at coordinate 41,531,259 of NC_040086.1, forward strand.
AAAAGTAGCTGGAATTGTAACAGTTATATATAACACATCAACACCTGCTTGCTTCTTCTCATTAAAAATGTGATATGTACTGAGATCTGGTTGCATTTGAAAGGGTGAAAATGCATATCAAAAGCAAATCAAAGATTTTGTAAAAGAGCAGTGGTGCAAACCTCCGAGAGTATCACTTCTTGAGGATGATGTATTGACATCTGTCCTTTCTATGAAATTCCATCTGCTGTCTCTTTAACTGGTAAAGTCTCCCTATCCTAATCTGATGGGTTTTTAATGGATGTGATGGTGATAAGGTGTAGGGCTTTCATATATGTGACTTTCCAGTAGAAGGTGAATAATGAGAGTATTCAACAAACACCTTTCTGACTGCCACATCTTATTCCGCATCACTGTGGAATTTACTTAAAGGACACTTGGACTGTGTTGGCATCTCAAATGTCTAAAAGACTCAATGTTTCCAAGAACTCAAAACTTTTCTGAGGTTTTCAGGATAGTATAGCTAGAATAAATAAACCTGTTCCAAGAAGCATGAACTTGTTTTCATGATGACAAGAGTTTCCAAAGAGAGTTTAAAAGTCTTGGCTGTCTTTCACTTGACACAAGGAGACCTGGATTAATGATCAATTGTATAGGTTACTCATGGCACATTTTTATGCCTGATCTGTTTCGTCACATCAGAAAAAAATTTCATCAATATGAATTGCATATACATTGTTTTCTTCAACAACTCTTTTCCAAACATGATGAAGGCATCTATGACTTGGTTATATTTAATATCATCCTTAGAAGGATGTTCTTTACTTAGCTACTTATCCTCTCTTATATTTCTCAATAATGAAAATATTTATTTTTGCTAGTTTACTTCCTCTTGTTTATTAGGCACAAGATAAACCAGCTAAAATTTGCTTAAGAAACAGAAACGTAAAAAGGACACAAGAAAGATTTTGTATTTAAATAAATTACAGGCTAACTACTGTAACAAACAACCTCAAATCTGAGTGACTGAACACAATAAAGTTGGATTTTGGAAACGTAAAATTGAAAAGAAGTCCACTTATTCATTCAGGAGCAAGGTTCCTTCCACATTGTGGCTTTACCACCTTCTAGATCCTAGGAGACTTCTCTATTCACCTGGTACATAAGGAAAGAAGTAGGATAAGGATCAGCAGGGGAGTTTTCACAGGCTGGGAATTTGCCAGAGATCACTTGTAATGCTTTTGAACTGTGGTGCTGGAGAAGACTCTTGAGAGTCCCTTCGATAGCAAGGAGATCAAACCAGTCAATCCTAAAGGAAACCAACCCTGAATATTCATTGGAAGGACTGATGCTGAAGCTGAACCTCCAATACTTTGGCCAGCAGATGTGAAGATCTGGCTCATTGGAAAAGACCCTGATGCTGGGAAAGATTGAGGGCAGGAAGAGAAGGGGGCAACAGGATGAGATGATTGGATGGCATCATCGACTCAGTGGACATGAGTTTGAGCAAACTCCAGGAGATAGTGAAGGACAGGGAAGCCTGGCCTGTTGCAGTCCATGAGGTCACAAATAGTCGGACAAGACTTAGCAACTGAACAACAAGTTGTAATGATGGTTCCAGCTTAACTGCAAGAGAAGCTGAGAAATGCAGTCTAACTGTATGACCAGAAGCAAAACTGTTTGCTGGACAATTGACGGTCAGTGTTACATGAACTGGCATGTTGGTGTCAGAAATATAACATGAAACTTAAGGACTCAGATAAAAATCCAAAGCTATCATTGGTGCCTTTAGAATTTTTTTTAGCTGTGCTGGGCCTTTGTTGCTGCATGTGGGCATTCTCTTGTTGCGGCAAGCAGGGACTACTCTCGAGTTGCGGTGCATGGGCTTCTCACGGCAGAAGCTTCTCCTATTGTGGAGCACACAGGCTCAGTAGTCGTGGCGAACGGGCTTAGTTGCCCCGCGGCACATGGAATCATCCTGGACCTGTGTCACCTGCATAGGCAGGTGGATTCTCAACCACTAGACCACCAGGGAAGTCTTTCTATGAAAAATTTGTTTAGGATGTTTATCCACAAAGCCACTTGGCCAGAGAGATGCCATGCGGTTTTCTTCGATGAAAGAATCACAAGGTACAGAGGCATATCTTCATTCTCGTCATCCATTGTCTCTTCGATTGGCCACTGATTGGCAGCCACCTTTGCAGAGTTCCTGAGCTCCTAGGCTTAAGGCAATATTAGTCTTGAGTGTGAAGTTATATATCTCTGAAGCCAAGATTCCCAGAGGCTTGTCGTGTAATTAAAACATTTCCAAAATAACCATCATGTTATATTCATAGTAATAAGTAAGGCTGTACCAGAGGCTATAGAGATGTGGGGAAAAAATAGAGGTCATTCTCCTTTAAATAAAATGTGGCAGATCTTCTACTAAAAATGAAATTTTTTTGAAATAATAGGTAAGCTCTCCTTGTTATTCATAAACATCTTATTTATGCATCTTCACTGTTGTGATAAATTAGCTGGGTTTGTTTTATATTTCCCTACAGTTTACTTTAAATAATCCTTCACAGTCGTTCACCACAAGACCACATAAGGTTCTTTTTTTAATACCCAGAATGCTGAAATAGCATTTTGAGCACAGACTGTAATGCATAACAAGTGTATTATTTCTTCTTAGGAATGCCATGCAAAAACTTGTTCTTCTCATATTGTCTGTTTTCAGTTTTATTCTTTAAAGTCACTCAGTATTTAAAAGGTAACAGTCTTTGGCCTTACAACCACAAATTGCCGCAACTTTCCTTTCCCTAACTCCCCATCAGCCACAGTCTAGCATAACGAGACCCTGAATTTCACAGCCATACAGTACCGACCCTTTAAACGAGAATGTAAATGTAGAACATGGTTCACACTTTCTTTTGTATAACCATCTCCTTAGTTCTTTCACCACCTGAACTGAACTTATTCCACCTTCCTGCTCATTCCCCCCACCTGCCTCACCCAGGCCTTGAGTGCTGACGTCAGTGACAAAGTGTGACTTTTAAAATTTCAAAGTCAGAAAACTGGTTTCCAAATTTAACATACCATCAACCATCCCAAATGCATCCAATCCACCATGAATATCGCTACATATTTGCCCAACTACAGACCATTAGCATACATGATACACCTGTTAATGAGACAGATTTGACCTATTTGAAACTCACTTTAGGTGTATCTTGTGTGCAGACCTGGTTGATCCTGAGGAGCATGACAAATATAAAACTGCTTACTCATCTTTTCAATGATATATTGTGAAGTTGGAGAGAATTTTATGAAATTATTCATTCAAAAGAATTTTGAGTACCAATTCAGTGGATACAATGAGATGACGAGAATGAAGACCTGACTTGGTGAAGTTCATGGCCAAGTGGTAAGAGATGATCACATTAGGACTAGAAATAGGGTGTAGTAAATCTAGGAGCATAGGTCCAGAACACCATACACTTCCACCTTTCTCTGCTATCCCCTCCTGCACAAATGGTATTCCACTTTAAATTTTGAAAACACTACTCAACCTGTATTACATATTTGAACGTATTTATTCATTTCTCACCCTTCCAGAATGAAACAGTAGCTCCTTTGTACTAACAGTAACCTTTCTGTGTTTACTACATTATGAGTATTATCATTTTATATCATAATCATTTGTTTACATATTTTTCTTTCCTATGTGAGTCCTTAAGTCTGGGATCTTTTTTTTTTTAACTCAATTTTATCTCACTGGTATCTAGTATAGTGCCTAGAAAATAGCATAGTTAAATATGAAGTTTTTTGAAATGAATAAATTCTTTTAGGAAACACCAGGACATATTTATAGATGAAATTATCTTCAGGAAGGAAAGAGAGAGAAATGTACCCAAGGCATAAGAACAGTGTGTTCAGAGGCACAAAGACATGGGAAACAAGATTGGGGCAGGGTTAGGGACAAGAGCTCAATGCTTCAGTACTTCCGAAACATGTGGTAGGGGATGAGAAGAAGCTGTGGGAGTGTAGAAAATGAGATTGCTGAGGAAAATCAAGAAGAAAATAAAGATTTTCAAAAAGCAACATTCTGAGAAAAATATAATTCAAAGTACTGGTCCCTAAATTTTTTAAGAAACAGTGAAAATAAACACGTAGGTTATACTTCCCTGGTGGCTCAGTGGTAAAGAATCTGCCTCTCAATGCAGGAGATGTGGGTTTGATCCCTGGGTGGGGAAGATCTCCTGGGGGAGGAAATGGCAACCCACTCCAGCATTCTTGTTCAGAGAATCCCATGGACAGAGGAGCCTGGTGGTTACAGTCCATGGGGTCGCAAAGAGGTAGACATGACTAAGCGACTGAGCAACGCACATGCGCAAATGCTACTACTATTGATAAAAAAACAAAAACAAAACCTTGTTGGTTTCACTCTCACCTCATTGATCACTCAGAGTCGTGGAAAGTCATGATGTCACCTTTGGTTTCAGGGTAAATCTAGTGAACTAGTTTAATATACTCCGTTAAAGGAGAAGAGGTCAGACAGAAATCAAGACACCAGTTGCACCCAGGCAGTCACTCAGGATAGAATCCTTCAGTCAATAATTTTTAGAGCCTCAATCATCTTTGGCTTTAGACCTATTATATTGCTGTGTTCCTATGATTCTTTTGGTTTCCCTTAGTGGAAGCTCCTTGGCTCAGGTGCAATGCATTTCCTTAGGTATGTTTTCATATTGTCCACCAGTCATCAGTTAATAAATATTTACTTGGTGTTAAGTTGTCATCATTTAATAAATATTTCCTGAAGATACAAGTAAAGTGCATCTGAACTAAAAGAAAGGAGACAGATCACACATATTTAATCATTTTTTCAGAAGGTATGGCTGGGTATGAAAGCAGAATGACACTAAAATCAGAAACTTGAGTGCTTTCCATTTAAGCCTCACTTCCCTTCACCTCCTGCTATGTATCTATTTTTTTCATAATTTTATGTAAACTTTTCCTGAGACCAGTAATTGTTTATCCCTGTACTATATCTTAGACTGAGATCTTTTATAAGCTAGAAATTTTCTCTGAGGCAAGAATAGTTTTGCAAAAATTAAACAGAATATCATTCCATTCAGGGGTTCCTGGGTATCAAAAACATGGAATGTTCTTTGCTGAGACTTTTATGTTTTCTTCCAAAAGTTTCTTTCATTATAGAACTCATTATTTTAGAGGTTTTCAAGCAAATTCATTGGGGGTCATGAGACTGAGGAAAGAATGCAAGCCAGGTTTCTCATTATGATGTCTAAATTTTTGTAGAGAGAATTAGTCTCTACACATTACAGAACCACGCAGTAAATTTACAAATTCAATGAAAAATAATTCAAAACAATGAGTGTATTCATTCAGCAAATCTTTGAATGCCAACTTAATGTTGTAAATATACACATGGTTTGTATTAAATAAATATTTAGTGATTGTGGTTGAGAAATAGGGAAAGTGGCAGAGAAATCTAGTGGATTTTCCTATAAGAACAGAAAATAATAGATGGGAAAAGGAGAAAGGAAAATGGTTTTGTTTGTGCTGGACTTTGAGTGGTTCTGAATTATAGGACTTTATATGGAACCCTGAGAAAACCTTGAGAAAAAAGACTGACATAGTTAAGTAAAGGAAGAAATGATCTTTATTCATCCAATTTAGGCTGAAATAAGTGGGAAGAGGGTTTAAATTATGAATTTTGCAGCAACAAAACTGACTGAGGCAGTTTCTTAAAGCCCCAGAGAAATTATTGTGGTTTTCATCTTCAGGTCGACATTGGCTTTGAATACCAGCCTTAGAGTTTGAAGTTTCCTCTCTGTACTCCTGTTCCTGCCTCTAGCCATCCAATGTTGGAAACCTTTTCATTTCAGAGACCAATTGGGTATGTCTGCCAAGGAGAAAGTTTTTCACTAGATTCACTTCTCTATTTTCTTTCTGACGCAGAAAGTTGAAGCCAGAACTCTGGCCAATAGGAGGGCATTGACAAATCCCTACCCTGGCCAGCACATGAAATATTTATACTCAGAGAGAGCTAGACTAAGTAGTCAATTTTGCAGCACAGAAGCCAAACACTTTGCTAAAAGAGCAAAGCATGTTCAGAAAAGTTCGTCTTTATAGACCAAAAACCAAACAAACATTTCCATAGCAAAAGATTGCTTACCATTCCTTTGGCTGGCACAGGCCATAGGCCTTCTTAAGTCAGCTTGCTTGATTGGAGTGAAGGACACTTTTTTTTTTTAAGTTATTTATTTGCTTACTTATTTTTGCCATTATCAAAGACACCCATTTCTGGATGGAAGGGAGAGGTTTCAAATCGGCGAGAATTTCCTTCCTAGAGAATGAAGTCAGAAAGCCCTTGACCCGGATGGTGGCCTTGGGTGGGAGTTTGGAGCACAGCCTCTCGTTTCACCGCCTCGGCTTTATTTGGAATCTTGGAAAGAGGAGACAAGCTTTGATGCTGAAGATGCTCAAAGGAAAGCAAAGGACAAGAGGAAAAGCACAGCAAGTGTAGCACTGCTGACCCCGGACAAGGCTCTGCTGGTCTTCGTGGCCCGGTCTCGTCCATGGCCGCTCCGTCAGCAGCGAGGGGGCAGAGAGGCCTGTGCTTTCACTTGAAAGCAGAGGGTGAGCCGAGCAGACGGTTCAGAGGGTCATTAGAAAGCATCAAAGGAGGCAGCCTCATGATGGTAATAAGATGGCTGTGAGGAAATAAAGTGGGCATTGATCTGCACTATCGAGTGTGACATTTTAACCGAAGCTAAAAGCCAAGAGCAAATCTAGCCCTCTTATTCATCTGCCTGCCTGTTTTAGTAAATTGTCTTCCCCCTCCCCCTAAACCACTGGCCTCAGAGGTCACTTCATATTAGCTGGCTTGTTAATACTGAGGCAATCAATACTTAATCAACAAGTAATGGGATTTTGCAGTCATCCTGTATGATCTTTCAATAAAGCCCCGAATCCATCTCGGCCCATTCCAAGCCTGACGAAAGGTGTGTGCTTGCCGCAGACCCTGGATTTGATGGTCTGATGCTCTTCGGCTGATCTGCATCTTATTAAGACACCAGGCAGCCACTGTCCTTCACCCCTTTGTTTCCTGATCCCCACTGAGCACAGCATGGCACAGAATCCAGGCATCTGAGATTTTATATGCATCAGTAAGAAAATTCAGATTTCTTTACTGCATACGGTTCAGGACTCTTTGGTAGCATTATGCAGTTAAAAAACTGAATGCATGAAGGAGTGGATAGAGGAGGGAAGCAAAAAGCAGGGGAATTTTTTAAAAAGGAAAAATGGCTGATTTAATATGTGAAATTAGGCCAGGGAGCTGGAATCCCTACATGTCCCAATTATTGAACCCTGGGCTGCCCGAGTTCTTCTCAGAATGGACTCAATGAGTGATGAGGGGAAGGGACACACGGCATGTCATTGGCTCTGGATAACCAAGGGGGTTCCAAAAGAGTCACCTGCATCCCAGTGTACAGAGAGAAATTGGTTTTGTGACGTGGGACTTAGTTTTAAATACTCCCTTGGTACTCTGATGAATAGTGCTCTGTCTACCTATAATACTGCAATAACTTTTTGTAGATGTTTAAAAAGGTCTCACAATAAGAGAGAAGAAGCCTCCCAAAAAAGGCCTTGCTGCAGTCCTCACAGAAACCCTCAAAGCAAGTTTCCTTTGGTAAATTATCCACTTGCCATTGTCTCACCTTTAGACTTTTAGAAAGCGGATCTTGACAGTATATGACTCAGAGTCAATTCATGCTAATAAAGGTCAGTGAGTGTTGAATCAAACTAGAATGCTGATTTATTAATATACCTTTCAAGCAAACAACCTATCAGGCAAATGGGGCAGACACGCGGTCTCACCAGCATAGCCTCTCCTATCAGAAAAGAAGCTGCATTTTTAGACAATTGATTGGCAATCACAGAATTAGATGAAAAGGAATTAGGAGTTGATATAACGGCACCCACTCCAGTAAGCTTGCTTAGAGGATTCCAAGCACAGAGGAGCCTTGGCAAGCTACAGTCCATAGGGTTGCAAATAGTTGGACATGACTAAGTGGCTACCACTTTCACATTCACTTTTCTTAAACGTTTAATACAACACTACACTGTGTTTTCATAAACACTAATACAGCATCTAGCACGGTGACATCTGCAACTGGACCGTCAGCTATGCCTGCTCTTCGGCATTTATGATCAAACTTACTGTGTCTGTGAATGCCCCACCCGTTACGCACATTATTTCATGACAGCCTAATAAATAGATATTATTAATATTTGCATTGTAGAGATGAATAGAATGAAACTTAGAAAGCGTTCAAGTTGTCTGCCTAAGGTCATACAAGTCACACATAGGAGAGCAGAGCCCGGAATCCACACAAGCCACCCCTGGAGCTGTGGTAAAACCCACTAAGCCATATTGCCTTTGCTCTAGTCTTCACCAGCGACAGGACTTTGAACATGGCTCTTAAAATCTTTATGCCTTCAGTTCTCTAACCGTTAAACTGGGAATAACCACCAGGCCTATCTTCTTGGATTGACAATTAAATGAATGATGCAATGAAAGCCCTTAGCCTAGAGTTTGGTTTACAGTAAACATTCGCTAATATTGGTTATATTATGATGTCATTGTAGCATTATTATTCTGTGTTGGTTTGCTCTATTGTTTTCCTTCTTTCACTCCGCTTGTGTGGACTCTGCCAACATTTCCCATTGGAACTTTCTTTGTTTTCAGCAAAGGCTGATCACCCACTCCCCCCACATGGAGCAGATTCCTTTAGCTTTGTTTGTGACCTCAGTCACGAAATAGCACATTCTGGACACATAGGAGTTATTGCATCCTTTTTGGTTAATATCTTATTTCCTGGAGGTAAAACCAATTTCCAGGTACTCTAATGGAAGCTGTGAGTAGCAGGGTGCTTAGCTAAGAAATTTTATGGTTTTCCCTTTGTCTTGCCTGGAGCTGCTATGAGGGAGCACAACATCAAAAATCTATTTTCAGGAAAGTCACTAGATTTGCATTAAAAATAATTTTGAGAATCCTAGCAGCTAGGGTAAAAAGAGAAATTAAAATATACTGTTTCCTTTATCTGACTCAATTTAACAGTTTTTAAGACAGAGGGAAAATATTGCTTAATACTATACTTTTCTTTTAATAGTTCATTCCGTTTAAAAAATATCTTTCCTAATGAAAGAAACAATACAGGTTCACCTTTTAAAATTCAAAATTTACAGAAAGCTCCAAACTAAAAAGACAAGGTTTGATGTAATATATCTTCTCAGTTAATCTTGACTTTAGCCATTTGTACTTTCCATCATCCACTTGGTTAGACTGAACTTCCTTAAGTATTGTGTCTATCAGGGCACACAACTACTAAATAACTTTCAATAGCTATCCAATCATCACTCCATGAAGCTCAAACCCTTTCTTTTTGTAGCCCACTGCTGCCCCACCCCTACTTTTCCAGCATGCTTTCTACAGCTCCCCTGAGCAAACTTTTATAGAAGTAAAAGTTGTGCTTACCTACTTTGGTACCTGTCTTCCAGGTGATATTAAGAAATGTCACTCTGCCCCTTACTAAACCATACCTAACTTTAAGGTCCTTCCTTCATGAAATGAGTCCTGAAACTTTAGTCATTTTGCTTGTACTCTTCTCTGAACCTCTTTAGCACTTACACTCTAGACTGCATAATTGGCCTAATTATATTGTCTCATATTTTCTGCTGTTTCCTGCATATGCATCTTGTCTCCCCTATTAGATCACAATTTTCTTTTGGAAGGACCTAATCTTGGCAATGGCACCCCACTCTAGTACTCTTGCCTGGAAAATCCCATGGATGGAGGAGCCTGGTAGGCTGCAGTCCATGGGGTCGCTAAGAGTCGGACACGACTGAACAACTTCACTTTCACTTTTCACTTTCATGCATTGGAGAAGGAAATGGCAACCCACTCCAGTGTTCTTGCCTGGAGAATCCCAGGGATGGGGGAGCCCTGGAGGGCTGCCGTCTATGGGGTCGCACAGAGTCAGACACGACTGAAGTGACTTAGCAGTAGCAGTAGCAATCTTAGATTATCAAGTTTGTATGAAAGCATTAAGTGCAGGGTAGGATTTCACTATTACTTGTTGATTTAAAAGATTGTGCTTAGACAATTTGTTTATGGTAATAATATGAAAACATTATTATTGTTATTATTATTAAACACCATAATAATACATCTTTTATAACTAAAATATGTACACGTGCATGAATGCTAAGTTGCTTCAGTCATTTCTGACTTTTTGCAACCCTACAGACTGTAGCCCACCAAGCTCCACTGTCTATGGGACTCTCCAGGCAAGAATACTGGAGTGAGTTTCCATGCCCTCTTCCAGGGTATCTTCCTAACCCAGGGATAAAACCCACATCTCTTATGTCTCCTACATTGGTAGGTGGGTTCTTTACCTTTAGTGCAACCAAGGAAGCCCATAATACATATGCATGTGACTGCAGCCATGAAATTAAAAGGCACTTACTCCTTGGAAGGAAAGTTATGACCAACCTAGATAGCATATTCAAAAGCAGAGACATTACTTTGCCAACAAAGGTTCGTCTAGTCAAGGCTATGGTTTTTCCTGTGGTCATGTATGGATGTGAGAGTTGGACTGTGAAGAAGGCTGAGCGCCGAAGAATTGATGCCTTTGAACTGTAGTGTCAGAGAAGACTCTTGAGAGTCTCTTGGACTGCAAGGAGATCCAACCAGTCCATTCTGAAGGAGATCAGCCCTGGGATTTCTTTGGAAGGAATGATGCTAAAGCTGAAACTCCAGTACTTTGGCCACCTCATGTGAAGAGTTGACTCATTGGAGAAGACTCTGATGCTGGGAGGGATTGGGGGCAAGAGGAGAAGGGGACGACGGAGGATGAGATGGCTGGATGGCATCACTGACTCAGTGGATGTGAGTCTGAGTGAACTCTGGGAGTTGGTGATGGACAGGGAGGCCTGGTGTGCTGCGATTCATAGGGTCGCAAAGAGTCAGACACGACTGTGCAACTGATCTGATCTCTGATATACATAATCATAGCTGCTAAGCTGCTAAGTCTTTTCAGTCGTGTCCGACTCTGTGTGACCCCATAAGACGGCAGCCCACCAGGCTCCCCCATCCCTGGGATTCTCCAGGCAAGAACACTGGAGTAGGTTGCCATTTCCTTCTCCAATGCATGAAAGTGAAAAGTGAAAGTGAAGTTGCTCAGTCGTGTCTGACTCTTAGCAACCCCATGGACTGCAGCCCACCAGGCTCCTCCATTCACGGGATTTTCCAAGCAAGAGTACTGGAGTGGGGTGCCATTTCCTTCTCCATATATAATCATAATAATTGATAAATTATTTACCAATCCACCTACCTACATACATTTTGTATTCATTCTTCAAAAAGTGATCTAGGCTCACCATTTTTGCCTTCACTTTAGAGCTCAGAAACCTGAGTTTCTAAAAGCTTAAGCAATTTGACCAAGTTTGCAGAACTGGGAAATGGCAGACTTGCGATTTGAGAGCATATTTACCTGATTCTTATTTACATGAACAACATCATATGAACCATTCTTGAAAATGTTTTCTTTTAAAAATGTTTTTGATCTGTAAATTGCCTCCCGATCTCCAGCTTTGAAACTGACCAAAAGAACTTTCTTTGAATGACAGAAATTCTATCTTTACTCTCATTGCACACAATGTTATTGCCCCAGTCGACTTGGGCTCTCTTCCCTCCAGCCAAGAGCATATGTCTTCACCTGAACGACTCTTCCTAAAACTCAAAAGAATATTTTTCTGTTTCTATTTTCCAGTCTTTCTTTCATTTTATAGAACTGAATATCCAGGTCAAATCCTTAGAAAACTCTTCAGAAGGAACTCTTCTTGTACTATCACTCACTCTTGCACCGTGACTCACTCTTCTTTTGGGAAGCAGAAGGATCCACAGGATAACAGATTCCTGAAATTCCTAGAGGGACCTCTCAAAAAGGTGGCAGTTGTTTTGGCTCTACTATTCTCGTTCAGAATTGCCAAATGTATGTGTGTGTATCTTTTGGGAAAGAGATTCTGGTAAAGAGTTGTCTGGGTTCTATTGAAATATCTCTTTTAAAAATTAATAAACCTTATTCTTAGAGCAGTTTTATGTTCATACCAAAACTGAGAGGAGGGTACAGAGAGCTCCCATGTACACCCCACCCGCACATATACACAGCCTCCCCTATTATTGGGACTTCTAGGGCGGAGCTAGTGGTAGAGAACCTGCCTGACAGTGCAGGAGATGCAGGAGATGTGGGTTTGATCCCTGGGTCAGAAAGATCTCCTGAAGGAGGGCATGGCAATCCACTCCAGTATTCTTGCCTGGAGAATCCCATGGACAGGGGAGCCTGGCAGGCAACCGTCCATAGGGTCGCAAAGAGTGAGACATGACTGGAGTGATTTAGCACACCCTCATCATCAGTGTTTCACACCAAAAAAAGCAGCATCTCTGGGCTAGATATTCCTCATTCCAAACCCCCATCCCCACGCTCCAAGCCTACCTTGATCCATTGTCCACCTCTCTCCATTCTGCTCTGGGCAGGAAAATGAGATATATGAGCTGTTTCCCCATACTCCTTACCCTCTGGCTTACAGTTGCTTCTGGCTAGTGGAGAGCACCAGCAGATCTAAAGGCAAAATGAGAGTGGAGTGGGTATTTTTTCCTTCAGCTCCCATTCTGCGGGGTCCCAGTACTGGAGACACAGCTCCTGTTAGACAGCCTTCTCCCCGGCTGTGGCCGGCCTCTCTGGGTTCCATCACCATTTCCTCTCCTTGTCCATTCAGGCTTAGGAGTGGTGATTAATCCCAACCATTGCCAGCCCCAAAGTACTACACAAACCTTTAGATTATCCCTATCCTTGCTTTTTTAATTTTCCCTTTATTAAACTCTCCTTAATTACCCCCATTTTAGTGAGCTTTCACTTTATGTAATACTATGTATAATATCAAAATAATGAGAAGGAACACATGCCTAAAGACTCTTAAAATCTAAAAAAAAACCCTTAAAATTTGGACAGCTTCCTGAATGAAAAAAAAAGTTGTAGTCTATTTTTGATTTACCTTCTAACTTGAAAGAACTCTTTTAAGTGAGCTCTAAGTAGGCTGTATGTTTATATTTTGGAAGGGGATGGTGGTAAACTTAGAAATTAGGATGAACATCATATGTGAAAATAAATGATTCTGTGAATGGCATACTTCTCAAGTGATTATGATAAAGTCCCAACTCTTAATTTGGATAAATTGCTAACAACCCAGCTTAGCACACCCATTTGCAGTAATCATTATTTTGCTGACTTGGCTCTATGTCTGGCTTGCATTTCAATAGTGAATGCAAAGCCTATAAGCATTTTAGGGCTTTCTTGCTAAACATCTCCCTTTTCCCAAGGAACCCAACCCAGAATCAGAATATCCCAATGCCTGTGTTGTGTTTCTAGTTGAACACTTAGGACTTTCAAAGTATGGTTTAACTCTTAAATGCTATCAAGGGTCTCTTTAATCAGTTGCTGAAGCTGGCTATAAAACTCAAAAGACTTCATTTTGAAAGTAAAACCATTAGCCAACTGCCTTCTTGACATAATGAATCATATTCAGATGGAGCACTTAACCCCAGCCTGCACTCACTCCTTGCTTTGTCACCATGCGCATAAGGCAAGAATGTGAACAAGTGTGTGCATCAGATGAATCTAGTCAATCGTTACCTGAATGTCCTGAATGTTTTTCTAAGGATCAGGCAAATTAGCAAGCTGCCTTATAATGATTTTTTTCCTCCATTAGCCACTCTTGTGAGTTAGGAAATTTCACCAGCCATCAGCCACTACTTAGGTCTATTACTTACCAACCAGCTTCATTGTTTTTGAACAAGTCACTTCACCTCTCAGAGCTTCTGTTTCCTTATCTATAAAGTGAAATAAATGTCAAAATTATTTTCCTCACCAAAAATGATCAAGCCAGACCCCTTCAAATGTTTGTGGGCTCCGTTTCTCCATTTTGATATTATTTCAGTACTTTTTGGATGAGGGTTTGGGGTTTACCAGAGCATCTATTTCCCACATGCAGGCTTCTTAGATGGCGCTAGTGATAAGGAACCCACCTACCAATGCAGGAGATGTAAAGACAGAGGTTTAGTCCCTGGGTTGGGAAGATCCCCTGGAGAAAGGTATGGCAACCCACTCCAGTTTTCTTGCCTGGAGAATCCCATGGACAGAGGAGCATGGTGAACTACAGTCCATAAAGTCGCAAAGAGTCAGACACACCTGAAACGACTTAGTGTGCACGCACACATATTTACACGCCTGGACATCTCCCAGTGGTTGGAAGAAAAGAGTTATGTATTTCAAACATAGATACTCAGTTCCCAAAACACAACAATACCCACCTTTGCGCTCCAGAAACCAAACTCATCTGCTGGCTTAATATCAACTTGACCTTCCGAGTCCATATCCATGTTCCAGGCCAGCTTTGACTTTATTTTCAGCTGAGTTGTCTATTTTTCTTTGATGTGACAGTTTATAAAGCAAACTTGAAGGGACTCTGAAATTGGTCTGGGCAATGTTGTTTCAGCAGGGGCCTTGAACTTCAGTGGAAGAAGGCCAATCATACATTCTGCATGTATTTCACCAAAGATGACAGTCCGTAGCTAATGCCTCAGAGCCTGCATTCCAGAGACACCTTTTAACTGAGTGCAGCTCAGCTGGAGAGAAGGGCAAGGAGAGGGAAATGAACATCTGGCAAGGCCAAGAGTGTTATGAGTTGTATCCAATACCAGGCATGTCCTAATTAAATATTTCATGCTTTCCCCAGCCAGACATAACCTAACTATCAGCTGTTCTTTGCAGCAGGGATAAATTCACCTTTATGGCAGGACATATTAGCATGGGGTTATAGTGGCAAGTTTAAGAAGCTTCATGAAAAGTTTGTTTTTATCTGTTTATGTGATCCACCTCCCCTTTCCTCAGCCCTCCCTCTCCTCTTTTCCTTTCTCTCTCTCTTCCTCACTGTCTCAACCCATCCCTATCTTACACTGATAGATAGATTTCATCCATAAGGATCAGGCTGAAAATATTTTCTCTCCTTCCAACTCCAAATGTCCACTCTAGCCACAAGATGAAGGTAGCTCCAAGTTGGTTCCTTGATCTGGGACCTTCCAGCATTGGCCTGTGTGTCTGCAACTTTGGCATTTATTATTATTTTTTTCCCTTCTGGAGACTTCTTAACTTTGCTGCTAGGTGAATAGGCTTCATGGTTGCTGTGTCTTTTGGGTGGACTGATCATTTTTAATGTATGGTCTTCTGAAACCTATTAGAGCTTTTTTACCTTAAATTTTATTTTGTCAGATTATATTGCTACAGCCTTCATTTTGGTTACTATTTACCCTTTTGCCTTTTCTTTCTCCCCTCTGTCTTTAACTTTGCATTGTGACTGATCTGGAAGATCTCTGTCAAGTAACATATAGCTTCATCCATTTACGCCACTTTAAGAATCTATCTCTCAATGTAGAATTTATGTACTTTCTGTGTGTTTGCACATGCTGTTTGCTTTTAGTGTGATTACTGTATGTTTTGGGTTATTTATACCATCAAATATTGTCCTTGCTGTTTATCATCCTTTTCTTATTCACTTCAATCTTCTTCCAAAGTAAAGAAGTCCTTTCCATTCCTCTCTAATCTTCATCATGTACTCTTTTATCCTATGATGATTTGGAATATATGCATTGCATTTCATTTAATGAGTGCCATTAATTTTTAAACATATTTTCATGACTATAATTTTAAAAATGCATCTACAGCAAGTCAGTTTTTAAAATTTTTGTCCTAAATACTGAAATAATTTTAGCACAATTTAGCTACCCATTAAACATCCCACTTGTCTTGATTTTATTATCGAAAGTCATAATTTTACTTACATTAACCTAAAAATGAGAGTTTAAGAAAGTGATCAATATATGTGTATGTGTGTGTGTGTGTGTGTGTGTGTGTGTGTGTGCGCGCGCTTAGTCACTCAGTTGTGTCCAACTCTTTGCAACCCCATGAACTGTAGCCCACCAGGCTTCTCTGTCCATGGAATTCTCCAGGAAAAAATACTGCAGTGGGTTGCCATTCCCTTCTCTGGAGGATCTTCCCAACCCAGGGATAGAACCCAGGTCTCCTGCATTGCAGGCAGATTCTTTACTGTCTGAGCCACCAGGGACACCCACAGCAATCAATATAGACTTAAATTATCCTGTTACTTCAATTAATCTTTGTAATTTTCACAGTTTATTTTCCCCTAAAACCTTTCTTATATTATATTTTATTTTAGATTTGATTTTATTTTGCCACAAGCATATGTTTAAATGCTCTTTTAATAAAGGTCTATGTGGGGAAAAACATGCCTAATTTTTGTACATCTAAAAATGTATTTGTCTATTTTGTTTATTTTTGAATGATTGTATAGCTAAGCATAAAATTCTCGGGTTTAACAGTTAATTTCTGTGAATTCATTGAAAAATAAGAATTCACTATATTCTGGTCTCAATGGTTGCTAATAAAAACCTACTGCCAAAAATCTGCCATCTCCTCTGGGTAACATGTCTTTCTTTCTGGGAAGTTTAAAATTTGCTTATTTACTTATTCATGCATTTAAAATAGAGGATATAGGTTTAAGCATGAAATCATGGCTCCATCTTGAATGCAAACATCTTTTTAAAAATAAGGTATTCTTTTAAAATGCTAATTGTTAAAAATATAAATGAGCAGTTTTTTCTTAAATTTTTTTCTTACAAATGTTAATAAAGTTTTCCAATTTTTAAGAGATAGCCATCTACATCACACTTTTGAATGAGTTCATAGAACCAACATCTAGGCTTTAGCTACAGGTACTCACTGAAACTTCAGGGAAATAACACAAATGTTTTCCAGCTTCACTCTTATTATATTCTGGGAAATTCTTTAGAGCGTGAGGAAAGAATGATGCTATATTCATCTCATATTTTTAGGAAGTGGACGGTTGGAATATTGAGTAAATAATGAAGGACTGAATGTACAAATATATGGGGAAATGAATGGTTGGTCATATGAGCAAGAAGATTGTTACAAGTTGCTCCCTAAATGGTTGGTCATATGAGCAAGAAGATTGTTACAAGTTGCTCCCTACCCTTTACCCACCCATCTTCCCATTATGTGTTTGGAAGCAAGGCTGCTCTTAAGATCCTTAAGGCTTCCAATCACCAACATGTCCTAGTATAGTGCCAAAGGATAAAACTAAAGTATTTGAAGCATCCTATTTTATAAAGAGTAGCTCTATTGCTGCCTCTCAGATTTCTCTCAGGTCCTGAAATCATTTAAAGGATCGTCAGATTTTAAGAATAAGTAATTTTATATTTTTTTCTGGTTAGAAGAGTGAGTCCTCTCACATCTTTGTTTACATATATTAGAAAGGTGTGGGTGGGGTATGGGTGTGTTTGCACACACACGTGCACACGTCAAGCATGTTATTCAGACTAACTTCAAGAATCTCTGCATGAAGTTCATGCATGGCTGAGGCACAGGAAATCTATCCCTTGCTGGCAGTCAGTAATGGCTACCAGGGTCAGTATCCTGATGAGGGACTGATATACCATGCTCTGAAGGTGCAACATGAGATGAGTTAAAATCTTGCTTGGGTTTATTAGATCTTCAATAGAAAAGACCTTCTTTCTTGACTAGAAAATACACCCTTATATCTAGCCATGCTCTTTGTAACTAAGAAAACCAGGAAAGAGATTGTATATCACTTGAGACTCATCTCTCATACCAGAAAATAATTCGATGCTTGTCATCCACTAATGGTTGGTAGGTAAAGGCTAACACATGTTTTGAAAATCATCATGAAGATAAAGCAGTAAAATTTAATTTCTATCCATTAGAAATGTCTAATAAGTAGTGATAAATCTTAAATTGAGAGAACTCTCAAGAGAATATTTCACTGTGTCTCCTAGTCATGCAGGTAAAATGTTATCATTCTCTATTTCAACTATCACTAATAACACTGTGTTTCAGGCATTGTGCTAGGCTCTGGAGCACAGAACACAAACCCTACTTCCTAGCAATTTAAGGTTCAACATTTTACAGGTGAGAAATCTGATATGCCTCATGTGTTGAAAAGAATCTTGCCCAAATACAGACAGCCGATCTATGATGGAGAAAATGTTAGAACTGATGTTTCTTGCAAATAAACAGCCTACGGCCTCTTTGTGCATGTGTGCTCAGTTGCTGCAGTCGTGTCTGATTCTTTGCAACCCCATGGACTGTAGCCCGCCAGGCTCCTCTGTCCATGGGATTCTCCAAACAAGAAGACTGGAGCCGGTAGCCATGCCCTCCTCCAGGGGATCTTCCTGATCCAGGATACGAACCTGTGTCTCCTGTAGTGTAGACAGATTCTTTAATGCTGAGCCACCAGGGAAGTTTCATAACTGCTTTATGCTGCTGCTGCTGCTAAATCGCTTCAGTTGTATCCGACTCTGCGTGACCCCATAGACAGCAGCCCACAGACTCCTCTGTCAAACCAAATAATACTTATATTAACTGACATTGGTATGAGAAAGTTTTTAAATGGAGTTTTAAGAAGTTAAAATAAAAGTTATCTAAATGTTCACCTTCAGTATCATTTACTGGAACAGCAATAGTTTTTAACATTGAAATAGCCCTACTTACATTCCAGATATGTTCTTACTTCCTTATATTTATTAAATAACTTGCTTCTCATAGCAACCTGATGTAATAGGCTTATTAAACCCATTTTATGGAGGAAAAAACCCTAAAGCACTAAGTGTATAAGTAATTTGTCCCAAATAAAAGATCTCATCATTGGCAGAAGAGTATCTAATATCCTGACAATTAATGACTCTGCTGTCTAGATGCATGAAGGTGATCACTGATGTTACAAAGTCAGAAAGTATTTTAAGATCATGAATGCAAAATAAAACTCTTCTTTGCTACATGCTCCCTGTTTTCAAGAATTCTTTGAGAAGTCTGTTTTAAGTTCCTACTAATTAGAAGACCTTGTTTCTTGATTATATCTCCCCCAAAAGGTTATATTTGAGTGTAGTAGTTCCCATTTCTCTTTGGAAATGGATACCTTTTTAAACATTTAATGTTCTTACATTCCATTTCTATATTTAGTTATGCACACATTTCTTGTTGAACTTATAGATTTCTAAGTACCTTATAATACTACAAGGAGAAGGCAATGGCACCCCACTACAGTACTCTTGCCTGGAAAATCCCATGGACGGAGGAGCCTGGCAGGCTACAGTCCATGGGGTCGCAAAGAGTCGGACACGACTGAGCGACTTCCCTTTCAATTTTCACTTTCATGCATTGGAGAAGGAAATGGCAACCCACTCCAGTGTTCTTGCCTGGGGAATCCCAGGGACAGGGAAGCCTGGTGGGCTGCTGTCTATGGAGTCACACAGAGTTGGACACGACTGAAGTGACTTAGCAGTATAATATTACAAAATCTTCCAGATCCTAACATTAGATTACCTCTGGATTAAAAGCATTTTAAAAACAGATATGTATTATTTGTTCTATATTTTAAAAATATCTGTGTCTTAGTATTTATTTACCCATATTATGTTTCACTGAAATAAAATTAATAATTTTCACCTTGGTTTTCCATACTTTGTAATGATTCCACCAGGAAAGGGATGGGCTCATAAATCTACAATAAAATAGAAACATTTCACCAGGGAAATATTTTATTTCCTTTTTTATCTCCCATAGTCATATCTCTCATGAAAGTGAACTTCACACTTCCACCTGCCTATCCCCTGTAACTCCTGTAACAAAGAAAGGGAAGGAGAGAAAGGAAAAAAAGAAGGGAGGGTGAAAGGGAGGGAGTGAGGGAGGAAGGAAGGAAGAAAGATGGAAGGAAGGAAGAAAGGAAAGGTGGGCAGAAAAAGGAAGAAAGTCTTTGGGAGATATGGAAGTATAACATCAAGCTCTAGATTGTGCTTTTGGTCCTGAAAACTGAAATTTATAATAGCATATTCTCTCTGTGGTTGCAGTTTAAATATAGAAACATATTTTCAATTTCTCAAAGAAGAATGTAGATTCTTTCTGACAATTCAGTAACACAAGCATCTAGATCCTATATAACACAGTGCCCAATACATAGTAAGAAGTCAATATTCTCTGGCTGGTTTGCTTGGTATACTACCATTGGCAAT
The DNA here is from genome assembly GCF_003369695.1 of Bos indicus x Bos taurus. Lineage (NCBI taxonomy): Eukaryota > Metazoa > Chordata > Mammalia > Artiodactyla > Bovidae > Bos > Bos indicus x Bos taurus. The sequence goes on from NC_040086.1 coordinate 41,551,486, forward strand.
AAGCCATTACGTGGATGAGCTAATATTTACTCTTAGCCTATGGATATCACTGCAGCATTAGCAGCATCAAGAATCTTGGTCTTCAGTCTCTGGTTATGCTTAAGGTTGGCTTTGAGACATTATCAGCTCATATATTCTATCTGAATAGTTAAACCATTGTGTATATAGAAAGAAACAGGTATATATCCTACTGAAACATGAAAGGTAACACTCAAATTTTTATTTAAAAATGATTAGCTTTATATACAAAATTTGGGCAATACATGCATCAGAAAGCAACCCCTTGTGCCTCATTATGAAGAACTCAGTGGTAAATTTCTTTGGAAAATTGAGTATGATACAAAATTAAAAGTGTGTTCTTTAGGAGAAACACAAATGTAGGGAAGGCCACTGTGGACAGAGGTTACTAGTTATCCCTAAATAAGTAGGTTCCCCTTTACTTATACTTAAAGGTTCAAATTCATTTCCATTTCTGGTCTAGCCAAATAAACTTCTACTAGCTGACCTTCTCACAGATATAAACTATCGACAAAACAGACAATGACTCAAAGGCACTGGAGATTGAACAAAGCAGGTGGATGCTGAAGGGAGATACATTACGAAAAGAGAATGGCAGGTTGACTTGCCAATTTTTATGGCTCTTAGAGTGAGGGCAAGCCACAGCTGCACTGAGTAAAGCACTTAAAACTCTAATAGGAAACCCACAGGCTTTCTGCCATAAAGGGACAGAGGGAAGAGTTTGAGGCAAATGCAGGGACTGAAAAGTAGGAGTCCATCTGAGAAAAGAGGGAGGCAAAGAGAATAAACCTCAATTTCTGTGCCTAAACTCTGCACAGACCTCTGGCTCTACTCAGAACCATGCATGGGCAGAATAGAATCCAGCAAAATATTAAAGAACTGAAGTTGGATTTGACCTATAACCCAAGAGACAAAATTTTTGGTTTGAATCCCACCAACTTAATTGTCTCCAAAACAAATTAAAAAATCATCTCTCTGGAGGAATATAAGGGAGTCCAATGTCTTCATAACAAAATCCTTACAATGTTCAGAAATATTTACAAACACTTCAAAATTTTTTGACATCCAAAGATCCAGGAAAATGAGACCCCTCTTAAGATAAAAGACAATCCATGAAAACCAACCTTTTGATGGCCAGGGTGCTGGAACAATGACAATGACAATTATGCACAATAAGGTAGAGAATAATATGCTTATGATTAATGAAAAGATAGAGTAGCTCAGCAGAGATATAAAAACTTTAAAAAGAACCATATAGAAGTTGTAGAGCTAAAAAACTATGGTATATAAAATAAAAATGTAACCCATGGGCTTAATAGAAGAATGCAGACAACCAAGGAGAACTGAATGTGCAGACAGGTCAACAGAAATTATTCAGCCTGAGAAACAAAGAGAATAAAAAATTTAAGAAGTAACCAGACTCAGGGGCAGGTAATGTAATAACAAAAGGTCAAATATATATGCAATTGAGTCCTAGGAGGAAAGAATGGGCTAGAAAAACTATTTGTAGAAATAATGGGTGAAAAGTTTCAAAGTTGGGCAAAAGACACAAACTTTCAGACTCAAAACCTTAGTGAATCCCAAACAGAATAAGTATGAAAAAAAGCTGTGCATAGGTACATCAAAATCAAGCTATGGAAAACCAGAGATAAGTCATCCTGGACTGTGAACAAGGTTAGCATCCTCGATAAGACAAAGTGGCACCAGTGATAAAGATCTGCCTGCAATGAAGGAGACAGAAGAGACGTGGGTTTGATCCTTGGGTCAGAAAGATCCCCTGGAGGAGGAAATAGCAACCCAGTCCAGAATTCTTGCCTAGGAAATCCCATGGACAGAGGAGACTGGCAGGCTACAGTCCCTGGGCCTACAGAGTTGGGCACAGCTGTGAGCATGCACACACACACCGCAAGGTGACGGCTGGAAAGGAACACCGAGTTTCTTAAACACAGAGTACTATTCTGGCTTCCAGAATGGGACTTGTGATGGTACGTAAGATGACCTTATGGAATTCCAGCCTCCGAATCCTGTATGGGACAGAAATGGATTTATATCTTTTTAGCTTGAAAAAAATGAAACTTTAATCTGTTGCTTTTGATCTTCTGATCATGCAACTAAGCCTGTATCAACATCAATACAGTTTGGATCTACCTTAAAACATCTTGGATCAGTGTCAGGGCATACTACACACAGGGCAGAAAGCAAAACATAAACTCAGAAGTCTGAGAAAGGAGTAATTAGATTTTTTAAAAAATTAAACTTTTAATAACCTAAGAGTTTATTAGTGGAATCAAAGTGCTCTTTGCTTTGGTATTTTTCACAAGCTTAATGTGAGTAATGCTTTGTTCAATAGCTCAGAGAAGTTTTCAATCAATCTGCTTCAAAGAGACAAAGAAAGAAATTCATAAACATTGTTCAAGAGGTCTACCAATATTTTCCATTTTCCTCCCATCCTGGTATCGTTATTAAAGCCAGTGCTCATTCACCATTTCTCACCTGTTCTCATCTAACTTTTCTCCAAGGTCTGGGCTTGCCCTGCAATTTCCTTGGGCCTCTATCTCCTTTGACTAGACAAGAAGTCTCCATTACATCAGCATGTGCAGGATGAGGCTTGGTTCTCCGTTCTGTGTTGGTGCAGAAGGTGTCATTCCCTCGTGGGACCGTAAATTATCACACGTTCTTCTGCATGTCTCAGTGCACTGGCCCCATCCTCACAAAGTTTTCAACTCTGCTCCCCACTCTCTCTGGGGATGAGATAGTTCCCTTTTAATGATATTTCCCTGGGTGGGTATCAGGTACCCCTTATGTACGTTTTCAGTATGTGTTTTTTTAAGAATAGAAATGACCCAATATTTTTCTAAACATTAACAAAGACACCTTTATGTATCTGAATCTATAGTTTGTCTACACAGCATCTAATATATAGATGTCTATATAGCTCTATTTCTATGTTAGACAAAGTGTTTAGAAAACAAACTATTCATTTAAAGCAGAACCTTAAAGTAAAACACTTCATTAAGCTGCTTTAGTTGGCTGACTATCTATTGGTGAATGTTTCTCCAGGTTTATCATTCTTGTTAGTTGCCTCTATTAAGGATGGCCTGCCAGCTCTCACATGGCTCTCACATGGCTTCTTTACCAGCAGCTTTCAATGCTCTAATGATCAATACTTTAGAGCTAAACACCAGGCCAATTTGGTATCCAGGTTTTCCCACTAAACAGTGCTGCCCAACCAATACCTCCTGTGAACATGTGTGTGAGGAAGCAGGCCTTTTCTCTCTGAGTCTATTTAGCACTTGATTCCAATTTAAATTAAACACAAACAAGAAGATGGAAGCCACCCAGCTTCCTTCATTCCCGTACTTGTATTGTGACCAAGCAGGGATATTTGGGCACTTTGCAAGCTGTAGCATCTTCTCTCCTGCGTTACCTCTATAATATCACTATGACCCAGTTTCTGTGGCCTCCTCAAACTCAGAGCTCTGGCTGACCTCAAAAGTCATCACATTTGTTTTAATGCACTCTACTTTTCAACCCATGCTTATTGTTTTAGTCAACAAGTAGTACTATGTTTAAAGGATCAATCACTTTTTAAAAAATGAATATAGAGTTAATGTATTTTGGACAAGTAAAGAATAGGTCTTTATCCTTATATCCTTTATCCTTCCCTATATAGCACAGGGAATTCTACTCAATACTCTGTAATGGCCTATATGGGAAAACAATCTAAAAATGAGTGGATACACATATATGCATAACTGATTCATTTTGCTGTACACCTGAAAGTAATACAACATTGTAAATCAAATATATGCCAATAAAAATTAAATAAAAAGAATGGGTCTTCATCAATAGGTGACTAATCTCATGAGATTTTTGTTCTGGAAATTTTTTAGGCCATTTCGTAGAACAAGCTTGTAACCTGGTTCCTGAAGATGCATGACTGAAAATTAAAAGCAGAGACTAAATTGCTAAAGAGAAATACAGAATACGCAAGTCTTCTGATAGGAGGCTCTGGTAAAACAAGAAGTCAATGTACAAGGTACCTGCGTTGTTCCAAGTGTAGGGCAGAACCCAGTACAGAAGAATTTATCAGAAAAAATTGCTGTTCTAAAATCTAAGAGCAGAGCAAATAAGGTGGTATCAGGAAAGTACGTTAGCAGTAGCTAGGAGTGGCCATTTGGATCATGTAAGAAGAAAGGTTTACAGAGGCCACACACAACTTTGTTCCTAAGACTACTTTCACCACTGAGGAGTCACCGCAGTTGGGGGTTTCAGATGACCAGTGCTTAGAAATATGATGATGACCTCTCAGAACAAAGTCAGAGATAATACAAGAGAGACTCGATGTCGAGTCCCAGAAAGCGGAATGGATGCTTCTTGACAACTTCTTTCCTATAGTGTGGACTCGACCAAGAACTTGGTAATAGTGAGTCTACCATCTGAATCCAAGGTGCTGCCTGGAGGAACAAGATGTCTACAAACAAGGTTTGATGGACATCTTCACAAAAATCTTGGGCAGAACATTTCTGAAGACCATTGTGTATGCACAGTAGATAGGAAGGATGAAAATTTGTTCTCATTAGCCTTATGTGAAACTTGTGATGACTTTGCTTCTGATCTTTTCTTCAAATATTTATTGTAAAGGGAAGTAGTTACTAAGTTTCTACTACTCCATGCAATGAGTGTTTTAAGAGCTGAGGGTGATACACCTATACACAGTGTTCTCCTCTAGTTAAAGGTACAAAATACATATGAAATAAAGACAATTAACCACATCACGTGCATGTCCAACTCTTTGTGACCCTATGGACTGTAGCTTGCCAGGCTCCTCTGACCATGGGATTCTCCAGGAAAGAATACAGGAGTGGGTTGCTGTGCCCTCCTTCAGGGGAATCTTCCTGACCCAGGGATTGAACCTGCATCTCCTGCATTACAGGTGGATTCATGACCCCTGAGCCACCGGGGAAGCCTATTAACCACATTGTGAGATTTAAAATAAGTTTCAAATAAGATATCCAGATGAGTCCTATTAGAATTTCAAAGAAAGAACCTTTTTGAGCCCAGGTGAATATGGGCAGAGACGGCTTAAGAAGTAACTTGTGTCTGAAAGGAGCAGCAGGAACTTCGAAGTTGAAGATTAGGAGAGATTTCCCTTAAAGGCAAGGATGTAACTGTTACTGTTACAGGTTGAATTGTTCCCTGCCCCCAATAAAATTCACTCGTTTAAGTCCTAACTCCCAGTTCTTCAGAATGTGACTTTATTTGGAAATAAAGTTGTGAGAGATGCAATTGGTTTAGATGAAGTCATATTGGAGTAGAATGGACACCTACTCCATTATGGCTGATGTCATATTATAAAATGGGAAATTTGACTACAGACATACACCTATAGAAAAAATACCATGTAAAAATTGGAGTCAGGCTGTTACAAGACAAGGATGCAAGGAGAGAGTCCTGGAACAGATCCTTTCCTAGTGCTTTCAAAGGGAGCCTGGCCCTGCCAACATCTTCATCTCAGATGTTTAGGCTCCAGAATTGTGAGACAATAAACTTATGTTGCTTAAGCCACTCAGTTTGTGGTACAGCAGCCATAGGAAACTGATACAATGATCAGAAACCCAGAGGAAAGAAGGTACAGGGTGGATTCTGGGAAATGCTAAGTCAACAGACACTACTTTTAAAGAGATGGGAGTACCAGGCCCCCTTCCTTGTCTCCTGAGAGTATGTCAAGGATGTATATTGTCACCCTGCTTATTTAACTTCCCAGAGTACATCAGGTAACATGCCAGGCGGGGTGAATCAAAAGCTGGAATCAAGATTGCCAGGAGAAATATCAATAACCTCAGATATGCAGATAATACCACTCAAATGGCATACAGTGAAAAGGAACTAAAGAGCTTCTTGATGAGGATGAAAGAGCAGAGTGAAAAAAATAGGCTTAAAACTGAATATTCAAAAAGCTAAGATCATGGCCTATGGTTCCATCACTTCATGGCACATAGAAGGGGAAAATGTGGAAGCAGTGACATTTCATTTTCTTGGGCTCCAAAATCAATGCAGATGATGACTGCAGCCATGAAATTGAAAGATGCTTGCTCCTTGGAAGGAAAGCTATTACAAACCTAGACAGTGTATTAAAAAGCAGAGACATTACTTTGCCAACAAAGGTCCATATAGTGAAAGCTATGGTTTTACCAGTAGCCATGCATGGATGTGAGAGTTGGACCATAAAGAAGGCTGAGTGCAAAAGAATTGACGCTTTTAAATTATGATGCTGGAGAAGATGTTTGAGAGTCTCTTGGGCTGCAAGGAGATCAAACCAGTCAATCCTAAAAATAATTAATGCTGAATATTCATTGGAAGGACTGATGCTTAAGCTGAAGCTCCAATACTTTGGCAACGTGATGTGAACAGCCGACTCATCGGAAAAGACCCTGATGCTGGGAAAGACTGAAGGCAAAAGGAAAAGGGGCGACAGAGGATGAGTTGGTTAGATAGCATCAGTGACGCAATGGACAAGAATTTGAGCAAACTCTGGGGGATAGTGGAGGACAGAGTAGCCTGGCATGCTGCAGTCCATGGGGTCATAAAGAGTTGGACACGACAGAGACTGAACAATAACAACATAGATACTACTAACATCTAACATTTTCAGAATGCTTATCCTGTGCTTCATGTGCATTTTTCATTTGATCTTCACACCCACTCTATAAGGTAAGCTCTACTATCATCCCGTTTTATGGATAGGAGACAAAATTTCAGACTGGTTAAGGACTGTCAAAGGCCACATGGCCAGAAAAGTAGAGAGCTTACTAAGAGAGATGTTTAAAGAGATGAGGAGCTGAAGTGGGACAGGGTGTTATGTATCTTTCAATCTTTGTCATTGATACATTTCTCTGTACCAGACACAAACCACAGACTAGCAAAAATACCTGCTGAGGAAAATACAGCAAGCATGTTTTATATGTAGAAAAGACCAATAAAATGGTGCTGAAATTCTCTCATCTTAGCAATGAGAACTAACATCCAAAAGAAATTACAAATTTGTACCAGGGCAAATCAATAGTGTGAAGTTATCACTAGGGACCATGCCTGTAACTCTCAGCCTGGTATCTCTTCACACCATCACTTACCTGTATAAACAGTGGTGACCAAGGAGGCCTCTGGGCCATGTGCCCAGTCTCCTCTGGCTTTCCTTTTAAGGGAGATCAGCAGAGTTACCGCTGGCTAGAACTATCCCCCCCCACACCACCAGGTCCAGATAGGAGATATGCAATCGGTGGTGCCCTACTGTGGATTTTACACCCACTCTGTGTTTGGACAGAAAGAAAAATGATACCTCTTCTCTGAATTGACACATCATTCTTTCCCAAGCATGCAAAGTGCTCTTGCCAGCCCCTCTTGGTAAATATTTACCTTGAATCATCACAGGCCTGAAACATCAGCTATCCAGAGAAAACAGGATGGTGATTTTGGACATTTGGAATCTGGAACCTGTGATGAATAGAAATACAACCTTGTATGCTGTCAGAGGCTCTGGCCTGCCAAGGGGAAATGTACTTTATACAGCCACAAGCTTGACCTCCGAGAGCCTTAAAAGGCCTCACATACTCAAAGGTGCATTACTGGGCCTTACACTAATTCATCATGATAGCTAAAGTGGTCTGTGTAAACCACAGGAGATCTGAGTCCCCTGGGCATCCAGGAGTCAGCATTAATTGCTTCGAGTTTAGCATAGGGAACCGTAAGTGAATGTAGGGTAAAGACTATTTGCATATTGCTTGCAATAAAGCTTGGAAATGGTTCCAGATGTCCCAGCTAAAACCTTCTCCCCAAAAGTTTATCCCAGTCTGGGAGCCAGCCCAGGCCAATCTAATAGAAGTTCTACTCAGCCTCTCTCTTCCGAATTTTGAGTCACAGTTTGCAGGTTGCAACAAAAATCCTCAAGGCAAATTTTTATTCTGAGCAGGCTGAATATAATTTATTAATTCACTTTTGAAATAACAATTGCAATTGGGAGGGATCAGCTGAAAGCCTTAATTACATTAGAAAATATGCCTCACTCTCGTCCGCCCCCACCCAGGGTACAAGAACACATAATTATCATAATTTTCAAATTGTATTATTATTATTTGAAAAGTCTGATGGACAGCAGACTCTATCGACTTAGCTACTCTGAAGCAGTGGCCGAGACACATTTGAACCTTCGAATAAGGTTATTCCCTCCCTTGCTTATTAAGGCCCTGAAATGGTTTAGCATCTACTGGCTGTTTCCAGTCTCAGATACTATTTGTCCAACAGAACTGGCTTCCCGGCCCCTCTCTCCTTTGTGCCGAGAGGGAAATGCTCAGGTGTGCTGTTGCCAGAGTGATTAGGCCAGCCGGGAAGTCTCCTTGGACAGGAGGTTGGAAAGCCTCTGGGATCACGGCCTCTCATCCTTGTTAAATGACTGTGAGTGCGCGTGTGTCTGTGTGCGTGCTGCCACATGCACACCTGCCTAGAGGGAAGATGTTTGTTTTCATTTTTAAAGGCCCAGAGTGTTTTTAAAGAGAAAGTAGAACATTTCCAGAAATGAAGTTGGGGATCTGTGTCAAGCAGCCAGGGTGCCGGGCGGACAGCCTAACTGTGATCATTGGCTTTGTTATCAACTCCCCGCGTCTTTAGAGTGCCTCTGTCTTCGGGTTTCTATCTGTCACCCCAGGCCACGCAGACCCTCCCTCTGCTTCTCTGGGTGGCTGTGATGTTTATCAGGCTAATGAGTTCAGTTCTCAGGTCAGCGCTATAGTGGCGAGTGTAGCCGCCCTCTGCCCTTGGTTTTTCCTCTACCTATGGATTATCTGCCTTCTGTTTGCCAAGCCTCCTCATTCCAAGTTTCTTTGATCCTTGGATATTAAGGAGACTAGAGGTTGAGTTAAACCCTTTTGAATAATTCAAACTCTCTGTTCAAGTGAATCCCTTTAGAAAAAACAAAACATTAAAAAAAATAAAAAGCAACAAAAAGGAATAGGAAACATTGGTTTCGTTTGAAGATCATCATTTTCTTGAAAACTCTTCTATTCCAGAAAGGTAACCAATGGTTTTCTGAATTGAGGGCAGGAGAAGAGAAGCACACTTGGTTTGAACCAAGTGACCTGGAGCTGAGTCTGGGTGCAGCCAGTCTCTGGGGCTGAGACCTGGTGAGCGAGGGTCACGCTGTGCACCCTGGCTTCCATCTCCTCACAGGTGAAGTCAGAGGCAACACAGTACTGGGTTCTTTTACTCAAAGGACTTCTCTGAGGATCCTATAATACATGTCATGTTGGTGTTGCTTAAGATCGTTTGAAGTGCCCTGAAAATTCAAGAATGCATTATCAGAACCGACTCAGAGCCTTGAACACTGTGGGAACCAAATAAACACTTCTTGAAGTGAGTAGACTCCCTATTTTCCATTTGAGAATAGGAAACAACATGGATGCTTCACTGTCCCCTGAAATGACCCGGTTCCTGCCTACATATTCCCTGAGTGCCTGCACTCAGGTTTTCTTAGTGAAAAGAATTTTAAAGGCAAATCTATCCCAATCTCTCTGAGAAAGAAAGCATTTTATTCTCACCCAAGGACATAGACAAAACATGTTTATGTGGAGCAAATGATGACATTTTAGAGTCAGGAAAGTCTAAGAATGAAGGAGCCTAAGAGAAATTAATGTCAGCTTTATTCTCCCCACTTCACTTTCAGAAAAAGAAATCAAAGTTTCAGTGACTTTCTTGAATTGTTTGGCTTTGTCAAGCAGCCAAGGAAGGTCTCTGATTCCCTGCCGGTTTCCATGCCCCCCTTTCACTAAGCATCAGGTACGACTGCTCCTCTGTAAAGTGTAACTTCAGAAAACTGCCCTTTTCTAAATGCCTTGCTTTACAGAAGAGGGGGATTCCTAGGTGGCGCTAGTGGTAAAAAGCCCACCTGCCAATGCAGGAGAGGCAAAATTTAATCCCTGGGATGGGAAGATCCCCTGGTAGAGGAAATGGCAACCACTCCAATATTCTTGTCTGGGAAATCCCATGGATAGAGGAGCCTGGAGAAAACAGTTGGACTGAGAAACTGAGCACACGCACACGTGTGCGTGCACACACACACACACACACACACACACACACACACAAAGGAGGAGCATGAAGTCCACATGGCCCTCTGCTGAGTCTGAATGAGGAGTAGCTACTGTTGCCTGGAAAGACAGAGGAAAGCTCTTTTCTCCAGGCTCCAGCAGCTCCCTGGTGACCTATGGTGGACAGCTGTTTTTTCGAGAAGCAGCTGTATAAAACTTTGCTTCATAGCTGCTCTATTCGTTTCTAAGGCTGTATTTGACAAAGCGCTCGCTACTTCAGAGGTCTCTGGTAGAGATGACCAGAGGCAAAGATGCTGGGTTCAGAAAAAAATGCTCCTGCCCAACCTCTCCTCATGGGGAGCATCCACTTCTCTTTTCAGGTAACAGGCAAATATCATTGTGTGCCTGCTGCTCCTCCCAGCATTCACTTTGGTTTCCTTCACCCAAGTGGATAAGTCAGTCTCCTCCTCAGGTTAAGAAGGAAAAAAGGTTCCTTTCTTTGGTTTTCTTGGTTGGGATGTATGAGATCTGACAAGGAAGCATACAGACCAAGGAAAGAAGTTTAAGAGCCAAAGCATCTTTAGGTCTTCCTCAACAAAAGTAAGTTCCCCTGTAAACAAGCAAAGACCATGTGAAGCTGGAGCATTCCTTCTTTCTACCCAGTGGTTTATTGACTCAGCTCTCTGATACCTACGGAAAAAAAAAAGATTAAAGTGTTCCCTGAAAAACATGTTACCTCCAAACACTATTATTTCAGAGGTCAGAGCCTATCCACTTAGACAAACATCCTGGATACCTGAAAGGAAGAGGAAAAAATGGGCCATGTAGCCCCAGGAGTAGAGGCAATAAAATGACATAGTATCCTAAATCTGAACATACTATGCTCTACTATTGGTTTTAAAAATTAAAGAATATCCACCTAGCAGTTACACTATTTGCCAGCACTTCAGTACGTGCGGAGATACCTGTTCACAGTTCCCCGGATGGGGAGAGTGTCAAGAGGAGAGCTGTTTCAGCTCTACCCATAAACACCTCCTCCTCCTCCTCTGCTCTACTTCCAAACTTCTCTAGGACAATTGTCCTATTCTTTAACCCATCTAGATGGTGTTACTGGTAGTGAAAACATCTTGATTATGAAAAATTGGAGAACATTGAGATGAGCCCCACTGTTTGGAATGTAACATAAGAAGAAAGCCCATTCTTCCCGGGGAGTGCTGAAATCAGCCTGAGAGGCTTGCATATCCTCTGGTCTTGCAGTCTAGTTTCCTCCGTCTCCACCACTGTAGGATTTCTGTGTTTCCAATAAACACATCCCTTTGGCCCCTCTCCCCTTTACATCTTATTGTAGATACAGGTTTCAAATTGATTTTATCTGTTGGAGATTGAGTGGAACATCACAGTGCCTTGAGTGAATTTTTTGGTCAACACAGAGGATGGCAGAACTGACCCCATAAGGTATAAAGAAAAAGTGGAAGGTAAGAAAGACCTCAGTGAAGTGGCCAGAGAACATGCCAAGGTGATTCAGTCAAGCAGGAGATTGAGCAATACCACCTCTGGCAGCTTTTGGGGTGGTGGTGAACAGGACACAAGGTCAGCAGAGGCTCAGTACCTGGCAAGACCAAGGGTGCTCACTCCCTGTGGCTTATCCTGAAACTGAAGAGTTGCCGTTTTTGCTCATTTGCTTTTAAAAAATTCTTCCCCTCCCTTGTCTTCAATGTTTACTGTCAACAGCCCTCCTCCTCCTCCCACTCTTCTCCCAACTTTGGAAAGGTGTAAAAGAGGTACCATATGTGAACTCCCTCTGCTGACATGTTTCAAAAAGACCTTGTCAACTGGCACTAATTGTTGTGACTGCAAACTTTCATTCATCCTGGGTGCTGCTGCAGACTTCCTTTGCTTTCACATTCTGGGCCAATCCCACATTCCCATGTTGTTTCATCGCCATTAAGGAGACGTCAGCTTCCAGAGCCTTCTCCTTCACCATCACAACAGCCTTTCTATCCATCTTTCAGCATATAGCTCTCGATTTGTAGAGCTCAGTGTAACTTTAGCTCAGGCTACATGCAACCCGTTTCCCCCCTCTGCCAGGAGAGCCCAGGCATCACCGTGACTCCTTTATTCATGGTGGAAGCTGTTGAGCAGCACATTCATTTCGGGTGGGCTGTGTTCAGGAACTCAGGGCACATCATTCACAAGTTATCTCTGTTGATATGCGCATTGTTGACCCTCACCTCACAAGGCCACCAATCAAGCCTACAACTTTCTTTCTCCAACAAAACCCCTGTGATCTGATGGACTCACTGGGCAATATTAAAACCTGAGGAGGGGAATCGAAAGGGAGGCTTTATGAAAGCGACTTCAGAACACTATCCAATTATTAGTATGCTTTTTCATAATACTGACGGTTTCACATTTTATTGAGAGAGAGAATTTTTCCCTGGCTCTCTTGGGAATGATTTTATTGAAAGCATCAGAATGAAGAAGATGGCTGCATCATTTCTGCAGTGCCAGGGGTCAGAATCTTTGACTGGTTTGGTGTAATGTGCACATATAAAATTTCACTCAGTGCTTATTTATTGCCTTTTATTTAATATATAATCTGGCTAGATCTACTTTTGTTTCTTTACATTTACTGCTTTCCTCCATTTTATTCTTCCTTTGGCTGATTTAATATGTATATATTAAATTATGTATGTATATATATATATATATATAATATACATATATTTTCTATTTTCTTTGATCGGAAGTCTTACATGAAAGAACACTCTGCTTTTGCTCTTTTACATAGTAAGTCCAGTGGCAGAGGTAGAAACGTGAATCTAGCCATAGGAGAGCACTTCATTGGTGATAGTCATTTATTTGAGAACACTGTTGTTCCTTCAAAAGTAAATGCTGGCTCCTTTCCTTACCTCTCTTTCATTTCTCTGTATTCCATCCCCATCCAACTAAAAATCATTCTCACTCCACAGTCACCAGAAAGTACTTTAAAATACAATAGATTTTTTTGAGTTGAATTACTAAAATTCACAAAACCAAATCCAAGAGCTAAGTTTCTAAGCAAAGCTTTCTGACTAAAAGCTTCTCATCAAAGGGATGCGACCCAAAGAGACAAATGAGAAATGATCATTTTTATTTATGAGGGTCCAATAACTTTCAAAATATGGGACATCTTGATAAAGCTGGCTTAGAGGAGGATGTCACAATCTGGACCAACATGGTTGCCTCTTATATCTCCCCTACGAAATAATGCTTAACTGACTCAGGTTGAAGGATTGACCTATAGGTTGCTAATCTGTTCAGCAGCCTATTATAAAAAGATCAAAACCCATTGCCTAAATAAAACAGAAATGTATTTATCTCCCACTGAAGAACTCTAAAAGGAGGCAATCTAGGGCAGCTGGGGTAACTCCACCACGTCATCAGGGATCTAGATTGCCCCTAGGCTGTGACTCTGCTTTACCAATATGATGCGCCTATATCTACCTGTGACACAACAAAGTGTACCCCTCACTCCTTAAAGAGAGTTTTCAAATATTCCATGTAACACTCTCACTTCCATCTCTGTGGCCAAAATTTATACAGTGGCTATACTGACCTGTGAAGGAAGCTAGGTCACTAATTTTGTAATACTGGACCCAATAAACATGAGGATTCTGATTTCTAAAGAACGGTAGGAAGAACATTAGAGGTACCTAGCAGTCACAACATGGAGAAGGAAATGGCACCCCACTCCAGTACTCTTGCCTGGAAAATCCCATGGATGGAGGAGCCTGGTAGGCTGCAGTCCATGGGGTCGCTAAGAGTTGGACATGACTGAGCAACTTCACTTTCACTTTTCACTTTCATGCATTGGAGAAGGAAATGGCAACCCACTCCAGTGTTCTTGCCTGGAGAATCCCAGGGACGGGGAAGCCTGGTGGGCTGCTGTCTATGGAGTCGCACAGAGTCGGACACAACTGAAGTGACTTAGCAGCAGCAGCAGCAGCAGCAGCAGCAGCCACAACAAAACTTAGCTGTGAAAGGATTATTTCTACAATCTAAATCTAATCTTGTCTTCTTTCTGTTTTCTCCGCATCACCTATAATATAAAAGCCAGTCTTAGAATCATGATGTGTAAGTAGAATGACCATATAATTTATCACCTAAAGTACGATATCCTTGAGAGTAAAAAGTATACTGGGACCACAGGAGTACAACTAACTGTCCCAGGCAAATGGGGATGAATGAATCGAGTCCAGACCACCTTTCAGAGCTCATCTCCCTTTACTTTTCCAATTGTATTTCATTCTGTATCTATAAAAATAATTAAAATTTCCCCAAACACAACATGATTCTCTACACATCATGACTCTGGTCCTGAAGTCCCGTGCCAACTTTATACCTCCTACCTCCTACCGCAGATCAGCTGTTATCCTGAGAAATCTCCCCTAATCAATCTTGATCAATTTTCTGAAACTTGATCAATTTATTTTCTATGTTTTTGTCCATTGACTTCACTGGCAGAATGAGCAACAACCAGAGTATCAACATTTATTTATCGCTCGCACTTTATGACCAACTCCAGTTGGCTGAAAGGCTCTGCTCTTGGTAGTTTATTGTAGGCTGACTGATGCTAACAGTGAATTTGAAGTTAGTATCCAAACATCTGTGTCTGAAAGGACCCGCCAAGCCAGAAGTAAAAAGGTGGGAAGTGGGCTACAAGAAAGAGATTGGGATCATCATCCTACTTCTCAATCCAGATATACAGTATAGGTCAATGTTTCAGGGCTTATAGGATAAATGATCATAGATCAGAGATAAAAGTTGGCTGAATTCTGCACTGGTATCTAACACCCTGCCAGGAACATGAAGACAAGGTTTGGTAGATAAGCACTGAGCAAAGAAAGAGAAAGAGAGTGAAAGTGAGAGAGAGAGAGAAGACATCCTTGAAAGTCCTTCAGATGGAGGGTTGGTGTTGTTGTTCAGTCGCTCAGTTTTGTCTGACTCTTTGAAACCCCATGGGTTGCAGCATGCTAGGCTTCCCCATCCTTCATTCAGATGGTAGGAGCGAATGAGATACCTAATCTAACAGGAGGTGCATGCATGCTTGTGTGCTAAGTCACTTCTGTAATATCTGACTCTTTGTGATCCCATGGACTGTAGCCTGCTAGGTTCCTCTGTCCATGGGATTCTCCAGGCAAGTATACTGAAGTGGGTTGCCATACCCTCCTCCAGGGGATCTTCCCAATCCAGGGATCAAATCTTCATCTCTTATATCTCCTGCCTTGGCAGGCAGGTTCTTTACCACTGGTGCCACCGGGGAAGCCCAGGAGTCATCCTGCCCATAACTGAGGAATGGTTGGTTATTGTCAATAAAACTAAGTCCATCCTTCCTACCCATGTTTTCATGCAGACTTGCTTCATCTTTTCTCACCTGAGTCATCAGAGATGCAGTTGCCACTGGCTGAAGAGCTGAGTAAGTAAATGAGAATTGAGTGCCCTTTTCACAGCAAGTTGAGAAGGATATCCCATATAATAGTGTACCCTTGCATGACTAGGTCTGGGTCAGTAAGCAAGCTATCTTCTTAACTGTTAATAAAGTATGATAGGGAGGCCTTTGGTAGGAAAACATTCTGCAAAGCAGAGCCATTCTAATTAAAACTCATTGTGGTGCATGTCACCCTCATGGAATGGCAACTATTAATAACAATGGCAATAACATACAAAATCCTTTAGAGTATATGAGCTAGGGGTCACCATATGGTTTTCAATGGCTTCTCATCACACCACCCAAAATGTTGTTCAGGGCCAAACATATAAAACATTTGGCTCAAGGGGTGTAGAAAGTGTTCCAGTGATGCATTTGCTGTTCAGTAAACAGAGCAGCCACTGGAGTCACAGGCCAGGCATGGCTGAGGCCTACATCATGAGATGGCCATGTGGCAAAGAGATGGACTGAGAAGCAAGAAACAAGAAAAAGGACATGGAAGCAAAGACCTTAAAAGAAGTAACAGTGAGCTCCACTCCAAGCCTGAATCTATGAAAACATTGGGCCAGCACAAAATAAAATGGCAGCGTCATTACTTGTAAGAGCCTCACTGTCCAGCGCTATTATTCCAATTTCTAACACTCGAATGAAATGTGGTATAATTGAGTTTCCAAGCCTCCACATCAGGCAACATCAATTGCCATTTTGGGAAATGATGGTGGTGGGGAAGGAGCTTCATTTTTCTTTTTAATGTTTTGAAGTTGCCACACTCTCTGTGCTACTTGTACATGAGAAGGGCCATGGGACTTCTGGGAGGGTCTAAAGTGCAAGTGGCTGAGCCTGTGGAGAGAGATGGTAAGTTGATGACAGGTGTGGCAGAGGAGGCAGGATAATAGTGGGTCCTCTGACATGCCTTTCTAAGTCTGTCTTTTCATGCTGTTTTTCTTCCCTATTAAAGAGTGGGGTTCCCCCTCCTCTGACTTTCCTTCCCTCCATTTTGTGTATAGTGACTGGGATCTTGTCCAGCTTTGGTATTTTTTTCTTCCCTTGGACTTAATAACATGACATCTATGTTTGTGAGTCAGAAAAACTACTGTCTTGAAAACAAAGCCTATTCCTTAGAAAACAAGTAACTCCTTCCCTAGTGTGTCACTGTGGATACACCTGCTTTTGTGTGTGCTGTTTGCCTCAATTCTCTTTCCAGCTTGTGGGTGCAGGCAGAGTAAAGAATTTGGGGGAATTTTTAAGCATCTTTCTATTTTTCAGTTATGCCAACATAAAGGAAGCAAAGTTGTGCTTTTTTTTCTTAATGTTTGTGTGTGTGTGTGTGTGTGTGTGCGCACGTGCGCTTAGTCACTCAGTCACATCCAACTCTTTGCAACACCATGGACCATAGCCCACCAGCCTCCTCTGTCCATGGGATTCTCCAGGCAAGAATGCTGGAGTGGATAGCCTTTCCCTTTTCCAGGGGATCTTCTCAACCCAGGGATTGAACCCGGGTCTCCTGCATTGCAGGTGGATTCTTTACCATCTGAGTCACCAGGGAAGCCCCAATGTGTGTGTCTATATGTTTGAAAATTGTCTTTAAAGCAAAAAACAATCTGAGTTTTAGACTTTCCTCCAAGCAGTGCAAGGAGTTGGAAAAGTGAGGAGCAGAGGAATATTCAGAACACAATTCCCTGTGGTCTAAAATACTTCCCCATCACTGAGTGTCTCCTTCCCTCAATTAGTCTTAATGGAAGAAAATAAATACAATTTGCAATGTAATCTAGAATCTTTGCTCCAAAAGTCCCTATGCCAAGTGAAAACTGGCAAATACAGTTTAAGCAAATGTTTTCCAAAAATAGTTCTTATATTATCAGGTTTTTTCATGCCCAGATGAGGAATCAGAGACTCCTTCTATATGACGTTATATCATCATATGAAACTAAAATAAATATGCAACTGTTATGTTATGACCTTCTTTACAAAACTGTAATATTTATCCCTAAGCATATAGTCAAGTGGGAAATAATAAGAGATTGGCACTGATTCTAAAAAAAAAGGAAATGCTTTTTTTTTCACCCAACTCCATGTGTCACATTATCAAGTGTGGGGAAATCTTAGAGTGTTGCTAACTCAAGCACTGTGGTTTGTAAGAGAATAGTTAAGTGACCTCATTTTTATTTCATATAAAATGTTGAGTTGATTAATGTGGTGGTCTTGGGAGATCCACTTCCTCTCCCTCACTTCTCGTCTGTAAGATGGGCTAATAAATTCTTCTCTCCATACCCACCAATGTCCCGAGAAGAAACTCACAGTAGAATCACTAATTCATCACACATTCATTATTCAATACATGGAAGTGTACCAGGCACTCTCTAAGGGGCTAGTTATGTATGGGAAAGCATCACCAGTCTTGACATTGCTAAGACTTCCCTTCCTCACAGTGACTTCTCTAACAGCACCCTTGATTGCATTTGTTCTTTCAGCTGTGAAAGGTGGGAACACCAGATTGTCCCAGCCTCCAACTCCTAAGGGTACAGGAAACAGACACAGACTGCCTCCCACCTCTTTCTGTGTGTATAATGGCCTTGGATGCAGTAGATACTGGGCTGATGCGTTGAACCAGTCGGTCATTTCTGACAATGTGTTTCTGTCTTTGTAACTAACTACTGGAGAAATAGGCCCCAGGCTGTTCAGGGGGCTGCTGTGAATTCCTTTGGCCTTCTGTGAGGCCAACCCACAGAGGCGATAGGGACTGTGAGAATGTTATTGTAACTTCTTAATTCAAAACATCACTAGAAAGAGACTTCCTGGGATGAGGCTGGAGGAAACCGGGCTGCTCAGCTGGGATGAATTACTGGAAGTGCCGGGTTGGTTTTGCCCCCTAGTGGTTACGGGCTTAGGGACCCCCATGAGCTAAATGGTTTTCAGCATCAGGAGGATACTCACCTCTGAGAGAAGGAGGTTTGGGTGGAGCAGACGGACATCACATGCAATCAGCACATGGTCTGACCTTAGCTCTCATGACCCCAGTCCCCACACTTGCAAACTGAAAAGGATGGACTAGATCACAAAGAATTCTTTCTTTCACATTTTTTTAAAATGGATTTTTTTTTTTTTTAATTGAAGGATAATTGCTTTACAGAATTTTGTGTTGTTTTCGGTCAAACCTCAACATGAATCAGCCATAGGTATAGATATATCCCCTCCCTTTTGAACCTCCCTCCCATCTCCCTCCCCATCCCACCCCTCTAGGTTGATACAAGCCCCTGTTTGAGTTTCCTGAGCCATACAGCAAATTCCCATTGGCTATCTATTTTACATATGGTAACGTAAGTTTCCATGTTACTCTTTCCATACATCTCACCCTCTCCTCCCCTCTCCCCATGTCCATAAGTCTATTCTCTATGTCTGCTTCTCCATTGCTGCCATGTAAAATTCTTCAGTACCATTTTTCTAGATTCCATATATGTGAACTAGAACATGATATTTCTCTTTCTGACTCACTTCACTGTGTATAATAGATTCTAGGTTCATCCACCTCATCAGAACTGAGTCAAGTGCATTCCTTTTTATGGCTGAGTAATATTCCATTCTATATATGTACCACAACTCCTTTATCCATTCATCTGTCAATGGACATCTAGGTTGCTTCCATGTTCTAGCTATTGTAAACAGTGCTGCAATGAACAATGGGAAACAAGTGTCTTTTTCAACCCTGGTTTCCTCAGGGTATAGCCTAGGAGTGAGATTGTTGGGTCATATGGTGGCTTTATTCCTAGTTTTTAAGGAATCTCCATATGATCTTCCATAGCGGTGGTATCAATTTACATTCCCACCAACAGTACAAGAGCATTCCCTTTTCTCCACACTCTCTCCAACATTTATTGTTTGTAGGCTTTTTGATGATGGCCATTCTGACCAATGTGAGGTGATATCTCATTGTGGTTTTGATTTGCATTTCTCTAATAATGAGAAATGTTGAGCAACTTTTCATGTGTTTGTTAGCCATCTGTATGTCTTCTTTGGAGAAATATCTGTTTAGGTCTTTTCCCCACTTTTTGATTGAGCTGTTTGTTTTTCTAGCATTGAGTTGTATGAGCTGCTTGTATATTTTGGAAATTAATCCGTTGTCAGTTGTTTCACTTGCTATTATTTTCTCCCATTCTGAGGGTTGTCTGTTCACTTTGCTTATAGTTTCCTTAGCTGTGCAAAAGCTTTTAAGTTTAATCAGGTCCCACTTGTTTACTTTTGTTTTTATTTCCATTACTCTAGGAGGTGGGTCACAGAGGATCTGGCTTTGATTTATGTCATCCAGTGTTCTGCCTATGTTTTCCTCTAAGAGTTTCATAGTTTCTGGTCTTACATTTAGGTCTTTAATCCATTTTGAGTTTATCTTTGTATATGGTATTAGGAAGTGTTCTAGTTTCATTCTTTTACATGTAGCTGTCCAGTTTCCCAGCACCATTTATTGAAGAGGCTGTCTTTTTCCCATTATATATTCTTGTCTCCTTTGTCAAAAATAAGGTACCCATAGGTGCATGGGTTTATTTCTGGGCTTTCTACCTTGTTCCATTGGTCTGTATTTCTGTTTTTTTGTTTTTGTTTTTTTTTTGTGCCAGTACCATACTGTCTTGATGACTGTAGTTTTGTAGTATAATCTGAAGTCAGGAAGGTTGATTCCTCCAGCTCCATTCTTCTTTCTCCAGATGGCTTTGGCTATTCAGGGTATTTTGTGTTTTCATATGAATTGTGAAATTTTTTTGTTCTAGTTCTGTGAAAAATGCCATTAGTAATTTGATAGGGATTGCATTGACTCTGTAGATTGCATTTGGTAGTATAGTCATTTTCACAATATTGATTCTTCCTACCCAGGAACATGGAATATCTCTCCATCTGTTTACGTCATCTTTGATTTCTTTCATCAGTGTCTTATAATTTTCTGTGTACAGTTCTTTTGTCTCCTTAGGTAAGTTTATTCCTAGATATTTAATTCTTTTAGCTGCAGTGGTGAATGGGATTGAGTCCTTAATTTCTCTTTATGTTTTTTTCATTGTTAGTATATAGGAATGCAAGTGACTTCCGTGTATTGCATTTGTACCCTGCAACTTTGCTAAATTCACTGATTAGCTCTAGTAATTTTCTGATACTATCTTTAGGGTTTTCTATGTACAGTATCATGTTATCTGCAAACTGTGAAAGCTTTACTTCTTTTCTGATCTGGATTCTTTTATTTCTTTTTCTTCTCTGATTGCTATAGGTAGGACTTCCAGAGCTATGTTGAATAATAATGGTGAAAGTGGACACCCTTGTCTTATTCCTGATCTTAGGGGGAATGCTTTCAGTTTTTCACCATTGAGAATAATGTTTGCTGTAGGCTTATCATACATGGCCTTTACTATGTTGAGGTAGGTTCCTCTACGCCCATTTTTTGAAGAGTTTTAATCATAAATGGGTGCTTAATTTTGTCAAAGGCTTTTTCTGCATCTATTGAAATGATTTTTTTTTAATCTTTCAGTTTGTTAATATAGTGTATCACATTGGTTGATTTGTGTATATTGAAGAATCCTTGCATTCCTGGAATAAACCCAACTTGATAATGGTGCATGAGCTTTTTGATGTGCTGCTGAATTCTGTTTGATGAAAATTTTGTTGAGGATTTTTGCATCTGTGTTCATCAGTGATATTGGCCTGTAGTTTTCTTTTTTTGTGTTGTCTTTGTCTAGTTTTGGTATCAGGGTGATCACAGATGAGTTTGAAAGTGTTCCTTCCTCAGATTTTTTGAAAGAGTTTTAGAATAATAGGCATAAGCTCTTCTCTAAATGTTTGATAGAATTCTCCTGTGAAGCCATCTGGTTCTGGGCTTGTTTTTTGGGAGATTTTTGATCACAGCTTCAATTTCAGTGCTTGTAATTGGGCTGTTCATAATTTCTATTTCTTCCTATTTCAGTCTTGGAAAATTGAACTTTTCTAAGAACCTATCCATTTCTTCTAGGTTATCCATTTTATTGCCATATAGTTGTTCATAATATTCTGTTATAATCCTTTGTATTTCTGCTTTGTCTGTTGTAACCTCTCCTTTTTCATTTCTAATTTTGTTGATTTGATTCTTCTCTCTTTTTTTCTTGATGAGTCTGGCTAAAGGTTTGTCAATTTTGTTTATCTTCTCAAAGAACCACCTTTTAGTTTTATTAATCTTTACTATTGTTTCTTTCATTTCTTTTTCAATTATTTCTGCTCATATCTTTATGATTTATTTCCTTCTACTAATTTTTTTTTGTTCTTCTTTTTCCAGTTGTTTTAGGTGTAAAGTTTGGTTGTCAATTTAATGTTTTTATTGTTTCTTGAGGTAGGATTGTATTGCTATAAACGTCCCTCTTGGACTGCTTTTGCTGCATCCCATAGGTTTTGAGTTGTTGTTTTTTCATTGTCATTTGTTTCTAGAAATTTTTTAAATTTCCCTTTTGATTTATTCAGTAACCTATTGGTTATTTAGAAACATATTGTTTACTCTCCATGTGTTTGTGTTTATTACAGTTTTTTTCTTGTAATTGATATCTAGTCTCATGGCATTGTGGTCACAGAAGATGCTTGATATGATTTTAATTTTCTTAAGTTTACTGAGGTTTGATTTGAGACCCAAGATGTGGTCTATCCTGGAGAATGTTTCATGTGCACTTGAGAAGATGTATTCTTCTGCATTTGGATGGAATGTCCTGAAGATAGCAATGAGATCCATCTCTTCTAATGTATCATTTAAGACTTGTGTTTCCTTATTAATATTCTGTTTTGATGCTCTGTCCATTGGTGTGAGTGGGGTGTTAAAGTCTCCTACTATTATTGTGTTACTGCCAATTTCTCATTTTATGTCTGTTAGTGTTTGTATTATGTATTGAGGTGCTCCTATGTTGGGTGCATAGATATTTACAATTGTTATATCTTCCTCTTGGATTGATCCCTTGATCATTATGTAGTGTCCTTCCTTATCTCTTATAATCTCCTTTATTTTAAGGTCTATTTTGTCTGATATGAGAATTGCTACTCCAGCACTGTTTTGCTTCCCATTTGCATGGAATATATTTTTCCATCGAATATATTTTTCCATCTTCTCACTTGCAGTCTATATGTATCTTTAAGTCTGAAGTGGGTTTCTTGTAGACAGCACATATACCGGTCTTGTTTTTGTATCCATTCAGCCAGCCTGTGTCTTTCGGGTGGAGCATTTAATCCATTTACATTTAAAGTTATTATTGAATTGGAGAAGGAAATGGCACCCCACTCCAGTACTCTTGCCTGGAGAATCCCAGGGTTGGAGGAGCCTGGTAGGCTGCAGTCCATGGGGTTGCAAAGAGTCAGACACGAGTGAACGACTTCACTTTCACTTTTCACTTTCATGCATTGGAGAAGGAAATGGCAACCCACTCCAGTGTTCTTGCCTGGAGAATCCCAGGGACAGGGGAGCCTGGTGGGCTGCCGTCTATGGTGTCACACAGAGTCGGACACGACTGAAGCGACTTAGCAGCAGCAGCAGCAGCATGTTCCTATTGCCATTTTCTTAATTATTTGGGGTTGATTTTGTAGATCTTTTTTTCTTCTCTTGTATTTCTTGACTATATAAGTCCATTTAACATTTCTTATAAAGCTGGTCTGGTGGTCCTGAATTCTCTGAACTTTTGCCTGTCTGAAAATCTTTTCATTTCTCCATCAATTTTGAATGAGATCCTTGCTGGATACAGTAATTTTTGTCGTAAACTTTTCCCTTTCAGTACTTTAAATATATACTGACATTCCCTTCTGGCCTGCAGAGTTTCTGCTGAAAAAGCAGCTGTTAGGCATATGGGGTTTCCCTTGTATGTTACTTGTTGCTTCTCCATTGCTGCTTTTAATATTTTTTCTTTGTGTTTAGTCTTTGTTAGTTTGATTAGTATGTGTCTTGGAGTGTTTCTCCTTGGTTTATCCTGTATGGGACTCTTTGGGCTGCTTGGACTTGATTGACTATTTTCTTTCCCATGTTGGGGAAATTTTCAACTATAGTCTCTTCAAAAACTTTCTCATACCCTTTCTTTTTCTCTTCTTCTTCTGGGACCCTTATAATTCGAATGTTGGTTGTTTTATATTGCCCCAGATGTCTCTGAGACGATCCTCAGTTCTTTGCATGCTTTTTACTTTATTCTGCTCTTCAGAAGTTATTTCTACCATTTTATCTTCCAGCTCACTGCTTCGTTCTACTGCTTCAGATATTCTGCTATTGATTCCTCATAGAGTATTTTTAATTTCAGTAATTGTGTTGTTTGTATGTTTATTCTTTAATTTTTCTAGGTCTTTGTTAATTGATTTTTGCATTTTCTCCATTTTGCTTTCAAGGTTTTTGATCATCTTTGCTATCATTATTCTAAATTCTTGTTCTGGTAATTTGGTTATTTGCTCTTCATTCATTTGGACTCTGTTTCTAGTTTTTTCCTTCATTTGTGCAGTATTTCTCTCCCTTTTCATCATTTTTTTAAACTTATTGTATTTGAGGTCTCTTTTTCCCAGGCTTCAAGGTTGAATTCTTTCTTCCTTTTGGTTTCTGTCCTCCTAAGTTTGGTCCAGTCGTTTGTGTAAGCTTCCTATAGGGTGAGATTTGTGCTGAGTTTTTGTCTGTTTGTTTTTCCTCTGATGGGCAGCACTGAGTGAGGTGGTAATCCTGTCTGCTGATGATTGGGTTTGTATTTTTGTTTTGTTTGTTGTTTAGATGAGGTATCCTGTTCAGGGTGCTATTGGTGGTTGGATGATGTATTGTATCCAGTGGTCTTGTATTCCAGTGGTTTCCTTTGTGTGAGTTCTCACTGCTGATATCCCCTAGGGTCAGTTTTTTGGTAGTCTAGGGTCTTGGAGTCAGTGCTCCCACTCCAAAGGCTCAGGGCTTGATCTCTGGTCAGGAACAAAGATTCCACAAGTGGTTTGTTATGGCATTGAGTGAGATTAAAACAAATATGCAAAATCAAGAAACCAAAGATGAACCCCAGACAAATGGCATTACAAAATCATACAAACAATAATTAAAATTATGAAATATACACATATACATACACACTCATGAGCAAAGTCAAAACAGTCCAACAAAAATAAAGGACCATAGACTGACCTGGTGAACAAAGGAAATCAAAAATTATATTTACCAGTTAAGAACAAAAGTAAATAAAGCACAAACTGGAAAACAAACTAAAGCAAGGTCCCAAATGGGGAATAAAGCAGTGAAAACAAAACTAACAAATATGTTGAGAGGAAAGGAAAGAAAGAAAAGAAAGAAAGAATAGATATGCAAAGTTAAATAGAGGTAGATGAGGCAGATTCATATACATTAAAGATTAACTGCAAGGGAAAAAGAGCAGTAGGAAAGGCAAACAAAGCAATAATTGTAGAAAAATAGAATAGGTTTAAAAAATGTTTAATTAAAATTATAAAAAAAGAGGGGAAAAAAGAGAAGAAGAAAGAGAAAAGGAAAAAAAGGAAAATGCCACAAAACTGCAAAGGCCCAATGTAGAGGCAGAGGTTTATAGCAACAGTAAAAATTGTGACTGAATATACACACATACATACATATACACCCATAAGCAAAATAAAAACAGTCTAATGAAATACTGTACAATAGATAGACCCAGCAAACAAAGGGAACCAAAACTTATGTCTACCAGAACAAAACTGACTCAAGTACAAACTGGAAAACAAAACTAAAGCAAGGTGCCAATTGGGGAATAAAGCAATGGAAATAAAACTAACAAACATTTTGAGACTAAAGGAATGAAAGAAAAGAAAGAATATATATGCAAAGTTTAACAGAGGTAGATAAAGAAGATTTATTTATATTAAATATTAACTGTAAGGGGAAAAGAACAGTAGGAAAAGCAAACAAAGGAATAAATGTAGAAAAAATAATAATAGTTTTAAAAAAATTTTTAAAGAGAAAAGAAAAGAAAAAAATGTTCCCCAGAACTGCAAAAGCCCAACATAGAGACAGAGGTTTATAAGAACAATAAAAACTGTGACTGAGAAAAAAAGAAAAAGCTCAAAAGCTTAATTAGATTTCACAGTGCCAATGATATCGACAGCTACAACAGAGTGGGGAAAGATTCAAAAGAATCTGCAGAACAAGTCAAAACATAAGAATAATAAATGTTTTTCATGAGTCACTGCTGTCAGAGTCCTTTCCCTTGCTGGGAGTCACAGTCCACTTCACCTCCCTAGGATGCCCTCTAACACTTTGCTGATCTCTGGACCTGCTGTCGGGGCAGCTCAGATTCTAATCTGGTCCTACTCCTTTCTGTTCTTGCCTCCAATATCCACAGCTATCAGAACCTGTGTGTTTTCTTTTGTGGGAGCTCTCAATGACCTTTTATATATTCCATAGACACAGAGTCTGCCTAGTTGATTGTGTGGATTTAATCTGCAGCTTGTATAGCTGGTGGGAGAGTTTTGGGTCTTCTTCCTTAGTCACACTGCCCCTGGGTTTCAATTGTGTTTTTATTTCCACCTCTACATGACGGTTGTCCACTGGGGTTTGCTCCTGAGGCTGCCCTGAAGGACTTGGGTTTGCCCCTGTGAGAGCCAGGTGTGGAGGTGGTGCAGCTGCTTGGGTCGCAGGGGTTCTGGCAGCAATAGTTACTCAGGAGAGTTGGCGGCTAGAGCAGTCAGAAATATAGTGCTCTAGAAGGGTTTGGCAACCAGTATTGGCCAATACACTCCAGTATTCTTGCCTGGAGAAGCCCCCTCCCTGACAGAGAAGCCTGGCAGGCTACAGACTACAGGGCTGCAAAGAGTTGGGCACTACCAAAGTGCCCCTATGCACATAGGTGCAAGACTCTCTTTGCCTGTGTCAGCTCTGCCCCAGTGAGAGTTGAGCATGAAGGTGGTGCAGCTGCTTGGTTTGCAGGGACCCTGGCAGTGCCAAGTGTGCAGGGACATGGACTGCTTCCGTTGCACAAGTTATGGCCCCATCAGATTCTTTTTTTCAGCCTCTTGTAGCTGGCAATCAGAAGGCCTCTTTGGCCAGTCTTTCCCTGTAGCTCCACCCATTCAGGCACATCGAGGGCTTCCTTGCCTGGGGTCCTTGTCTGTTGTTCGGCACA
The DNA here is from genome assembly GCF_003369695.1 of Bos indicus x Bos taurus. NCBI lineage: Eukaryota > Metazoa > Chordata > Mammalia > Artiodactyla > Bovidae > Bos > Bos indicus x Bos taurus. The sequence continues at coordinate 41,578,146 of NC_040086.1, forward strand.
TCAGGCACATAGAGTGGCCCCCCAGTTGGGGTCCTACTCTGTAGTTCAGCACATCAGTCACTTAAAGGACCACCCTGGGTGGGGACCTACTCTGTAGTTCAGTGTGTCAGGCTTTTGATGGGCCAGCCTCTCTATTGTTCAGCTGCCAATGCTGGCATGTGGGGGGAAGAGAGGCTATGGTGATGGCTGCACCCCTTACGCATGACTCAGCAGTATTGCCTTGCTTCCATGGCTGCTTGGCTTTCCTCCACAGGCATTTCCCACCACAATCTCCTCCCTCACATCCCCTCGATTCATCTCTCTGCAGTCAACAGCAACTCTTGCCCTGGGATTGTTCCACAATCCCTGAACTCCAGCTCTCAGCCACTGCGCCATCTGGGGTTTGTATGGCTGTGGCAAGGACTAATCTGATTCTCATTCCATTTAGGCTGCCACAGATTAGTTGTTCCACTCTCAGCCTTAAATATTTCTCCTCTGACTCAGACAATTGCCCCGATATGGGGATTGGACCCCTGCGTCAGTTCCCCCACCTGCCAAGGGCAGGTGCAGTTCTACTAATACTCCTGTCTTTCCCCCTAGTTCCTTCATCCTACCGAGTTTTTCATGGGTCTATATATTCTTTTGTGCTAGCCAGGTACTCCTGTCCTCTTTCAGCTGGTGTTCTGCATGCATTTCTGTGTCTGAAGGTGTATTCCTAATATATCTGTGGAGATACTCCTCATCCACCTACTCTTCTGTCATCTTTTTCTCCTCCCTTTCTTTCACTTTTATTAATAGATGACTCCAGTAACATAACCTGTGGCACCATGATTCCCATCATATGTTTCCTGAGGGCAATAGAGGTAGAATGTTAGGTACTAATGGTCTCTTATCTAGGGGCCAGTAATATCTATGTGGTAGGCTTCCCAGGTAACACTAACAGTAAAGAATCTGCCTGCCAAAGCAGGAGACATAAGAGACACAGATTCGATCTGGGCTCAGAAACATTCTCTGAAGGAGGGCATGGAAACCCACTCCAGTATTCTTGCCTGGCAAATCCCATGGACAGGGGAGCCTAGCGGGCTATAGTCGATAGTGGCACAAAGAGACAGGACTAAAGTGACTTAGCATGCATGCGTGCAATATTAAGTGAGAGAAAGGCAGAGAGCTTATTCCTCAGGGCATTTGGGATAAAGGCAGCTCAAGAGAATGAACCTGTGGTGACTTTGGAAACAAAATTTCTTTCTTTCATGGACGTTCTTGGTGCCTCTGAATACCCTAAAAGCGAGCAAGGAGGAGAAACAACTGGGCAGACAATCTATTTCTAAGCCCCCAGTGAAATTAACTTAGAGATGATACCAAATTCACATGAACTGGAAGATGTGCCCCATTGAGCTTGTCCTTTCTCACCTCCCAGTAGCATATGGATCAGGAATTACAGAAAAGGACCCACTCTAACCCAGAAAGGGGTAAGACCACCCCCAGCTGCCACAACACAGGGGAGGAGGAGGTTGACTTTTATGTTTATGGAGTTAGATATAAAATAATTGCTTTAAATTGATGGACTGTTGACCATGGCATCCAGTTCCATCACTTCATGACAAATAGATGGGGAAACAATGGAAACTGTGACAGACTTTATTTTCTTGGGCTCCAAAATCACTGCAGATGGTGACTGCAGCCATGAAATTAGAAGACGCTTGCTCCTTGGAAGAGACGTTGTGACCAACCTAGACAGTATATTAAAAAGCAGAGACATTACTTTGCCAACAAAAGTTGGTCTAGTTAAAGCTATGATTTTCCCAGTAGTCATGTATGGATGTGAGAGGTGGACTATAAAGAAAGCTGAGTGCTGAAGAATTGCTGCTTTTGAACTGTTGTGTTGGAGAAGGCTCTTGGGAGTCCCTTAGACTGCATGTAGATCAAACCAGTCAATCCTAAAGGAAATCAGTCCTGATTATTCACTGGAAAGACTGATGCTGAAGCTGAAGCTTCAGCCAAAGTATTAGTACTTTGGCCACCTGATGCAAATAACTGACTCTTTGGAAAAGACCTGATGCTGGGAAAGATTGAAGGCAGGAAGAGAAGGGGTCAACAGAGGATGAGATGGTTGGATGGCATCACGAATTTGATGGACATCAGTTTGAGCAAGCGAGCTCTGGGAGGCATGGACAGGGAAGCCTGGCATGCTGCAGTCCATGGGGTCACAAGAGTCAGACACGACTGAGCGACTGAACTGAACTGACCATCTAATCTCTGTGTGAGAATGAAATCCCCTCAATTTGTACAGCTTGCTCACTGAATCTCACGATGCTGTGAAACATGTGAACATGCTTTTTATTTTTTTCTCCCTGTGTCAACTTTTTAGGCTTTCTGATGCATTCCACTACAGTAGAGGAATAATTCTCCATAGCATCTGTACAATTTAAAGGTCAAGCAGCAGACATGCATTTTTCTGGCTAGTGTTTCCAACTCCTTACCATTTCTTCTTATCATCTGGCCTAAAGAGAAATAGATGGTGTGCTCTTTTCTGGTGCTATACCAGGTTTTCATGAAACTAAAGGTATCATTTCATCAATGCCAGTCAGATTGAGAGGATGAAATGGATTTGGGGTACATTATTCAAAAGAGGGTTAGAGTTAATTTTTCAGGCCAGGAAAGTGACCCTGGGCCACAGAAGAATTTCAGGTAACTAGGAAAAAATGAATTACACAGAAGTGGCAGGAAAAAAATAAACCCATAAACTCCTTTACTAAAACCTGTTTGTCTGGCTAGAGTGAAAATGGAGACAATTAAATCATTTTCAGCAAATTATTGGTGTGATATATGTATTTTTTTTCCTTTCAAGAAAAGGAAACTAAAGGATGGTTGTGGCCTTTTGTTGTAGATAGCTTTTCAGAGCAGTGTAACATAAACAGATTATCTGCAGTGTTTATTCAGTGTGAAAAAACAGTTCCAAGAGCCCCAGGTGCTTGCCAAGATCATAATTGTACCTTCTTAAATACTTTCATTACTTGGAAGTACAATAAGCGAGGCTAGGACACATGCTTTCCATTTTCTTGTCAACAAAACACCTCCAAGAAATTAAGCTCTATTTTCTCCAGAAAATCTCTCTAGAACTGTTCAGGGTATATGAAAAGGAAAGGGAGGTAGGGCTTTGGTTTAATTTCTTTATGACCTTGAAAAGAAGCAAAGTTAAATCTCCCCTCCAAAAAGAAAAGAATAAAGGTGGTGGCTCATATGTGTAGTAAAAGTTTGCCGCAAAACTAGAGTATTCCATCCAAGGTGGTTTCTGGTTGGTCCAGCGTGGATGCAAGTGTGTAGAGTGTTCCGCAAACATGACGGGATTCACACATGGTAGATTGGAAGGAGCTGAGCCACCCTAGCGGGGTGAGGGGTACAAGGAAACGACAGGACAAAGTTTAGAGTATATAATATCTGGGAAAGCTCAATAAACAAGGCCCCCTTCCACAGGAGCTTGCCTGGTCATAACGTGAAAGGGGATCCCACTCTGCTGGTGCGTTTTCATTACTGACTTATTTTTAATTTGTTAAAATTTTAAAAAATCGTTATTGAATTTGTTACACTATTGTTTCATGTTTTAATTTTTTGACCCTGAGGCATGTGGGATGTCAGCTCCCTGACCAGGGATCAAACCCACATCCCTTGTAATCAAACCCACATCCCTTGGAAGGCAAAGTCTTAAACACTAGACAGCCAGGAAAGTCCCATGCTGGTGGAGTTTACTAACTTTGGCATAATCAACAAGCTGTCCACGTACCCAGTCTCAGGGTAAAATGTTCAATCGGCCTCCGTGCCCCCAACCTCAGAGGAGGCTTCATTCATAAGAGCTTCTCTCTGCCCTCCTCCTAACCTGTCCTTTCCCCTTCCACCTTCAGTCTCTGTATTTTCACCAGCTTCCTCATCCTGCTTCAATCCTCTGACAGTTGCTTGAATATCTGTAAACATTTACCTTCATGGAGCCCCTACGACATTTTTATTAGCTTGATTGTCATGTGATAGTGTTGAAAGTCCTCCTAGTTCTGAAGGAGACTGAAAAGATACAGAAATCAGAAACAATGCAAGTCAAAAATTCAACAAATTTTCCATATCTCTGTTCCTCTCTTTGATCAGATGCCCCTCAAAACCACTGCTTAGAGGGATATGCTAGCTTTGAGAGAATGTGAGAAAGAGACAGAGGGAGGGAGAGAGAGTCTGTGTGTGCCTGTGTAGGAATTGAATTAACTGGAACTTGTCTAATTAAAATGGTCAATTAATTAGAATTTTTCTGCACCTGAATTTTAGGAAAAATGAAAAGGAAGTGGGGAATTCACAATATTAAACTCCTCTGCCAGACTTCTGCATGCAATATTTGGGTTAATCTCACATTTACCCTGCCAGGTAGGTTTTTCTAAGCCCACTCTACCAAGAAGGAAACTGAAGCTCAAAGAGTTTAAAACAGAAGCCAGCAAATAATGGCTCACAGCCAAACCTGCTCCATACTTGCTTTTGTAAGAAAGATATATTAGAACTCAATGCTATACTATTTACAGTAGCCAGGACATGGAAGCAACTTAGATGTCCATCTACAGATGAATGGATAAAGAAGTTATACAGTAGAATATTCACTTCAGTTCAGTCGCTCAGTCGTGTCCGACTCTTTGTGACTCCATGAACTGCAGCATGCCAGGCCTCCCTGTCCATCACCAATTCCTGGAGTTCACTCAAATTCACGGCCATCGAGTCGGTGATGCCATCCAGCCATCTCATCCTTTGTCGTCCCCTTCTCCTCCTGCCCCCAATCCCTCCCAGCATCAGAGTCTTTTCCAATGAGTCAACTCTTCGCATGAGATGGCCAAAGTACTGGAGTTTCAGCTTTAGCATCAGTCCTTCCAAAGAACAACCAGGGCTTATCTCCTTTAGAATGGACTGGTTGGACCTCCTTGCAGTCCATGGGACTCTCAAGAGTCTTCTCCAACACCACAGTTCAAAAGCATCAATTCTTCGGCACTCAGCTTTCTTCACAGTCCAACTCTCACATCCATACATGACCACTGGAAGCACCATAGCCTTGACTAGACGGACCTTTGTTGGCAAAGTAATGTCTCTGCTTTTGAATATGCTATGTAGGTTGGTCATAACTTTATTACTCACCCATAAAAAGGAATTAATCTGAATCAGTTGAACTGAGATGGATGAAACTAGAGCCTGTTATATAGAGTGAAGAAAGTCAGAGAAAAGCAAATATTGTATATTAGTGCATGTACATGGAATCTAGAAAAATGGTATTTTTCAGGGACGGAATAGAGACACAAACACAGAGAGCAGACTTGTGGACACGGCAAGGGGAGGAGAGGGTGGACCCAGCTGAGAGAGTAACACTGAAACATACGCATTACTGTATGTAGAACAGATAACTGGAGGGAAGTTGCTGTACAACACAAAGAGTTCAACCTGGTGCTCTGTGACAACCTTAGAGGGGTGGGATCGGGGGTGGGGCAGAGTTCAAGATGGAGGGGACACGTGTATTCTTGTGGCTGATTCATGTTGTTGTATGGCAGAAACAAACACAACACTGGAAAGCAATTATCTTCCGATTAAAAATAAATTAAAAAAAAAGAACATGTATAATATCATATAAGAAACGAATCGCCAGTCCAGGTTCCATACAGGATGCTTGGGGCTGGTGCACTGGGATGACCTGGAGGGATGGTACGGGGAGGGAGGTGAGAGGGGAGTTCAGGATGGGGAACACATGTATGCCCATGGCGGATTCATGTTGATGTGTGGCAGAACCAATACAGTATTGTAAAGTAATTAACCTCCAATCAAAATAAATCAATTTAAATTAAAAAAATAAATAAATAAATAAAGAACTCGATGCTACTTGTAAGTTTGGGTACCTCCTTCATGTTACCATAGCATAGTTGGGTAGTTGCTCCAGAGATAGACTGGCCTAGAAAGCCTTAGTGATGATCTGGAGTTTTGCTGAACAAGTTTTATCCACCTCTTGTTTCAATAGAATCACTGTTGTCACCAAATAATATGTGATATAGAGGATTTGACCTTTAACCTTTACCTTTCTGGTTCCAGACCCCAGTGAATTTTGAGACAAGAGGCAAGAAAATACAGTGATGTCAGGATTCTTCATTGACGAATCATAGTTGCAAATAACTATTTTATTTATAAAAAAGAAAAAATACACTGGAATGTTCTGAGGTCAATTTTAGAATTAACGTGATCTTTTCAATTCCTAAGTCTGTCCTGGAATTCAGGGATGACAGAGAAGAACTACACAATCTTCACAATTATACATATGTCCCTATTCTGATGAAGGCAAAAATTGGGTCAGGACAGTGCTTTTCAAACTTTAATGTGCACACAAACTACCCAGAGTTTCTTGTTAAAATGCAGACTGTGATTCAGTGGTTCTGGGCCGGTGCTGAGAACCTGCATTCATAACAATTTCTTAGCTAATGATTATGCCGCTGGTCCTGACATCACACCCTGAATGGAAAGGGTTAATACACGAATGTCAAAATTCTCAACCAGAATGTTTTTTGGGTCAAACCTAAATGACTCAGAAAAATCAAATAACCTCTACATTTTCCCATAATCATCGGCTTAGTAGGCATTTGATGAAAAGTGACAGATTCAGGTTAGTGTACGTCACTGGTTCTCAACGTGTGGTCCCAGGGTAGAGCAGCATCAGCAGCCTTTAGACACACCTGTGTCCTGTGTTCTGCCAGCCCTTCCAGGTGATTCTGTTATACCAACCCCTTCTGGTGATTCTGATGTGTGCTAAAGCTTGGGAGCCACTGGTTTATGCTATGGATAATTAATCAGGGTTTGTTTGTTGGTTTATTCTCTGAACATCCTGTAAATCTATTTAATATGTTCAGTCTTTGTTTATATAGAGTACATCAGTAGAGGAGATAGGAAAATACTGAAGTGGGGAGAAACACATTCTGACATGATTGCATGCCTTCTCCTGGTGAAGGCTACAGATATTCCCTAGCATGGTTATTTTTTTTTATATCAGTTGACATGCCTATATCAAAGGGTCTTATTTGGTAAGTAGTCTGCTCTGTATGCCTGCCCCACGTTCATCTAAGATGAAATGTGGCCCCGATGCATCTCAGGAAAAGACCTGGGAGGGCAGGGGAAGGTGCTTTGGATCTTTTGGAGTTCTTTTTCAGTGTCTTATTATTCATTCTTCTAGTACCATGGTGCTGTCTTTTAGATAACTCTCTGAGGATTTTAAAAATGATCGTTTCATGGAATTAGGAGAATAGCCTTAATCATACAAGTTGGACACTCAGGCACATATCACATGTGCCACCTGAGGTGACCTCAGATCATTGGTGAAGCTTTTGGCCACACAGTTACCACTTTGGGAATCAACAGGTCTGTTTGCATCCTCCCCTCGCCCTGGCTTTTGCCTGTGTTAATTCCAGTGTGAGTGATGCTACAGGGCCACTGAGGACTCGTGTGCACGGCCATAGAGTGTGGGGAATCTAATGCCCCGTGGAACGAGCCTTTGACCCATGGTATAGGCAGAAGCCAGCAGGTAAATCTACACGCACACTAATCAAATGCTGTGAGACACAGTGTCACACAGGGTCCTTTCAGGATCAAGCGGATGACAGGGACATGAGGCCAGAGGCAGCCAGCTCAGCAGTGCCCCCTTTTTCCCCTCTCATGCCCTCTTTTCCCTCACTTTGCTTTCCTGGGTTTTCAGTTTCTAAGCAAACCAAAGCACATTCACCATTGCCTGGTGTCTGCTTCCTCTGAAACTCAGGTGAAGGTGCATATTATACAAGGACAGAGATCAGAAACTACTTGGTTGACTCATCTCACACCATTGTCAGTGGAAATTCTAGCTTGTGGAGGACTTTTAAAAAAATGGCCTGGAAGCTTAGGTGATGGCAATCAGATTACTTAGGGTGGATGCAAAGAGCTCCTTGGGCATGGAGGGTCAGTAGGGTTGTGGCAAAGTACAGAAGTTACTCAAACAGGGTCATTGTGTGGGGGGAAAGTCCACATTACTGCCTGAGCTTCAGAAACACCTTCAGAGGAAGGCCCCAACCCCTGCCCAGAATCTCCCGGAGTGGCTATTAAATGCTGACTGTATTTTACAGCTCCAAGTAGTATTCTGGTGGGCAAGTAGGGCTGTAAGTCATTTTGCCTAAAAATGCACATTGGAGTGAAGAGATGTTGTTCTGAATATATGGCTATTTCCCTTAATTGTCTCAGGACCTTGGATAAGTGATTTACATTTTGTGAACATCAGTTTCCTCATTGCTAAAATGGGGATGATGGTAATACCAATGTCAAAAAATTGTGATGCTTTAATTAGCTCATCAAGCACCTGGTACAAAGTATGTGCTCAACAATGGTTATTTCCTGGCCCCACTCCCTCCTTTCTTTTCAATGTTCCCACACTGAGCTCATCCTGAGTCCTCTCTAGCCATGCTCCACCACCTGAACCCCTGTGGCTCATACCTGGCTCCTCATCTTACATCCTTCCTTCCTTGCTGCCCCTCACTGCCTGGAATTCCCATTCTCCAGGTCTACCTGGATTATGGGTTTCCCTGGTGGCTCAGTGGTAAAGAATTCGCCTGCAATGCAGGAGACACCAGTTCGATCCCTGGGTCGGGAAGATACCCTGGAGAAGGAAATGGCACTCCAGTATTCTTGTCTGGAGAACTCTCTAGACAGAGGAGCCTGGTGGATTACAGTCCCAAGGGTTGCAAAGACTCAGACAGGACTGAGCCATTGAATAGTGACAACAACCTAGATTGCACTTCTCCTGGGCGATCCACCTACATCCGGCCCTATCAATAAAGCTTTCTTTACCACTTAATATTGCAGTTCTGTCTCCACCGCTGAACTTTCTGGTACTCATTGTCTTGTCCACTAAACTTTGATTCCTTTGCCTCCTTGTTGTAACTTTGCATATCCTGAGTTATCATCTGAGGAGATCATACTGTTTGGAGGAAAGGACCGTGAACCAGACTTCCCAAGACACTTCAGAGGCAGGCACTTCCAAGTATGCCTGCTAGTTTTGGTTGGAGTGGCTATTTTTCTTTTCCTGGAGAAAATTGAGTGAGTATGAGAAAAATGCTACCAATTACCTACTCCCAGCCTCCAATCCTGAATCCAGCCAAACTGCTTAACAACAGAAAAGTGTCTGTTTTTCCCAGTTTGGTTTAATGATTTTCCTGTAGATCCACATCTCTTTCTATCACAAAGAAATCACTTTATCCTGCTGGGTAATTAATACAAATGTACAGTATGGCAAACACATTCCTGTAGACTGCTTATTTTGCTGGTAAATTACAGGAAATCCTATACAGTACACCTGGGACACCCTGCAGTTTGAAATTAGAATATAAAGTGCCTCCCCATTCCTCCTACTTGGCCAGGATACTGGTCTGATTGTGAAAATCTTTCTAGTTAGACATGTAATAAACTGGGATGATGGCAAATTCATTTACTTCCCTTTAGCTGAAAATTAATAAAGATTTTAATTCAAAGCATAAAAAAAACCTCACCACCCTGTTTACAGCCCCCTGAGTTACAAGAGGGGATGTGATATGGTGTTGGCTCCCAGTTGTGAATTCATTCAGAAAACATATGCCACATACAAATTTGTAACCAAATCCTTAGAGTTTAAGGTATTTGCCAGTAAAACTCCTTGGCCAAGCTTTAGTTCTGTGTGATGTCACTTCTATACGAGCCCTGTGATAGCATTAAACTGGTCACAGCTGTTTCTGATTGAAGCTCTAGAGCCCTCTTACAGGCAGGCTGTACCTCCTCCCTGCCCCTTCCCTCCTTCGTCCAGAGTGGCTTTCTTTAACAAAAGGACTCCTTTATGAACATGGCCACTGGGCTCTAGCTGGTTATTCTCACAGAAAGTTTGTAGTGACTTGGTTTGGCCTTGGAATGGTTTTATATACCCACATGCGGGGAGCGTGCAAGGCATGCGCACACGCGCACGCGCGCACACACACGGTCCGGAAAGGCTTTCTTCTTGATAATTGGTGTGTAAATCTTCCCTAGGCCTGTGTACTGAAGTACAAAGCAAACACCTTGGCATCTTCCTTTCTAGAAAGAACAGTCCAGGTCAGGGCAAACAGTCTTCAAGAAATACCAAACCTTGTCTCTTCTTGGAAGGAGAGGGTGTGCCATCCAGTTGGGTGGTGTACACTTATCTGAAATTTACTCCACCTTCCTGCTACTTAGTATATCCTAGTTCAAGAGGGGTCCATAGAGTGTTTCTTAAAGGGCCAGATAGTAAATAGGCTAGGCTTCAGGCCACATACTCTGTCACAACTACACACTTCTGCCATGGTAGTGGGAAGAATCTGCCCTGGATAATTCGTAAGTGTCTAACAAAGACTTATTTACAAAAATGGTACATTTGGCCCATTGGCCTAGTTAGTCTTCTGGCCCTGCTCTGCTCAGAGTGTGGTGGCTGGGTGCCAGTTCAAAACTGTTCAGAAGTGTTCCCTGACACAATAAGTGCAGAAACTGAAGGGAATGCTTAGCCACTTTTAAAGCAACTTGATGCTGCCACAGCAGTTGAGTGCATGAGCAGTGCCTTTCTTTCCCTGAAGGAGCAGGGCTGTTGACCTTATGTTGGAGTTTCTACAGTTGGTGAAGCCATGTGCCAATCATGCCCAGTAGGACACATAAAAGACAATGATGGATATAAAAAGATAAGTCAATAAAAGTGATGGATGTGTTGCTTCCTGCAGAAAGAGAGGCTGTTTTCACAGGCACCAAGAGGGATTCAGGGTTCCAATCCCACCATCTTGCTCCACTAGCTTCTCTTGGGAAGGGAAGAGAAGGGAGAAGAGTAGGGAGTCTCTACTCTGCCTGCTGGAGACCATGCCACACAGAATCTCCATCTGCCTTGGAGGTCTTTTAGAAACAAGGATGCTGTGCTTCTGTCTCTGGGAAAGGAGCCCAGTAGCATCAGTTCTCATATATCATGGGGAAGATTAGATTTTTTTTCTATTTTGGTCTTGTGGGGAAAATTACTGGTTAGCACAGACACACAGGGAATGGTGAAGGATGTGGGAGTGGATGAACCTGGAGAAAAAGAGCGTCTTGCTGCTTGAAACCACCCTGTGTTCCGTTTTGTCTCTCTTCTTGCTCTCCATCCAACTTCCCTCCAGTAAAGCCACCTTGCCAGCCAGGCCTCTTTTATAGGGTGCTATTCACAGGGTTGGCCTCACAGTTTGTAAACACATAGAAACTTATCTGGGATCTAAGGTTGAAGTCTTCAAAATCCAAAGAAAACTTTGGAAACTTACGGTTGTTAAGGAAAAGTATCAAATGCCAATTTTTGATGGGTTGGGAGCATTTTAAGATACTAGTGCCACTGAGCTCCAATCCTTAAAAGCCATGATGTCACTGTAGAGGAATATGATGTCAGGCTATAAAAAGATCAGAGAGCTTTTGAAAAATTCCTAGGCCATGTTGGGAAGTTTATATGCAATCCTGAACAGAAAATACAGTGTTCTTTTTCTTCTTCCCTCCACCTCCTTCACAAGTACCCCTGCCAAGAGCATGAAGGTGAGGCAAGCACTGCCCGGGAATATAGCTGGCTTTTATTACGAGAACTTGTTCGTTCTTTAAGAGTTGCAGTAAAACTTTTTTAAAAAGTTCCTTGACTTAACTACTACACGAAGTATTAAATGGTCAGCACTTATGTTTACTTTCCATGAAGTGGGAGAGCTGATTTTCCTTGTTTTGGCTCATAGTTCTGGATAACATGACAATTATTTGCGTATTTTCACTTAAGACTCTGGAATTCTTGTCCTAGCTCTCATTAAAGACATTGTGCTTCTCTCTGCCTCTCTCTCCAAGGACTCAGTACTAATAATGCTTTTTAAATAATTTATATTGATACACTTTCAAAGACAATGATCTCACATTCTGATGGTAAACTATTGGATAAATCATCTGTCAAGAATGATTAAGGGCCCTGATAAACTGATTTATGAGGAAAGATTAAAAGAATTAATGTGTAGAGCTTGGCTAAGCAGAGACCAGGGGGAAGCTGATAGGCATCTGCTAAAATCAGGAAGGCATGGAACTGGAGGAGAGGGGAAAATTAGCTCACCTGAAACTGGGCTCTAACTGAGAGTGATGAGAAGAAATTCAGAAGAGGAGGATGTGAGATGGGTATCATGGAAGTCTTTCCAACATCAAGATCCATTAGATGGTGGGCTCAGCTCTCTGGAGAATTGGGGAAGGTCTCTCCCTTCCTCTGAAACATGAACAGTTGGCTGGGGAGCAGCTCTCTTTTGTTCAGTTCTTGTTTCAGAGGGTGGTCATTCCCATGCCTTGAATCTTCACAAAATAATGTATAACAATAGCAAAGAAAACAAATGAGGAAGTTGAGTTGCTGGTGAGCCTGGGGCCCATACCTATTGATTTTCCCAGTCCTCTTATTAAGAGATTATCCCCTTTCCAAGTATCCCAAAGCCTAGTAGATACACAGTGAGTTAAGTGACAAAATTAAATAATAAAGATAAAGGCAAAGGAAGAAAATACCCACTTTTCATACTGATTTGGGAGACATAAAGTACTCTGAACATTATTAGTGAAAGGAATCCCACTGAAAAAAAATAAACAATGTTAACAAGTCACTGTATATCATTTTGTACTATCATTTATGCATTTATTTGGAAAAGACCCTGATGCTGGGAAAGATTGAAGGTAAAAGGAGAAGAGAGCAGCACAGGATGAAATGGTTGGATAGCATCACCAATTCAACGGACATGAACTTGGGCAAACTCTGGGAGATAGTGAGGGACAGGGAAAACTGGCATGATGCAGTCCATGGGGTTGCAAAGACTCAGACATGACTTAGCGACTGAACAACAGCAATGCATTCAATAATTTTTACTACTCTTGTTTTAAATTACTTCAAGTTTGGGGCACTTATATTGGGTTGGGCAAAAAATTCATTTGGGTTTTCCCATAAGATGTTGCAGAAAAATAGGAACAAACTTTTTGGCCAACACAATGCTTTCTACCACACTGCATGTTTGATCCAGAGAAGGTAATGGCACCCCACTCCAGCACTCTTGCCTGGAAAACCCCATGGACAGAGGAGCCTGGTGGGCTGCAGTCCATGGGGTTGCTAAGAGTCGGACACGACTGAGCGACTTCACTTTCACTTTTCACTTTCATGCATTGGAGAAGGAAATGGCAACCCACTCCAGTGTTCTTGCCTGGAGAATCCCAGGGACGGGGGAGCCTGGTGGGCTTCCGTCTATGGGGTCGCTCAGAGTCGGACATGACTGAGGCAACTTAGCAGCAGCAGCAGCAGCAGGTTTGATCACTCCAAGCACAAGCAGAGTATGATGCTAAGGCTCAGGTGGTTTCGTTCCCCCAACTAAGCAGAGCTCTTGGTAAATGGTGGGATTGTAACTGACCCACTGTGTAAATCTGGGCCAGAGTCTGTTTACCTTATTTGCATATGAGAGAGGTGAGGCCGCAAGATTTTAAAATAACATTTCTTTGATATTTATTATTTTCTTCTTTTTTTCTGCCCACTGAGTACAAATAGGGAATTATAAAGGGCAGATGGGGCTATGAAAGTGAGAGATTAAAAGAGAATGATAGTGAAGGGAAAAAAAAAGAACAGAGAGAGGAAATAAAACTGATTTCAAGGGATTTACAATCTGGTTAATAATCCTCTCAAATCCCTAAGTTTCATATGTATTTTCCCTCTGAAACACAGTATCAGCATAAGGCTAATATTAATTTGAATGTCTTTTAGCAGCAGATAAAATATCCTAAAATTGTGATGTTATTTAAACAAGGTCAAGAGAAAGAAGGGCTCATAGTGATATGACAAGTCACTTTGAGAAAAATAAGATTATGTAGGTGAGAAAAGATCATATCCAGTTAGGAAAGAAACTAAATTTTCTGAATTTTGTATTGCTGCCCATGCAAATAAAAAGCTCAGAGAACACCATGGTGAGGACTAATACTTGGCAGATTTCACCTGACCTATATATGAAACAAACACATTTTCTGATATACTGATTTTTTTCAGCATGAATTCAAACCTCTGCTATTACAAATGAAACTAGTTGTTCTCCTTAAAAGTCATTATGTAAATTTCAGTTACTGGATATTTAAGTACATTGTTGAAATGTTAAACTTTCAAAGAAAACCTTGGTATCATGAAGACATAACCTAAAAGTTCTTTGTTAGACCTCCATAAAATGTTGGAAACAGTATCTAAATTGAAAATGCTATGTTCCTTTACCCAATATATTATCCCCTCATGTTGTATGGAATATGTAATCAGTCATCAAAGAGAGAATGCCAAGCTGTACTTCATTTTTGTGTGTTAATACTAATAGAAATGGAGAAACTAGCCCTGCTCCCCTCCCTCGTCAGCTCCAGCTGACTTTTTTGCATCTCCCTTCCACATATACATGCCTGTAATAAAAGAAAACCAAAAACAGATTTGAATCTTGTCTCTAGATTTTCTGGGTTTTCAATTTTGTTTTCCTCTGCTGTTTGTCACTTTTGTGGATGTTTTGTGGGTAAGAATGTGTGTGTGTGTGTGTGGTTTAATTATATGAAAATTATACTGGGGGTTCAGTAACCAGTGGCTTGAAAATTAACTGAATTATGAAAGCTGAAATGTTGCTCATAGCATCAGTTAATGACAAGGTCGCCGCCACTGTCATATTCAAAAGAAATGTCACACTTGAATGGGGCTGAGACGGCTGTGTTGTCCCAGGGTCCCAGGTAGAGACAATGAAACAAGGGCTCCTAGCATACTGTTTCATCCCATATTTGAATCTAATGCATTCTTCTTTCAGTTCATTTTGGTTCTGCTGGGTTCCCATAACATATGGAGTCCCAAGGTATTCTGCTCTAACATGGAAACTTTTGGGGCTGGGAATAACAGATCATGAATAGATTGGAAATTCTCTCTAAATGCCCCCTTGGGTGGTTGATGTAAAGGCTCATTGTGTATTGCTTCTATCTTTTGCAAAAATCAAATATGTCTAGAATTATTTGAGTCCGACAGACTCTATTAGGGATCTGAATGCCAGCATACCCCATACACTACCACATAAATGATGACAGATGTATGCCCCTAGTATCTCCTCCTATCTCCCCAGCTCTGGGCAACTGTAGTTAATTGAAAAAGAGGAAAGAGGAAATTGAGTTTGGGATGGAGTCAGTTGGAGATGAAGGGAAAATCCAAATAAAAGACTTTGATGTTAAGCCTGTCCCAAACCAGTTGGCAGAGTTGACATAAGTACTACGTGGGGGCTGCAAGAGCAATGATTCTGCAGAGCAGTGAGCCAGAGAAGGAACATGACTGACGGGTGGCTTAACCCCCAAGGAGATGAAGTGCATCTCAGCTTCTTTGACTCCAGTGAACCCCCAAGAATCGGAACGGGGGTTCAGCACAGCAGGATGCCGGTGGCTGTCCTGTCACCCCAAATATTACAACCTCCTCCTCCTCCAGCAGAAATACATTGAATCCGCTATTGTACACACATTGTTTGTTTTCTCTCCCTTTCTCTCAGAAGAGTTACCTAAGACATAAGCCTGGAATACATAAATGTGACTATACTTTTCTTCTTTCAGTTTCTTTCTTTCCCACCTGGAGTCCAGATTCAATGCATCACTTTAAGGGTCTTCAAAGGAAAAAAAAAAAGGACTAACAGCTACTGTTATCCTGTCACTGTGTAAAGTCCTTTACTTATAACATCTAATTTAATCTTCACAATAGCCCAGTGAGGTTAATAACACCAGGATTTTAGAGATGAGAAAATCAAAACTTGGAGAGGAAAAGGAAGTAGTCAAAGACTGGCCAGTTAGAAAGCAGCTCAACCTGATATGGTCACAAGTCTGTCGGAAGCCAGAGTGTGTACATGAGCCCACTTGCAAGCTGCTTCTAAGCAAATGGGGTCCATAGCTAGCATAATCTCAATTGCTGCTCTGCCCAGGACAGAACTACTTTATACTTGTGTCCCAGTTTCCCACTCGCTTGACATCTGCCCTGGGCAAGAGTTTCCTGGTTGGCTGATGTGTTCATGCTGCACTGCACAGACCACAGCTCACTGGTGTATGTTGCTTAGTCACTCAGTTATGTCCAACTCTTTCTGACTCTTTGGACTGTAGCCCAGCAGGCTCCTCTGTCCATGAAATTTTTCAGGCAAGAATACCCGAATGGGTTGCCATTTCCTTTTCCAGGGATCTTCCCAACCCAGGGATCGAACCCACATCTCCTGTGTCTCCTGCATTGCAGATGGATTCTTTACCCGCTGAGCCATTAGGGAAGACCCTCACTGGTATGCTGACCAGGCTTATTCCACTGTGGTTCCAGTAGAATAGAGCTTCAGCTATCACCCCAGGTGCCCAGGTCAGTGACAGTGGCAGTCAGAAAGGTGGGATACCTGTCCCAGGCTGAGTGCTGAGTGCCCTCAAGACAACAGGAGGTGTGTAACATCTTTCTCTTCTCCATGTGTTTATTAGCTCAACTTCTCTAGAAATCAGAGAAGGTAAAAAAAGGGAGCAGGGAACCTTTAGTTGAAACTTAATCAATAATTCTGTCTAATTAAATGACTAAATAGTACACTGCAATTTTCTCTGATTATTCATCCTGAAACAATAACAAGCTGGGGAAGGATATTACTCAATGTTTATAGTAAGCAGAATGAGAGAAGTTGCAAGGAACATTTTTGCAACTCAATCTAAGGGAGAAAAATGTATAGACCACTAAAGAAGATCTGTCTCAACCTTTGGGCATGAAATAAGAAAAGTATGGGATATACATATTGCTGAAGAAATGTAGCTCCAGGAAAGAAAGGAAAAAAATATTGACCAGAAATTCCATAAGTCTAATTCTAATGATACCAGTGTCATGGTAATCCTGCAGATATGAGTGACCCTCTAGGACAATCATCCTGTGTGTGCTGTCCCAGAGACATAGGAGGCTTTGATCTAGTGGTCCCACTGCTCAACAAAAGACCTCCAAGTTTACCATTTTAAGGAGTGAGAGAAAGGCAAGGCTGCCCACTGACTCAGCGTGGAAGTGAAATGCATCACTTCCTCCACAGTTCATTGGTCAAAATTTGTCATGTGGTCCTGTCTAATAGCCAGAGTGCTGAGAACTAGTTATCCATGTGCTAAGATATTAGTAAGCCTATTTAATAGCTATTACACATTCTAAAAGTCAGCTTGTATTGTTATCTTTGATTTTATTGCAGATGAGGAAACTGAGGCTTAAAAAATAAGTAAAGTAACTTGCCCAAGACCACACAACATTGTTGTTGTTCAGTCACTAAGTCATATGTTACTTTGTGAACCCACAGACTGCAGCACACCAGGCTTCCCTGTCCTTCACCATCTCACAGAGTTTGCTCAAACTCATGTCCATTGAGTCAGTGATGAGTCAGAGATCAACCATCTCATTCTCTGTCACCCCTTTCTCCTGCACTCAATCTTTCCCAGCATCAGGTTTTTTTCCAGTGAGTCAGCTCTTCACGTCAGGTGGCCAAAGTATTGCACACACACAACATAGCCAAGCTTTTAATCCAGACTCTCCACCTCTCTCTTTCTTGGTATCACCAGATCTCATTTTTACCACGGGATCTGTGTAACAAGCTCCTTTATACACATCCCCACTTCCCGCCCCCTCCCCCACCCATGAAGGAACTGTTTAGAGAAGAGACCAAAACATCTCATAGAAGGAATAGTTTCCACAATCCTTTTCCTCCTTTGTAGGCTATACCCCCTTTACTTTTCACCAACACTTAATGCACACTGACCTTAAAAGAGAGAAGAAAAATATCTACTCCCCCCCGCCCCAGCCCACAACAAGCGCAGACTAGTGATGCCCTTCTGCTGTTTTGCAGAATAGAGAGAAAACAATGGGTCTCTGTATAGAGTTCTAAGTCTTTTATCTTTCTACAGATTCAACCACAGTATTGATTCTTTATTGACCTAAACTGTCCTAAGCATGGCTGTGGTTTTTTCTCATATAGTGTATGGGGGAGTTAAGGCAGATACTACTTTAATATTGATTTTTGTGAAAAGGTGCAGGAAAGAGGGCAATTTGTGTCTGCAGTAGCTCTTCACTATAAAAGATACCATTGTTAGGAGCTTATAGCATTATATCAAGGGTCTTAATCTGTAGCAATCTTTTTTTACAACTTAGAAATAGGCTTGGGCAAATGTGTTATTGGTGTTAATGATATTTTGAAGTGAAGCAAATTTGTCAGCCTTTCTAAGTAAACTGCTCAACTTAACTATTTGAGGACTTGACAGGTTGACTCTGAGTGTGCAGAAATCCTACAGTTTATTTATTTATTTGAAAGTCCTTTGGAAAGAACATTTTGTGATATAAACAATGACAACAATGTTGTTCAGTGAGTCTTTGAAAAATGAGGATTATTGTCTAGGGTTGAAATAAGCTATCCATCTCTCTCTATGAGAACAGATCTTCTTATTTTAAAAATCACAGTGTTCTGGGTTCTGGAGTTTTGTGTTTGAGAAGAGAGGAGGGGGGAAAAAATCACTCAAGAGAAGGCAATTTTATTGGCCAGAGTAGAATAATCATTGGACTTGTGGGTAGAGTTTTCATATTTTTGAATGAATAAGTATTTTTAGAAACAGATTCTGTTGTTCGATACAAAAGCTTCTGAAAATGTTTCCAAAAAGCCCCAAGAGATGATGGCTTTTCTGAATATGACCAGCTTAATTTGTTTCATTTTTAGCAAGTGCACTAAAAATGGACATTACTCTCGAAGGCTAGGGAGTTTTTCAGCCACTACAAGGTGGTTTTATTGAGGTTATTTTCTTCCCTTCACATGGGGACAGCCAAAACATCAGTGAGAAATATTTATTATATGTCTCCTGTACACAGAACATTCCCGAGGACACTGGCCATAGAGGAATACAAGAGAGTGATGATTTAGAGCCATGACCCCAGTAATGATGACCAGTGACCGGTATTTTATTCCAAGGCACTAAGCTCTTGGCGGATGTGGCAAGACTCCTGTTAACTTATTTTTAAAATCTTAAAGGGTGGGGTCCTCCCTCAGCCACTGGGTAAATGTTCTATGACAGCTCCCAAGGTTAGAAAGATCTAGTACTTCTCAAGATGCTGCAAACTGCCATCCTTATAGGAGTCTATACACTGTTTAATGATATTAAAATGATGACTTCCGTTGATGAATGCTGTGTAAGGGAGCCTTAGCACTCTTGCTACTGGGGAAAATTCATCTCTTGGGTCTGATTCTTGCAGGCAGATGCCAAGATGTATCAAATATTCAAATTATCACGTCCTTGTAACACCTGGTTTGTGTTTAAAACCCCAAGAAATTCCAAAATAACACCTGCTCTTCAGATCATTAGTTGATATTTTAAACGTTTTTCTTTTATCTAATGCTGTTGTCTAGAAATGTATAGTATTGGGACTCCATTGGGCTGCCTTATATATATTAAAATATCTTAGTGCCTCTACAGGTTATATAAGAAGTCCAGAACAGGGACCATTCCAGAAGGAATAGAAGGACTGGTGATTTGATAACCCCCTTAATCATCTTTTCTTTCTTCCATTTCATTTTAAATCCCATATTGAGTTACCTGACAAAATTTTTAAATGTGCAAAAAAACAAGTCCCATATTGATCGACTCTTTGACAAAAGAGTAAATTATACTTACAGTTCATAAATATATTGCCTAGCAAACACATGTACAGACACCACAGACACACACACACATAGATACACACCCCTTCACACATTATGCCGCTTGAAAGCTGAACAGCCTTGAAAATAAACAGGCTCATGGGCCAGGCTCTTAAAGAAATCAGACTCGAAGATACAGTAAGTTTTTATATCCTTTTCTGCTACCCACAATTCTCTTTTTAAAAAGCATTTACTAAAATTCCTACTTTGGGGGAATTTGGACTGTCAAGTTGAGGAAAGTGAAAGTGAAGTCGCTCAGTCGTGTCCGACTCTTTGCGACCCCATGGACACCAGGCTCCTCCGTCCATGGGATTTTCTAGGCAAGAGTACTGGAGTGGGTTGCCATTTTCTTCTCCAGAGAATCTTCCTGACCCAGGGATTGAACCCAGGTCTCCTGCGTTGTAGACAGACGCTTTACTGTCTGAGCCACCAGGGAAGTCAAGTAGAAGCCAACTCTTATGGCTTCAATGCTAAGGTGAACTGGAAGCATTGAATGGCCAGCTGGGGAGATCTCCATCTCTGTTGAATTTCTGAGCTTAGGAAGTGAGGGGAAGGGTGATGGAACAAATACAAATTTTTGGTATGTCTTGTTCAAATGAAGTCTAACTGTGATCTCAGTGAATAAATGGTGTGCCTTTCTCCCAAAAGTTTGGACAGCAGTGGAATAACTGGAGCCTGAGAATCAGTGACAGGAGGCTGTCACCAGGATCCAAAAACATAAAATTTGAAGCTCAGGGATATTCAGGCCTGCAAGCTTCCTTTAAAAAATCCATGTTCCTCCATTGCACAGATTCTTGTTTTATAAATAAATGTTTAATAGCAGTATCATGATATTAAATAGAAGTAACTTTTTTTTTGCAAATATCTGCATTTGATTTTAGGAAAGTTATTTAAATGAAGAAAAGAACACTGTTCTGAGAGCCAAAGATAAATTTTAAAAGAGAAAGTTTATACCAAACTCATTTATGAATTTAGTTGATTAAATAAAACATTGGTAAAACAGAGTACACCATTACCAGGTGAGATTTATTCTAAAAATGTAGGGATATTTCAGGTTTTTTCAGTGTACTATAGACATTAATAGAAAAATCAGAATCATCATAATAGATGACAGTAAAACATTCGGTAAAATTTAAAATTCATTCACTGTGTATATTCTTAACAATACCCATCAAGGGAATGGGGGCAAGAGATGAAGAGTAATCTTGCCTCTTACAGTATATTTTGAAATCTTAGGAAGCATTATTGGTTATCACAATGATCTTGGCCAAGGCTTCTAGGTAACGCAAAATGAACTCCCCTCTCTCCTACAAAACCTTAAAATTCCCTACAACAACTGCCTGTAAGTCTGCAACTAATCCCACCTAGAACAAATTCTAGTTTAACACTTACATATTTGGCACAATTTCAACATACACTGACTTTTTCCAGAGTGTTACCACCCTGTAAGTCAAAGGAGAGCATACTTTGTTTCACTGGGGGTGATGCCAGCGAATTGTTTGCCGTTTTGGACAGTCACATCACTGACCAGCCTATGGTGTTGGATTCACCACTTAATCCACCTGTACTTCTCTGCCTGCATTTATAGCTATTTGACATGCACTAGTGACTCTATATAATTTCAAACATTTGATTGTCCTATGATAACATATAACAAAATATGTTTTAGGAAAGAATTATTGAGTCTGATAGCATTGGGAACTACTGAAAATACATACATACATATATTAAAAGAGTTCAGCTTATCCGTATACTACCTTAGTTCTGAATAGTTACCCATACTTGATTACTTCTAATTTCTGACTTAACTCTGTTTTTTATTCTTTAGACTAGGTGCTCAACACCCTTTTCCTGGCCGCAACCTGGCTACAGTGCCCTAGTCAACCTTACATAAACTTCTTTCTCAAATGAACCCAACTGTGGTACCAACATCAGTTTGTCTCCACCCTAGAGCTAGAAGAAACGGTGATGCTAGGATTCAACTTGCTCATTTGAAGACAACTAAACACAGAGAGTTTGTTTAAGACTTATCAAAGTTTGTACTGTTTTCATAGAGAACACGAGACAAATAAAACTGTGCCCTGAGAACTAATTCTTCCAATTTACACATAAGGATTGGAGCCCTGTTCAGCAAAGTTACCTTCAAGAGACTTAATGGCTCCTAGGCTTATAAGACTGTACTGTGATATGACTGACATCTTCTTTTTTCAGAAATGCTAATAAGCATAATCGAAAGCTTTGTAGAAGAAAAGTTGACAGTAATCTTCCAAGTTCCATCTAGGACTGAGGAAGTATAGGCTGTTAGGCTTTGAATGTTCAAGTCCTATGAGCAAGATTATCTCTATTAGAGACGGATGAGTCTAGCTAAGCCTCATGCTTCTAACCTCTAGTTCACCTCATTAACTTCCTTGCTCTGAGTCCATGCTTACCATGGTTAGATTTGGTTCTCTAAGGAGGAAATAGGATGGTTACATGGGCAACATCTAGGTTGTCTCATCATTTTTATTGTAAATAAATACATTGGCAATCTTTAAAATTAAAAAAAAAAAATTCTGCTTGTGGTCTTGCTTTTTCAAGTAGCTTGACTGCAGACTACAGAGAGGGAATGTACTAATCATGCTGGTGCAATGACCTCTCTTCCAAGCAACTAGTATTTTCCACCACATTAACATTCTGGTTTTACTCACCAGTTTCTCTGGGGTTAATTTATATCTAGTTGGTTGGCCAAAAAGGTCGCTTGAGTTTTCCATACCAACTTAAGGAAAAATCGAACTCAATATGGGTGCTTGTTCATTAGGCTTCTGATCCTGCAGATCTGAGACAGGTGGTATGAGCAGAAATTTCCCCCCAGAATGTAAACTCCATGTGGGCAGTGATTATTGTTTGTTTTATTCACTGCATTATTCCCAGTGCCTAAGAACATAGGCATATATTTTGCATGGATGCATATTCCTCTGGAGGAGAGAGATGTCTAGCTATTCCTCAGGGGGATACTCCATCCCCACCCCCACACACAGTGTCACCATTGGTGTCAGTCACATCTATTTCCCCACCGTTGTTAACACACCTTGGACTAGGTGTCCTGACTTTGTCTTCCTTCCCTTTATGAGACTATAGCATCAGCAGGAAAGGGAGTGAATATCCCCATGCAGGCTTGTTCAGATTCAGAAATGATAAACAAGGATAGGGCTGAAATGAGTAGTTTTTGTGTGTATGATTTGTCTTCTGGCAGAACTGAAGAATGAGAGGAAAGGGAAGAAAAACAAAGACATTAACAGATGTTTTCTCTTTTATTCATAGTACTTCTATTACCTTTCATACTGTATTTGGCATGTAAAAACATGAATCATTTAGGCTGAACTTTATGAAAGTAAAATTTAGGAAGGAAGATAAAAGGTGGAGTTTGATTTGGTAATATATCATCATCAACAAAATGGTGGGGACCTGGAATAATGACTATGGCTTGAGGAAGGAATGAGAGGATAGATCATTTTTCCTGGAAAACTGAGCCTGAAGGAAAGGAGAGAAGGCTTCCCAGGTCATGCTAGTGGTAAAGAACCCACTTGCCAATACAGGAGACATGAGACAGGATTCGGGATCCAGGGTTCAATCCCTGGATCAGGAAGATCCCGTGGAGGAAGGCATGGCAACCCATTCCAGTATTCTTGGCTGGAGAATCCCATGGACAGAGGAGCCTGGAGAGCTACAGTCCATAGGGTCGCAAAGAGTCGGACATGACTGAAGCGACTTTAGCATGCACATAGCTAGAGGAAAACTTATAGTCAAAAGAGGCTTGTATTTGTTTTTAAGATAGGACATACTTGAGTATATTTGAGCCTCCAGTCTAGACAAAGAGCCGTTAGAGAGTTTCAAATTGACCATACTGTGGAAAGGGACTAATAGATGAATTAAGATTCTGAATGAGATGGTAGAGGAGAATATCCAGAATGAAGACTCTTCCTAAAGAACTGAGAGGTGGTTTCTGAAGACACTTGCCACTTCTGTTATAAATTAGAAATCTCACAAGAACTCTCTTGAAAATACAGATCTTTGACAATATTGCAAAGAAGTTCATACTATAGCTCTGAAGATACCTAGAGTTCAATCTAAAGTTATTCCATAACTTCTCCCAGATACACAGCTGACTCCTACTTGAATTAGTTCATGATATCTAGAGAACTAATAGAGGCAAAATGATACTTTTCTTCCTTCTTTAGAACAACCTTATAAGCAGAATTGTTTTATAATAAGTTACTCTCTTGACATCAGTCCATTGCAGCACGGTGCTTCTGTTTGCTGCAGTATGGTGAGAAGAAAGTCCTTAGACTTGGTTGAAAAAGGGTATGAGCATCATAATAGATGAACCTCTGCCTGCAGAATAATCAGAGATCCCACACAAAACTAACAGAAATCAGAAATGACAGCCAGGTAAGTCTCTCAGGTAAGTCCTTAACAATTTGAGTATATAACCACTTAAGTTCTTTTTTTTTTTAATGACAGATTCTCAATACTTATATGTCAAGGATGGGATGAAGGAAGAGTTCAAACATGTCTACTCAGTGAACATCTCCAATCTGAATATAAATATATAAATACAGGGATGCAAATGTCAATCATCACATAGAAAACTCTCATCAATTCACTCCAGCCAGCTTTTCTGCAAACAAGTTCTCTAACACAGCATCAAAACAAATATTGGCAGGCCTTTAGTTTATGGAGACAGTTATAGCAATAGTCCTTATCCTCAGCATATGTGCCTTTCTGTTAATAGAAATTTATATAAGACTCACTTTGAAAAATCACTTGCCTTCATTCTTTAATGATATAAGTGCTAGCACAAGCATGGACATTTAGGCCACAAAATATATTTTACTCACCTAAAAGGATAGTGGTCATGTATGGATGTGAGAGTTGGACTGTGAAGAAGGCTGAGCGCTGAAGAATTGATGCTTTTGAACTGTGGTGTTGGAGAAGACTCTTGAGAGTCCCTTGGACTGCAAGGAGATCCAACCAGTCTATTCTGAAGGAGATCAGCCCTGGGATTTTTTTGGAAGGAATGATGCTAAAGCTGAAACTCCAGTACTTCGGCCACCTCATGCGAAGAGTTGACTCATTGGAAAAGACTCTGATGCTGGGAGGGACTGGGGGCAGGAGGAGAAGGAGACAATGGAGGATGAGATGGCTGGATGGCGTCACTGACTCGATGGACGTGAGTCTGAGTGAACTCTGGGAGTTGGTAATGGACAGGGAGGACTGGCGTGCTGCAATTCATGGGGTCACAAAGAGTGAGACACAACTGAGTGACTGAACTGAACTGAAAAGGATAGTATTTTAAAAATTTTGAGTAAAAATAGCTTGCTAAAAATAGGTGATTTTACTTTATTTTTTAAATTACAAATATCAGTTTACCATATAAATTAATGAAAATAGAGTAAATCTAGGGAAAGAAAAACATCCATAATACTAACATTCAGAGGCCTAAGATATCTCATTTCCTTCCAGTTTCTCTTCCATGAATTTTGTACATTGTTGATATTATGTTACATAGCAATTTAGTGTTCTGATTTTCTCATATAACATGACAGCATTTCTCTTATTATTCCAATTTTTTCAGAAACATATTTAACAAATGTGAAAGAACCCATTGCATATATTAGAGTGAATTTTACAAAACTGCTTGTTATTTAACCTTTTTATTTTTAGACCTCTTTAATTGGCAATTCATAGAGTTCAGCTTATGTATAAAAGAATTTACCTATCATTTCTCTATTAATGTGATGGATGATTTGGTTGTTTCTTGTTTATTTTCATTATTAAAAACATATGAAATGAGTGTCTTTTTGCATACATCTTTATTAACATATCTGACAATTTCCATAGACTAGATTCTCAGTAGTGATGTAATTTAGATGAGAATAAACATCATATGGTATTTTAACTTCTATTAGAAAAGTCCTTTCTGAAATATTGAGCAAAATTAACTCCAATCAACAAAGTATGAGAAAACCTGTGTATCTACATGCTATCAACACTGAACTTTTTATTCCTTCATTTTATTGGTAAAATGGAATAGAAATACAAACAAAAACCAGAACCAAATAAAAGCCTAGCAACTTGCTTACATTTACCTTTCTTCTTTAATAGTCAAATAAAATATTTCTCCATGTTTGTTAGTCATTTGAATTTTCCCTTTGGGGAATTGCCTTCCTCTTGACTTTGCTTATTTTGTTTTGATAGCTTAGAATTTCCTCTCAAGTTTGTTGTATTTGCAGCCTTTTCCCTCCAGTTGTTTGCCTTTGATTTTTTTTTAATTTGACATAACAAAAAGTTTTATATCTTTTGGTTGACACAAAAATGGTATTTCAAATCAATTTTCAGAAGTTATATATGCATAGTTCTAAGTTCCATTAAAAACAAAACTATCTTTATAGCCCAGTGTTGGATTGCAATAATAACACTGTCATATAGCATAATGGAAAAGCTGAAGCTCCAATACTTTGGCCACCTGATGTTAAGAACTGACTCATTGGAAAAGACCCTGATGCTAGGAAAGATTGAAGGCAGGAGGAGAAGGAGACGACAGAGGATGCGATGGTTGGATGGCATCACCAACTCAATGACATGAGTTTGAGCAAGCTCCGGGAGTTGGTGATAGACAGGGAAGCCTGGTGTCCTGCAGTCCATAGGGTTGCAAAAGGTTGGACACGACTGAACAACTGAACTGAATGGAATTGAAGAGCATAATAGACAATATCATGGGTTTGGATAAAAAAAAGAAAACACAAATTCAACTTAGTCATTTATTAGCTTGTTGACAGTGGACAAATTGCTTAATCACTAAATCTCAATTTTCAAATCTATAAAATGAATGATAAAACAGTATGTAATTTGATGGAATGTTGGGACTTCCCTGGCTTTCCAGTGTTTAAAATCAGAGCTTCCACTGCAGGGGGCACAGGTTCAGTCCCTGGTCAGAGAACTAAGATCTTGCATGCTGCATGGTACAAAAAAATAAAAGAATATCATGAGGGTTAAGATGATGCATGCAGAACACATACCTCAGTGTCCAGTGTATAGTAAACATTCAATGATTGACTTACATTTTTTAAAAGTATATATTTTATGAGCCTTATTCCTCTCATATGACTTATCTGGATCCTGCAGGAATTATATCTCTCTATATAATGATGGAACCAATACAAGACTTTCTAAACCTTAATTTTAATTGAACAGTAGATTATTATTTTGGATAGAGTAGGCAAATAGGTAAGAGCAGTATCCCTCAATATCATACCATTACCATCTTGTGGAAATAAGTAATACAACTGACAAAAAGATTAAAAAGTAAATTAATTTATTATGGAATTTTTTGTGTTCCCTTTTTCATAATACCACACTACCTTATTTCTGCTTCACTATAATTTAGTTAGGAACAGCTGCATAATTGTAGTAACATTAACAGTTTATTGATTTCTAAATACTGTGTATGCCAGTTTCTGTTTTAACACTTTACATGTATGACTCCTTGAATTCTCATAACAATCCCACGAGGTAGATAACTATGACCCCTGTTTTATTAAAAAGGAAATATTCATGGAAAGCTTTACACTGGCAACCTATAGTAGTTTACTTTGGCTACTGTAACAAGGTTTCACAGATTGGGTGACTTAAACAACAGAAATTTATTTATTCACAGTTCTGGAGGGCAGAAGTCAGAGATCAAGGTGCCAGTAAGGTTGATTTCTTTTACACTCTCTCTCCTTGCTTGTAGAGGTTGCCTTCTCCCTGTGTCTTCACATGACCTCTCTGCATGCATCTCTGTCCAAATACACTCTTCCTGTAAGGACACCTTAACTATTGGATTAGAGTCCACATTTATGACCTCATTTAATTTACTTCTCTAAAGACTCCATCTCCAAATGGCAGACTTTTGGAGGGACTGGGGTTGGGACTTCAACATATGATTTATAGGGGATACAACCCAGCCCATAACACTGCCCAAAGTAACAACTTCATAGCCAAGAGTCAAACATGGACACTCAGGCTCTACACTCATATAGTCTCCTTTTTAAACTTTTTATTTTGAAAAATTTCAGACTTAAAAGAAAGTTACAAAAATTGTACAGAGACTTTCCATATATTCTTCCCACAGAGTCTCCTATGTTAACATTTCACCGCATTTATCATTCTCTCTAAATGTTACCATACAATTTATCAAAATAAAGAAATTATCATTAACATAATATGGTTAATCTAACACTTAGACCTAAAGACAATTTTATCAATTGTCCCACTATTCTCCTGTATAAAGAAAGAAAAGTCAAGTTTTCTTATGGTTCAAGATCCAGTGTTGTATTTGTTGTTGTTGTTTTTCATAACCCTAACATTTTCAAGAGTACAGGCCTAATATTCTCGAAAATGTTCCTTAGTTTAAATTTGCTAATATTTCTTGGTAATTAGTTTAAGGTCATGCATTTTGACAGGAATTCCATGAAGAAATACCATTTCATTCTCATGCATCTTATTAGAAGACCCATGGTATTGATTTGTTTTCTTACTTATGATATGAACTTTGATCATTTGTTAAGATACTATCTGCTAGGTTTTCATCTACTATAAATCACTATTTTCCACTTCCAAAATTACTAAATGTTTTGTCGGGAGATAATTTAAACAATACAGATATCCTGTTTCTCACCACAATTTTACATAATAATTTAGCATCTACTGATATTTGTGCCTAAAATAATTATTATACTGATTTTTAAAAATATATATAATTTTTTCTTTATCTGTGAATCACAATTCTACTGTTTAGAAGAAATTTTCCCCACCTCATTTATTTATTAACTTACTTATACCATTTTATGCTCATAGATTCTTTTTTTATTCAATGGGGAATAATCTCTTACTGCCATTATTTACTTTGTTGTTCAAATTGTTCTGGGATGGTCAGTAATGGTGACTTCAAGTTGCTTCTATATCCTTTTGACAGGTCCCTATTGTTCCTTGAGCATGTTCTTAATTTGTAGCACAAAAGATGTTCCAGGATCATCTTGTATTCTGTTTCAGTCCTAGAGTTATCTGTCTCATCAAGGAGTCAGGTTTTCATTTTCTTGAGAACAGAATCTGGGTTCCAGGTGTGCCCACTGTTTCTGAAATGTAATCAGTTCTAAGCCCACTTGACAGAGAACTAGAAAATATGTGTTCGTGTTCATGTTTTAATACTGATTACCTATTATCTTTCTATCTATTTACCTATCTCTAGATTGATTCTGTACATCTAAACATGTTAATACCTTTGTTTGAAGTAGTAGAAATGGTCCTGACTTTACAGTCCTTCAAAATCTAGGTTTAATAAGATTTAACCTCCTTCAGTGAAAAAGTTGGCTTAGAGCTCAACATTCAGAAAACGAAGATCACGGCATCTGGTCCCATCACCTCATGGGAAATAGATGGGGAAACAGTGGAAACAGTGTCAGACTTTATTTTTCTGGGCTCCAAAATCACTGCAGATGGTGACTGCAGCCATGAAATTAAAAGACACTTACTCCTTGGAAGGAAAGTTATGACCAACCTCGATAGCATATTCAAAAGCAGAGACATTACTTTGCCAACAAAGGTTCGTCTAGACAAGGCTATGGTTTTTCCTGTGGTCATGTATGGATGTGAGAGTTGGACTGTGAAGAAGGCTGAGCGCCAAAGAATTGACGATTTTGAACTGTGGTGTTGGAGAAGACTCTTGAGAGTCCCTTGGACTGCAAGGAGATCCAACCAGTCCATTCTGAAAGAGATCAGCCCTGGGATTTCTTTGGAAGGAATGATGCTAAAGCTGAAACTCCAGTACTTTGGCCACCTCATGTGAAGAGTTGACTCACTGGAAAAGATTCTGATGCTGGGAGGGATTGGGGGCAAGAGGAGAAGGGGACGACGGAGGATGAGATGGCTGGATGGCATCACTGACTAGACGGACGTGAGTCTGAGTGAACTCCAGGAGTTGGTGATGGACAGGGAGGCCTGGCGTGCTGCAATTCATGGGGTTGCACAGAGTCGGACACGACTGAGTGACTGATCTAATCTGATCTGATCTGAACCTCCTTCAGATGAAACTGCTCAACTTTAATTTCCAGGTGGCTCAGCATGCCGCCTGATTTTTATTCTGGAGGTTAATACTATATAGTGATATCACAAGTCTAAGATTAGGAGTACAAGAAAGTTAAGTAATATTCCAAATAAACCACGTAGAAACTAATCAGAAAACCTACAGAGAGAATTATGACCTTTTCACTTTGTAGGTTTATAAAGTACCTTGCTGCTGCTACTGCTAAGTCACTTCAGTCATGTCCGACTCTGTGCGACCCCATAGACGGCAGCCCACTAGGCTCCTCTGTCCCTGGGATTCTCCAGGCAAGAATACTGGAGTGGGTTGCCATTTCCTTCTCCAATGCATGAAAGTGAAAAGTGAAAATGAAGTTGCTCAGTCGTCCCCGACTCTTAGCGACACCAAGGACTGCAGCCTACCACGCTCCTCCGTCCATGGGATTTTCCAGGCAAGAGTACTGGAGTGGGGTGCCATTGCCTTCTCCATAAAGTACCTTAATCAAACCTTAAGGTTTCAGAATTACTGATTCCCTAGTATCCTAGCTGAAGGATAGTTTCAGGAATACTGAATTTTGTCATAGATCTGGCATCCATAGAGCTCTGTGCACTGATTAGGGGGCTACATCCATTCATTTTTATATTGTCTAAGGCTGCTTTTCCACTACAATGGCAGATGAGTAGCTGTTATAGACTCTAGGGCTTGCAGAGCTTAGAATATTTACTATCTGGTCCTTTACTTGAAAATGTTAGCCCATTCCTAGATTGTTTTGACCCCTGATGTTGGTAATTTCTTGCCATATATGTGTACATATGTATATGTGTACAAATACACATACCACTGTAAGACAATACTATTAAGAGATATTTTATATATGAGTGCTAGCTGAGGGCGAAAAGTCCTGCCAATGGTTGACACCATAAAACATCGATGTAATTGCATTGGCATGAAGGCCTTTTCCTAAATTTCAAAGTATGCTATACCAGACAGTTCATCAAATTAATCTGCCTATCCATTCTGTATGGCATGCAACCTCTTTGATAACTGTGCAAATGAATGTAACCTCCACATTTGGCAGCTTATGTCAATTTTGTATGACTTGTCAGTTTGGCTTTTGTTCATATTTTTAAAAATATGTCTGCATTTCTCATTAATTGTGTTGATGTCTATAAAGAAAGGGAGACATTCTTTGGAAAGACTATGGATACAATACCAAGTTAAAAGCCATATGGAATGGTGTGATGTCTGCTGGCAGTGCCAGATTACTGCGTGGGTGATCCACTGGCCAAAGTTAATAAGACTGCTAAAGCAATCCAAATCTTCATTCCACCCCTAATCAGACATGTAGAGATATGGAT
The DNA here is from genome assembly GCF_003369695.1 of Bos indicus x Bos taurus. Taxonomy (NCBI): domain Eukaryota; kingdom Metazoa; phylum Chordata; class Mammalia; order Artiodactyla; family Bovidae; genus Bos; species Bos indicus x Bos taurus. Next base: position 41,609,336 of record NC_040086.1, read on the forward strand.
ACCAGCAATACGCGCTGAACCCTGGTTTCATCTTATCTTGGCTAATCAAAGAAGAAACTCTTGATTGTTGACTTGTTTTTGTTTACAGTCTCTGAGCTTCTCTGACTCCAGTGTGTGGAGGGCCTTCTGAACATGCTATGGGTGCCATTAAATTGTTTGCCTGGAATCAAAATACTCTGAGTCAGAATCTTTCCTTCTTTGTTTTCTGATGACTCAGGCTGCTCCTTATTTTGTGCCCCTATCAAGTGTATTGTGTTTTTATAGCCACTTCCACCTGCCATAAAGCACCATCAAGGGGCTGTCCGCTAAGCCTTTTGTCTTGGGGATGGTAAGAAGGACACATACAAACACAGACATCAGTGTTAACTCAGATTTTTTGAAAGCGCTTCCTCTAGCCATGCCTGAGATTCAGGTTTAGAAACTGACTAAAGTTTACTTTTACAATGTAAGAGTTTTTAATCTGTCTTTTGGTCATTTCCCAAGATTCATGAGTTTCTTAGGTGAAACTTCTTTTCCTCGTATTGTAAAATTATTAATGCTGTAGGAGTGCAACATTTTTAAAGAGGTAATCAATTTATTTTAATTTTTATGGGAGTATGGTTGACTTACAATGTCGGGTTAGTTTCAAGTGTATTGCAAAGTGAATTAGATATATATATATATATATATATATATATATACACGTGTGTGTGTGTGTGTGTGTATACACAGGCACAAACATATATCCATTATTTTTTTAGATTCATTTGCCAAATAGGTCATACAGAGTACTGAGCACAGAGTTCTGTGCTATATAGTAGGTCCTTGTTAGTTATCTATTTCATATGTAGTAGTATGTATATCGGAGAAGGCAATGGCACCCCACTCCAGTACTCTTGCCTGGTAAATCCCATGGACAGAGGAGCCTGGTGGGCTGTAGTCCATGGGGTCGCGAAGAGTCGGACACGACTGAAGCGACTTAGCAGCAGCAGCAGCAGTGTGTATATGTCAATCCCAGTCTCCCAATTTATCCCCTTCTCCCACCTTTCCCTACTGGTAATCATAGCTTTTAAAGAACTGAAAATAAATATTGCAGGACACTTGAAAGTAAGAATATTACTTTTCTTATAGAATAACAGAGGCAGTATTTCAAATCTATTTTAACATTTAGCTCTCATTTTGATATCAACGATATTGCTGTTTGCCCATGCAAGATTTGAGGTTCATGAGCCTCAGTACAAAATGCACACCATTCATGTTATGCATTTGTCTCTATCTGAAAACTCCTGTAGTGCTGAGTGGCACTTAGCACTCATGGCCCTCCCATTGCCATATTATACTTGATACCCTTAATCACATTCAATAATGAAATCTCTTTTAAAAAGTATTCTTTTATCTCAGAGTTGTGACATCTTTGTTCCACTAAATCTAATCCAAAACTCTTGGGGCCAGATATTTTTCAGGATTCAGAGTATTTTGGAGTATAGAGAGATGTATAGTGAACACTACACCACCACCAGCAGGATCTGGGCCAACTCCCTTTAATAAAGCATATCAGCATTTCTTCCACGAATCATACAAATATTCCCAGTGAGATAGATAAAAGCTATAAATAGGCTCAGATCAATTCAGCTAAGGTTGCACCATTGCTACCAAACCAGTTCAAGTTTTGCTGCCAAAGTATTTTTAAAATTTTTAGATTTGACACATTGCAAATAGGAGATTGTTGATCAACAGGAAGGGTGAGCAAAATTTTTCCATGAAAAGCCAGATAGTAAATAATTTAGGCTTTTCAGGCTATACTGCCTCTGTGTCAACTACCACTCAGCTGTTTGGCCCTTGGAAATTACACACTGGGGTGTGGCTGTGTTCTTATAAGATGATTGACAAAATAGATTAATGCCCAGATTTGGCCTGTGGGTCAGAGTTTGCCAACCTCTGATCTATAATCTTCCTTGTTTTAAATTCTCTACCCTGAGTATCAACTCTACCGACTAGTTTGCAATAATTTCTTTGAGTGAGCATTTTGCGAATGGGAAAACTTTAAGGAGAAGAGATCTCTGCTACTTGTCCCACCCATGTTGTTACCTCCTCTTAATTTCACAAGCCCAAAGTGTATACAAAAATAGTACTTAGACCAAGAGTAGTACTTAGTACTGAGATCTGTGTGAAGTCTGGAATTTAACCAGTCACTGACTTTGTTGTTTCTGAGATGTTAACATTTGCAAACAAGGAGTGGCTAGAACCTAGAGGTGCCAATGATGGTCCTGTTAGTGATTTTAAGGGGAAAAAAAACAAACAGTTTATTCAGGCTCAACTTTAACTTCTGCTATTTTGTGACTGAAAATATAGATTGAACATTTGTTCTTTGGATCCTTCTTGCTTAGTTTTGCATTTATTTAATTATAAATGAGAGAAAAGTGAATGGCTGGACTAAAACAGATGACGTTTACTATGTGCAAGTTCTTCATGGGAGTTTTAGCTTTTCTCTGCTCAATATGAGCCAGAGTTTGATGGGTCAGTTTTGACAGGCATCTTTGAATGGGCTTGTTCTTTTAGTGGGTGTTGTATTTCTGACCAAGGGAGAAAAGAGAGAACAGAGTAGTATCTCCTATGTATGCTGAGAAATTACGAGTTCTCAGTAAATTATTGATGGATAATGTGAATGAGATTCAATTTAAGAGACCTGCCTGACAATACCTTTAGAAAATTGGAAGAAATTTTGTTAATGAATTTTCAGCCATGAAGACCTGATTTTTAGCCTGACTGTATGAAATGGATAATTGAAATGACCAAAAATGACCCTGACATTTTTGCCAATTATCAGCTAGGCTGAGTAGGGACCCAGACCAGATATGTCACATGTTTAGGCATCATTTCCTAGCTTGTATCTGCTTTCTTGATAATTCCTCACCTCCTACTGAGGAACTGCCTCCATAATTGGTTTTAGGATTATCTGGCCCAGCTTTATGTGGTTTGAGGGGCACTGACCTTTTTCTCTTTGTAGTTAAAACCTTTCCAGACCTGACCTTAAGTCTTTAGGGTGCTGTTCTTCAGAATTTTCTTGTGTACCTTGAAGATATTTTTTCACAGTGCTTCTTACATGGCTTCATAGGCTGGTGTTGCTGCTAGATGATGGAATCCTTGAGAGTGGGAATAAGATTACTGAATGTCTGTAATCTCAGCATCTTCACTCATACCTGACGTATGAGACACTAGGCTTTGGATCGAATAAACAAATATTCATTAATATGTGAACATATTGTAATGGCTGTTGAAAGTTAATGTAGATCAAGGCAATGAGAAACAATATTGGCATTTTTATGTGAAACAGTAGTAGAAAAAAGAAGAGTAGATTGGATGGACAAACTTTGTTGCTTTAAACAGATTTAACTTGACCAACTGTAAGGACATCTACAAAAAGAAAAAATACTGATGGTAATAGTTTCTGCTTAACTTCCCCTGGATTTAACTTGGCCATTAACCGATTTGGTTGTCTTAAAAGACAATGAATTACATCATCCATTTCTCTTTAAGGGCTTTTAATTTAGCTAGTAAAGAAAGAAATTGAGATTAAAAATTACTTTCTCAGATCTGAAGAGAAGCTTGGTTTAGGATGACCAAGCACAAATAAAGACAGACAGCTTTAAATCATGCAATCATTGGTTGAAAGAGTATTGTCTATGAAGATCCTACAGATGTATATTGCATATAAACCATTTCTCTTCTAGTCTGAATGTGTTATAGGAACAATCCCACCTCCCTTCCATCCCATCTAGAAATGAGCACCGTGGAGTAAGCAGACAGTGACATCAACCCAGCTGCCAGGATTGTGCAATGAATGGAGCAGTCCCTCAAAAAAACTCTGAATGGATTGCCAATTTTTAGTCTGTTTAAGGCAGGCAGTAATTTCAGTTTTCAATTCCACTAAGTAATAATAGTTATTAATTAGTAAATTAGGCCACTGGGTTCTGAAGGTGAGTTAACAGGATGATTAAAAAGGAGAAAGTGAAAATTCACAGATAATGCTCAGGTTTCGTAGAAGCCTGCCACGATTGAGGGTGTATGTTTGTACACCTCTTCAGAATGGATTGCTGCACTTAAGAGCAACCTGCATTGCCTACAGTGCTGTCTGCTCGGTAATTGCAGCAAAGTGAGGTGCTGCACCATACATTGTCATAAAGATGTCAAGAAATGAAAGGAGACGGTCGAGGGCTCAGTTTCTCATACTTACATTTTAAATCCAGGGCATTAAAGCCAGGGAGAATTCCTGAGGTTTTTCCCCCTGTACACCAACAAAGAGATTCGATGTTTCTTGAGTAAAGGCTCTGACATCACCTCTAGGAGGCTTTCTGGACTCCAGCTAAGTCTAATTCATTTTAGAGTCTAATTTTTTGAGCTTCATATTTCAAACATGATAGCCTACATGGAGGTTTGTGGATTGTGTTTTAAAGTACTTTCCATAGTTGTATCTGGATGATAACAAAATCTCTGAAATATCATTGAAACTCCTCAAGGACTTGAAAGGCTAAAACTAAAGTTTATTTTGCAAGGTTCTAGATGGCAAAAATGCAGGTAATATATCTTAAGGCTGTTGGAGTATATTCCTGATACTAAAAGAAATGGTTGAAAGTGGAAATATCAATCAAACTTATCCTTAAGATCGAACTTGTAGCTTTTTGTTGATGTTCAATGTGATTTAAAAAAAAATGAATAGAGGCAAACCAGATCTATGTATAAATACAGACTATACCTATAATGGCAAATGAATCAAATAATTGAAACAGATCACAGACTCCTCTTTTTAAGAAAAATAGCATATCTTTCTATTAAAATTAGCTATAGCATATATTTTGTTTAGATGAAATATTGATACAATTTACCTTTCTTATGTAGAAATAAGCATTACTTGAGACTTTAAGACAAATTTCCCAATCCAATTTTTCTTTCATCTGAACACACTCTGCCTGCCTTATAGGTATTTTTGTTCCCTCCATAGAAATTCATGTTTCAAGGTTTTTACTCTCAATTTTTTCTTTTCTTTCTACTTTTCTTTTTGTCTTTTCTTAATATTTACCTTTAAAGTCACCATGAAGTACAAGAAAGAGTAGTTTTTAGTCTGATAAACAGATCAAATCCTTAACTCCACTATTCACTAGTTATTTTTACCTTGAGAAAATTGATCAACCTCTCTGAGCTTCTGTTTCCTCATCTGTAATGTGGGGAATTATATTAATATAATACCTACCTTGCATAGTGGTTTCAAATTTGCTATCATGCAAAAATGCTTGTTCTTGGACTAAAGAAAGGAAAATAACCTTAGAACTGGTTAGTTGGCATATAGACAAAATCTTTTGTATTTTTGTTACACTGGATTAATTAAGACATAATCATTTAAGAGGTAATACACAGTACAACAGACTTAGTACTTATAAAGTACTAAGTAGTACTGAGATTGAGTATTTAACTCTGATAGTTGTACATACTTAATATATGAAAGTTCCTTTCCCACCTTCCTGACCCTATTGTCATCTCAGACCTCTAGCCTACACTTATCTATCTCTAGTTTCCAAAGAAGAGTGTAAATTTCCATATTTTATCATGTGGCCCCATTCCATTGTTTTCTTTTTAACTTTAATGTATTAGGAAATCTCATCTGCCACAAGAATGAATGTCAGGCCAATCCACTGGGTTTTGTTATGAGAAGCCCTCATTTAATTTCGAGTCTATACTGTAAAAATGTATACCTCTTAACTTCTATTGGTGGAAGATTAAGCATATTTTTAGAAAAATGTTAAAAACACACTGGAAAGAGAGGAAGAAAGGATTGATAGTGTTAAACAGATATAGAGTTTCAAATAAGATTTGAAATAAGATCAAGTTCATCAATGTTCATTGTAAAAAGTCAACCTAATCATCTCCTTAAATAACCCACCAACCAACCAATAAAATAAACAAAACCCAGAATGATCTGTGAGGGCAATCAAGAGATTAGGTCTAATATTTGAAATATCAACACATTTTTCATCAATTGACTAAGAAAGACAAATGTCTCTGTCTGTATCTAAGGATGTGACATGTAAGTTCCTAGGGAGCTCATCCAAGGCTGAAAGGGAAGTTCAGCAAAGAAGCAGACTAGATTGGAAAAGCATTTGAAAGTTAAGATACTCTCCAGGAACTTCTGCTTCAGTCATTGCTATCATTGAACTTTTCTGCCTTTAAGGGTTTGTAATATCTAAATTCAAATTATTCCATATCTAAGGCTACTCAGTGATTTTTTTCCCAACCACCAGCACAATGCAGTTTTCTTTTTCCTGTCACCTTAAATCATCACCTATGACACAGCACTGCACAGGGAGCACAAGCCTGGAGCTCTCATTCAAGGTCACCTCAAACCCTCCATGGTGAGACATTTGAATGACTTAGAATTATTTTAACTAGATACGTTTGTAACTGTCAGACTCCAATCCACATGGTTCATGGAGGCTCAATTTCTTTTCTGTATTAATAGCTTATTGAGCAAACATACAATGCCAGACCACACACACACGTATTTTTTCTTTTTTTTTTTTTTTTCAGTGAACTCAGTTATCTTGAAAACCCAATGAAAAATGTTTCTATTATCTTTGCCTGTTTGCATTTCAAAAACTGTAACAATGCATTGATTTTTGAGACAATTATTGGGGCTTATAGAACTTATCCTCCTGCTTGGATATGTCTTTTAGAATTAAAGGGTTCATTAGATGTCCCAAGGGAAGTTTTCATATTCCAGGACAGAAAAGAGATACCCTGGGTTATGGAAATGGCTCTGTCAAATGTGATGTAAAATACTGGTGGAAATTGACAATTGCAGTCAAACATTTGAAGGTGTGACCTGTGTGAGATTATCTATAAAACATTCAGGAAACCTATTAAGCTACACTTTTTTCAAAATTTCTTTACATATCATGGCTTATATTTGATACTTAATTGTATATTAATTAAGCTATTACACCAAGTAGAATATGTACTCAACCCCTCCCAGGAATAGTGGGCAAAACAAAGACATTCTGAGGCATTTAGCTTGTAACTGATAAAATAAGCCTTATATAGAAGAAACAATTAGAAAATTGTTGAACCACACAGTGAGTGACTAATCAGCATTGGAAGAGATAGATCAGCGTGGGATGTTAATAGTAGATGATGACTTCTTGGAGGAGAAAAAATTTAAGAGTTGGTATCTAAACAGAGATAAAAGGGGTGTTGGGTACATTTCACTGTGGGAAAATAGCATCAACAGAAGTCTAGAAATAAAAATGGACAGTGCAAGGCAGCTTAATTAAGAAGGAAGTGAGAATTGAGAAACAGTAAGAATAGTTTGTCCATGGGTGTCACAAAGAGTCAGACACGACTGAGTGACTAAGCCTGCATGCACATACACAAGAATGATTTGAACCAAGTAAGAACAAAACAATTTCTAGAAGGTCTTATAATCTGGCAATGAAATTTGAGACTGATACAAGGGATAATAAAAATCTTGTCCAAACTGCTTTTAAGAGTGATGTAGCATATATGACAGTGGTGGCTTTGTACTGTTATTACACTATGATAGCATATGTCAATGGCACTGGGGTTCTCAGGTGTCTGGTTTTGAGTAATTATACAGAAACTCAGAGGAAACATACATAAAAGGATTGTGGAATTCTCGTTATCCTTTGGGAAATTTTGTGAAAAATGGGAATGGTACAAGAAAATAGGAAATAGGTGAATGTTCTGAGGGCAAAAAATTAGGAAATGTGCATTATTGAAACATGTTAATATCATATCTGTATCTTAGAAGTTTCAGAATTAATTTTTAAATTTACATCTTGTGAAAAATAGGTTTTAAGAAAATCGTCAGTATTGAAGCCTTCACTGGTTCACTAAAAGTAAGTGATGACAGGTGGGAGATATTTTAGTTTTTATAGCAATTCTGTGCCATCAGGTGTTAACCTTGTATTGTAGGTAAGGGTCTGATACAAGGTAGAAGCTTAAGAAATGAATGTTGTGCCATGACTTAATTATATAAGTCAGAGGAACAGATTTTTTTCAAATCTAAATTTTTCAAGGTTTCGGATTATATTCTATGGGGAAAAGACAAGGACAGTTTTATAGTTAGGTTAGCCCATTCCTTGTTGACTAGCCATAGTATTTTTGTGATTATATCAATTACAATTGGGAATGTTACATCCAGTGCCAAGAAATAGGCTGTATTCTTGGTCCTGTCTCCCCAACATTTCTATTAAAGTTTTCCATGTTGCAAAAAATGGAATGCATATTACATTTGTATGGGTGACACCAGGTTGAAAGGTTGACAGATTCAGGATAAAAAAAAGATTTAAACAGGCTAGAGTAATACCGCCCCCTCCCCCAAATAGTTACATCCATAACTTGAATCAAGGAGTGTGACTGGACTGCAAGAACAAAGAGAAAAGAGAACAGAGAGAATGTTAGTGGAGGCATAAAGAACAGCCAAAAGACATGTCTGGGTTCACACAAAAAAGAGAATGGCCTCTGGGGCAAAGACGCCCCAGTTAATTACGTCACAACTTCTCTCTCTTCCTGGAAGTGAAGGTGGAGAACCCAGAGTTGGCCTTTATTAAACTGGCACTGTGACTTGTTGCCATAATGTCCCTTTTAGTCCCTGTTCATTTATTAAGTGGAGTTACTCTCCACACATAGTTGATTACTATATAAATAATTGAAGCTCCCCCAATGTGATGATTAAGAGAAGGCAGCTCTAACAGGGACCCCTTCCCATTAGCCACAGGAAGGCAGAAGACATGCACTGATTGAATACAAATGTGAACAGTTTGCAGTCACTCTTTTTCTGTCCCTCTCTGGACAAGGATTGGTTCCAGGCCACCCTTCAGCAGGAGAATGTCTGGTCATGACGGTCTAAGGAAACTTGTCTTTCTCTGGTGGGGTAGTGTAGGCTTATCCTCAGATGTTAAGTTCCTGACTGATATCCCATACTTACCTTAAGAGGCAGGTAGTTGACTCGAATACTCATGATGCTCCTGTGGTAGCCCTTCTTGTCATTTGGGGGATTTTCCCCCAAAACATACTTTTCTTCTAATTCCTTTTAGATGTTCTGAGTCATATAGTATAATGACCCATCTATACCTGTCCTTGAGAAACATCTCAGGCCTCTGCTCAGGTATTCATTCATTTATACCAAGTCTATCCATCTTCTCTCTCTACCTCTCTCTTTGAGTTTTATGAGGTAGATAGTTATCTAATGAAAAGAAATGAATCAGTGAAATTCACCACTCCCCTTCCCCACACCCACCTATCCCACCATTCTCCGCTTTAGGGGACAGATGATGTACCTCTGTGTGACAGGATCCTTCCTTACACGGCCCTAAAGGGGATGGCCTTGATACCCTAGCACCTTAACAAACTATGTGGTGGGGTGGAGGGTAGGTGTGGCAGTTTCCAGAACAAGTTTGGCACATGGTGACTACTCAGCAAATATTTATGAAATAATTGAATAACGATTCCCATTCTATTTCATCTCTGTAGCAGTATGAACTGTGACTAATTACTTCACTACTTTTCCTAACAATCACTCACACCAAGATATGTATTTTTTTAAATAAAAACAAAGCTGTCTCATAAGAGAGTTAACAGGATTTTTATCCTGCCAATGTTGAAACAATGATATAGAAATAATTTTTCTAAAAATATTTGATTATTTTCTGAGCAGAACTAGAATTTCAAGAGCTACAAAACACTCTGGAGGGATGGTCTCCTTTCCTTGCCCCTAAAAGACTGGGTGTTAAGGCTTCCAAACCAATCCACCCGTCCAATAGGAGAAGTCATTTACAAAGCTCGATTATGTGCCAGTTACCTTACAAGGTGCTTTACATACACTATTGATTTCATCTTTAAAATAATCCAATTAGGTAGCTATTATTTTCATCTTGAAGATGAGAAAACAGGTTCATAAATATTGTGTTCCATGTCACAAAGCTGGGTAAGCAACAGAGCAGAGGTTACAAACAAGTGGTCTGACATTTTGATCTTTCCAGAAGAGCAGTGGATCTGAGCCAGGGTGTCTGGATTCAGTCCTGGCTCTGCCACTTACCATCTGTGAATTTAGTCAGTTCAAATAACCCCACTGCACTTCAATTTCACCATGAGAAAAAATGTGGAAGGTAATGTATTTATTCACAGGGTTATCCTAGGATTCAATTACTTAGTTCATGTAAAATATTTAGACTAATGCTTGGAACATAGTAAGCACTTAATATATCTTAAAGATTATTATTCAAATTTATGTAGAACTAGCACTTAGTATCTTGTAATTTAGCAATTAATAGTTTAATAATTCTTTGTTTTATTCTCTGTGGTGTTATATCAGGAATTAGATGACTTCATGAAGGAGTCACTTAATAAATTGTAAACTCCTTAAGGACTGAGTCCTTTGTGCACTTTCAAAAACTAGAGGATTACTCAGTGAATATTAGACACACAATTAATACTTCTGAATAGGGATTTAAAAACATGAATGATTCAATCTACCATCCTCCTCAAACAATGCCTTTCTTACATTCAGTTAGAATTTTTAGTTTACCACTTGATTCTCAGACTTAAAAAGAAGAATTTCCACACTCACAACTACAAAGTATGTACTTGTATCTGCCACATCACAGATAGGAAAGTTAAGCTTCAGGATGGCCACCAGATTAACAAGCTGAGATTTGCTTTTCTTTCATAGGCTTCCCTGATGGCTCAGCAGCTAAAGAATCCACTAGCAAGGTAGGAGACATAGAAGACATGGGTTTTGTCCCCGGGTTGGAAAGATCATGTGGAGAAGGAAATTGCTGCCCACTCAGGTATTCTTGCCCCCAAAAATAATAGCCACAAAGAGTTGGATATAACTGAGCATACCCGAACATAATAAGAAATGCAGAGCTTAGGGACAACTGGCATTGCCTTCGTGACTTGACAAAGTTAGATTAGTCTTTGCTGTCATTTTCTTGACTTTTCCTTCATGGTCACAATGTCACAGCTCTTCTTCTGTCTGGGATCTTAACATTTAAGGCAGTAGAATGGGAAAGTTTATATAAGCCTCATTGTTCATTGTCTTTTTATATGAAGGAAGAAAAGTTTCTCTAGGGGCTTCCTAACTTTCTAGAAAATTCTCTTCACGTGTCATGGGCAGCCCCTCATTGCAGGGAAGACGGTGGTAGGAAAACTATGGCTTTCTCAACTTTTGAGTGAGCAGTAGCATGGAAAAGCTTCCAGTAGCTTCTAGTAGTTTCTGCCAATAATCATTTTTAATACTATTACTGTTACTTCTACTATTCCTACTTCTAGTGTTACTACTGAAGATTTTACCCTAACGGATGTTGTGGATTCATTTGCTGTCCCCTTCAGTTCATCAAAAAATGAGAAGATGTTTTCCAGCCCTGAGGAAAGTAAATTGGTATTTGAAGGTGAAAATAAGCATCCTCAACCCCACTTTGACAGAAGACATGAATAACTGACATCCAGGGCCTTGAAAACACTTCCCTCCTAAGTCTGTATTCAGTCAGGGGCCAAGTGAGTCATAGTTCTTCTATGGTTATGAACTCCTGGTAACGTGTTCATTACCAGGTCATTGGAATCAGCCCCAGTTTGAAATAAGCAGCTCAAATGAAGTTTGTGAGAATTTCTAAAAGATTTAGCTTGATTTAAGTGGACCTTGAAGAGTGCTTAAGAGGGAGAAGTCTCCTCAGGTGGTGCTAGTGGTGAAGAACCTGCCTGCCAATGCAGGAGACATAGGAGATCCCTGGGTCAGGAGATCCCCTGGAGGAGGGCATGGCAACCCACTCCAGTGTTCTTGACTGGAGAATACTGTGGACGGAGGAGCCTGGCAGGTTACAGTTCATAGGGTTGCAAAGAGATGGGCATGACTGAAGTGATTGAGCACACATGCAGGTGGGTCTTGAACAGTGCTTAAGAGGGAAAGGATGGAATGAATATGAACAGATGTGAGGCATTACCAAGTCACAGGTCTTTCACTCTGAAGTGGCTTCTGGGAAAGTTAGCAGAGCCTCTGGGGCCATTCTCATGAAATATAAATGTATTCCCAACTTCAACCCTGGAGGCAGGACCCTACAAGTACAGAGGATGGAAATGAATTAAAATCTTTGTGTTTCACAAACAAAACAAATTTACATAGATGAATTGGGTCAAACTACATTAGCATTTATTCAAAGGATGGACTTGAGATCACTTTTCTCATCCATCAGCCATTTTCCCTCACAAAGCCTGCTTGCCCCTCTTATATTTCCAGAAAGATGGTGACATGGATGTGGTATGTTTGGGGAAGTAAAGAATCCAGGACACAGGAAAACTCTGGAGGTTGAGGCAGAGACGGTCCGATGGAATTGAATCGACTCTGGTTCCTATCCAAGATGGCACGAGCAGGCAGCTCAAATTACTTTGAATCTAATGTCCCCTAGGAATTCTGCAGCAACTCGAGCATTTGCGTCCCAACTCTTCTGCAGTTTGGGGTATTAGATATTAAACTTCATATTAAAAGTTGACAAGTAAATGTAACTTATCTATTTATTGACTATTTGGGAATGTGAAGAAGGGAAGGAAACACACACAATCACCCTATTATTTGGAAAGTTAGACAGCCACTGGTGGGTGTGCTTGCGTCATAGTCTAGTGCTAGCACATCTAGCTGAGCTGGATTCACTACATTTCACTTACTTCTGAAAGTATTTCCAAATACGGGATTTTTTCTTTAACATAAAATGAGAGAAAGAGAAGGAGGTAGAAGAGGAAGAAGGAAGGAAGGAAGGAAAGAAAGAAAGGTTTTTAAATCAGAGGTAGGTGAAAGGGAACTTAACTTGATCTGTCTGCTTCATAGATACTTCACTCATCGCAATGGGTTAGCGAACTTCTGTGGACATGCCTTCTTCCCAAAGAGCAGGCCTGCTGTGACAGGATGATGGTTCAGGATATGGGTCCCTAAGCTAAGATTCACAAAGTTTGGTGGAAGGCATAAACCTCTTCTCTTCTGCTCATCATCAAGCAGTTACACCGCATGCAGCCAGCCATTTAGCTGCCTCCAAACACCTTGCACTGCCATCTTATAAATGCTGCTGCTTTGTTGAAACACCTGCAGAGTTTCTTGGCTTATGAACACCATTGGATCACACAACAGGAGTATGGAGGTTCATCTGCCGCTTGGCAAAACAGGTGAGGATGCACTGAGCACTGGATTGCCCCTTCCCTGAGTGTGGCAGTCCTCCGGGTGAGGGCGCCTCCCTGCCCTGGACATATGGAAGTGAGAACCAGCAACTTGAAGCATGAAGAAGTCTATCACACAGCTATAGAGTCTATCACTAGTAGACTAGTTACTAGTTTTACTAGTCTTCCCCTTAATCTTGTTGACGCTGCCTCGAGACGTTGTTCTTCTTCCTCCTTGATTTTCTTCCTCAGAATACTTACTATTCATTCCAGAACAATTCAATTCTAAGTCAAAAGTAGCTCTGTGATTTTAGCAGAGGTAAAGGGAAGAAAGGGCTTCCCTGGCGCTCAGCTGGTAAAGAATCCACCTGCCAATGTAGGAGACTTACGAGATGTGGGTTCAGTCCCTGGGTCCAGAAGATCCCCTGGAGGAGGAAATGGCAACCCACTCCAGTGTTCTCGCCTGGAAAATTCCATGGACAGAAGAGCCTGGTGGGGTACAATCCATGGGGTGGCAAAGAGTGGATACTACTCAGCATAGCACGCACACACACACACACACGAAGGTAAGAAAACATAAAGTTGGAAATAAGCATGGTGCTTGTGTCCTAAAAAGACATTGCCAGGAGCAGTGGTTATTAAGCTTTTTGGTCTCAGGATTCTTTTACATTCTTAAAAATTGCTTGAACTTCCCTGGTAGTCCAGCTGCTAAACTCCGTACTCCCAATGCAGGGGACTTGGGTTGGATCCCTGGTTAGGGAACTAGATTCCACATGCTTCAACTAAAGATCACATGAACTGTAATGCCAGGACCTGGTTCAGCCAAACAGATGAATACATTAATTGAACAAAAAAATAAAATAAAAAGGCAAATTCTTAAGAGGAGATGCCTTTAAAAATAATCACTGAGGACTTCACAGAACTTTTATTTGTTGCTTTACACACGCATGCTTAGTTTCTCAGTCATGTCTGACTCTGCAGCGCCATGGATTGCAGGCCTCCAGGTTCCTCTGTCCACGGGATTCTTCAGGCGAGAATACTGGAATTGGTCGTCATTCCCTTCTCCAGGAGATCTTCCCAACCCAGGGATCAAACCCAGGTCTCCTGCATTGCAGGTGGATTTTTTATTGTCTGAGCCGCCAGGGAAGCCCTGATTTACATATATGTGCATACATATGTATATAAAGCTCAACATTCAGAAAAAGAAGATCATGGCATCCGGTCCCATCACTTCATGGGAAATAGATGGGGAAACAGTGGAAACAGTGTCAGACTTTATTTTTCTGGGCTCCAAAATCACTGCAGATGGTGACTGCAGCCATGAAATTAAAAGACGCTTACTCCTTGGAAGGAAAGTTATGACCAACCTAGATAGCATATTCAAAAGCAGAGACATTACTTTGCCAACAAAGGTCCATCTAGTCAAGGCTATGGTTTTTCCTGTGGTCATGTATGGATGTGAGAGTTGGACTGTGAAGAAGGCTGAGCACTGAAGAATTGATGCTTTTGAACTGTGGTGTTGGAGAAGACTTTTGAGAGTCCCTTGGACTGCAAGGAGATCCAACCAGTCCATTCTGAAGAGATCAGCCCTGGGATTTCTTTGGAAGGAATGATGCTGAAGCTGAAACTCCAGTACTTTGGCCAGCTCATGTGAAGAGTTGACTCACAGGAAAAGACTCTGATGCTGGGAGGGATTGGGGGCAAGAGGAGAAGGGGACGACAGAGGATGAGATGGCTGGATGGCATCACTGACTCGATGGATGTGAGTCTGAGTGAACTCCGGGAGTTGGTGATGGACAGGGAGGCCTGGCGTGCTGCGATTCATGGGGTAGCAAAGAGTCGGACACGACTGAGCCACTGAACTGAACTGAACTGAACTGAGCATGTATATATCTGTATACTCATAGCTGTATCTGTGTATCTTTGTCAATATTTACTAGTAAGTAGAATGGGAAAATTTAAGCATGTATTATTGCAAAATAAGACCACAAAATATTAAAATCCCTTGTGTTTTCAGATGATGAGAGAGATATTTCCAAAGAAAGTTAATTTTTGGGTTTCAAAATAATGATTTCTTGGATTATATTAAGGCTCACCAATGCTATAGCTAGGCTAAACAAAGATGGTTAGTAAGAGCACAGACATAGTGAGAAAAAAAAAACTGAGTTAATCTCTGAAAACTCACATTTTTAAATAGATTTTATTTTTTAGATCAGTTTCAGATTCCAGCAAAATTAAAGGAAGGAAAAGAGATTTCCTATATACCCCTGGTTCTTACATGTTCATAGTCTCTCTCATTATAAATGCCTCCCATCTGAGTGATACATTTGTTATACTTAATAAATTTAAATTGGCATGTGTAAGTTATAGTTAATCAGCATAATAGATGTAAAAATGTTTGTCAGAATTAATATAAGCAGCATTAAGATATATGGATTGGCTGGAAACACACTACAGTATGTTTGCCCTTTCACAAACAGAGTATAGAGTATAACCTTAGCCTAGAGACTGAGGTGACTTAGCAGCAGCAGCAGAGAATCTAGGGCCTTCAACCATTGTAATGGGGTGCTACCACATCCATACAATAGTCTCTGCTGGAGGATTTTTGTTGTCTCCCTTCAGCTAGAATCTGCCTGCAATGTGAGAGACCCTAGGTTCAATCCCTGGGTTGGGAAGATCCCCTGGAGAAGGGAAAGGCTACCCATTCCAGTATTCTGACCTGGAGAAATCCATGGACTGTACAGTTCATGGGATCACAAAGAGTCGGACACGACTGAGTGACTTTCACTTTCACTTTTCAGCTAGAAATATAACTGGATCCTGCCAACCAACAGATGCTTCACCTGCACCTACTCATCCTTTCCAGCAACAATATAAAGGGGACCATAATCCTTCAATTTATAACACACATTGAATGACTGAATTCCTGTGCCTACTTGCTGATATTAATAAATGTTCAACTGGTTTGTGACTGGCTTTCCCTGTAACACACCATCTGTATCATACCACCCTGGAGGATGAAGAAAGCATCAGTTTTCTAGGGCTGTCAAAACAAAATACCACAGACTGGGTGGCTTAAATAACAGAAATCTATTTCCCCACAGGTTTGGAGGCTAGAAGTCCAAGATGAAGGTGTTGGCAGGGATATTTTCTTCTGAGGCCTCTCTTGGCTTGAAGGTGGATGCTGTCTTGCTATGTCATCACGTGGTCTTTACTCTTTGTATGCATGCTCCTGGTTTTCAGAGAGGAGCTACCCAGGTGCCCCTTCAAGGAAGGACTTACCTCCCACCACAGAGAGTACAGTGAGCAGACCGCCTCCAGCTGTGAGCCCCTTAAGCACTGGCTCAACTGATAAGAATGTCCTGCCTCTCTGGTGGCAGCTCACATCAGTGGCTGAAGGAGGTGGTGGCACCAAGACTTGGCCATTTTGGCCCAGCATGGATAGATACACTGATGGACTTCCCATATGGCTCAGTGGTAAGGAATCTGCCTGCAGTGCGTGAGACACCGGAGATGTGGGTTAGATCACTGGATCAGGAAGATCCCCTGCAGGAGGAAATTACAACCCACTCCAGTTTTCTTGCCTCTGAAATCCCAGGGACAGAAGAGCCTTGTGGGCTACAGTCATGGGGTCACAAAGAGTTGGACTCTACTGAGTGACTGAGCACATATGCACAGGGACACCAATAGACAAGTTTCTCTCCAGAGCTGCTTCCTGGGGGGCCAGGGATTTGTTGGATGTGTAGAGAAGTTAGACTTCTTTCTCTGCCCAGTTCTGCTTCCACCCTATTCTTTGATCCCTAGCAAACATCTTACACTCTACCTTTCTTTGTTCAAGGTCTGCTTTTGGAGACCATCACCTGTGGCAGCCTCTCTTCCTATTTGATCATCTTATTTATCTTTCCCACATTCGCTGAAGCAGTGGAGAGAGAATCTCTGGTTTTGTTCTTGTTTAGCTGTGATCATATCTCACTCTTTGTGACCCCATGGACTGTAACCCGCCAGGCTCCTCTGTCCATGGGCTTCTCCAGGTAAGAATACTGAAGTGGTTTGCCACGCCCTCCTCCAGGGAATGTTAATGACCTAGGGATGGAACCTGTGTCTCCTGCAGCTCTTGCATTGCAGGCAGATTCTTTACCACTGAGTCACCAGGGAAGCTCAGCCATCAAATTGATATCTAGTTTGCATACATTTTTTTTAATGTACATGACTTTCACATGTAATGTTCTTTCTCATATTTCTTCCATCAACAAACACAGAGGAGTGAGGTACATTTCCTGTTGGCAGAAAGCCAATGTTCTTTGATAGGCCAGTGACACCTGACTCAAGGGCACTAGGGACGTTGTATGGATTATGAAGGATTTTACCCAAGACATGAAAGGGCATGATCTAAGCTAGAGTCTACCTCCTGTTTCGGAATCATGGTCAAAGAAGAACAAAATTCTGAGACAATTGTAGGCGAAGATAGGAAGTAAGTTGAAGGGAATGTGGCAGATCATTTTTTTCTTCCACTTTCCCAGGAGAAAAGGAGCAATGAAATTCAAGCAACAGGAGACTGGTTTATGATGACAAAGTAGCCTCTGAAGAAAAGTGCCAGTATATTTATTTAAGCAAAAGAAATATTTTCTTTCCATGGATATTTATTCCTATGTTGTTCACCTACTGCAAGACTCCTGTCTGTTTTCAAGACATTGTCACCATTCAATGTTACCACATGTATGAACCTCCCATGCATGTGGGCTGAATCCATTTTGAGGCCAGAGCAATCTGACACATATGAGGAAGTAACATGCGTTTTACATGAGGCTTAAATTCCTATGAAGGAATGAATGGCTTTGTCCTTGATCTGCTCACTGAACTCTTTTTAATATTAATGTGCTACTTAAAAATGCATCATTTGCCTCCAAAGCGGCTCTGTGGGCGGCATTAGAGCCCATGGGCAGGCTACGGGGCCTAGAGTGAAGCTGCTGATTGCTATTTATCACACCCGACTGCTGACTCCCAAGGATGAAAACTTTAAACACAACTTGGCAGGGAAGAGAGGTTTCCATCTATTCCCTGGCGCTGAAACTCTTAAGATTAGTGTGACCTAAGCCACCTCATTCTTGGAAAGATTCTAATATAATAACACTTTTTTTAAAGGTTGAAACTTCAGATTCCTTTCATTAGCTGCATTGCATGTATCTCCAAGTAGAATACAACTTTGTGGTTTCTTTTCAAACCATCATAACTGTGTTTTGTAGCAGGCTCAAAAGACTCTTTTTGTTTCTACAGAGGCAACATACTGAAAGACACGATTCCAGCCAAATTTACAGACTACTTCTATTCCCACCTTCCTTCCTTGCTGCTGGAAAATATAGGATTAGGCGAAAGCCAGACAGATGCTGTAACTACTGTTGGAAAGAAATATAGATTTTAGGTGGGAAGCTATAGACACCAAGATAGATCCACGAAAATGTGAGCTCAGTGGCTGAGCTTTAACTCAGCAGAAATATTTGTTCTATTTAGTGTTTGTTATCCTCATATGGTAAATCTTAGAGAAAACAGTGCTAGCGAAAGTGAAACCAGAGGTTTGTTATGAAAATGAGCGTTTTAAGACTGATGATGTGTTACGAGTCCCATATAATTGCCTGACGGGGGCAGAGCTAATCTGTTGCAGCATCAGGCTGAGGCTAGATGCTGGGTTCAACACAATTTGATCTGTTATTTCCCCCCGAATATTCTCGTAGTTATATTTGGAGTGTTTCCATCTTATTCTAACATAAAAAGTGGCCAAGAAATCATGTTGTCTTATTAAGAGAAACTTTTCTGAAAGAAACAGACAAAATCAGTTTAGGAATAGAATATGCTTATCCTTTCTTGTGTTCATAGACTAAAGAAAGCAGAATTTTTCCTGTCAAAACTAGCAAGATGGTCCAACCTACTTCAGAGAAGGGCTGTTGTTCATTCATTCATTTATTCATTCATTCGTGGATAAAAGTCAAAAGTCAAAGTCAAAGTGAAGTCGCTCAGTCATGTCTGACTCTTTGCGACCCCATGGACTGTAGCCTACCAGGCTTCTCCCTCCATGGGATTTTCCAGGCAAGAGTACTGGAGTGGGTGGCCATTTCCTTTTCCAGGGGATCTTCCTGACCCAGGGATCGAACCCAGGTCTTCCACAATGCAAGCAGATGCTTTGTCCTCTGAGCCACCAGGGGTGTGGATAAGCAACTTACTAAACCTGCATTACAGAATCTGAGATTTTAACACTGAGATTTAACACTGAGATCCTTAAAGTGTCTCGTGGCTTGTGTAAAACATCCGGAGGTTGATTATTTACTCCATTATTTACTCCTGCCTAAACCCATGACCTTTCTATATGACCTTTGAGTAGTCTCCCACACTCACTGAGTCCATCCTTGTGATTTCTTTGGGCCAAAGGGATAAGCATAAATATAAAACCAACAGAGGTTTGAGAAGGCTAGTGGGATTAGACTTGCTCATTCTTTTTTTTCCCCAATTTTATTGAGGAAAATTCAACAAATTATACTTGTATAATTTAAATTATGCTACATGTTGATTTGTTATGCATATACATTATGGAATGATCAAGATAATCAAGACATCCATCATTTTACATAGTGAACTCATGTGTGAGGTAAGAATGTTTAAGACCTACTCGCAGCAACTTCCAAGTGTACAAACCATATTACTAACTATAGCCAACATACTGCACATTAGACAGACAGAACTTATTCTTCTCACACTGCAAGTCTGTGCTCTTTGATTTTCTCTTTCCCCTAGGTCCTGACAACCATCATCCTACCTGTTTTTATGAAATCACCTTTAATATATTTTTTTAGATTCCACAAAATGAGTGATAGCATGTAGTATTTGTCTTTCTCTGTATGGCTCATTTCATTTATCATAATACCCTCCAGGTTCATTTGTGTTGCTTCAAATGTCAGGATTTTCTTCTTTCTTATGTTTTTTATAATATTCCATTATATATTCTTAGCTATTGTCAGTAATGGAAGTGCATCTGTCTCTTTGATATCCTTTTCCCCCACGTTGGATATATATCAGGAAGTGGGATTGCTGGACCATGAGGTAGTTCTGTTTTTAATTTTATGAGAAACTTCCATACTCTTTTTCATAATAGTTGTACCAATTTACACTACCACCAACAGTAAATAAGGGTTTTCATTTAACCATATCCTCACCAAAATTTGTTATCTCTTGTCTTTTTGATAATAGCTATCCTAACAGGTGTGAGGTGATTTTGGTTTTAATTTGCATTTCTATAATGGTTAATGATGTTGAGGACCCTTTATGTATTTATTGGCCATTTATATGTCTTCTTTGAAAAAATTTCTATTCAGCTTCTTTGTCGATTTTTAATTTGATCATTTGCTTTTTTTCTTATTGAGTTGTAGAAGACCATTCTTTGCTTTGGATATTAGCTTCTTAGCAGATATATGGTTTTCAGATTTTTGCTCCCATTTTGTAGGTTGCATTTCCAATTTATTAATTGTTTCCTTTGCGTAATGTAGTCACTTGTTTATTTCAGCTGTTGTGTCTGTGCTTCTGCTGTCTTCTCCAAGAAATCAAAATTTAACCAAGGAGGTGAACGACCTGAAAACTGAAAAGTCTAAGATGTTGATAAAGGAAATTGAAAAATATGCAAATAAATGGAAAGACAACCCACATTCTCTGGTTAGAAGAATTAAAATTATGAAAAATGTACTACCCAAAGTGATATACAGATCAGAGTCAATGCAATCTCTATTAAAACTCGAAGGGAATGTCCATATAAGCACAAAAAAACTATCCTAGAATTTGTATGAAACTACATAAGGTTCCAAATAGCCAAAGCACTTTTGAGAAAAAGGAACAAATCTGGAGGCATGACAGTTTCTGATTTCAAAGTATATTGCAAAGCGATGGTAATTAAAACAGTGTGGTACTAGAATTTTTAAAAGCCACATAGAATAGAGAACCTAAAAATAAACCTGTGCATATATGGTCAATTGATTTTTGACAGGACTCCAAGAATACACAAAGGGGAAAGGATAGTCTCTTCAATAAATTGTGTTGGAAAAATGGATATCCACATGCAAACTAATGAAACTGGACTCTTTTCTTACACCACTCACAAAAATTAACTTGAAATGAATTAAAGACTTGAATTAAAGTCCTGAAACCATAAAACTCCTAGAAAAAAATAAAAGAAAAATTCTTCTTGACATGGGATTGCTTGTTCTTGTGTTCTGTCATCAGTAAGAGAATATGCCTGCCCTTCTGCTGGATGATGAGAGGCATATGAAATAGAGACATATTACTCCAGGCATCCATGTTGAGAAGCTCCTAGATGAATCAATAGCCAGCCTTCCCCTGTATATGCAAGGATGCTCTGCCAAGATCAGAACTACCCAACTGATCCACAGATCTTTGCATACACACAAGTGAATACAATAAGATCAGCCATGTCTTGTCCTTTTAAAAATATGTCTTTCCATCCAATTTCTCATGTATGAAATACTGGCATACCTTGGAAATATTGTAAGTTTGATTCCAGACCACTACAATAAAACAAATATCATAATAAAGAGACTCATATGAATCTTTTGGTTTCCCAGTGTATATAAAAGTTATATTCACACTATATTGTAGTCTATTAAGTGTGCAATAGCATTGCATCAAGAAAAATAAGCTACATGCCTTAATTAAAATATACTCTAACCATCATCTGAGCCTTCAGTATGTTGTAGTTCAGTTCAGTCAGTTCAGTCGCTCAGTCGTGTCTGACTCTTTGCGACCCCATGAACCGCAGCACACCAGGCCTCCCTGTCCATCACCAACTCCTGGAGTTCACCCAAACCCATGTCCATTGTGTCGGTGATGCCATCCAACCATCTCATCCTCTGTCATCTCCTTCTCCTCCTGCCCTCAATCTTTCCCAACATCAGGGTCTTTTGAAATGCGTCAGCTCTTCACATCAGGTGGCCAACATATTGGAGTTTCAGCTTCAACATCAGTCCTTCCAGTGAACACCCAGGACTGATCTCCTTTAGATGAACTAGTTGGATCTCCTTGCAGTCCAAGGGACTCTCAAGAGTCTTCTCCAATACCACAGTTCAAAAGCATCAATTCTTCTGTGCTCAGCTTTCTTTATAGTCCAACTCTCACATCCATACATGACCACTGGAAAAACCATAGCTTTGACTAGACAGACATTTGTTGGCAAAGTAATGTCTCTGCTTTTTAATATGCTGTCTAGGTTGGTCATCTTTCCTTCCAAGGAGTATGAGTCTTTTAATTTCATGGCTGCAATCACCATCTGCAGTGATTTTGGAACCCAGAAAAATAAAGTCAGCCACTGTTTCCACTGTTTCCCCATCTATTTGCTATGAAGTGATGGGTTAGTAGTAACATCAAAAATCACTGATCACAGATCACCATAACAAATGTATTAATGATGAAACAGTTTTAAATATTGTAATATTAGGGCCCACTTGAATCCATTACCATCTGATCTTAATTTGACTAATTACATCTATAGAGATCCTATTTCCAAACAAGATCACATTCTGAAATACTGGTGGACATGAGTTTTGGGGACCACTGTTCAACCCAGTGCAGACAACAAAATCAAGACAATGTACAGCCATCTTTCTGTCTTGTCTAGAAATAGCAGGGAAGCCAGTCAATATTTCTTAAGTGCCCTGAATTTTCTGAAGCATAATTTATTAGATGGGAGAGTCAAGGCTGTTGTTGTTGGATATAAAACTTGCCCCTAGTTTGCTTTTCTGTCTTTGTTTTCTTTTTTCCTTCTCCCATTAAAATTTAATTTTGTGGGAAACATCATTCAATTTTTAAGTTGATGGGGAAAAAACAAAAACATATTTAGCAAAAGATAGATATTTACTGCTTATTATATCTCAAAATAACAGCCAAAGCAAAGTTTTAGTGAGAACACATGTAACAGATGCTTTACTCATTTCTTCAATTCATCATGTTATATTAATTTTATTATCAAATAATTTGCCAGATTATGGAGAGAAGAGAGAGAGAGGAAATACTGAACTAAAAGAGCTAACTTAAAAGATGAAAAAATCTCTAAGCCCACATATATATATGGACATCCTCTGGGACTCAGCAGTAAAAGAATCTGCCTACAATGCAGGAGACATGTGAGACACAGGTTTGATCCCTGAGTTAGGAAGATCCCTTGGGGTAGGAAAGGGGACCCACTCCAGTATTCTTACTGGGAAAATCCTATGGACAGAGGAGTCTGGTGGGCTACAGTCCATGGGGTCGCAAAGAGTTGGACAGGACCCAGGAACTGAGCATGCATGCAGATATATGTGTGTGTATATCTATACATGCACATGTAAATACACACATACACACATGTACACACACATACTCTACTTGGTTATTTGATAGAAAGTAATATGTACCAAATAGGTCTGCTTCCATTCCACCTTGTCCAGAAATTGAGTCCTGATTTAGATGCTCGGATTCACCACTGTATGGCCATGATTTATTAACCTTTCTAGATATCTGAAATGAGGATAACTATACTTCTAGCCATCTCTCAAACACGGTGGGAGGATTAAATATGATAATGGAAATGCAAGGACTTTAAATTGTAGAAGAAAAATAGTATTATGAATACAGAACTTCTTCACTTGAAGACAAAATGAATATTTTTGGCAAAGTCTAAGATTTAGCATCTCCTCCAGCTCTGTTACAGGAGCAGTCACTATTTATTGAGCAGTTCTACAAAACACTCTGTGAGTTGCTTTCTATAAATTATTCCTGATGCTCAAATGACTCTGAAAATAGACTTCATTATCCCTATTTGATAGAAAAGTAGTTGAAGAGGAAAACGACTGAGTTCTATGTGATCACTAAAACGTGAGCCTCAAAGTCACACAACTTGCAAATGGCAGGGCCAGGGTTCTCTACCAAAGTTAAGTTAGTTTTCCTTTCTTTCCCCACCACTAACATTCTCCTGGGATTTTTCATACACTCACACAGACACACACACACACACAAACACTCATCTGCATTGCCTTTTCTCTCTCATACTATGGGTGTTGAGCAAATTAGTCATTTGGCTTAAAAAAAATCAATTTCAACCATTATTAGATGGCACTCAGGCTTAATCAAAAAGAATTGCTTGGGGATTCCCTGGTGGTCCAGTGGTTGAGAGTCCGCCTGCCAGTGCAGGGGACACAGGTTCAATCCCTGGTCAGGGAAGATTCCACATGTCACAGAGCAACTAAGCCTGTGAGCCACAATTACTGAAGCCTGGTTGCCTGGAATTTGTGCTCCTCAACAAGAGAAGCCACCACAATGAGAAGCCCAAACACTGCTACAAACAGTGACCCCCACTCAGTGCAACTAGAGAAAGTCTTGCAGCAATAGAGATCCAGTGCAGCCAAAAATAAAGAAATAAATTAAAAAAAAAAAAGAAAAGAATTGTTTGGAAGAATATTTTCATTTTTATTTGGTTATTAGTGGGCTCTTAGTTTCCGTGCCTCTGCACAGATGGAATTAAAATGAACCAACAGTATTCTCTATGCAGTTTTGCAGATCTAAATGCAACCATTTTCCCACTTAATCCTCAGCTTAGTGCGGTGTTCTGTGATGGTAAACAAGGGTTTTCCACTTACTTCTCTGTTCCAGTCCAGCTGAGAGCAAGACCACTCAGGAACAACTGGAGCCCTGCCAAGTTCATCTGTCACACCTCTGTTGAGAATGAAGCGTGCCAATCTAAGTCCGCACAGAAGATGGAGTTCAGAAAGATAGCATTGATTTATAACTACTTTTTAGCCTTTCCTTTAAATTTGTCTATTTTGCTAATGTTTTATAATATATTTAATTTATTAGCACAGTTACAGACATATTGGAAGTGGGTACTCAAAAATATTTTACTGATAGGGGATATGATAAAAAAAAAAAAAAAAGTTTGGAAACCAGAACAATTGAGACATTTAGCCCCATCATTGGCTTGTTTCTGAGTTTTTAGAATCCCTGGTATGGTTTTCTTCATAGCCTCTGTGAGGGCAATAGTTCTTTGAGGAAGTATGATGAGAGTGACAATAACACTTCATTTTTCCCCACCTGACCGCATCTCGGAATTTACCCATGAAACTGAACTATTGTGCTTGTGTTAAACATCCCATCCTTCATGGCTCACCCCAGTTGCAACTGTGCAAGTGGATGTATCTAAATGATAGGGAGAACTGACAACCATCAAAAAGCAGCTCAGCTTTAACTCTCCTGCAGCAACCAGAATCACAGCACAGAATCCCAGAAGCCCAGAGCCCGATAATAACCAGATAACACCGAAAAATTCACTCAAGCAATTATTTTTGATTAAGCTTATATGGTACCTAATAAAGATTGAGATGAATTTATTTAAACCAAATGACTAATTTTTAATGCTCACTTTTCCAGTTAGTGACCGTCGTGACTCTTCTTGTGACCCTAAGTCACCTTGGATTCACCTTAATTTCCTAAACAGGCATGCATATTCTGTTCATTATGCAGGAACCTCGTTTTGCAATGGTGAGCATTGTCTCACCTCCTCTTGACTTTTGTTAATCTGACAGCCACACAGTCCTGTCTTGGGGAATATTGCAACGCATCTCCAATTCAATAGCATTTCTGTGGTCGAGGGGCTTTATGTAATTACAGAAGTTCTGTAGTTGATTTGAATGTTATATCCCTGTTGTGGAATTATGTTTGGACTTTATCCTAAAGGACTGGGAAGGGATTGTGTTTGTTTTGTTTGAACATTTCTTATCACAGAACTATGCTGGAGACAAGCCCCAATGACACAAACATTCAAACAGCACCTTCAGATGTAATATTGATTTATAAAACAACAGTGCACAGCTGCCAAGCTTCACTCTCAAATACAGAAGGTCTTCAATTCCCAACAAATTACTGGCATTTCTACCAATTTACAAATTAGTGTTTCCTCGAATATCGCAGAGTTCTTAATATTCCGGTCACCTTCTTCTCTAGCCTTCCTTCTTGAAATCTATGTGTGGGGAGGAGGGGGGAGGGAGAAAGTGGAGCATTTGTAAAATTGGAGTTAAAAAAATCTAGATCAACTTTTATCCTTAGGCAAATTATGCACAGTTAAATTAAACCACTATATGTACTTGTAGATGGAAGAATCAGAGGTGGAGGAGGGGTCAGAGACATGGAGATCAAAGTTTCTGTTCTTTGAACAAAATCCCTTTGAAAAGCCCCCATGCCACCTATTCTGCTTGTTAATGTTTTGACTGGGAGTGTCTAGTGGTGTCATCAGCAGCAGAATATTTTTAATACTATATACTTTTTTTAAAATTTTCTGTGTGCAGCTAGTTTTACTTAGCAAAGCACCAGATCCTTTGCCAGCTCTGTTACATGTCTCTTAAGGGAATATTTTTGTTAATTGCAAATATTTGATTGACAAACATAGGATGCAATTAGTAGTCAGGCACAGTAGGAATGTGCAGTGAACTGGATCCCTGAACCAAAGGATCTCAACTCTCTCAGCTTGATCTGAAATCGACTAGAGCATTTCAGCCATATGTTTGCCTCAAACTTCTTCTTTCCTATGAATGCTGCTTATTTCCCCAAACTAGCTTCTTTTCAGGTTGGTTCACCAAGGGAGCTAATTCCTCTATGATCAAGCCAAATAAAAAATTCTTTACAATTTTCAATCTAGTGCGGCTATTTGACCATGGCGGTAACAATTAATGTAGACAAGATTATAAACACAGGTTGTTTCTTTCCAAAGAACCGGGTGAAAAAAAAATTTTGAACCTCTTTTGAATTCAGACATTTTCTTTTTAGTAACTATTTAAAACAACCTGGCACCATCTGATTATCTTTATCAATTACATTTTGTTTCTACATACCCACAGCAAGATAAGATTTCTGTTATATCTTACTGCATTATGTGAAATATATTTCTGTTTTTAAAATATACCAGTCATTTTTAAAGATTTTCTTTATGTAACAAATCAGCTGGAAGTACTAGAGTCTGATATTATCAAATATGCTGTAACTCCCTCCTCTGCAGAGAATGAATTAAAACTCACAGAATTTGGCGGGGAAGAGAGAACCTCAAAGCCTTAAATACTGACCTTAAAAGTCTTAAGAGAATTTGAGCTGTTTTCCTGCTTATACAGTATAAAAAGTAGAAAGTTGAAAAACTAAAAAAATTATTAAGTCAAATTGGCTTTCTGGCACTAAAACAACCAGATGTCAATTTTTTTTCACCGATTGATGCAATTCACGTTATTTTGGAGGAAGAGATATACAATGTGAATTGCTCTCTCTAAATGATAAGCAAATAGATATCAACATTGTGGATAAAGAGATAAGAAATCTCTCAAGGCAGTAGGACAGCGTACTGAATGCTTAGGAACATCTTGCAAGCACGAGGCAAATGATGTGGGGCCTTCAATGAAGATGGGGAACCTGAAACCCAGGGAGATTTTAAATTAGTTCAAGGACACACTGGCAGTGTTCGGTGATATGGAAATATAGGGCAGGAATCCTGACATGCAGCCCATGAAACTAGAATGCTTGTCAAGTCTGTCAATTATCAGGTGCCACATTCCAAATAAAGCTTTAAAGACGGGCATTTTAAGGCTGCAAGGCACTACTGCGGTTCATCTCGACCATCCTTCTTCCTCTAGAAAAGCTGCGATTAATTTTTTAAAAGTAGCTGTCTGCCCCAAACATACAAATAAATGGTATTCCTTGCACTTAGAATATAAAAAAAGCCATGGAAGTGCAAAGCAAGAATCTGGACAAATAAAAAGCAATCTCATGTTTTCTTGTTCTTCCCTTTTCCCCTTCTTGAAATGATTGTCCCAAGCTTAGTGCTCATGAAAAATATTGGGGATGAATCTGGTTTACTGGTTAGAGCATGGACACAGCAGGCCCATTGGGTGCCTATTATATGTCCTGTGGCTTTTGCCATTAGTTAAGTCAGTGACTAAACTGACCACATTAGCCAGACAATTCAGTTTCCTGACTCAAGTAAGTTCAGTGTTTGTCTGGGTGCTGCAGATCCTGGAATCAGACAAACTTAGATGTGGGAGGGATTGGAAAGGAAATCCACCCATTCAACACATGAGACATCAGAGAGATCTGGGAGTGAAAAATTGGGAGTGATTGCCAAAGTCTAACTCTAAATGGTTTGGTGGTTGTAGCCCCATGGTTCAGGAAGGGCAGGAGAAATGAAGGCAAAGAGGAATACATTGAAGTGGCTACACAGGCAGACTTGGCTGATTGGGTGACAACTTATGAGATGGATATTTTGTGAGTAGGGGAGGGGTGGCTGGTAAGGGAAAGGGGATGTATGCTTTTTAGATTAGAACAGGATTACACCTCAGGTGGTGTGCCCATAACCAGAAGCTTTCTGAAAGAAAATCAGATAAGACCCCTGGTAGGATTGCCACTTTGCTAAGGGTCTATTTACTTCTGTCCTAGCTCCAGGGAAGGCCTTTTGCCCTCAGAGAACCAGGTCTCTGCAAAGTTTTCTCATTTCTCCCAGTTAGCAGTTTATTTGCAGATGTCCTGGTCTCTACAGGAGTCTTATGTGCAGGGACCCTTCTCTTTCTTTACAAACATCTATTTCTTAGCTGGGGCCCTCCGCCACTCTACGAGAGCTTCTCAGACTTAAGCCTATGTCAGAATCACCTTCAAGGCCTGTTTACATGTAGATCACTGGGCCTTGCCCACCTCCCCGACCGCTGATGAGGTTCTAATTCAGGAGGCTTGGGGTGGGGGCCTAGAATTTTCATTCTCAACAAGTTGACAGATGCTCTGATGATGCTAGTCCAGGGACCACACTTTGAGAACCACTGCTATCTACAGAAAAGCAATGTTCCATGTATGTTATTGACAAAAATATTCTTAACTTCAGCTGCATAGAAATAGATAACAAGAGTTAGAGAATTAAATAGCTCCTAGCATATACTGACTGCTCAATAAATACCTTCGATTCATTGTGTTGAGGCATCACATCACCTTGTATTTACCTGTATCAGCCCCAAACCACAATGTATGGATTTGAACAGGTTCCAAAACATTTTTCTTTTGACCATAACCAGGCTGGATTCAGAATCCTCAGGTGGCACTAGTGGTAAAGTACTTGCCTTTAATGTGGGAGATGCAGGTTCAATCCCTGAATTGAGAAGATCCCCTTGAGAAGGAAATGGCAACCCACTCCAGTATTCTTGCCTGGAGAATCCCAGGGACAGAGGAGCCTGGTGAGCTACAGTCCACGGGGTCATAAAAAGTCAGATACGACTGAGGGCTCACACACACACAGCATAGATTCAAGTTCCATTTGTGGCACTTTCTATCTTTGTGAAATTGGTCAACTTTTTCATTATCTAACATTTATAAAGTTTAGTTTCCTCAGTAGTAAAGTAGGAGGAAGTGGGAACATTGTGAGGATTAAATATAATAACTACTATTACAGCTTTTCTGAGCATTGTGCCAGAAGACAAAAATATTCCTTTCATTATTTAACTATTGGTGAAAATAATTTTTCTGTAACTAACAGAAACCAGTAGGAGGCATTCTTTAAAACATGAAGCGCATCTTAAATTATGACTCAATATCCAATTCTCTAAGTGCAGAAAATCTACACACACCCTGTATATCAGTGTGAGTCCAATGTGGAAAAGAGCATAGAGATTCTCGGCACTAAAAATGTTTTTATTAGAACACTTGATGTAATTAATCAGTTTGTTTTAATTTATGAGGAATCACTAAATGGTTTAATGGGCTAGCACATAACGAATAAATAATGGAAAACCTTCAAAACTGGTGCACTAAGTGGCCCAGATGTTCATCAGCTGTTTAGAAGCATTCACACCTGTGGCTTGGTATTAAAAAGCAAAGACTACTTCATGTACCTTGTTAGTTTTCTTTCAGAAATATATTTTTTAAAACCTTAAAGCAAAAGTATAAAAAAATCAAAACAGATTTATGGTAGGTTTTACATTTTTTTTATTCTTTGGGTCAGATATTTAAACCTGTGGCTCTTTATATGACTTCCCTGGTGGCTCAGACGGTAGAGTCTGTCTACAGTGTGGGAGACCCGGGTTTGAGCCCTGGGTTGGGAAGATCCCCTGGAGAAGGACATGGCAACCCACTCCAGTACTATATAAATATACAAAAGGGACTCATTTTCTAAATGAGTTCTTATCATTGAATGCAATTGGAAGTATAAGTAGATCCCCCAATTGTAAATAAAATATATCAATTATTTATTTATTTAATTTATTTTTAAAACATATACTCATGGTTCTTACTGTTCCAAGCATTATTTAAAATGCTTTATAAATATGAACTCATTTAATTGTCAAAATAAATCTCTCTCTCTATATATATGTATAAATAAATTTCATCTACATTGAACAGTTGAGGAAAGTACAGCACCAACAAATTAAGAAAACTGCCCAAAATCACATAGCTAGTAAATTGGGTAGCAAAGATTCAAAACCAGGCAATCTGGTCTTAAGTCCCTGCTCACAGAGCACTACCTTCTAATCACCCACCATGTGATCAACACTGTGCTGGTTGATACAGAGAGTAAGTGATTCTGCCTTCATGGAATTTACAATCTCACTGGGATTAAGAATGCTGCAAGAATTCATTAAGTGACAAGTGCCAAATTTATGGTGTATAGATAGAGGCCACATACTGGGGAATCATAGATCATACATGGCTTATTGATATGCTTTATTTGGCTTATATAATATTTTGAAATTTTTGAACTAATGGTTTAAAATGGAAAATTTTATATTAATATTCCAGATTTTCAGCTGTAAAAAAAAAAAAAAAATCACACACTTAGTTTAGAAGTACTGTGCCCAAATTCCTTCATCAACAATCATATGGTGCTAAATTCTCTTCTGTTTGCTTTGGTACCTGGCAGCCATTCACATAAGACATTCACACATGTGCATTTTTATCAGATGTACATCACTCACTTATGTTGTTCGCTTAGCCCCTAAGTTGACCCCCATATATATGGAGAGAGTATATGTCCTGAGAAAGGGGTATGGAGAGCCCTGGAGTATTTGTGAAATCCCTATGAAACAAAATGTTATTTGTCCTGAATTTCAAAAGAGGAAGACAGGTGCTTGTAACAAGACTGTGGTGAGCCATCTGATTCTTTCTGATACCTAGAGTGTATCCAAACAAAATAACTCTTCTAAATTCAACCAAATATTGAGTCGACATTACAGTTTCTGACACCCATTTTTGTGATGAATACCATTTAACTAGAATGAAAATATTCTTGCTGGAGCAGTGAATATTGTTTCTTCATTGAAGTATATTTAATCTCACTTCTCTTAAATAGAAATAAAGCTCCTTCTAAAATACACACTTCAGCAGAAGATCTAAAAAGACATTTCTCCAAAGAAGGTATACAGATAGCCAACAGGCACATGAAAAGATGCTCAATATTGCTAATTGTTAGAGAAAGCCAAATCAAAACTGCAATGAGCTACTATCTTGCACCAATCAGAATGGCAATCATCAAAGAGTCTACAAATAAATTCTGGAGAGGTTTTGGAGAAAAGGGAACCCTCCTACACTGTTGGTGGGAATGAGAGTTGATGGAGAACCGTACAGAGGTTCCTTAAAAAACTAGAAATAGAGCTACCATGTAATCCAGCAATATTACTCCTGGGTGTATATGTATATATATATAGAAAAAACTTGAAAAGACACATGAACCTTAATGTTCACAGCAGTATTATTTATAATAGCCAAGACATGGAAGCAAACTAAGAGTCCATTTACAGATGAATGGACAAAGATGTGGTACGTATATACAATGGAATATTATTCAACCATAAAAAAGAAGGAAAGAATGCCATTTGCAGCAATATTGGTGGAACTAGTGATTATCATAGTAAGTGAAGTAAGGCAGACAGGAAAAGACAAATGTCATACAATGCTACTTATATGTGGAATAAAAAAATGGTACAAATGACCTTACTTACAAATCAGAAATAGTCTCACAGATATAGAAAGCAAACCTGTGGTTACCAAGGGAGAAGGCAGGGAAGGGATTAATTAGGAGTTTGAGATTAAAACATGCACACGACTATATATAAATACATAAATAATAAGGACCTACTGTATAGCACAGGAAACTATACACAATATCTTGCAATAACTTATAATGGATAAGTATATGTATATATATTCTTTATAAATATAAAAAGGAATCACTTTTCTGTATACCTGAAAATAGCACAACATTGAAAATCATCTATGTTTCAATAAAAATTAAGAAAATAAAATACAGACTATGGGAAGACAGGGATCTATCTGTTCTGATTAGTACATGTTTCTAGATTAGTACAATGTTTCTAGAACCTAATACTGTGCCTGGAGAATTCAATAAAATAAGAGAGAGGGAAAAACCACAGCATCTGATGGATCATTTCCCTCAAAGCCTTCTCCCTCACTGCTGAGTGTGAGTAATAATGACTGTTGACTACATCCAAGAATAGTACATGAATTTATCAGGAATTGCAAGACTGTATAAACTCCTTCCATGTTTAATAAAGGTCTAATTTGTAACTTGTTTTAAAAATCAAGCAGAACCACTATTTCTCAAGGTGTGGTCCCAAGAATGCCCACATTCAGATGGAGCACTTGCTGGAAATGCAGACTTCCATCACCCACTCCAGATCTAATGGCACAGAGAAACTGTCATTCATGCACGCCGAGTAAATTCTTTACACACTAAACTCTGCAGATCAAATGTTTATAGACCTACTATTCAGTAGTGGAGAGGACTTAGCAGCCTGTTTTAAACCTAAAATCACAAGATTCACATAGTCCAGTTCAATTTTTTTGAAGTGGAAATCATACAATGGGTTTTGAATAGACGTTAAATCAGTCTGTCACTTCCTGATTAAGCTGTTTTTACCTGGCTGGTGAGTGCTTTGTTTTATAGGCATAGGTGCTACTATTTATCTACCCAAGTGTCATTAACATCCTTCAGATCCAGGGCTAGTGAATTGGTTGCTTTAGTTACTCATTTGTTATTTAAATTAGTTTTATTTAACTAGGACGCACACTTTGCTACAGAAATTGCAAAACTGTGTTTTGTTTGGCTGATTCTAACGGCTTAAAAATAAATTTGCATGCCTTTATGGGCATGCTCTGCAGAGTTTGGCCACAGATTCCATCACTTCCCATTATATTTCAGCAGGCTCTTTCGACACTTAGACATAACTCTACTCAACACAGCATCCTAAATCCAACCTCCACTACTACTGCTCTACCTCGTCATTATTATCTCTCACCTAAATGATTGTTATAATCTAATTACTGGTCTTTCTGTTTCCCTTTTGCCACCTTAACTCTATATTCCTCATAAAACGGACAGATGATCCTATAAAAAGAGTTCATCAACCTCTCAGCCTCACTGGAATAAAACCCAATATTCTTATCACAGGATTCACTAATGCAATGTTGTGAAATATGTATAGCTCTCCATTTACTGGATACATGGTAAAACCATGACTCCTTCCCACCTGTTTCTTCTTCCTACCTCCACCATCACTGAGTGTCAATTAGATCTGGCCAATGAGTTGTTTGAGAAAATAATGTGTCACTTCTACTCTGGGACATTAATTGCTAATAGGAGACCCTTCAGAATTTTTTTCCCCCTGCCACCATGATCAGCAATGCTCCTGATAGTGACTGCTCTGTCCCACTGGTTCTCAGGACAAGGCTGACGTGCTGCAGAACCTCTAACATAACTGAAGGAGATGTGGTGTGAGCCAGAAAGAAACCTCAGGTGTCTTCAGCCCTAGAGACTTGGGCATTGCTTGTTATCACAGCATGATCCTGCACAACCTGTTAGTCTGACTCTTACCTAAAAGGTCCTAAATGATCTCTCTAGCACCAATATCTCTGACCTCTTCTCCCACCTCTTTCCTCCGTTCTTACTCTTATCTGATATACTTGCTGTCCTAGAGCATACCACCTTTACTCCCAACTCAGGGCCTTTGCATTGTGTAAAATGCTTTATGGCTACATCTTTACTCCTCACTTCAACCAGATCCTTGGTCAAAAGTCTCCTTCTTACAGAAGATGTCCCTGACTATATGTCTAAAGGAGTGTCCCTTATGACCCTTTCTAGTCCCACCCTTTTCACTTTTTTCTGTACTTTAAACAGTTTTTCTTTATCATTTGCCTTTCTGTCTCTAAAGCAAAAATATAAACTCCTTGAGGGCAGAGATATTATTTTGCTCACAGATGCTTTTCCCAAACCTTGACCCATGCCTGGAGTAGAGTAGATGACTGCTAAATATTAATATTTTTTGAAAGAATGAGTTTACTTGGGCATATCTCCTAACCATCAGCTCTCTCCTCTAAAAGTATAAATTAACAGCTACTTCAACCTACTCCATAAGCTTATGTTATACTTTTAAAAGTAAACAGCATAATGTGCTTTGTTTTCTCACCACAATGACAGGCTAATTCACTTAATTATTTCTGTCCGAGGTGCTGGGGGGAGGAGCCTGGCGGGCTACAGTCCATGTGGTCGCAAAGAGTCAAGAGTCTGCACGACTGAGTGACTAAGTACAGCACACAGCAAAGTGTTAAAAAGAAACATCCTGACAAATGAAGCATTTGGGCTGGTGGGTTTGACTTTCCTAGATCCTTAGATATTTTACAGCCTCAGTCTTGTTTTTTACGTTGAAATAATTTCAGAAGGAACTAACATTCATTGGAAAGCTGCAGGGGAAGTTGAAATCCTTCATTCTTCTCAAAAGAGGACCTGTTTATCACTTATCTTGAAGGCACTGGCAGAGTTTTGCTTTGTCATACAAAGTTTATTGATTCTTTTGTAGCAGCCTTGTTTGAAAATTAATTTGGAATTTAAGCAATGACCTCTTTGAGAAATAGTGAACATTAATTTTTTTATGCTGAGCCTTCTGAGCGTTTAGTAATGGGATATGAGTCACATTGAAATAGAAGCTTCATTTTCCACTCTGAATTTTACACAATATGATTTTACCTATAAAAGACAGCACATCTCAGTAAACTCAGGAAATATAAATTTATAATTTCCCTCTTCTTAGAGTCGGCCATACAATACAATTACCATAAGAAGATTGCTTTAAACATGCAATTATAAATATGGCATGATTCTATAAATTATCTGTAATTTATTTATAAATCTTCTGCAAAGGCTAATGTTTAACACATGCACATATTTTTTTTATATTCCCTTTCCCTTCAGTACTGTCATATCATTAGATAAATATACTTAATGAGGGTTTATTATGGAAATAAAATAATCTAAACAGTATTGTATGGTCTACTGTATTATGAAAGAGCTATTTTAAAAGCCTATTAAAGTTTCTGCTTGGGCATGTT
This sequence comes from Bos indicus x Bos taurus, assembly GCF_003369695.1. Lineage (NCBI taxonomy): Eukaryota > Metazoa > Chordata > Mammalia > Artiodactyla > Bovidae > Bos > Bos indicus x Bos taurus. Next base: position 41,644,961 of record NC_040086.1, read on the forward strand.
CAAGTTCATGTGAGTAAGGAATGATAACCTAGAAGAAAATTCCTATTTTGATTAGTCAATCAAATACATTCTCTTGTATTATTCAATCAAATCAACTCTTTTCTCTTTCTGCTACTCTTTGTCCCTAAGTCACAGTAAGATAAAGCTATAAGTCAAGAGAATAATTTCTTCTTCACAACACTGTCAGAGGTATTAAAAAAACTGGGTCGTGAGTCAACCTTTTCGTGTATTAGAAAAGTAGAAAAAAAAATTTCTTATCAAAAGCTGCTCCACTTTCTAAGCATCAGTTTTTTTTTTTTTTTTAAAAGAAAGATGTTAGAATTTGTAGCTAGATTTTGTAAGTTGTATATGTCACAGGCACATTAGATGTGGTATTGTAATCAAGGTGGTATTCTTTAACCTTGCTGGCAATGGGATATTTCAATTTTCATTCCTAAAATGGGATTCCCCCAATAAATGAGGCAGAGGACCATTTATGACATTTTTGGATCACAGAAATGGCTTACATACCCAATCGCAATCTATTTGACATAGTTTACCTACCCTACCAAGCTTTCCAAATAAAACAAACATCAATCAAACTAACCCCATGATTTGGGTTCTGGGATCTTATCCTAATCATCGCTGTATCCTTAGCACCTAAGTGCATCTTTCACCTACCAGCTGCTAATTGAAATAATGCATACAGAGAGACATAAGAATGACTTATCATCAGAAAGACACTAAAACAAACATGAAGGAGGACTCAGAACTGTTTCGTAGAAACCCCACTGTATGTATGTACCTACATACACAAATAGAGATGGTCACTGACAGAGAAAGGAACAGGCAATGTTGGAAATGTTGTAGCGTTATAACATAAACGGTGCTTGCTGCTGCTGCTGCTGCTAAGTCGCTTCAGTCGTGTCCGACTCTGTGTGACCCCATAGACGGCAGCCCACTAGGCTCCCCGGTCCCTGGGATTCTCCAGGCAAGAACACTGGAGTGGGTTGCCATTTCCTTCTCCAATGCATGAAAGTGAAAAGTGAAAGTGAAGTCACTCAATTGTATCCGACTCTTAGAGACCCAATGGACTGTAGCCCACCAAGCTCCTCCATCCATGGGATTTTCCAGGCAAGAGTACTGGAGTAGGGTGCCATTGCCTTCTCCAAAATGGTGCTTATGCATGTCTAATTCACAAGGCATCTAATACAGTGACAGCATCTGTACAGGTGACTGTGTTTTTTCCATTTATTTTCCACATAGTCTTTTAAGGACAACCTATGACAATGATCTTCAAGAAAATTCTCTCCTTTTTATAAAAATCTTTTTAAAGCAAATATTGCATTACCGCCCCTGAAATAAAATCTTACTCAAAATTTCAACTATCTCAATGTATAAAAACAGATAAAAACACAAGCAGAAGACCCATTCTACTGACTCACCACATACGGTAGCCTCCACGGTAGTGCCCAAGGCCATTACAGGGAACTCTAGGGCCCTAGTTAGAAAAGCAGCGACTCAGATACATAAGAAATGGGTAGTTTTCAACCGTACCTGATAGATATATTTATACCAGTGCTGCATGCACTAAACAGGTAATGGCATAAATACTACACATGTATATAGTTTGCAATATATAAGCTTACTATTTTAAGTTTAATATGAATATACACATCTCCAAGATCTATACAAAAACATTATTCTTAAACTGGCTGGTAAAGACAAATGAAAAAATCAGAAATCGTAATTTGGTTCCATATTGTGATTGTGTAAAACAAGAGGTGATGTATTTTTCTTCTATTGGACATATTTTCAGAATCATGCGTGGAGATTTATAAATATATATATATATATATATATATATATATATATACACACACACACACCCTGTGTCATTTATAACAGTGCTACAAATAACTAGGATTATGCTCATTAGCAAACATTGCTTCTTTTCGGAAGGGGATGCCAGGCAGACATGGCTAAAAGGAAAGTCTTTTTTAGACAGAAGAGACAAACCTGGAAATAGGAATCTATATGTTGGTCCTGTGACTATTTAATGCACTGTTTCGTAAGAGAGAGAGAAAGAGAGATCATGCTTTGTGTAACATCTTACAAGCACCACAAAGAAATCTGATGTTCATCTTAACCAGACACAGCTGTGATTTTGCCATCTAGTTTCTCAGAAATATTCATTGTATCAGAAGAACTTTCCACGCTAAGGGCCAAATGTGACAGAAGGAAGGAAGGAAAAAATCAACCAGACAGTTCTTTAAAAAAAAAAACTTTTTATCTCACCACTAAGTTTGGACAAGTAACTGACAAGAAGGAAAGAGAGCTTTGCATAAGGAATTAAAACTTAGTTGTTAAGTTGCCCTTCAATTTTCTTCGATCCCCATCTTACCCCATTTTCTCATCTGTGTTGCTTGTGTTGTTGTGCTTGCAGTTGTTTTTCTTATGGATAATTTTTGCCTCTAAATACTGAGAAAGAATAATCAGGTGCTTGAGGAGTGGCGTCTCTGTTCATCTCCCCACACGTGATCGCTTTCTGTCTGGTGCTTTGTCATGGTGCCTCCAGAGCAGACTTCCTCTGCTTCCTTTGTTATCCTTGCCTGATAAATAAACAGAGCAAAATTACCGAACTTATTATGGTAATCGAGAAAAGGAAACGATCTCTGAGCCTGCCCCCCATCTATTACTCTGCCGCGGCAAAAGTTGGCGAAACCTGTGCTAAACCTCAGTTGCTACTGAAACGTCAGCCCCTCTCCTGCACCCTCTTTTATTCCTGCAGCCCCCCACCCTCTGTGATGATTGTTTTCTGTCCATCTTGAGCTGGGTGTCAGTTCATTTAGATTTACATCAAGTAGTAAATTAAAATAATCACTCAGCAAACACTCTGAGCTCAGTTTTCCCTTTCAGTCAGGAGTTGCACGAGCTGCTTGAAGCATTCAAGCAGAAAATATTGCTGTCTAGATATTTGTCCTCTGGGTGATAAAGGAGGCATTGTCTTGGGACCCACTCAGGCCTCGGAGCCGCTCGTCGCTGTGCATCACAGCTGTGAAGTGCGCTTTGTTATGTGTCTGAGGACTCGGGTTCAAGACCTTGTTTTTCTTGAAATACCAGACTGATCAGAGCTGCATATGTTCGGGGGAAAGCAGGGGTCGGTGGTTCTCTGTCCACATTTTTACTAGATTATTCTTGGACAGAACTCTGGGAAAATACCCTGCAGCCTGAACCATCCCAAGAGTTTTGCTTTGTTTTAATTCATTTTCTTTCTTTCTCTTTTCTGTATCTCTGTTTCTTTTCATTTTTTTTTTTTCCTCCTTCAGATTCTGCTTGGTTGCAGTGCTAGAAAATGCTAGATAGAGTTCATCTGCATAAGTCAGACACAAAGGCTTACAGCACTGCTCTGAACCCGGTGCCATAACGCACCAAGTTATAAGCCCATTTCTTTGTGTTCTCATTACTGTACATCTACCTGCCTGTTTAGAAAGCAAAATGTGGAGTTCAATCACCTGGGATGAAATATAGAATAGGCTAAAGACATTTTTCGCCATTTGTAAACAATCAGTGGAATTTGAAACAAGAAGTTGATAAAGGCAAATGAATCCGTTTTTGCTTGGAATGAGAATCTTTTTTTTTTTAAAGAAAAGATAAAAATTATCTTTTGAAACTCTCTAAGCCATTGTATTTTTATTACAGCATTTTTGCAGGTAGGTTATTGCTATCAGTGTTTGAAAGAGTAAAATATTTGTTGCTTTAAGTAGTGAAAGAAAAATATCAAATAAGGAGTGTGGTGGTAGGCAGCTAAATGAAAATTGGAATTTTGAATCAGTTCTCTGAATTTTTCCAAATAGTTCCTCATGCTTGGCTAATCGACTGCTGTTATCAGTTTTCGGCCGGATATTTGACATTGGGTTGCATTTGTATCTAAGCCAAGGTATCTATTTCAAATGTGATATTTGATACATTCCTCATGTCTATGTTATGGCTAAATATATACCTTCGGTTATAAAATTCTCTATTTGCACATGGAAAAGGAAGTACCAAAATAAGCAAAAAATCAATATAAAAAAATGGGATAGACATATATATTTACATACACATACATATGGTCACACACTTGACTTCCTTATGAATGAGTGATTTCATATTCTTGAATTAAAATGCATTGTATTTTGGGGTGTTTTCACTCAGTTGCAACCGAAGCTGTGTCTGCAAAGCTCACCCTTTGGACAGTATGAATCTTCCCAGTAAGGCTGTATCTTCAAGACCCAGAGGTGTCCTTGCTCTGGCAATACTAAGCCTTCAAATTGTGCCAAGGCGTGTGAAAATAAAAGGAAAGAATCACCACCACAGAGTAAAATTATATATCATTTCAGTCATATATTATGGTTTATGATGTTTTGTGTCTGGCAAGTACCAATTTAGTTCATAAATAGGCTAAAGGAACCAAACCAGCATCTTTACTTCTGATTTGCTTGGGCTGCAATTAGAGAAGTTTATATGATGACCTGCTTTAATGGGCTATAGTCCATGGGGTTGCAAAAGTCAGATACGACTAAACCAATAACACTTTCACTTTTACCCATGATAGTTGGGTAACATTGAGCAAGTTACCTAACTATTCTGGGGATTCAGTTTCTCTACCTGTACAATGGGAATGTTATCAATATGCCCTCATTTGGCTGTTAAAATTATTTCATGTTTGATGCACATTCAGTACTTAGAACAGTGTCTGGCACATAGCAAATATCCCACAAATATTTCATTAATGATAGCGATAGTGGAAATAATGATGATAATCCTCATGATAACTAAAAGAGTTATCCTAAATCCAGGAAATACAATTTGGGTTGCAGTTTTGTTCCATTTTTCTAGGTTCATGTACATATACATCAGAATTAGGTTGTCCTGAACTAGAATCTCCATTCAGTCATTTACTAACTGTATGCATGGGCAAAGGAAATGGCAACCCACTCCAGTATTCTTGCCTGGGAAATCCCGTGGACAGAGGAGCCTGGTGGGTACTGTCCACAGGGTCACAAGAGTCAGACACAACTGAACAACTGAACCCTATACATCCTTACATGCATTAGCAAATTACTTAACTCCTCTAGGTTTTATTTTCTATGGGATAATAATGGCCTCATAGAGCTATTCTAAATATGAAAATAGATGCTGCGCATAAGTTGGTTAGAACAGTATATGACCAAACAGGGCTGCCCCTAAGGCATGCTGTACCCCAGGTTCAAAAAAAGAAATCTCTTTCTAGAGAAAGACAAATATCACATATTAACTCATATATATGAAATCTAGAAATATAGTACCGACAACCCTACCTGCAGGGCAGCAAAGGAGACACAGACATAAAGAACAAACACTTTTAGACTCAGTGGAAGGAGGAAAGGGTGGGATGATTTGAGAGAATAGCACTGAAGCATACACATTATCATGTGTAAAACAGAGAGCCAGTGGTAGTTTGATATATGACGCAGGCACCCAAAGTCAGTGCTCTGTGACAACCTGGAGGGATGGGGTGGGGAAGGAGGTGGGAGAGGGTTGCAGGATGGAGAGGACAAATGTATGCATATGGTCAGTTCATACTGATGAATGGCAAAAACCATCACAATATGGTAAAGTTACTAGCCTCCAATTAAAAATAAATTTAAAGATCTCTTTCTATATAACCATTTAAATAGTATTACAAAATTCAAGAACCAATCATCTAAAATTTAGAAAACTGGATAGAGAAGAAAGTTATGCATTTATTTCTCATGAAATTGGTATACATGAAAATCATTCAGTGTACAAGCACCACTTCTTCCTGTTCAGGTACAGATACTTCTCTTTATATTTTTCTTTCTTTCTTTACTATTTCTGACAAAAATCAGAACTCTCACAATGAGAAAAAGGGTATAATGCTATTATTACTTACAATGTCCTGAGTCTTTGGAATCTGTATCTGTGAAATAATATTGATCTTCTTGTGTCTGCAGTTCCCTTGTACCATTTTTAAGTGCTGATTGTAACATTCCTTACGTCACCTCATCAGCCACTGTGCTTCCCATAAATACTGGTTTCCAATAGTTATCTCAGAGGTTTAACAGAAACAACCTCTGTTGACAACCACAGGTGTAAGTCTTGCCTAGAGTATGCAAGAAGATATGAAGAATAACTTGTTTCCTGATTATGTTAGTTTTACAGTTCAGAAGTCTATGGTGCGCATGGAGAGCAACACATAGTCCATCCATGTTTTCTCGAACTAATTAGGCTGTCATCATTGCATTCTTTGAATGTGATCTCTATCAAGGTTGTCTGCCTTCCACATACCTCCACCAGCAGGGAGGGTAAACAAAGGACAAGAGATTAAGCAAGAATGGTTCTATTTGCATAAGAAATGTCTGTCCTTGGATCAGCCTGGCTTAAACCTACCTAGGTGACTTGACATAATGTGAAAAAAAGCAATTAATCAGAACATTAATGGGAAGGACCTACTGGCATTGTGGAGCAATGACCTTTGTAGTCTTCAGAGGAGATACTTGTGACCACCTGGAGGACTGTCTGGTACATGGCACAGAGTGTGTAGAAGGGATGTGCTGACTTCTCAGAATGCTCACAACTGTGTCACTCTGGTAAAATGACATCTGTACCCTCATCAACTTTAACTACTGCAGACTGAAGGTGGTACTGTGGTTGACCTGTTAAATCTCATGGACGTATGAGATATAATGCATTGTTATACATATGGCTCAAACCAAAGGTTGGCACAGGACTATTGCGTCCTCCTATGTCTGACTTCAGTGTCACATCATTCAGACGTGACACGCCAAAAAAAGATACTGCACTGACCAGTAGAAGAAATTCATTTTACCAGTTCACCCTCCTCGCAGTGGCTGGCTATGTAGTCTCAGGGCAGAAAGAATGACCCTGGAGCTTCTGGGGCATCCAGTTGATCCCATGATTGCAGGGAATGTCATAGCGCCACAAAGGAGAGAAACAAGTAGAGACTTAGAAGAATCCTGATTTGGGCTCAGATAAACCTGCAGCTGACTTTATTTTTCTGGGCTCCAAAATCACTGCGGATGGTGATTGCAGCCATGAAATTAAAAGACACTTACTCCTTGGAAGGAAAGTTATGACCAACCTAGACAGCATATTAAAAAGCAGAGACATTACTTTGCCAACAAAGGTCCGTCTAGTCAAGGCTATGGTTTTTTCAGTGGTCATGTATGGATGTGAGAGTTGGACTATAAAGAAAGCTGAGTGCCAAAAAATTGATGCTTTTGAACTGTGGTTTTGGAGAAGACTCTTGAGAGTCCCTTGGACTGCAAGGAGATCCAAACAGTCCATCCTAAAGGAGATCAGTATGGGTGTTCATTGGAAGGACTGATGTTGAAGCTGAAACTCCAATACTTTGGCCACCTGATGTGAAGAGCAGACTCATTGGAAAAGACCATGAAGCTGGGAAAGATTGAGGGCAAGGAGGAGAAGAGGACATCAGAGGATGAAATGGTGGGATGGCATCATTGACTTGATGGACATGGGTTTGGGTGAACTCCGGGAGTTTGTGAAGGACAAGGAGGCCTGGTGTGCTGCCGTTCATGGGGGTCTTAAAGAGTCGGACACAACTGAGTGACTGAACTGAACCGAACTGAACTGAAACCTGCTAAAATGGCCAGAGAGAGATCAGCAAAAATGTGAGGAAATCACCCTGTGACTGGAATGGAATTTTCTCCTTGGCTAGAGCAGGAAAAGGGGAGGGAGAAATGGGTATAGAAAGGAGAGGCAACAGCCTTAGCAAAAAAAAAAAAAAACAGAAATATGAAGGGCCTAGTTGTTGAAAGAAAGTCAGGAAGTCAGGTATGGGCTTGTGAAAGGGCTTATTGGAGGCACTGAAGTAGATGCAGACAGAGACTAGAAGTCAACGGGAAATGTTAGGTTGAGGCCAGGTTTTGAAGAACTTTGAGTACAAATTATATCTCTATTAGTTTTAGGGAGCTATTTAATACTAGGATCTTGACATTAGGAAGTCTATTTGAGGTTCAAAGGAAGAAGAGTGGATTGTTGAAAGATTTTCAAGCAATGGAGTGATCCCTGTTTCCTAAATATGCTGATAAAACTTTATAGGTTAGATAACCATGGAGAGGCCAGGGAAGAAGGTGAATTAAGAAGATTTGTACTTCCTTCAGGGAAGAGATGAAGAGCACCTCAATTAGGAGAACAGAATGAGAAAGGAGAGGAGGGCACTCATGATTCTTAAGGGTTAAGGTCAGCAGACTTTGAGGACTAATCAGATGGAGGTTGGAGGAATAGACTGGCCATTTGGTGTTACAATACCTAAGAGACTTATTCAGTCCATGACATTTTATTGAGTGTGTGCCCTCCCTGGGCAGGAAATGAAAGAGGAGCAGAGGGTGAAAATCATCTATATGTCACATATGCAGAAACTGTCAGGCCTCTCTTAGTAGTGGTGGGCTCTAGAGCCCAGGGATCTGTATTATTAACAATTACCCTAGGTAACACTTTTCATCAACTTCCCTGGTGAATCAGACTGTAAAGAGTCTGCCTGCAATGTGGAGACCCGGGTTCAATTTCTGGGTCAGGAAGATACCCTGGAGAAGAAAATGGCAATCCACTCTGGTATTCTTGCCTGGAAAATCCCATGGACAGAGGAGCTTAGCAGGCTACAGTCCATGGGGTTGCAAAGAGTCGGACATGACCGAGCAACTAACACATACACAGCACTTTTCATCAGTACAGTTTGGGAAACACTGTGTAAAATAATATATTTGCTTTTGGATCGGAGGAGATAACCTATATATAGAGAATTACATGGATGCATATGCAGTGGATTCTACTACACTTCCATGGGCATCAGAGGCAGAAGAGGTTAAGAGGAGATATGCTATACTATGCTATGAGGAAAATAAACAGAAGTTAAAACAATAAGAAACAAACTCTTCAGAGAACACTCTCTGGATCTGAGAAATGGAACTCAAAACCTCTGCCAATAGAAATTTCTCCTTTGCTGACTGAAAGATTGGCTCAGCCTCCCATCCAAATCCAGCTTCAGGCTTTAGGATCGATTATGGTGATTGACAGGCTTTACTGGTGGCTCAGCAGGAGACGTGGGTTCAATCCCTGGGTTGGGAAGATTCCCTGGAAAAGGAAGTGGCAACCCACTCCAGTATTCTTGCCTGGGAAATCCCATGGACAGAGGATCCTTGTGTGCTACAGTCCATGGGGTCCTGAAGAGTTGCACACGATTGAGCTACTGAGCACTCACCTGCCTTGAAGCCCACACTGTATTTATCTGTTGCTCCACTGGAAAGCCAGCATCAAAGAAGGTAAAGGACCTCCTGGTTGAGGGGTGGAAAAGAGAGAGAAGGGTTTTTTTTTGTTCACTGCATCACTCTACACCCTCATCAGAACTGTGAAGGTGGTGGAATTTGGTTTTGGTGCACCCCTTAACCAGAATGCTTGTTATGCAGGCAGTCCCCAGTCACTGTGAAACAGGGCATAAGCGTACGACACTGCATAGGCTAGAATTCCATGCACCTCATGGTTCCTTGTTTCTACATCTAAGATCTAGCTTTCTTCCAGAGCCCCATTTATCTTTTGTTCTCCAAAAGGCACCACTGTTTTAATCTTCTACTTGATTTTTGTCAAAGTTTCAGTGCATCGTAGTGTCTTAGTGTTTTGTCTGACCCAGGTAAAGTATACTTTAATAAAAGACTTTTGCAGAGAGTGTCTGAAACTAAAGGGATGACTTAATGATGAAATTTCAGGTGTGAGGAAATATTTTGTTTAGATGGGGAGAAACAAATTAGCCAGGAAAGCAGAGGATGAATGAAATTTAGGGAACACTTCTTTTTATAATTAAAATTTTAACTATAAATTACAAATATGAATTCTAATTCTAATAATAACAACTTCTTTATGAACAATTTAGGACATTTAAATGAGATAACATACATAAAGCCCCAGCTGCAGGAATTGGAATTCAATAAATATCAATTTTTCCTTACACCCTTGTCTCCATCTGAGTGGATGTGGGTTGCCCTGCTGTGTATTCATCCCAGGGTATACAGCTAACAATTCTATTTAACTCCAAAGAGAGAAGAATGTCAAAAAGGAACTGAATGTTAAGTCTTAAAGCTGGGGAGATTATACACAGACACAGACACACAGACACACACAGACACACACACAGACACACACACACACTCACGCTATCACTTAATATTGGCAAACAGTCCTATAAAGAAGTTATAAAAATTCAGTCGAAGTGGTTGCTGTATGGTATAATTATGACTGTATGATGGGGATTCTGAAACAGTCATCTCTGGTGGGATGCCAAGCTGTTCCTATGATAATTAATCAACTTAGTGGCCTTTAGAAACAAAAAGCCTAGCTTGACTTACATTTTGATATCTAGAGAACCTTAAAACTTTTGGAACTTGTCAACTTGCTGGCACCTTATTTTGCCTTTCTCTATGTGAAATATATGATGAAGAAAGTGCTCGACTTGTAAAGAAGGGATGCTATGATATTGCTGTGACTGCTCAGATGCCTCTTTCCCTCTTTAACTTTCTGTTTCTCTGGAGTTTTCTGAATAGTGGAGGGTTGTCAAAGAACCATGTGCTAGTGGAATAAAGTTAAGCTACCATGCTTTTGTATTCAACACTGGCTCAAAGTGAATGCATATACTCTGCATTGGAAATGCCATCAACGGCATTCTGGCCGTTTGTAGGTACTCAAATCACTAACCTTGCCAAAGAATAAGTTTGTGAGCCTCCTTTTCAGAGGTTCTGTCTCTGATATTTCAGAAGCATTCAATTATAATTCTGCTGCTTCCTTTTATGTGGCAGTCATGGGTTGTCAGCAAGGATAGAATTAAGAGAGGCACGTGAAGTGTGCTACGGCGTCTCATGCCTAAGGATCTGTATTTCTTTTGTTCATTGTGACAAATGACAGCCTTAAAGATATTTGTCCTGATTCCTTACTGTCCCTATGCAGGTAAAAACTTCCACTGAAGTCAAACAAGCTTCATTGAAGTTAATGGGAAGTAATAACCTTGAAGGGAAGGGAGAACTAGGGTGATTAATTTTAATTAGCCAAACACAAACAAGCATGTGTCTACAAGCAATGACAGGAAAGTGGATGTTTGTAACTCCTAACTTAGCTTTAGGGGTCTAGGTAAGGCAATTTTCTAAAGAATCAGAACTATTTCAACCCAGAAATGTAAGACTATCCATGAAAAATAAAATCCATTCTCCATAGGTGTATCTCTGAGATATTCCCTTGAAACATTAATTCAACAAAAAGGTACTAATATATGATCACATGCCAAACAACTTCCAGACCCTGGAGGTAGAAAGAAGAGGACAAGTAGCTGCCCATATGGAGTAAACATTCAGTCTATGGAAATAGCACAGTGAACAATTCTGTGACAAGTTATTAATTTGTATCTCTACCAATCATTTATTCATTTATTGATTTATTCAAGAAATATTTAACAGCTGCCTTTGAAGTTTTTTGTTTGTTTGTTTGTTTTTTGCACTGTTCTTGTAACAAGAATGTGCAAAGTACTATTGGAATCCAGTGGAATAGGAATTTGATTTGGCATGGAAGGTTGACTTATAATCATGTAAAGCTTCTCAGAGATGGTGCCATTTGACCTCAGTTTCACATGAATAATGTTTGGTTAGGCAAAGAAACTCAACATTAGAAAAAACTAAGATCGTGTCATTAAGTTCCATCACTTCATGGGAAATAGAAGGGAAAAAAGTGAAAATAGTGACAGATTTTATTTTCTTGGGCTCCAAAATCACTGTGGACGATGACTGCAGCCATGAAATCAAAAGACACTTGCTCCTTGGAAGGAAAGCTGTGACAAAACTAGACAGTGTATTCAAAACCAGAGACATCACTTTGCAGACAAAGGTTAACAGTCAAAGTTATGGTTTTTTCAGTAGTTATGTATGGATGTGAGAGTTGGACTGTAAAGAAGGCAGACTACCAAAGAATTGATGCTTTTGAATTGCAGTGCTAGAGAAGGACCTTGAGAGTCCCTTGGACTGTAGGAACAAACCAGTCAGTCCTAAAGGAAATCAGTCCTGAATATTCATTGGAAGGACTGATGCTGAGGCTGAAGCTTCAATACTTTGGCCACTTGATGTGAAGCGCCAACTCATTGGGAAAGACCCTGATGCTGGGAAAGATTGAAGGCAAAAGGAGAAGCGGGTAGCAGAGGGTGAGATGGTCAGATATCATCACTGACTCGAAGGACATGAATTTGAGCAAACTCTGGGTGATAGTGGAGGACAGAGGAGCCTGGAATACTGCAATCCATGGGGTCACAAAGAGTTGGACACAACTTAGTGACTGAAAAAGGAAAATAAAAAAGGAAAACATGGGATAGAAAAATTCTATAAGGAGAAGTATGAAGCACAGAACCTCAGGGCATGTTCAAGAAAAAATACTAACTATGCCAGGGCTCTGGTGTAGAAACTGCAAACTACAGTCCTCTAGCCAAATCTAGATCCCCATATATTTTTGTACAGTCCATGAGGTAAGAATGTTCTTAACATTTTTTAAAAGTTGAAAAAAAATCAAAAGAACCCTGTTTCATGATGTGTGAAAATTATGTGACATTGAAGTTTCAGTTTGTATGAATGGAATTCTATTGGAACACAGCAACTCAACATAACAACAACATTTATTTCATGTTGTCTATGGATGCCTTTGCTCCACCCAGCAGAGTGAGATGGTAGCTGTATGACTGTATGATCCACAAGCCCCAGATATTTACTATCCAGCCCTTTGTTGACAAAGTTCACCAGCACCAACTCTAGTATATAAGGTAGAGAAGGATTGAGACCAAATTATGATAAAATTTAAATAGTATTTCAATGAATTTGGACTTTTTCTTCTGAAAACTGGTGAATACAAAAGCTTAAGCTTTATTTTTATGTTATAAAAATAACATTGTTATGACTTTGACATTTGTTAAATTGATAGAACTTTCCATTCACACATAAGTGCCCCATGATCACAGAAGCATGATCAGGATACCTAACAAATGTCTGCATTTCCTAAAGATAATTAAGAGATAGCTCAGATGTGTCAAGGCTTATAGGTCAAAGATAAAAAAAAAAAAGTTTTATGTTTATAAAGTCCCCAAAGTGACTATTTGGCAGAGAATTTCCTGTGGAAGGCAGTCAGATATGTACTTAATTTATGAAGTAGTGACTAAAGACTAAAAGAAGATTGTTATTTGATTAAAGCTATTTTTCCAATGTTTTTGAACAAAAAGAATACCTCCTTTCAGTTCAGTTCAGTTCAGACACTCAATCGTGTCTGATTCTTTGTGGTCCCATGTACTGTAGCATACCAGGCTTCCCTGTCCATCACCAACTCCCGGAGCTTACTCAAACTCATGTCCATCGAGTCAGTGATGCCATCCAACCATCTCATCCTCTGTCATTCCCTTCTTCTCCTGCCTTCAGTCTTTCCCAGCATCAGGGTCTTTTCCAAGGAGTCAGTTCTTTGCATCAAGTGGCCAAAGGATTGGAGTTTCAGCTTCAGCATCAGTCCTTCCAATGAATATTCAGGACTGATTTCCTTTAGGATTGACAGGTTTTATCTCCTTGCGGTCCAAGGGACTCTCAAGAGTCTTCTTCAACATCACAGTTCAAAAGCATCAGTTCTTCAGTACTCAGCTTTCTTTACAGTCCAACTCTCACATCCATACATGACTACTGGAAAAACCATAGCTTTGACTAGACAGACCTTTGTTGGCAAAGTAATGTCTCTGCTTTGTAATATGCTGTCTAGGTTGGTAATAGCTTTTCTTCCAAGGAGCAAATGTCTTTCAATTTCATGGCTGCAGTCACCATCTGTGGTGGTTTTGGAGCCCCCCAAAATAAACTCTCTCACTGTTTCCATTGTTACCCAATCCATGAAGTGATGGGACTGGATGCCATGATCTTAGTTTTCTGAATGTTGAGTTTTAAGCCAACTTTTTCACTCTCTTCTTTCACTTTCATCAAGAGGTTCTTTAGTTCTTCTTCACTTTCTGCCATAAGGATGGCATCATCTACTTGTTGATATTATTGATATTTCTCCCAGAAATCTTGATTCCAGCTTCTGCTTCATCTAGCCCAGCATTTTGCATGACATACACTGTATTTAGTTTAAATAAGCAGGGTGACAATATACAGTCTTGACATTCTCCTTTCCCAATCTGGAACCAGTCTGTTGTTCCTTGTCCAGTTCTAACTGTTGCTTCTCGACCTGTACACAGATTTCTCAGGAGAGAGGTAAAGTAGTCTGGTATTCTCATCTCTTTAAGAATTGTCCATAGTTTGTTGTGATCCACACAGTCAAAGGCTTTGACATAGTCAATAAAGGAGAAGTAGATGTTTTTCTGGTACTCTCTTGCTTTTTTGATGATCCAACGGATGTTGGCAATTTGATCTCTGGTTCTCTGCCTTTTCTAAATCCAATTTTAACATCTTAAAGTTCACGATTCATGTACTATTGAAGCCTGGCTTGGAGAATTTTGAGCATTACTTGCTAGTGTGTGAGATGAGTGCCATTGTGAGGTAGTTTGAATGCCAACATTCTTTGGCATTGCCTTTCTTTTGGATTGGAATGAAAACTGACCTTTTCCAGTCCTGTGGCCACTGCTGCGTTTTCTAAATTTGCCAGTGTATTGACTGCAGCACTTTAATGACATCACCTTTTAGGATTTGAAATAGTTCAACTGGAATTCCATTACTTCCACTAGCTTTGTTTGTTCATAGTGATGCTTCCTAAGGCCCTCTTGACCACATGCAGCATGTCTGACTCTAGGTGAGTGATCACACCATTGTGCTTATCTGGGTCATGAAGATCTTTTTTGTATAGTTTTTCTGTGTATTTTTGCCACATCTTCTTAATAGCTTCTGCTTCTGTTAGGTCCATACAATTTCTGTCCTTTACTGTGTCCATCTTTGCATGAAATGTTCCCTTGGTATCTCTAATTTTCTTGAAGAGATCTCTAGTCTTCCTATCCTATTGTTTTCCTCCAATTCTTTACACTGGTCACTGAGGAAGGCTTTCTTATCTCTCCATACTTTTCTTCGGAACTCTGCATTCCAATGGGTACATCTTTCCTTTTCTCTTTTCCTTTAACTTCTCTACTATTCTCAGCTATTTGTAAGGCCTCCTCAGACAGCCATTTTGCCTTTCTGCATTTCTTTTTCTTGGGGATGGTCTTGATCAGTGCCTCCTATACAATGTCACAAACCTCCATCCATAGTTCTTCATGCACTCTGTCTATCAGATCTAATCCTGTGAATCTATTTGTAACTTCCACTGTATAATCGCAAGAGATTTGATTTAGGTCATACTTGAAATGTCTAGTGGTTTTCCCTACTTTCTTCAATTTAAGTCTGAATTTGGCAATAAGGAGTTCATGATCTGAGGCACAGTCAGCTCCTGGTCTTATTTTTGCTGACTGTTTATAGCTTGTCCATCTTTGGCTGCAAAGAATATAATCAATGTCATTTTGGTATTTTCCATCTGGTGATGGCCATGTATAGACTTTTCTCTTAAGTTGTTGGAAGAAGGTATTTGCTATGTCCAGTGTGTTTTTTTACCTTCTTTCATGTCAAAAAAGTCACAGGCCATTTTGCATGAAAACAGTTATACATGTGTGAGAAAATGAATAGTGAAATCACACATTTAAATTTAATTTAAATAAACTAATTTACAAACATAAACAGACTCAGACACAGAAAACAAACTTTGCTTTAGCAAAGATGAATGGGAGAAAGGGATACGTTAGGAGGTGGGATTAGCATATATACACTAGTATATATAAAATAGATGACAACCAAGGACCTGGTGGCTCAGTGGTCAAGAACCAGCCTGCCCATGCAGTAGACAAGGTTAGATCCCTGGGTCTGGAAGATCTCTTGGAGGACGAAATGGCAACCCATTCCAGTATTCTTGCTGGGAAAAATCCCATAGGGTTGCAAAAAAGCCAGACATTTAAGCTACTAAGCACACACACACATATACACACACACGACTTTTCTATATAATTGAAACTAATATAACATTGTAAATTAACTATACTTGAATTGAAAAAAATTAAGATATATTTGTAGACACAAAAATAGTAGTATAAATATATGTAAACTTTATTTAATCTTTTGAATCCTACTAGTCCACGTGATTTCAGGGATCTCACAAAACCGTGGGGACTTAAATGTTTATGGTAAAAAGGCAGGAAGTCAACTGGCATATATAATTCCATGGAATAACTTTGACTGAACTGCTTAATAAATTAGATATTTTACATTGTGCTTGTGTAATCCTATAGCCATCACATTTTTTAAAAAGGCAAAGAAAACATTTGGTTAAACAAATTATCAAAAGCAAACAATTTGGTTGACCATGTACTTCACAGTTTTTAGACCTGATTGGCTGATTCCTTCCAACAGCTAATCCCTTCAGTATTTAATTGATATGCCCTCAACAAAACAAAAGTTTAGGCTAAAAAATTTCAACCATACCACACCCTCTATTTGGGTTCTAATTCTAACCTCTTAACTTACTCTTTAGATAAATTCTAAAATTCATTTAGAGGTCACTTGCAGAACAGACCAATAATACTATCTTTTGCAATTAAATCAAAAGTAGATAGCTTGTTCCTAATAGTTTAGGAACTACCTGGAAAATGAAGGATGAAGTACATCTTGGCAGCAGACTGATAAACTGATGATATCATCAAAGTTAACCATGCCACAGGAGTCCTCAATCACACAATTAAAAAGCAACCACCGAAAATACAATACTCCAGCTCTCTCTTTAGAAAACTCAGCTGAATCCAGCTGGAAACTGCATCCAGTGAGTCCGTTAACATTTTGAATGAGGGGTGATCTGGAGGTCAGCTTTGAGGTCAACAATAGGACAATGTGGTGAAACTTCCATTTCATTGTCAATCATGCATTTGAATGAAGTTCTTTTTTATAGACCGAACGAAAGGCCAGTGAGGATACCCTTGGTTGTCAATTACTGAGTGTTTTGGGTCTTGAGTTACTGGCCCTAGAACCTGAAGAACTCTTTCTATTTGTTTGTTAATAAATGACCCAAGATTCTTTCTTAAACCGCAGAATACTTAGTAAACTTCAGGCTTACTACTTTTGTTTTAGTTACGATTACTACTCCCGATGTCATTCTGTTTACATAATGCTTTTGACAGGTTTATTACCATCACCTCTAATCTTCTTTGATTTTTCACAATAGTCTTGTATTGGTATTTCCACTTGACACATGAAAACCATACTTGGTCATTTATTTTAAAGACTGAAGTCAACATTTTGTCTATTTTAATGAGGAGAATTTTTGAGAGTTCAAGATAATTCAAACTATTCTTCTTAATTACATCTCCCCCACTACACACTCTATAGCCAAATCAAACATATTTGGTTAGGTCATGCTTCTATCTGAATACCATACTCCCAGCTGGACATTAAGGCACAGATAGACTCTTAACAGTCTGACTGGTTAGTAGCAAATTTAGCTCAAAGAAGTCGATATAGTTTATAACTAGTCAAATGC
Source organism: Bos indicus x Bos taurus (assembly GCF_003369695.1). Classification (NCBI taxonomy): domain Eukaryota; kingdom Metazoa; phylum Chordata; class Mammalia; order Artiodactyla; family Bovidae; genus Bos; species Bos indicus x Bos taurus. The sequence continues at coordinate 41,662,559 of NC_040086.1, forward strand.
ATTTCAGATTCTACAGGACTAAGAACCTGAACCAAACACATCTAAGTAGAAATTCAACAATTATCCATTAGTACCTCTTTATGGACAAGGTATTGTGTTAGGCCATGAAAGACTGATAATAAATAAGGTAGTGCTTTTATCTTCAAGATGTTTTACAAACTCATTGAAAGAAATGTATTAATTTATTAAAGCTCACGTAGAACTTTTGCACTGAAACATCATTCTAATGTAAGCATTTTCAGGAAAGATAGAAGTAATTACTACATTCAAAGTTGAATGGAGACCACATGATAAATATGTAGTTATACTATTCTCTAAGTTACAGGATCCAGGATTTGATCATAAAAGACTCATCAGACCCCCAGAAAGAGATCTAAATAATATGTGTAAAAACTTCAAGACAATACAGTGTGTGGGGAAATTAACAAATTAACATGATGGCACCAGTCAGGCTCTCACTCCATGCTCTCACACCCTCTCAAGCCATGTTTTGTAAACAATGACTTTGCATGGTTATGTAACAGCTGAGATTACTTATAGCTCTGTGCATGTGCATCATGAGGTACTTGTTTGGTTGCGGGTTACTTTGTACAGTATGCCTGTATAAGCTTCACTTGGAAAAGCCAGGAAGGGTTGTGTGCATGTACATTATGTCTGCTGCTATGGCTGCTGTGCTAGCCAGAAGAGAATAAATGTGTCTGCAGTTCCTATGGCTCCTTGCATTTCCTTCCAGGCTCTTAGCTCAGCACCTTGCCTACCATGGGTTCAGTGAACAGAGTGCACAGTGAGATACAGTGAGACAGTTGGTGCTGTGAGCAGGATTAGCAATACATGGTAGAATGAGAACAAATTTTTCAAACAGAATACCTGGATCTAATTCTGTTTTTGTCATGAACTAGTTTCATCTTTAGGAGAAGGCAATGGCACCCCACTCCAGTACTCTTGCCTGGAAAATCCCATGGATGGAGGAGCCTGGTGGGCTACAGTCCATGGGGTCGCTAAGAGTCAGACACGGCTGAGCGACTTCACTTTCACTTTTCACTTTCACGCATTGGAGAAGGAAATGGCAACCCACTCCAGTGTTATTGCCTGGAGAATCCCAGGGACAGGGGAGCCTGGTGGGCTGCCGTCTATGGGGTCGCACAGAGTCGGACACGACTGAAGCGACTTAGCAGCAGTAGCAGCAGTTTCATCTTTTGATCTTGAGTAAGTTACTTAACTAATTATCTTTAAAATAGTTGGGATATATATTGAACTAAAGCTGCTTTCACCTTAATCCTTCATTACCTTAAAAACATATTGAATTACTATTAATTACTAAGTATTATCAGATCTATGTATATGCTAGTCCCACTCATGATAAATGACAAATCCACCAGTCACTTTCCACTGTAGAAAGCACAGTGTAAAATTTTCCTAGAAGTATGGCTTGGTTTCTTTAGATTTTCTGAGAGTTCTCTTTTATTTTGGTAATAGGTATGAATGATTGGTTTTCATTATCACATAGATTAGAATGTTGTTATTCAGTCATTCAGTCATGTCTGACTCTTTGCGACCCCATGGACTGCAGCACGCCAGGGTTCCCCATCCTTCACCATCTCCCGGAGCTTGCTCAAACTCATGTCCATTGAGTCAGTGATGCCATCCAACCATCTCACCCTCTATTGTCCCCTTCTCCTCCTGCCTTCAATCTTTCCCAGCATCAGGATCTTTTCTAATGAATTGGCTCTTTGCACCAGGTGGCCAAAGTATTGGAGTTCAGCATCAGTCCTTCTAATGAAATTCAGGATTGATTTCCTTTAGGATTGACTGGTTTGATCTCCTTGCAGTCCAAGGAACTCTCAAGAGTTATCCAACACCACAGCTCAAAAATATCAATTCTTTGGCATTCAGCCTTCTGAACACCTTCAGAATTTAGAATAGATGATACTAGAAATGTTGAAAATCAAAGCAGGGTGGAGAAGTGTAGAGAAATGAAGCTTATAGAAAGACTTTATTTTTCAACTCATAGTGAGATAATTTTAGCCACTTTATTGGTCCTTTTGCACTAAGCTCTTCAATCAGAATAACAAATGCATATGTTCTCATGGAAAATGTCCTGTTAAGAGAAAATTCACCACATTATTTCACTGAATTGGAAGTATAAAAATAGATAACAGTTCAATAAATTAAAACACCATCCTAACAAATATTTACTAAAGACCCATATAGTACTACATCATTATCTAAAATGGCTAATAAGGATTTTCAACTTTGCTCAGCTTAGTTCTTTGTTGGAGGCAAAATGATCATGAAATATCAGCAAGAGCTCTAATATTGGAGCTTGAAGGAGTTTTTATCTCGGTTGCTTTTTGACGGTGTTAGGCGTGCCTATCCAGAGGAATCAAGGTAGAGGATCTTACGAGGATTGACTACTGTTGGGGCCCCAACTAATAATTCCTACTGTGATACACTTCAATGCCAGTCCACAACAAGAAGCTGAGATTGGATTTAGAGCCAATGTAAGCTCTAAATGGAATTTAACTGTGAAACAAAACACCTGTCTTTCATCCCAAGCTAAATTGACAAGCAATAATTTAGTTGTCTAAACTGAGAGCTTTCAGGATTCCCAACTGCATAATGTCAAAAGACAATGTATGAAGTTGCATTTGGAAGGTTCAAAGGTAGAATGCCATGTAGGCAAACACATTAAATAACTGGTCTTTTCCCCTCTCTGTCTAATTCTTTCTTCTGTTCTCTCTCCTTTCCTTTGCTACTTTTCCTATGTGTGTAAGGGGTGGGGAGTGGTGGGATGATGAGAGGGGTGGGCTAGGGTGGAAAGGTTTTAACTAACTATAGAACTTGGATGGGTGTGAAACAAAGGAAATCCTAAATCTAAAAAGCAATTTTCCTTTCTTGTGCTTTCCGCTAGGTGAGCATTTTCAATGATCAGCTGAACTAATCAGAGATTAAAATAGTAGAAAAGCAATAAAGAATCTTTGGGCCATTCAAAAAAAAAAAAAAAAAAGAATATTTGGATGAGATTACTAAATTCCTACACAGCTGCTTATATAAATGCAAAATAATAAAGCCAGGATTTTGTAGTAACTTTTCCCATACAAATTATTCAGATTCCTCTACCTTCCACATCAGCTTTATTTGTTAAAAATCTGAATACCTGGCATCAGAACATCCAGATTTAGACCCCTCCACTTGAGTAGATTTCCCACTTCTCCCACAAAAATTTTAGGATAAGTAGAAGAAATAGCTATAGCGTTTGTTTCCTACAAACTGAGACCACATATGCACACCCTAAGCATTTTCTGTTTGTTTTGTAGGCTCACCTCTCACCTACTATCTCTTCTTCTGTTCTCTTTTCCAGAGAGCAAACAAAAGAAGCAGGGTTGACTAGCAAAATGTAACAGATACTACAAAAGTTGTCAGTTTTCTGCGGAGGTAGCTGATTGGACTCTGCCAGCTGTCAATTAGCATTTCCATGTTTTGTTGATGAAGTGGTATTTACTTTTTTGGACTTCCATTGGCTAAGATGTTTAGTGTAATGAATGCTGAACTGAGCCTAGATAATTTTTTAAATAATAGCTTGGGGCTTAACAGCCCTTTAAATGAATTGTATAAACAAGATAGCCGTTAATTCTTAATCAATGTATCATTAATCATCAAATAGTATTAAAAAATAGAAACTGTCTTTAAAAAGCTCAATAAATTCTATTCAACTTACTGAATTATCCATTCAGGGGCTGTTTTCTCATTCAGAAAGTGTTAGGATTTTAACAGATTTATAATTGAAAATGCGTATTTCTGTGGGCTAGTAACTGGGATATATATATATATATATATATATATATATATTCATATATATATGTCTCATATGTGTCTCATGTGGTGGTTTAATTGCTCAGTCGTGTCTGACTCTTTGTGTCCCATGACTGTAGCCCACCAGGCTCCTCTGTCCATGGGATCCTCCAAGCAAGAATACTGGAGTAGGTTGCCATCTCATTCTCCAGGGGGATCTTCCCCACCCAAGGATTAAACTCCGATCTCCTGCATTGCAGGCAGATTCTTTACCCACATTTGTCTTCATAAATTAACATGGCCTCAAGAAATAAGTTAACTACTATAGCTTTAAATCTGTATTCATTAATAAAATTGGAAAATATATCCCACGGTTGAATCCCATGTGTCTTTAGATTGTCAGCACCCACAACAAGCATTGCACTAATCTCATGTTAGGAAATTGGGTGTGGCAAAATATAGAAATTATGTGTAAGCTTTTCTGTCCTGTAACATACATGCAGCAATTTAAAATCTCATCTACAATTGCATACACTCAACCTTTGGGAAGCAGTCTAATGATTCTAGCTTACCCCATCTTTTTCACTGGACTGTAATTCTGCCTCACATGTTCATGTGATCCTAGCATAGCATCTGGCATTTGTGCATGTTTAGTCTCTCTGTCGTGTCTGATTCTTTGCAACTCCATGGACTGTAGCCTGCCAGGCTCCTCTGCGTATTGGATTTTTTTCCAGGCAAGAATATTTGAGTGGGTTGCCATTTCCTCTTCTAGGGGATGCTCCTGACCCAGGGATCAAACTAGTCTCCTGTGACTCTTGCACTGCAGGCAGACTCTTTATTGCTGAGTCATTTGTTTCATGAATGAAAAAGTGAAGGATGAGGTTGTAAAGTGAGTCAGTTCAGTTCAGTCCAGTTGCTCAGTCGTGTCTGACTCTTTGCAACCTCATGAATTGCAGCATGCCAGGCCTCCCTGTCCATCACCAACTCCCAGAGTTCACTCAAACTCACATCCATTGAGTCGGTGATGCCATCCAGCCATCTCATCCTCTGTCGTCCCCTTTTCCTCCTGCCCCCAATCCCTCCAAGCATCAGAGTCTTTTCCAATGAGTCAACTCTTCGCATGAGGTGGCCAAAGTATTGGAGTTTCAGCTTTAGCATCATTCCTTCCAAAGAACACCCAGGACTGATCTCCTTTAGCATGGACTGGTTGCATCTCCTTGCAGTCCAAGAGTCTTCTCCAACACCACAATTCAAAAGCATCAATTCTTTGGTGCTCAGCTTTCTTTACAGTCCAACTCTCACATCCATACATGACCACTGGAAAAACCATAGCCTTGACTAGATGAACCTTTGTTGGCAAAGTAATGTCTCTGCTTTTGAATATGCTATCTAGGTTGGTCATAACTTTCCCTCCAAGGAGTAAGCGTCTTTTAATTTCACAGCTGCAGTCACCATCTGCAGTGATTTTGGAGCCCCCCAAAATAAAGTCTGACACTGTTTCCACTGTTTCCCCATCTATTTGCCATGAAGTGATGTGACCAGATACCATGATCTTCGTTTTCTGAATGTTGAGCTTTAAGCTAATTTTTTCACTCTCGTCTTTCACTTTCATCAAGAGGCTTTTGAGTTCCTCTTCACTTTCTGCCATAAGGGTAGTGTCATCTGCATATCCGAGGTTATTGATACTTTTCCTGGCAATCTTGATTCCAGCTTGTGCTTCTTCCAGTCCAGTGTTTCTCATGATGTACTCTGCATATAAGTTAAATAAGCAGGGTGACAATATACAGCCTTGACGTACTCCTTTTCCTATTTGGAACCAGTCTGTTGTTCCATGTCCAGTTCTAACTGTTGTTTCCTGACCTGCATATAGGTTTCTCAAGAGGCAAGTCAGGTGGTCTGGTATTCTCATCTCTTTCAGAATTTTCCACAGTTTATTGTGATCCACACAGTCAAAGGCTTTGGCATAGTCAATAAAGCAGAAATAGATGCTTTTCTGGAACTCTCTTGCTTTTTCCATGATCCAGTGGATGTTGGCAATTTGATCTCTGGTTCCTCTGCCTTTTCTAAAACCAGCTTGAATATCAGGAAGTTCACGGTTCACATACTGCTGAAGCCTGGCTTGGAGAATTTTGAGCATTACTTTACTAGTGTGTGAGATGAGTGCAATTGTGCAGTAGTTTGAACATTCTTTGGCATTGCCTTTCTTTGGGATAGGAATGAAAATGGACCTTTTCCAGTCCTGTGGCCACTGCTGCATTTTCCAAATTTGCTGGCATATTGAGTGCAGCACTTTCACAGCATCATCTTTCAGGATTTGAAATAGCTCAACTGGAATGCCATCACCTCCACTAGCTTTGTTTTTAGTGATGCTTTCTAAGGCCCACTTGACTTCACATTCCAGGATGTCTGGCTCTAGGTGAGTTATCACACCATCGTGATTATCTTGGTCATGAAGATCTTTTTTGTACAGTTCTTCTGTGTATTTTTGCCACCTCTTCTTAATATCTTCTGCTTCTGTTAGGTCCATACCATTTCTGTCCTTTATCGAGCCCATCTTTGCATGCAATGTTCCCTTGGTATCTCTAATTTTCTTGAAGAGATCTCTAGTCTTTCCCAGTCTGTTGTTCTCCTGTATTTCTTTGCATTGATCGCTGAGGAAGGCTTTCTTATCTCTTCTTGCTATTCTTTGGAACTCTGCATTTGGATGCTTATATCTTTCCTTTTCTCCTTTGCAAATAGCTGTAAAGTGATGTCAAGGTATAAAACACTTTTTGTCAGCATTAGGCTGTGTTTTTTGTACCTATTAACTTATATAACCCTTATAAAAATGTTACTAGGTGGGTGGTATCATTCTCATATGTATTATTTATTTTGATATGAATTTACCTGCAAATAGATATTTAATATTATTTATACATTAAATTAAAATAAAATAATATATATATATAATGATATTTAATATATCACGACCATATTTTTAGAATTCGAATGACAAAAAGCTTACAATGATAGGTGTTTTTCTTTCTGAGGTCATTTTCTCCAAGGGAGTATTCTTCATTCTCTTTTCTGGACATATTGTGATGCCTGGATGCCTAGAGTAAGTGACAAATTCAACCTGTGGCTTCAGAGTGGAGGTAACAGTAAGAAGTATGTCGAAGGATGGGGCGTCCCAGGCGGTTCAGTGGTAGAGAATCTGGCTGCCAATGCAGGAGATGCAGGAAATGCAGGTGCAATCCCTGGGTCAGGAAGATTCCCCTGGAGGAAGAAATGGCAACCTACTCCAGTATTCTTGCCTGGAAAAATCCCATGGACAGAGGAGTCTGGAAGGTTACAGTCCATGGGGTCTCAAAGAGTCAGAAACAACTGAGCACACATGCCTATTGAAGGATAAATGAGATTTAACCAGCTGGATGCGGATAGAGAGGACACTACTGTAAGTAAAGGAGAAGCAAGTAGAAGGCTTGGAACTGTGGAAGTTGCTGTTGTATTTGTGTAACTGAAAGTGTAAGGTGCCTGTGTGTGTTTGAGTAAATGGAGCAATATAGGCATCAGGAAGCTGGAAATAAAAGCTTGTACTGTGCATAAGGGACTTACACTGCTATGCTGATGAATCTGCATTTTGTCATGTATTTAGAAAGACAAGTGAAAGTTTAAGGAGGCATCAAGTGTGTATTTTAGAAAGACATGGCAACTTTATTGAAAATGGATTGGGGAGGAAAGGAAGCAGGGTTAAGCCAGCTAGTTCAGAGTCTATTGTGGTCATCCATACAGGAAGCAATGAAGACCTGAACTACAACTATGTACTTATTGTGGTCACTGTTAACACCCTGCCCAGCAGCCCAATTCTTACTTTCATCCGTAATGAAATTCCAGTTGTGTTTGCGCATCCACTTCTCAGTGACGCACCCCCCATTTGGGAATAAATCCTGATTAGTTAAGGCATTTGTGGAAAATCCACTTAATTTGCTAGTGACTGACTAAGGGTATATCACGGGACATAATCTGAACAATGGGATGCAAAGAGAATTTTGCTAGGAGTTTTTGAGAAAAATGTTTCTTTCCTTTTATAAAGAGATACTGGGCTGGACAGCTCCTTCCACTAATTATCTTCATGCTCAGATAAGATGTTGCAAAACATCTGACCATGTGGAAGAGCAGAAAGAACCTAGACTTTTTATGACATTGTTGAGCTGCTGAGTTAATTCTTATTTTCCTATTGTAAGAAATAATAAATTTTCATTTATCCAATAGGTACAGCATTTACCCACCTCCTCCCTCTGCTACTGCTGCAAAAAATACCATGTGTTTAGGAAGTTTACCACATACCAAGCACTATCTAAGACAACTACTGAACAAAGTGAATTCCACTGTCATCCCTGTTCCACAGATGTGGACATAAGTTCAGTGAGGTTAAGTCATTTTCTGAAGGTCACACAGCCATTGAAGCATAGGGTCAGGCAGACTTTGAATTCACACTTATATCCAGACTATGAGCTTTTAACCTCAATGTCACATTGCCTCTCAAGATAATAGTCAAGGATGGCAGGGTGGACTTTTGAAAAATATATGAGGTTATATTTATATGTGTAAGCTTAGGGACTTGACATAGTAGATAACAGACAAGCTATAAAAGATAAATACAAGAATTTCTTTTAATTGAGATGAACACTGTTAAGATGAACTGAGGCTTGGACTTAGGGCAGAACTTTGGGGTTAGGAATTAGAAATAAAATGTAGCTGAGTTTGGGACCTGTTAAAAGAATAGTATATGGAATATATTGAATAGGCTGTTGGCAATGTGAGAACAGGATTTTTAGTTACTATTGCATTACCTTGTCTGGGGGAAGGGGGTTGCTTAGTACATGTTTGTGTAATAAAAGCAATTAATACACAAATCACCTTTGAATATGTATATAAGCTGCTCTTTTCCCTACTTTCAACTTCCACCACCTCACTCAGATGGATATATAATCAAAGAAGCAAAGGGAGAATGTAAACTACCTCCACTGGAGCATGGACGATGTATTTCCAAAAGACTCATTGGTTATATTTCTTACCTGTTCAGTTTCAAATAAAAATTCCAAGTCAAATACACATCATAAATGTTTTCATTCTTTCACTGGTATTTTCAGTTATCTAACTAACAATTATATCATCCCACAGTAGTTTTTCAAGTGCTTTGTGTATTTGTTTCCCTGAAAGCATTAACAGCAAGGGGCAGCAGCCCTATGATGGTTTTTGAATGAAAACCAAGTGACAACATATTGCACTGAGGCCTCTCTTGCCATCCATGTGGTTGAGGTGCATGTGGCAGAGATATCAGTGACACAATCAGGCACTATGTTCTTGGACAGGAAAGTGTTTTCTTCTGAGAGCTATTTTTTCTTGCAATTATTACTGCAAAATCAAATTGAGGGAGAAATAGCTAGTTGTAGCAGTTAGACCGGAGAAGGCAATGGCACCCTACTCCAGTACTCTTGCCTGGAAAATCCCATGGCCGGAGGAGCCTGGTAGGCTGCAGGCCATGGGGTCGTGAAGAGTCTGACACGACTGAGCGACTTCCCTTTCACTTTTCACTTTCATGCATTGGAGAAGGAAATGGCAACCCACTCCAGTGTTCTTGCCTGGAGAATCCCAGGGAAGGGGGAGCCTGGTGGGTTGCCATCTATAGGGTTGCACAGGGTCAGACACAACTGAAGCAACTTAGCAGCAGCAGCAGCAGCAGCAGCAGTGAGGCACTTACCAAAGCCTTAAGGGTGACACAGTGAGAATCAACTACTGAAAATAAAACAAAATCTAGTCAGCCAGCTGTTTTGCCCATTTATTAATTTATTCCAGTTATTTATTCCTGCAATATTTATGGATTACCTCCAAGGTGCCAGGCATGCTACTTATGCATGTATTTGTTTCTACAGCTAGACTGAAAACAACTCGAAGACAGGGAGTGTCTGTAGGTCAATTTTACATCCTCAAGGCAAAGGTGAGATGGTTTTTTGAACTGAACTACACAAGACCCAGGTAACAGGATATCAAAAGGAAACATGGTCCATAGGATTCCAGTCTTGCAATGTACAACAGTCTTCATGGGTATGGTCCCTTAGTTGAACAACTTTGATGAACTTGGTTTTCAATGGTGTTCATAGTTTATTCAGGTAATCAATCAATAAAAGACATCCAACCATTGGTGTGACAATCATTTCATTGATTTATTTTAAAGATACCAGGTACCTTTATGATAAGAAAGACCTTTATTTAAATCCTGACTGTACCACTGGACATCTGTGGTTGCACCAGTTACTACTTTTAAGCTTTACTTCTTGTCTTTTAAAATAGTGATTGATATATCACCTAAAAGTGATATTCAAATCAAATAGTAAATATAAAATGCTAAGCATGACATGGAGTACAGGGTAGGTACTCAACTAAAGCTAATTCGTGTAATTAGTTCTTTTTGTCATAATGTTGATGTAATCTAATCTAAACATTGCCTATGTAGTACTTGACCAGGGATTCCTGGTGGCAGCTTACTTTTGTTTTCCTTTTACCTTAGAATGTACTCACAGTTAGCTATCACCAGTGCTGTGGCATATCATCGTTTCTCAGCCATTCCTCTAAACCAGAAAGTACTCTGCAACAAAAAGCTGAAAATTATTGATTAGTACAAGTAAATCCTGGGTGATGAGCTACCTTTGGTGGATACAATCTTTGCTCTGTTCTGCAACCACAGGCAAGACCATCAGCTTTATGCCTTAGTTAGGGAAGTATTCAATGGCAAAAAAGCGAGCAAAGAAAACCTAGCAGCAGACTTAGATAGCCCAAGTTTAGTGCAGTGACTCAGAAATGTCAAAATGGGCACAGGCATTGGTTGTGTCTCTTTATTCTCTGTTATCTTCTGTCTATTGGCTTTGGGACTTGCCTCCTATGGTTGTTATTTTAGGACCAGAAGATGGCTGCCACAGCTCCAAGTCTTGCCTCTGCTTTCCAGAGGGAAGGCTGGCAAAGGTCTTGTCCTTTTGAAGGTTTGTGTTTTTTATTCCAGGAGTATTGTCCTCCTCAGCAGACCTCCAACTTTACCTTGTAGGCCAGAAGCAAATCAGTCATATGCCCATCTTTAGATCATTTGCTGGCAAAGGTAATGAGATTTCAATGATTAATTTGATCAAGAGGATAGACAGGGACATATCTAGTTTTCACCTCCTCTCTGAATTCACAGGGAAGAAACGCAACAAATATCTATTGGAAAGGAAACAGGGCCTTCCACACACTCTTCGTATTTGGGGAGAAATTGTATTTGGTTTAAATGAAGGACAACTGGGGCATTTGCATTACAAACAGGATGACCTTGGGCAAGGTACAGAGCTCCTTGAACTTTATTGTGAAATGGGGAAAATAATATCCATCTGAATGTTTGAAAGCTTCTGGCTCAGTCCCTGGTTGCTAGCAGCTTCCCAATAACTGTTGATCTCACTGAGCTGTTGTCTGAATTTACTGCAAACTCAGTTTCTTTATCAGCAATATGGGTATGATAATAATGAGTTAATTCTTGCAAATCAGGCAACCTAGCTTCAAAATGGGCTCGGTGATTGTTGATAATGACAATGGAAGACAATAAAGATGATGTAGACCGCTCAGTCTATTTGGGTAATGTTCTTTGAGAATATGTATATATATGTATGTATATGAGTGGTCGTGCTGTTACTTCAGTCTTCACCATCTGAGGGAGACTCCAGGGAAGCCCATACATATATATGGTGAGTAGGTAGGTAAAGAATTTGCTTGCAATCCAGGAGATGCAGGAGAAATAGGTTTGATCACTGAGTCAAAGATCCCCCTGGAGAAGGGCATGACAACCCACTCCAGTATTCTTGCCTGGAGAATCCCATGGACAGAGGAGCCTGGCGGGCTACAGTCCATGGGGTCACAAAGAGTCGGACAGGACTGAGTGACTAACACACACACACACATACATCAGTTCAGTTCAGTCGCTCAGTCATGTCCGACTCTTTGCGACCCCATGAATTGCAGCATGCCAAGCCTCCCTGTCCATCACCAACTCCCGGAGTTTACCCAAACTCCTGTCCATCGAGTCAGTGATGCCATCCAGCCATTTCAACCTCTGTCGTCCCCTTCTCCTCCTGCCCCCAATCCCTCCCAGCATCAAGGTCTTTTCCAATGAGTCAACTCTTCACATAAGGTGGCCAAAGTATTGGAGTTTCAGCTTCAGCATAGGTCCTTCCAATGAACACTCAGGACTGATCTCCTTTAGGATGGACTGGTACATACACACAAATAGGCTGAACATACTCACTTTCTTGAAGCTCAGCTCTAAAAGGGAGATTCAGTTGGGCCTTGAGGGATCCTCTATCATTGAGAATTTCTTCATTTAAATTCAAAAGGAGCGCTGATTGTAGGTAGTCCTTAATTGTATTAGCTCTTGTCAGCTAACACTTTAAAAACAATGAGTGAGAAGTATCTGAGTCTTTCTGTATTTATTTACTGGTTTAGTAGGGACAGATATGAAATATCCTTTTTTTCCCTCCCCCTTTCTCTGCCTCTAGATTTAAAAAAATTATTTATAGTTCTTGTCAAACAGACTCCTCCAAATCCAATTTCTCTCTTAGGATTTTAAAAAGTTGTTTCAGTATGGCCAACAGGACTGGCTTCTGCCTCAGGCTAGACAAGCCCACCCAGGAATTGTCAGGGGTTAAGCTTTGGACTGCAAACCCTTCCCAGGGGGAATTCAGCAAGGAGGGGTGAACATCTTGGCCTCCTTTGGAGGCTCTGAGAATTCTTCTCTCACTTGGCAGGAAGCTCTGGAGAGTGTTGTTTCCCTCCTTTAGCCCTGCTCTCCCTTTCCTCACCTAACAATTATGCCATGTTTTAAATATTCCAAATGAAAAGGCCTTTCTCATTCCTCTTAGGGAGATAGATTATCTTACCTTCTTCATGCTTAGTGAAGGATTTCTCTAAGTAAAATCCAGGAATCAGGAGAGATCCCTCAAACTCCAAGACTTCTAAAATAAGAAGAACCAGATGGGATTAAAAAAAAAAAAGTAGCAAGAAAATTGAACTAGTTGGGCTTGCTAATGTCTTAAATCTCATTGTCTTGTGACCCCTATTTTATTTTCTTTACTACTCATCCCTCTCCAAGCTTACAACCCAAACTCAATTGGGTATGTCAATTTCATCCTAGAAAAGTCTCTCTCAAACCCTGTAGTTTTTGCTTCTTGACTGAAACTAACTTTAGTTCAGATATGAAGAGAACCATTGTAGCAGCCTCACTCCCAATCACCACCAGCATCACTCTGCTGTCCAGAGACCACATCCTGTTAGAAGACATTGTTCTCCAGGGGCAATCAGGTTATTTCCCTCCTGCAATCCTTCAGCAGCTCCTCACTGCCTGTGCAATTAAGCCCAAGTTCCTGAGCTCTGCATGTAGGGTACAATATAATATAGATATGGCACTATTCTGCTTCTCTTATTATGCTCATATCCTTCTCTTTCTCCATCTGTGATATTGCAATTTATAAAAAGATGAATATATTTGGTCTTTATCCCCATTTCTGGCACAGAGCTCCTAAGATCCTTGGGATTTCCTAAACGATAAGAAGGATAAAGGTATTTTTGATAATCATGACAACCCCTTTCAACCATACCTGAGTTGATGTTAATGTGAGAACTCCTGGAAGGACCTAAATGGGGATCCTTTGCCAAGGAGTCACAGGATTAGAGGGTTGGAACTTTTAGGCCCACCCCCCAGATCTCTGAGGTGGAGATTGAGATCAGTCACTAACGACCAGTGATTTAATCAATCATGTCTATGAAATGAAGCCTCCATAAAAACCAAAAGGTAGGGTTTTTGAACGCTTCCAGTTTGGGGAACATGGTGATGTGGGGAGACTGGGTTGCTTGGAGAGCGTGTGGAAGCTCCATGTCCCTTTCTTCGTGCCTATCCTCTGCTTCTTTCCTATCTTGCTCTTCCTGAGTTATGTTGTTTGCTAATAACCAGTAATTTAGTAAGTGAACTGTTTTCCTGGGTTCTGTGAGCCACTCTGACAAATTAATTGAGCTCCAGGAGAGGGGTATGAGAACCTTCAGTCTATAGCCAGTTGGTTAGAAGATAGGTGACAACCTGGACTTGCCGTTTGCTTCTGAAATACACGTATGTGCTGGGGGACGGAGGCGGCAGTGAGTAGGGTGCAGTTTTGTGGGAATAACTGAGTTAAATTGTAGGACATCCAGCAGTGACACAGAATTGCTTGATGCAAAAACCTCACACATTTGGTGTCCGAGTGAGGTAGGGTAGTCGAGGAGAATGATGATAAAGGACAGACATAGAGGAATGTGTTTTTCCCTTACACCATCTTATTCCTGGCTGCTGCCATGCTCCTCGTCTCTCTTAATGCTTCCTTCCATTTAGAATTGAGAGCTGGAGGAGAAGGGGGTAACAGAAAATGAGACGGTTGGATAGCATTGCCGACTCAATGGACATGAGTTTGAGCAAACTGTGGGAGAAAGTGAAGAACAGGGAAGCCTGAAATGCTGCAGTCCATGGGGTCGCAAAGAGTTGGACAAAACTTAGTGACTGAATAACAACGGGACAGCCCTCAGTCCAGGGCATAGGCACCAGCTTGTTCATCTGTCAGAACCCACATGGCTCTGCTGGCCTCTTGCTTCTGTGATTGTGCTCAGTCTCTCAGTTATGTCCAACTCTTTTGGACCCATGGGTTGTAGCCTGTCAGGCTTCTCTGCCCATGGGATTTCCCAGGCAAAAATATCAGAATGGCTTTCCATTTCTTCCTCCAAGGATCTTCCTGACCTAGGGATTGAACCTGCATCTCCTGCTTTGGCAGGTGGATTCTTCACCACTGGGCTCCTCTCTTTATTTAACACGCCACACCCCGTCCGTTAGGAAATTAGAACATTTCCTTCAAAACATGTCCAGAATCTGAACTCCTCTCAGCACCTGGTCTTAGGCACCATCACTACTGACCCGGGTTATTGCAAAATGTGCCTAACAAGTCTCCCCACTTCCAGGTTTGTCTTCTAAAGTCTGTTTTCAGTACAATAGCCAGAGCAACGCTTTAACAGTGTCAGATCATGCCACTGCTCTATTCCTCTCCTAAAGGGCTCTGATGGCTCCTTATCCACACTCTGGAGTGAAATCTAGAGATTTCATTAGTGACCTCCCGCTCTCCCCTTGCTCACCCCATCACCCCAGCCACACTAACTTCCTCACTGTTGCTTCAACAGCCTAGACCCTCTCCAACCACCTTAGAACTAGCCTATCATCTGTTTCCTCCCCAACTCCATCCTTCTCCTACACACACACCCCAAATCTGCTTTCTTCCCTCTAGCATCTCCTTCTACTGTTTGATCTAAAGTCTCCTTCTCAATGAGCCTGGCCTGATGATCTCGTTTAAAATTGCAACTCTGTTGCTGCGCCACGTTCCTGATCCCCTTACCCTACTGTACGTGCTCTTGTTTCCATAGCACGTGTGTAACTGCTTGTCTACTACGCTTGCTGTTTGCCGCTGTCTCCTTACCTCCGCATCTTTCATGCCCCCAAACTTGAGACACTATAAACATTTTGAGATTGGGGATCTCTGTGTGGATCTACTGAAGGATTGTCAGAAAAGATTACCTATTCATTTATTTATCTGTACATACTTCTATGGTGATTACCACCTGCCAAACAACTTATTTAACCCAGTAGCACAATTCTTTTGTTATCTTCAGTACACAGGTGAGGAAACCGAGGTGTGCATGCATGCTTAGTCACTTCAGTCGTGTCCAACTCTTTGCGACCTGTGGAATGTAGGCCACCAGGCTCCTCTTTCCATGGGGATTCTCCAGACAAGAATGCTGAATTGCGTTGCCATGCCCTCCTCCAGGGGATCTTCCTTACCCAGGGACTGAACCCACCTCTCTTATGTTTCCTGCATTGGCAGGCAGGTCCTTTACCACCAGTGCCGCCTGGGAAGCCTGGAAACCAAGGCATGTAGAGGTAAATATTCTGTCAGGACACATAGCCAGCCAGTGGCACAGCCAGGATCCAAACACAGGCAGTCAGGCTCCCAGGTTCTTGCTCTTCACTACTGCATCTTTTGGCCACTTATTATGCTATGCTGAATAAATTAATCAATGGCTGTTTTCAGACTCAGCTCCAATTCTAAGCAGCTAAAGCTCTGTTCACTACTCTTTTTTTTCTCAGGAAGAATTAGTTGCTGTGCCTTAGTACTTACCATATGGTATTGTAATGCCCCTCCACTGTAGGCTGTAAATCCCTGGAGAGAGAGAATCTAGCTTAGAACTGACCCACTGAAGAACACCCATCAACATTTGCTGGTCCAGTTGGAGTTGAAAGAGAAGAGTCACGAATTGTTGCTAGAGTTGAATGTTAAAGACTACGGTTTCCAAAATACTCCAAATGTTACTATTAGCCATTTGGAAAGATAGAATGTTACCCGATACTAAAAGAATGATCTTTCTTTGGCCGACAGATCATTTTAAAAACACATTTAATACACATTTCATCACATTTATGGTTTTGAAGTCAAGATCATTGAAACTTGGATACATTTAAATAATGGCATTATCACTGATTAAAGAGATAAAATAGGGGAAAAAAGTAAATCTCTCCAATAGTACACACCTTAAAACTTCTTTTTCTTTTTGTATGTGTTTAGCCATATTAGGTATATATTTGATATTGTAAAGAAACATAACCAGCAGGGCCTAAACATGAAATACACCATGCTCACTCTTTTTTTTTTTTTTTTCCTTCACATTTTCAGCTACCCAGGGTGCTTTGCTGGGCACTGTGAGGAGCACAGAGAAGGTTATGAGACTATATTTAAACAGATAGTCCTTATAGTCCTTTAATGGGGAAGGTGGAATAATAGGAATTGAATAGAGGAAATTCTAGTAATAATATCAATAACAAACTAATACTAGTGGTCATGGCAATAATAACAGTTCAAAACTCTTCTGATTTAACAGGCATTGTGCTAAAAAAGATTCATACAATTTTTTCCATTTAATTTTCACAGTGATCCAACAAAGAGCCTATTAGTGCTCCCATTTTATAGAGGAAAAGACTGAGGTTCTACAGAACTCAAGCAATATAAATAGTCACACAGTTTGTGCCAGAACTGGAAATTGACCCCAAATCTATTGAACACTAGAGTCTACATTCTAGGATTAAATCTAATAATGGAAAATTCAGGAGCTGGAGGGGTAGAAGAATAGTTTCTAGGTCATCCAATATATCTAAGATCTAGGAATTGATAACAGCTGTGAAAGGAATTAGTAGAAATACTCTGTGATTTTTATTATTAATTACATATTCATGGTGGTGATAATGTTGAAATAGTAAACCAGGATTTCTTATATATTTACCTTCATGGAGGAAAGGTGTTTAGTGTCATAGTTGTAGATTATCCTTTTAGATCCTTTTTTATTCTTTCTCTCCAGCTTTTCTTCTTTCCTTCCTTTTGCTGTCTGATATTGATGTATCACAGTTCCATATCAGATCAAAAGCATATGGGATTTTGAACTTATTGACACTGTTCTGTTAAAAATTACATTTAGAAGCATGTTAAAAGGTCACCTCTCTGGTTACTTATTTCTTGACACTTTGCAAGCACAGACTGTAGCCTTGGTTCATTAGTCAAGGATATTAACAGCCAGGGTTCGGCTTTCTGAGGTCACATGATACAGCCCAGGCCCACACATATTTCTAAGGCTTGTTAGAGTCTTTATTCTTTAAGAATTTCCCATTAATCTCTGCCCAAGAAGTGCAATAATAGGTTAGTTAGTCATCAGATACAAATCAGAAGCATTTCTAGAAGTATCTTTAATAGGATTCATTAGTTCTGCACTTATGTTTTAAGGGAATAAAGGTGGGGGAGGCAAATGCCCCCTCTTCAACACAGAACCTTTTCCAGCTTCAAGAGCATCTCATTTGGGAACCATTGAAATTAAGACACTGAGAATGTGCCAAATGATATGCAGACGATGTGCTTTCCTGTGGAAATGAGGGCTCCTACAATCCTGATTTTTTTTTCCCCACATAGAGGCATCATCTTTGATCATTATCAGATTTTACAACTCATTGTTCCCTTCCAGTCCTCAGGGTGAGAGGATCACGTAAATGGACAGGCAAACATTTGGATTATAGGAGGCATCTGATATTAATAATGGCAATAAAAAATGTTTACCTACCTTGGATAGACTGTATGTATAGATAGGATTTGTGTGTGTGTGGCATGTGTGTGTGCGTGTATTCCCCCCCCCCCAACTCAGAAAGGAAATATCAGAAAATCAGGAAATGCATTATAGAGTTTTGTATGCAATATTAGTCCATTTCTTGGCGGAAACCCAAATCTATTGTGGCGAGAAAGTAATAGATGAACTAACTAGGGACTCAGACATACTGGCTAGTGTCCAAGAAACATTAAAAAATTGAGTACTGAACATAATAAGTAGGATGGTGCATGCAAATTTAGATGTCTTATTGAAAACAGCACATTTATTAATATATTAGACTTGTAGACGTGAAGGTATTTTAATACCTACTCAGAAATTACTCATGGGTCAGCTTCACAGAAATATCACTTGCCTAAGTGTAAGTTTACAGAAGTGGTGCCAGGGATGAGTGATCATGGCTGGACTATTCTAAAGAAAACTAGGAAATAGGCAAAATATGTTATTATCATGATCAAGGCATCATCTTTCTTCTTAATTAACTCAGTACTAATTTGTTGAATGCCTACTATGTGCCAGGCCCTATTCTAAGATACTGGGAATTCCCATATTAAAAAAAATGTGTATATATATATACACACACACATATATATATAATTATCACCCAGGAACTTTTTTTAAAAGCCAGAGTTTATTAAAATGGAGTTTATATACAGTTAAATTTATCTTTTTTAAAAGTCCAGTTTGATGAATTCTGATAAAAGTGTACAGGCATATAAACACATCACAACTAATGTGAAGAACATTTCTGTCTTCCCAGAAAGTTTCTTATTGATCCTTTGTTGTCAAAGTCCTGTTCTCATCCCCATCCCCAGGTAACCAGTAATCTAATTTCTTACTCTCTAGTTTTACCTTTTCCAAATGATACATAAATAGCATCAAACAAATTATAACCCTTTGAGTTTGGCTTCTTTCACTTAGCATGATGTTTTTCAGATTTATTCTGTTTTATGTATGACAAGTACATATCTTTTAAATTGCAGAGTAGTATTCCATTTGTTTGTATATTTACTAGTGGATAGATTTTTGTATTGTTTCCAGTTTTGATGATTTTGAGTAAAGCCACTACAACTATTTGTGTATAGGTATCGTCCATTGTGTGGGTGTATATTTTCACTTCTCTTACATAAATATCTAAGACTGTAATCACTCGGTCATATAGTGAGTGAATAGCTTCAAAAGAAATTGCCAAAGAATTTCAAAGTGATTGTACCATATTGTTTTCTCACCACAATGTATGACACTTTTAGTTGATCAACATTCTTTTTTTTTTTTTAATTTTGTTTTCTGTCAAACCTCAACACAAATCAGCCAGTAAGCACTGAGTGTCATCAGTCATTTTTAACAAGTCATTTTAATAGTTGGGTAAAGGTATTTCATTATGGTTTTATCTGAATTTCACTAATGGGTAATAATGTTGAGCTTCTTTGCACCAATATCTCTTCAATAAATTGCCTATTTAAATCTTTTCTCCTTTTTTGTGAAATTGGTTTTTAAAGCTGTTTTGTGAATGTAAATATTCAGTTTCTTCGTCTGTTAAAGGGAGAGCATGCCTACCTCACTGTACTTTCTTGAAAGTAAATGAAATATTGTACATAAAAATATTTAACATAGTTCCTAATATATTGTAGACAAATAACTATTACCCTATTATTATTATTGTCAGACATAATTCCTATCCTAAGGTGCTTGAAGAGTGAAAGCAAAAGCAAAAGTTGCTCAGTTGTGTCCAACTCTTTGAGTGCCCATGGACTATACATACAGTCCATGGAATTCTCCAGGCCAGAATACTGGAGTGGGCAGCCTTTCCTTTCTCCAAAGCAACTTTCCAACCCAGGGATTGAACCCAGGTCTCGTGCATTGCAGGTGGATTCTTTACCAGCTGAGCTGAGGTGCTTGCCATCTGGTTAAAATCAATGCCTTTTACTTTCTTCTAAGTAACATCCCACCTCATCCTATTCATAGTCTCACCCAATCTCATCAATATCTGATGTCAGATAAAATACTACATAATAACTAACATATAGCATGGTAACAGATAATTATATGAACTTCTAGGTTGTCTTCATTGCTTAAAGATAGAAATGTCATCTAAAACTTGGAAGACTGGGGCCATGTTGGTGGAATGACAGATTGATTGGTTAACAGGTTGGTGGACTTGTCTTTTGGTGCATGACAGTTGACTAAATAGTTTGATTCTCAGTTCAGTTCGGTCACTCAATCGTGTCTGACTCATTGTGACCCCATGGACTGCAGCATGCCAGGCCTCCCTGTCCATTGCCAACTCCTGGAGTTTACTCAAACTCATGTCCATTGAGTCCGTAATGCCATCCAACCATCTCATCCTCTGTTGTCCCCTTTTCCTCCTGCCTTCAATCTTTCCAAGAATCAGGGTCTTTTCCAAGGAGTCAACTCTTCACATCATGTGGCCAAAGTATTAGAGCTTCAGCTTCAGCCTTAGTCCTTCCAATGAATATTCAGGACTGATTTCCTTTAGGATTGACTGGTTGGATCTCCTTGCAGTCCAAGGGACTCTCAAGCATCTTCTCCAACACCACAGTTCAAAAGCATCAGTTCTTTGGTGCTCAGCTTTCTTTACAGTCCAACTCTCACATTCATACATGACCACTGGAAAAACCATAGCTTTGACTAGACAGACCTTTGTTGGCAAAGTAATATGCTGTCTAGGTTGATCATAACTTTCCTTCCAAGGAGCAAGCATCTTTTAATTTCATGGCTGCTGTCACCATCTGCAGTGATTTTGGAGCCTAAGAAAATAAAGTCTGACACTGTCTCCACTGTTTCCCCATCTATTTGCCATGAAGTGATGGGACCAGATGCCATGATCTTCGTTTTCTGAATGTTGAGCTTTAAGCCAACTTTTTCACTCTCCTCTTTCACTTTCATCAAGAGTCTTTTGAGTTCTTCTTCACTTTCTGCCATAAGGATGGTGTCATCTGCATACTGAGGTTATTGATATTTCTCCCTGCAATCTTGATTCCAGTTTGTGATTCATCCAGCCCAGCGTTTCTCATGATGTACTCTGCAAATAAGTTAAAAAAGCAGGGTGACAATATACAGCCTTGACGTACTCCTTTTCCTATTTGGAACCAGTCTGTTGTTCCATGTGCAGTTCTAACTGTTGCTTGCTGATCTGCATACAGGTTTCTCAAGAGGCAGGTCAGGTGGTCTGCTATTCCCATCTCTTTCAGAATTTTCCACAGTTTATTGGGATCCACACAGTCAAAGGCTTTGGCATAGTCAATAAAGAGGAAATAGATGTTTTTCTGGAACTCTCTTGCTTTTTCCATGATCCAGCAGATGATAGCAATTTGATCTCTGGTTCCTCTGTCTTTTCTAAATCCAACTTGAACATCTGGAAGTTCATGGTTCACATACTGTTGAAGCCTGGTGGAGAATTTTGAGCATTACTTTACTAGCATGTGAGATGAGTGGAATTGTGTGGAAATTTGAGCATTCTTTGGCATTGCCTTTCTTTGGGATTGGAATGAAAACTGACTTTTTCCAGTCCTGTAACCACTGCTGAGTTTTCTAAATTTGCTGGCATATTGAGTGCAGCACTTTTACAGCATCATCTTCCAGGATTTGAAATAGCTCAACTGGATTTCCATCACCTCCACTAGCTTTGTTTGTAGTGATGTTTTCTAAGGCCCACATGACTTCGCATTCCAGAATGTCTGGCTCTAGGTTGATGATCAAACCATAGTGATTCTCCAGGTCATGAAGATCTTTTTTGTGCAGTTCTTCTGTATATTCTTGCCACCTCTTCTTAATATCTTTGCTTCTATTAGGTTCATACCATTTCTGTCCTTTATTGTTCCCATCTTTGCATGAAATGTTCCCTTGGTGTCTCCAATTTTCTTGAAGAGATCTCTGGTCTTTCCCATTCTATTGTTTTCCTCTATTTCTTTGTATTGGTCACTGAGGAAGCCTTTCTTATCTCTCCTTGATGTTCTTTGGAACTCTGCATTCAAATTGGTATATCTTTCCTTTCCTCCTTTGCCTTTCACTTGTCTTCTACTCACAGCTATTTGTAAGGCCTCCTCAGACAACCATTTTTGACTCTCAACCCTACAGAAGTAATTGCCTTTAAAGGCCACATGCTGAGAAGGCAGAGCCCAAGGCTTTTCTAGGCTTCTTGAGGAGGGCAGTGGAGACTAAGCCAAGGTAATTTCATTCCTCTGAAATTTATAAGACTAGAATGAAAATGGAAGCCCTATTTATCACTGAATAGGGGGGAAATGTTTCCATTAGTGATTAGCAGATGTAAATTATAAAAATAAGGTAATGCCATTTTAAAACTATTAGGCAAAAGCTGAAAGTCTGATAACATCAAGGATCTTGACCACGTAAGAACACTTTTAAAATCATTTTGAGAGAAATTTGGCAATAATGAGAGACATTGAAGATGTCCATTTCCCATCACCCAGCAATGTCACTTTCTGTGTGTGTGTGTGTGTGTGTGTGTGTGTGTTAGTCACTCAGTCATGTTGAACTCTTTACGACCCTATGGCCTGTAGCCCACCAGGCTATTCTGTCCATGGAATTTTGCAGGCAAGAATACGGGAGTGGGTTGCTATTCCATTCTCCAGGGGTTTTTCCCAAGCCAGGGATTCAACTTGGGTCTCCTGCATTGCAGGCAGACTCTTTACTATCTGAGCCACCAGTGGTGGTCACTTCTGTGTGTTTACTTTAGAGAAATATTCTCATACTGTAAAGAGAAATGTTCAAGGATGTTCATTGCAGTGTTATTAACATGCAAAATTTTTCACCTATTTTTCACTCTTAATCAATATTTATATAAGCAACCTCTAATCTTTAATTAGACCTTTAGCTCTTCCTTTTGCTAGGAATTACTAGCAAAAAACCTTTCTCCAGAAAATGTGACACACTGCTGTAATGAACTGGTATTCTTGTCTGTTATATGTTGGGAGCATTGGAATCACACAGAGGTATTTCTACTACCTGAGTAAATTCAGGAATGTGCCCAAGACAGTCTGCACTCTACAGGTAAATATGAAAAGAGCCTGCAAGAAGACTTTAAGGAGCAAATTGGGAAATTTAGATAATTTCTTGCTGAAGTGCTTAATATCTGGTAATATGAGTACTTGAAATGTCTTTGAGATGCCAGTTGGGAAAGGAAAAAATTTCATTTTCTAGAGTAAAACCTTGATTCACTAGAGCCCTCAAATGAGAAGTTTGCACCCTCTGGTTTCTTCTCAGAAAGGGGGAAATAATCATACCATGAGTTCATATTAAGTACAATTTAAAATATAAATCAAAATACCTCCATAAACATTTTCTGTGACTTCTACACTTCCACTAGGAGTATTAGATGATTATTGGTATTTAGTGATTTAAGAGTAAGCTTGAGGTCTTAGAAGCACCTTAAAGATGAAAAATATTTGGTTTTGCTCAAAGTAATGTCTAATTATGAAAAAGAATCAAGCTTTTGATAAAATGATTTTAAACAATTCTAGATTTGGGAGTATAAGCTAAGTTACTAAGAAAATGTATGTGTTCAACTCATATCCGTTTAGCACAACTTCAAAAATTTAATTTTTTTTAAAATGTGCATCAAAGGCAAGGTTACCAAACTAATGCTACACATGGTTGGGACAAAAATACACTGTGAAATATTGTTACCAAATAGAAAGAAATGAACATATTGCTTCACTCAATAATTCTACTCCTATGGCAAAAAATGGACAAGATGTATTCTTCAAAGATGTTTATTGCAATATTACATTAAATATCAAAACATTATAAAGAGTGTGTGTGTGTGTATGTGTGTGTGTGTGTGCACATGTGCATGTGTGCACACGCTCAGACATGTCTGACTCTTTGTGACTGTAGATTGTCAGGCTCCTCTGCCCATGGGATTTCCTAGGCAAGAAAACTGGCATGGGTTGCCATTTCCTCCTCCAAGGGATCTTCCCAACCCAGGGACCAAAACCTCATCTTCTGTGTCTCTTGCACTGGCAGGCAGATTCCTTACCATTGTGCCATCTGGGAAGCCCTATAAAGAATATGCTGCTGCTAAGTTGCTTCAGTCGTGTCTGACTCTGTGCGACCCCATAGATGGCAGCCCACCAGGCTCCTCTGTCCCTGGGATTCTCCAGGCAAGAACACTGGAGTGGGTTGCCATTTATAGTACCCCCCAAATGGAGCTGATTGAGTTACTGAGCAATCCAATTATTTGAATACTCAGCACCTACCCAATATGACAGATTGGAAACAATATATCAACAAAAATGAAAAGCATACTATACATAAAAATACTATTTCTATACTATGATTATACTTATGCCAAATTTATGAATTTCTATGGATAGAAATTTAAAAGAAGATAGCAAATAGTCATTTGTTTTGTTGGCATTTGTGGGTTATAGATGAAATTTTTAACAGTTTATTACTTTTACTTTTATCCTGTTATTTTAAAAGAGAAAAACTTTAACACTTCGTTCCTTAAGTATACTGATTTATTTAGAGCTATGCCTCACCCCTGTAGACAATGGTTAATATTTACATGAATTTTCTGAAGACATTTAAATGAAAAGAAATCCACATTCTTTGCAAAGTGGCAACAGTTCTCCTACATAAATCACATCATTTTTCTTTTTCCCCAAAAGAAGGAATATTTTCCTTCTTTTCCTCTGGGCTCCAGCAGAAGGGATCACCTACATAGGAAGTGTCTGCAGTAACTTATTCCCCTACTGCTTCAGCTAAGCTTTCCCTGAGTTTGTATAATCAGAACACCCTTAAAAAACCAAATAAATAAAAATCAGCAAAACTGGACTTCTGAGATGGAAGAGTTTTCTTAAGCTCTCATGGCTCTAATTGTTACATGCAAATTGTTCAATAAATAACGTTAGCCATAAAAAGAAAAGATATTAATTAAGAAAAGGATTTAGGCTGACTCAGTCTCATACATGAGACAAAAGGTTAAGTAAATGCCAAGGCCGCTGTGCCTCTTCAAACAATGAATATTAGTTTTAGAATCATTAATGTCTGCTTAGAAAACAGAGTCATATTGGAGACTTGTATGCCAAAATAGCCAAGGCTGGAGCTGTTTCTTTCAATATGAAGCAAAATTATTCTACAGTTGAGGGCTAAATGTATGCAATTAAGAGTACTAGGTAAGACAACAGGGACCTGCATTTTTAATATGTAGCCAAATTGAGATCATGTTTTTCCCTGAGTATTGTAACTTCAGCCATTAATATGTATCAGTAAGGTTGTCTGGATCGACTTTGGTGAGGAAAAGCAGGGTTGACTAGTTGTGGGAAGCCATTCCAATCTCTGAAGTGGTTGCAGTGAAGCACAGTCCCAGAGCAGGTCATTAAGGGACAGGAGTAAGGACTTGGTTGGGATAGCTGTCTGCCATGGCTATGCATGCTTCCTTTAAGAGCATAAATATGTAGGCATCTTCAAAGCAAGATATTTTGCAGACTCACCTCAATATCCCCAAATGGTTGAGCTTTTGATAGTTCCTGTGACAATCTGGAAATTTTGCAAGTTAACTTTATTTTGCAGTGAATTTTTTTTTTAATTAGGGCTATTCTTTAACCACTTTTTACCTTCTTGCCAGGTAGGTACTCTGCTGAAATTAAAGTGAGTGGGAAGGAGAGCTTTTAGCACCCATTGTTTTGGTGTAGAGTTTATAAATAAAACTTGTATTTCTTCTATTTTTATTGTTTCCCATATACCTTGTGGATTCCAGTGCCTCTATTAAGCCAAAAGTCTCAACATCAATACTTCCAAACACAGGCATAAATTATCAATATTTATACATCTTGGGAAGTGAAGTATGACAATTCAGATTCTAAAATTTAGAGAGATTTTTCTGTGGTAATTTATTTTATAATTATTGCTAAGATTGATTTATATGGAAAATATATTTAGTATGTAATGTAAAGATTCCCTTTAAATTCCTGCCATGTGAAATATCTGTGGTATTGAAAATTACTGGGCTTCAACAAATGCCTTTTGCCTCAACTCCAATTTTGCTGAATGTCTAAACATAGGTATTTGAAACACAACTCCATCCATTCTATCTCGTGCATTTATCTTTGTGATTTTGGCTTCTAAAATCAGATTTTTGTTTAGCTAAACTTGGAAAATAAAATCCTATAATTCCAGTCTGATCCCAAAATGGATCCCAAAGTACACTTTGAGTTTGGGTGATTTCTAAACTGGAGCAACAAATTTGGATGAAATGTGATGTGGAAGGTGAAGGAGGAGCATTGGTTAGGCGTCAGCTCCCCACATGTTTGATAGAGCAAATTCAGTAAGTAATTTTACCAGGTCCTGTCCTTATTTCTCCACTTTGAAAATTAGATAATACAACCTGCCTTCATTCTACCCTGCTGGTACTTTTCTCAGCTCACAGGAATATATTATGAGATTGAAGAAAATGTGTAAGGAAACAGAGCAACAGTGAAAGAGCCAGTTGGTAGAGATAAAATAATTTAATGTGAGGTGGTGTAAACATCTTTAAAGTATGATAAAATTTCAGAGCATTGTTAGTTTTTATTCTCCAAATAGACAATCATGAATTTGATAGAGACTATTTCTTTTTCTCATTATAAAGCTCTTACTGAATGCTTAACTCAATTATTATAATTTCAAATACAGGAAACATATATATATAAAACATTATGTATACAATGCATATGTGTGTTACGTATGTGTGTATTATATATGTAATACGTATCCATATGAATATTCAATGTGTATATATATATACACTTTAGATATGTTTATTTATATATATGTGCATATGTGTATGTATGTGTGTGCACTTACACAAATAACTACACACATGGATAGAGAGTGAAGTCCCATGCCGTATATATGTATGAATGCATGTATGTATGTTTGTGCGTGTGTGTGTGTGCACATTACAGTCACTATAGGACTAACGAGAAGACTCTTTTCTTTGAAGATGTCTCCAGAGGTAGCTGGCAAACCAAGAATCTCTGTCATAGACAGGACAGCCCAACACCGAGATTTTTTTCTTAAACTCCTCTGGGTTGAAATTCAAAACAAATTGTGCCTGCACTGAATTATCTTTGCAAAAACTGCAGCAGGGAGGTAGACCTGGCTTTGGAGGTGATAGATGGTGGGAATCTTGCGTCTGAGATTGACCTTGCTCATCAGGTCCTGAGCCCTGGATAGAGACAAGGGTGTAAAAAGTGAAGTCTCCTGTCGGTCTTCCTCTATGCTGAAAGCGGTGAGAAGCTTTATGTGAATGTGGCCGAATAAACAGAAAGGTAACATAACGGGATGGGTGAAGGGAGTGGCACAGAATGGGAACAAGCAAGTGAAGTGCAGAGAGGAAAAAATAAAAATGGAGATCGTGTGTATGTAGAGTGAGATAAACAACAGAAGCACAGAAGGTGACAGATGCAGAGGCAGAAACAAACAAACAAAACTAGGGACCCCAATTAAGGAGACAAATGGGCTAAAGCATAAAAATATAGAGAAAGTGGGAACTGAGCCAAAGTTAGAGACTGTGAACTAGGGTGGGGAAAGGAAATACAGAAAGCAAGGAGTGACTGGCTTAAGGTAAAATAAGCATAAAGAAACCATAGCAAATGAGAAAGTAATAAAGACACAGGGAGCTCTGAGAGGGGACTGGAGAGTCTGGAGTGTCTGCAAAGTCATACACAAAGGCACAGAGGCATAGTGAAAGGAGGGAAAAGAGAAGTGACCTGAAGATTAAGACATTCTATTTTTAAAACACAGGTGAAATAATTGTATTAGAAGCCCCCTTTTCCAAGAACGACAGGTGTCCAGAATGTGGTGGAGGCGAGGGGGACAAAATTATTGATATCATATTTCCCTCCCTTTAGGGGAAGTGAAAAATGATTAAACATGAAATAGCTGTGTAATACACAGGAATCAACTATTGAGCAAAAGTACTAAATGTGTGGTAAGGACAGTTAGTGTTATAGCAGTCTGGAGGCAAAGAAGGCCAAGAAGCACAGGTAAAATTTTGATTTAAAAAGTCTTAAACTAGGGCTTAAAGGAGAAGCAATTTTCCACAGTAGTTGAGAACTGTAGAGATGGCTGTCTATTTTGTTCCCTCTAAACCTATAGGTAGATTTGACCTTAGTTAGGGAAGTTTTCGGAGAAGGCAATGGCAACCCACTCTAGTACTCTTGCCTGGAAAATCCCATGGACGGAGGAGCCTGGTGGGCTGCAGTCCATGGGGTCGCGAAGAGTCAGACGCGACTGAGCAACTTCCTTTTCACTTTTCACTTTCACGCATTGGAGAAGGAAATGGCAATCCACTCCAGTGTTCTTGCCTGGAGAATCCCAGAGACGGGGAGCCTGGTGGGTTGCCGTCTATGGGGTTGCACAGAGTTGGACACGACTGAAGTGACGCAGCAGCAGCAGCAGCTGGGAAGTTCTGGGGCTCTGACCACCATCACATATAATGCCTTACATTGCTCTTCTTGGACCTGGACCAACATGAGAAGATGCCACTTCAACTCCAAATGTGTCCCTTTTAGCATTAAGGGCAATAATGTTACTTCCTTCATTTGGTTAATCCATCCTGTTCTACCCTAAAACATCTTCATGCATAAATCATCTATATATTCTTCTAGGCCTAAACCAAACAGCATTTGCTGCTCCTCTAACTAAATGAAATTAAAGTGTTTCAGTTAAAGTTTCTGGGGCCCCCCCCGCCTGAATATGGAAGACCACAAATAGTTGCTAGTTTCCAATTCTCTGGAAGATACAGAGGACTGGACCACTAAGACTTTGTTTCATCTTTCTCAAATTTGAAACATGTTGGAAAACTAAAACTATGTCCCCTGTTTACCTTGCAGTTAGAATTCAGCATAAATTAAGTTCAGTCAAATCTATACCTATGAGATTTACCAGGGAAGAGGTGAAGGCCATGAAAACACCAGGCATTGCTTGTCCATTTTCCAGTTTCCTGAATATGTTGACAGGCACTGAGGTGTTTACAGTGGTACCTCCTTGACCCCAGTTCCTTTCTTAGCTCTACAGGTGGCTTTAGAGGGTATAACTGCTCTAGAGAACCCAAGTCATTCTCAGAAATATTCCTGAAAGCTCAGTGTAGAACCTAGCTTTGACTCTTCTACTATATTTTAAGTACCCAGTTTCCTGTATTTAATTCTACTTAAATTAATTTTATTATCTTCTCTTTCCTTGCTGATAAAATAAATTCTGATATAAACAGCTATAGACATTTGGAAACTCACTTGTAAGCCAGTGATAATATACTGCTGCACATCATAGTTAATTACACATGGCTACATGTGTTTTCTTGCCCATGGTGCTATACACCATGCCATATAGGACAGAACCAAAAGTACAAGGCAGGATAGCCACAAAAATGGATTAAATGACTGTATTCAGTTTTCCAAATAGGGTCCCAGGCAACATGAAAATTACCTAAACTCTTTAATTCTTGTTCCTCTCCTGGGCCACTTGTTTTCTACTCTTCAACCAATAATTTGATAGGGGAACTAAATACACTGACACATCATACCATTTCCAATCTGCCAATATGTTCCTTCTTATTAATGTGCCTTTTAAGGGTTGGGTGGGGTCGAGGGAGGAGCCTTGGTTTGTGTGTGTTTATGGGTTTTCTATTACCCTGAGAGCTTCATTCCAATGACCACAGTAACCTGAAAATGAGATTTCATATATCAGTTTGCTGGAGGAGAAGCCTTTATGCTGATATGAAATAGGTAAGCAAGAATCAGGCTGGTAATTTGATAGTAGTGCCTACACGTGAAGTAATAAGATGATGCCAAAGGATTTTATTGTTGTTGGCCATTTCTGCAAGTCTCATCGTAATTTCTATAATTAAACATGTTTGTATTTGTAGTTAAAATATAAGCCAGTTAATAGGAGATCATAAGCTTGAATTTTGTAAGCTGCTTCTACACACAAGCTTTGGGAATTTTGAGACATTTTAGCTATTTTGTGATGCAGTTATTATCCTCCTCAGGCTTCAACTCACAAATATTAGGTTCATTTTTGGTTTTCTTACCCAATTTGCAAATTATCTAGCTCTTAATCATTATCAATTAGCAAAGAAAGCAGCTAAATATTTTTGTTAGTATTAATTTCCTTTCCTTGTATTACACAGTCCTAATCCGTTCCAAGTACTTGCCTAAAACATGTAAAAATAATGAACAGTGAGAAAGTAAAAAAAAAAAAAAAAAAAACCAAAAAACCGAGGATATCGATTCATTGTTGAAGACCAGCCCTAATCTAAAACAAAAAGAGGAAGCATCATGGTGTATAAAAAGGCCACTCCTCAGTCTTGTATATGGTTTTCAGAATGTATGACTAAGAAATAGTTTTCAGACCCTTCCATTCCACTACCTCCCACTTAGCCCCACTCTGCAAAAGTCCACATGTCATTATATTCCAACATTTAAACAGCTGCCTGGCAAAGATATATTTGGCTTTCCCCCAAATGCCCATACATCCATGTCATGCAGATGCAGATGTTACTGGAAGAAGGTGTGTCATGCATTAAATGCCTGATGGTCTAAGTATATGGACATGTGCTCTTGATGGCACTGTTACTTAACTGGGTTCTTCTTTAGCTCAGACCTAATTTCTAGTCCTGTCCTTTAGTGAGGGTAGTATTGAAATGCACAAGTGTCACCTCCTTTCATTTAGTGAGAAGCTACCATATTTATAATTAAGAAAAAGGAAAGGATCAGGAGGAAGCAACCTTTTCCAGTTGCCTTGTGTTTCTCTCAGAAAGGGGCTGAGCCCATAGAAAGGAAGCCAGATTTTTAACCAAGGGGGTTCTACACCCTACACAGTGAAATAAAATACATATTTCACTCCTTAATTCATTCTTTTACTTTCTGTGTGCTAAACACAAGGATTATTGAGATGAAGAAGTATGATCCCAACCTTCAAGAGCTCACAGTCTCCTGGGGGAGACAAATACATCAAGATATCTGCCCTGCTCAGTGGTACTTCCTGCCTCTCAGGCACCTGCAGTGCACTCTGGGAGGATCGAGCAGGTGCAACCGGAAGAGAAGCCTTGAACATGTTCTCAGTAAATACGTGAACTTCTCTCAAAATGTGTTGCAGTGGCAGTGGAGGACAAGTTGATGTCATTATATTCCTTTTAGAGAGGAAAAAAAAAAAAAACTGGAAGTAAACTTTTCCACAGCCATCATACAGAGCTGAGATTAGAACCGTTTCTGAAAGCACAGTGACTCAGCCCAACAAAATAGATGTGCTGTTCCAAGCATTGCTTGGCAAAACGCCCTCCTTGCCATGAGTAGAAAAGATGCTACATCTTGTTTCATATTCAGAATATGTTATATAACCCAGTTGGAATTCACTGAAACTATGTTCTCATTTCATTCCAGACCCTTTAGGGACACCTGGAAGTGAACTGTGGGCAACAGAGCACCTGTTTCTGTGTTTATAGTTTTTTTTCCCAAAGGCATTTCTTCCTCTTAACCCCCCTTGTTGTGTTAAGGTAGCTACCATTTCCTGTTATGCAAAAGCAAAGGGTTAGAATCAATTGTGACTCTTGTCTTTATTCCTCCTACTCCTATCTACTCATAACCTAAGCTTTACTCATTCTTTCTGAGGGTCACACACCCAGAAATACACTTACCCTTTTTGCTATCCCCTGCCCACCGACTCACATAACAAGACACACCACCTCCTGATTCTGCTCATGGCACCCCTCCTACCTGCCTATCAGCTGTCCTGATTTACACTGTCTGATTTGTCCTCCTACATTTCTCCTGTCATCAATGAATCATCAACCTCATGCCAAAACCTTAAACACTCTCTTCTTCGTACAAGAAGTAATCTTAGCCCAATCCCTATCTGCTTTCCAGACTCATGTTCATTGGTCTCCTTCTCAATTCCTGACCCAATCATTTTCTCGTTCTTGTCCATATTCACCTGGAGTTCCGAGTTCCATTGTGGATCATGCCACTGGCTTTTCCTGGATTACTTTATGTATGTGCGTGTGTGCTCAGTCACATCAGTTGTGTCTGACTCTGTGACTCTATGGACTGTAGCCCACCAGTCTCCTCAGTCGATGGAATTCTCCAGGCAAGAATACTGGGGTAGGTTTTCATGCCTTTCTCCAGGGGAACATCCTGACCCAGAGATTGAACCAGTATTTCCTGCATTACTGGCAGATCCTTTACAGACTGAGCCACTGGGGAAGCCCTGGATTACTTTACATCTAGTACAAAATCCCACTCTTTGACTCTGCCTCAGCCTCTGGAAATCTTTCCTTATTGCTAATTACATTTTCCTTCTACTGTGAGCTCTCAAATGCCTTATAAGCCATACCCTTAATCTGGACTTCACCTTAGCAGGGTTGATTGGGAAATGCTGTCTCTTTACACCTATGCATCAAATATTCCTACTGAGGGCTTAATGTATGCAAGTCATTGTGATAAATGTCTTCCTTATTTCATCTTAATAAAATCTTGCAAAAGTCTCATCAATAAGATAATAAATAAATAAATCCCTGCAGGACTTAGAGCCACACAGCTAGCTAGCATTCTGTCTGGACTGGGAGCTCAGATCTGTCAGACAGTAGGTCCATACAGTTTCCCTTGTGATTTTACACCAAAAGTTGTTTGATTAAAAAAAAAAAAAAAAGATACTATGCCTAGGACCTCTTTAGAACTCACTGGCCATTGAAAGTGAAAGTTACTCAGTCATGAACAACTCTTTGTGACTCCATAGAATTCTCCAGGCTAGAATACTGGAGTGGGTAGTCTTTCCCTTCTCCAGGTGATCTTCCCAACCCAGGGATCGAACCCAGGTCTCTCACATTGTGGGCAGATTCTTTACCAGCTGAGCCACAGGGAAGCCCAAGAATATTGCAGTAGGTAACCTATCCCTTCTCCAGGGGATCTTCCCAACCCAGGAATCGAACCTGGGTCTCCTACATTGCAGGCAGATTCTTTACCCACTGAACTATCAGGGAAGCCCATTAATATAAGGCGTAATATTTTAAGGGTGTTCTGTAACCTCAATTTTGAGAAAGAATCACTGGAGTTTAAGCCAACTATAGGTTTTATAGGATTGGGCTTCCTTGGTGGCTCAGCTGGTAAAGAATCCACCTACAATGCAGGAGACCTGGGTTTGATCCCTAGGTTGGGAAGATACCCTAGAGAAGGGAATGGCTACCCACTCCAGTATTTTGGCTTGGAAAATTCCGTGGACTCTATAGTCCATGAGGTCATGGAGTTGGACATGACTGAGAAACTTTCACCTTCACTATACAGGCTCTAAGTGTCTAGTTACATTTAGAGTCTCAAGAAGTACATACCTGAATCCAAGCCCACTAGAAGTGTACAAATGCAGATTTGGCCATTGTTGGGAGAGGGAAGATCTTAAAAATCACTCCCGTAAGTGAGTAAACAGAAGGTTCAATGTGTCTCCCAGACCTTTCCTCCTTGCCATTAGATTTGAAGTTACGATGCTGAAACATATCCTTCAGTTTATGCTTTGACACAGAGGATAATGACATCAAATTTGTGAATTTATATAGAACTGCTCTTTGTAAACTGGTCCTCTGGGAAAACCTTCTGCCATTTATCTCCAATGCAATTAGGCCATCCCAAGCGGCCCCAGTGAGAAGTAGTGACCAGTTATATTGTCATTGTTCCAGAGAGAGTGGAAAATCCATCTTGAGACAAATTTCCTTCATATGTAGAAAATTCTTCATTATACCAGATCAGAAACAGGAGTATCAAGCATCTGAGGTTCCTTAAAACACTGAGGAGAGATATGATTTGTTTTGAGTTCAAAAAGTTGGTGTCTGCACAGCCAGTGATTAAGGAAGTTTTTTTGTAAAACTCAGAGGTTCTGTGAAGATTCTGGCTACTAAGAATATCAGTCTCTGAGAGGAAAGATAACTAGAGTCAGGTTAAAGAATAATATTTGCATCTTCACTGTGGGTGCATGAAGCTATACACCACTAGAGTTAGCTAATATTATGCAGGCTTTGAAAAGAGACGTTTTGTGACTAGGACAACCTAGGGAGAATAAAAAGTCTGATTTGATGAGAAGCCTGTGGTAAAATTAGAACCTGTTTCTATGCTTATTCACAGAAAATAGAAAGTAATGAAAATTGAAAGAGTGGCAGAGGAATCTTGCAAAAATCTTGACAAGATGGCAATCTAGAATTCAATAGAGCTGATTTTGTCTTTCTCTATAGTTTCTTCAATTTTTTCCCCATCCTTCCCATTTCTTTTTCTTTCTTTCTCTCTCAAATAGAGACACATTTCTCAGTATATTCATTATATGCATAAAAACAGTATTTTCAGAGTGCATATAAGCTTTTAAAGAAGAGACTCTTGCATTGAACAACAGGGAGACTATGCTCATCAACAACCCATCAAAAACATTTATATTCTGGTGTGAACTCTTAACTAAAGGAGCAGAGTAAGGTTCTAGAGAGGGAAAGTGGTTGATTATAGGCAAGATTCAAGGACTAGGCTGTCAGATGGCACTTGTCTGATATCATGATTTAGAAATGGTTTATTATATCAAGAGCCAGGTATAGAACCTGGACACCAGCATGTTTAACAAGGCAGGGTCAAACAGAAGCTGAAGCCAGAGCACAAAGCATGACTGAAGTGTGTTGCCCACAGAGGACAGTTAATATCCATGTCAGGAGACATGGAATTAACCAATTTGAATCAGCACAGCATTCATTAATTGCTTTGATCTAATGGGTGCCATACTATGCTCCACAGGCTTCAGAGTGTAAATACAGCCAGGATCAGATTCCGAAGACCAAAGCACACTCTTAAGTCAAAGATGGGGGTACAAAAGAAGAAATCATGAGAGGAAAGTGAAGTCTTAATCCCAGGTCCTTCAGAAAAACACCTGTAAGTTGCTATTGAATCAACCACAATATGAAGTGGTCTGCTTATTTCAGAGAATCAAGGTCTGATCCCTGGGCATGTTTGGGACAGGCCAGGGGTTCAGTCTGATTCTGCAAGGTAGGAGAAACTCAGGTCAGTGATGACCTTTTCTCTTGTGGCCCACTTTTACATAAGAGAAGAAATAGTATCATGGAAGTGGGTGGGGCTTCTCATAGACGTGTTGTAAGGGGTAGTGGTAATTATACACATGAAGCATGGAGTACACTTCCTGGTGAATAATAAAGTACTCAGATATTCTGAGTATGTGTGGTTGTCAAAGGATGATCTGCTGTACATTAATCCCTTGGGCCCCTGTTTTAGTCTCCATCCCCAATTCTTCTTCACTGTGCCCTTATGCTATATGAAACAAAATCTGTTTTCATAGCAACACAAATACACAAACACACACACATATGGCTTTGCATGTGAAGTTAGATAATTTTTTTAAGTTAATGTTTTATTCTTTTCATGGTCATAAATGTGCTAGGAAGAGCAGGCCCTGATGAAATACTTGTGTTCTGGAAGAAAGCCTTAATGTTCCAATTACTTCTTTTTCCACTCTCAGGGTAGTTTGTTAGAATACCGTTTTTCCCATGTGGTCTGTGTCTTGGCATAGTTTCTTGGAGTCCATCTGATGTTTTCTCACATAGCCTGGGAGTCTTGTGCATGAGCCCATGGCAGCTGTAACAGGTCCTGAAATTCTATCACAGGCCAGGTTTTCTTGGCCACAGTGTAAGCACTTGGGTGTCCAGCTAGAAGAATGAGTAGTTCATTGAAATTGTTAACTACAGATGTATTTTCCACCTATGGGCTACCATGCAACTTCTTGCCTAGAAGTACAATTAATATGTCCTTATAGATGTGTAGAATAGACCTCTCAATCACCATTTATCAAGATGAACTTTTTTTTTTTAATTGTGATACTGATTCAGAGACACTCTTCTGTGTCATCTTTGGCATGATATTTAATCTCTTTCAGCCATAGTGTCCTCATCTATGATACTGGCAAAACAGCAAATTCCTAATATGAATTTTTTCAGACTTAATAAGTATACATGAAAGTGAAAGTTAAGTTGCTCAGTTGTGTCCGACTCTTAGCGACCCCATGGACTGTAACCTACCAGGTTCCTTCATCCATGGGATTTTCCAGGCAAGAATACTGGAGTGGGTTGCCATTTCCTTCTCCAAGAGATCTCTCCAACCCAGGGATTGAATCCGGGTCTCCTGTATTGTAGGCAGACACTTTACCATCTGAGCCACCAGGGAAGTCTACATAAGTTGTCTTAAAAATCAAGGGATCAAAGGGTTACAAGACCAGTAAGTGGGGAAAAGGTAGTTTTCAACATCTATGTGCTGGAAAAACTCAATCCACATGAAAAGGAATGAACCTGGACCCTTATCTAATACCATATAAAAAATTAACTCAAAATGGGTCAGAAACTACAGTGTAAAACCAAAAATCTATAAAAGTCTTAGATATAAATACACGGCAAAATTTCATGACATCATTGGTTTTGGCAATTATTTCTTGCATATGATATGAAAAGCACAAGCAACAGAAGAAGAACAGACAAACTGAATTTCCTGAAACTTTTAGAATTTTGTGTGTCAAAACACTATCAGGAGAATAAAAATTAAATCCACAGAGTGGAGGAAAATTTTGCAAACCATATGTCTGATGAAGAGTAATATCCAGCATATGAAGAGAATCCCTAAAACTCAATAACAAAAAAAGCCCAGTTCATAAATGAGCAAAGGACTCAAAGACATTTCTCCAAAGAAGATATATAAATGACTAATAAGCACATGAAAAGATTCTCAACCTAACTAATCATTAGGAAATTCAAATCAAAACTACTTCCCTGGCAGTTCAGTAGTTAAATCTTAACCCTCCAAAGCAGGCGGCACAGGTTTGATCCCTGGTCAGGGAGCTAAGATCCCACATGCCCTGTGGCCAAAACATAAAAAAAGAAGCAATACTGTATACTAAAATAAATTCAATAAAGACTTTGAAGATGGTCCACATCAAAACAATCTTAAGAAAAACACAGGGATACCAAATCATATTCATATGGTTACTATCAAAAAAATAGAAAAACAAAATGTGTTGATTAGGATGTGAAAAAATTAGAACCCTTGGACACTGTTTGTAGGATTGTAAAATGGTACAGTTGCTGTGGGGAAGAAAAAAAAAAGTTTAGCAGTTCCTCAAAAATTTAAAAATAAAATTACCATATGAACCAGCAATTCTACTTCTGGGTTTGCACCCCACAGAATTGTAAGTAGGGCCTTGAGTAGATATTTGTACACACATGTTCATAGCAGCATTAATAATAGCTAAGATGTGGAAGCAATCAAAGTGTCCATCAATGGAAGAAAGGATAAGCAAAATGTTTTATGCATATGTAATTGAATATTATTCAGTCTTAAAAAAGGAAGGGAATTCTGACATATGCTTCAACATGAAAGAAATTTACAGACCTGCTAAGTGAAATAAGCTAGTCACAAAAAAAGACAAATTTGCATGTTTCCTCTCTTATATGAGATCTTAAAGTAGCCAAAATCAAAGGCATAGAAAGTAGAATGATGGTTGCCAGTGGTTGGCAGGAGGAGGGAATGGGAAGCTTTTATTCAATAGACAGGGAATTTCAGTTTTACAAGATGGAAAGAGTTTTGGAGATGGATGGTGGTGATGATAGTACAAATTATAAATGTACTTAATACCACTGAACTGTAACTTAAAAATTGTTGAGATGATAAGTTCTGTGTTACCACAAAAATTTTAACCCCAGTGGATCCATGAAGTAGCAAGTCACCTCAGAATAAACTGGGGACTTGGGGATTGACTGGATGCATGAGTTTGAGTCTAAGAGCTTTGTAGAATGAGTCCCTTGGTCTCCAGTGGCTCTTGAGTGATCATTGTCCTTTGTCTTATGTTACCTAGAAAACCAAGACATGCAGCATTTTAGGCTCTGTGGAAGGTATGTAATTAGCATAAAACAGCTCTTGTCCTCAATGAGGTTGTAGTTCAGTTGAGGAGAGAAAAATCATACTTCCTTTCTTAGTCCCCTTCAGCTCTTCTGTCTTGTTTAGCTGCCTTAAAGAAAGCCTCATGCCTTGCAAAGTTTGACCTATTTTTCATAGGGAGAAGCCTGCAGATCAGTGGCAGCAACTATTACTCTTGCTAAAATTTCTCATATAATGGAGGAAAATTTAGAGTGTGAAGTAAAACACATCCCAAGCTAAATTGGGAGCCCCAAAGCAAGCCCATGTAAAAGCTTATCCTTTAAGGTTGAGTTCTCAGTCTCCCGCACTGACTCACCAAACAGAACTTACCCTAAAGTGAAGCCTCCTTCCTTTTCCAGTAATCAGCTTTAAAAATCTTCCATTTCTCCCCTCTTGTTTCTGTACTACTTAAAACTCTGATCTCCAAAGCTTTGTTGAGGCTCTGGAAAAATTGGAGATCAATAATTTAGGGACCCAGTGTCTAGTGCTTCTTTCTTTGATTCTAAGTAAGAAGCAGGAAATTTACCTGTAGGAAAGTCAGCACCGAGAACATTGCTATGGGTGCTTATCTTCACGTCCTTTAAAAGAAGGGACTTCACAACATTATATGGCAAACTTCAGAGAAATCAAAGGCAAATGGGTATGCAAACAATGGAGGTTCTCATTGTTGGGGGTCTCTGATTTTGAGAGCTCAAGCCTAGATTAATAAAAAAAAAAAGTGGAGCATTTGTGGAATCAGCAGATAGTTTGGATAGGGAAAGGAATGGGGGCTGGGAAATATGCCTTTTCTATTGCCAGCTCCACAGCTTTTTCTAATTTAATGACCCAGTTTTGTTAACTTTTAGTGGCTTTCATTTCCCACCACACCATTTCTTTTCTTTCCCTTCTCTCCCCCTTCTTTCTTGCTCTTCATGTTGCTTCTGTCTGTAACACCAACAATAATCACTGTGGTATTGTTGGCGTAGGCAGTTTTTAAGAGTCAGAAGTGTGCTGTAATTGAAGAGTTCATTACCAAGATCAGTTGGTTCCCTGATTACAGTGGCAAGGTGAAATATTTATCCTCACCAAAAAGCTCCCCCACAACCATTTCCGAAGTCACCCACTTTTCACTCTTTTTTTTTCATTCGAACCCCAATGAGCTTGTCAGCAAAATTAAAGGTATGTCATTCACATCGTGCCTGCATTGCAAGGACTATAAACCTGCCAACCTCTTTGATGAAATAAAAGGGTTTTATTTATGATTCATGTAGGAATATGAGGTTATTTTTATTCCGTCAGTACACTAATAATCACACTAGGGCTCGGGAAATGAGGAGCCCAACTGACAGGGAAGGTTCTGATAAAGGGGAGCCCTCTAGGGTGTTTGCCCCTCTTTGTAATCTCCTTTCTAGTGTGAGGTTATGAGCATGGCAGAGTGTGAGCCAGATATAAGGCTTGGCTGCAGGAACAAAGACAGTTGCAATCCATCAGGACTTGGGTTGCCATTCGATGAAGGAGAGGAAAGAAAAAAAAAAAACAAAAAAACAAAAAAAAACATGCAGTCCCTTCAACGAAAAAAAGTTTTGCTCTGGCCTCAGGTTAGCAATTTGGAGCCTCCCCAGTTTCCTGTGATGTCTCCAGTTCAAAAGACAGCCAGTCTTCCAGTCTGCACTCCTACTGGGCATTCTAGACAAAGTTAAAAAAAAATAATAGTATAAAAAGATGAGTAAAAGAAAGAGAAAGGAAGAAAAGCCAATTGGCCAGGTTCCTTCCATAATCATTAACCATTTGTTCCTGCCACCCAATGTCCTTGGTTAAGGTGATCTGACTTAAAGGCAAACAAATGTGGCTGAGTCTATTTCAAAGGACACCCTTTTCTTGCGATTTCAAACACTTCCATAATTTGGGGTTCCTTTCATCTTTGTTCCTGCTCTAGGAAGTACTTGGAAGTTATTTTAATTCAAGTTGGGGGTAAATTCTCATTCCTGCCCAGTCCTCCCATTGAGATGACCTCAAGCAATTCTGAATAAAAAGTTATCACTGCATGAACTGGGCAGCATTAAGACCTGTGATTTGTTCAACAGTGACATCTTGGCAGAGAAACACAAAGGCCTACAATCTACTGACGATAAAGTGCAAGGAAGTTCGCTGGAGGAAGGAAAATAATACTAATTCTTTATTCAATAGACAGTGAGTAAAATGAGGTGCTTTTTTTTAAAAGGTTAAGTAAGTGAAAATTAATAGAGGAGGAAGTGGCAACCCACTCTAGTATTCTTGCCTGGAGAATCCCATGGACAGAGAAGCCTGGTGGGCTACAGTTCCTACAGTCGCAAAGAGTTGGACACAACTGAAGTGACTTAGCACACATGCGTGGAAGTGAAAAGTAAATTTAAAATGGCAGTATCTGTTCAAATGAGGCAGGGTTGGTTATCTAAAGGGACCCACTGAAAGAGTCGTTTTAATGGCAAAGTGCCAATCGGTGTTACCTGCAGGTGTTTATGTAAATATATATGTGTGTGTCATTCTAGGGAAGTCACACCAGCAGGGACACTGATTTGAAAATTAGGGGTCCTGGCTGTTCCTTCAGAACTGAGATTTCAGTTCTCCAGTGTTTGTCTTCCTTATTCTACAGGACAGGGCACCGATTCCAAGGATTTGATTGCAGTTGTCGAACCATGGTTTGTGAGATAATGAAATATTCTTCCAGGATGGCCAATTACCTGGAAGTATTATTTCCAGAAGTAAAACTTTGACTGTACCCCAAAGTAACTACAGCTTGGGCTATACTTCCTGTGAGAAGGCATAAACGATGTTTCAGCCCAGGACGTCTGCTTGGGCACTTGGGACAAGTGATTGAAGTTTCACCTGTCACCCTGCACTATTATGAAATCAGAGAAAAATGCTTTTCTTGGGAACTGTCTAGTTAAAATCATTAATCTCTTCAGGGAGCCAATTTTTTCTTTCAGTTTCAATGCATAAGCTAATAAGGGAACCCTTAGTTTAACAGACGTGGCATGTTTGAAAGCAGCCTTTGCTGGAAGCCCAGGAATCCTGTACATCATTCTAGTCTTTG
Source organism: Bos indicus x Bos taurus (assembly GCF_003369695.1). Taxonomy (NCBI): domain Eukaryota; kingdom Metazoa; phylum Chordata; class Mammalia; order Artiodactyla; family Bovidae; genus Bos; species Bos indicus x Bos taurus. Next base: position 41,703,629 of record NC_040086.1, read on the forward strand.
TTCCATGGCTCAACTTCCGTGTGGGCTTTAGCAAGTGGCCTAATATCTGTGTGTGCCTTAAGGTCAGCATCTTCAGAACAGGATTCTCCTACCCTCTTGATTGACTGTTTAAATGACAAATGGGTGTGAGTATTTGGGAAAGGATAAAGCTTGATACGGGCTTCCCTGGTGGCTCAGATGGTAAAGAATCCACCTGCAATGGGGGAGACCTGGGATTGATCCCGTGTTGGGAAGATCCCTTGGAAGAGGGCATAGCAACCCACTCCAGTATTCTTGCCTGGAGAATTCCCATGGACAGAGGTGCCTGGCAGGCTATAGTCCATGGGGTTGCAAACAGTCAGACACGACTGAGTGACAAAGCACACACACACATACAAAGCTTGGTAGGTACAGAGTCAAGCTGTTTCAAGTGTGAAATTCTAGTTCAAAAATGGCTCTATCATAGTGTATGCCAACCAGTCTTACATCTGGGTGCTAGAAAGTGTTCCTCATCTAAAGATAGAAGCTGTCATTTCTCTTGTTGACTTTGGATGGGGAAGAACTATGAATGATGGAGCCCAGATGGGCAACTGTTCCATCTTACACTGTCCCACCCACCCCCCCGCCCCCGCAACCCACAGAATTTATTACAGAAAACAGCTGCCAAGTGGTCACTGTCAGAACAAAGTGGGAGAATTGCTGAGCCCCCAAATATTCTAGAACAATCTAGTTCATGGCGTCCAGAGATTCCAGTTCAGTTCAGTTCAATCGCTCAGTCGTGTCCAACTCTTTGCGACCCCATGGACTGCAACACGCCAGGCCTCCCTGTCCATCACCAACTCCTGGAGTTTACTCAAACTGCTGTCCATTGAGTCGGTGATGCCATGGCCTTCTTTATTTTTATTAAATTTACACAGAAATGATGCATCCTCCATCTTGGTAGCATTAGATAATGGACAAAAACAGTTGCTATGGAAGTATTTAAGAAATCACAGCACTTCTCTAGTCCCAAAGAGTGATCTTTAAATGCAGCCTCTTTCACCCTGGCAGAGAAAATACTGAGATGTCTGAGTAAGTGGCCCCGCACCTTCATTCCCACAGCCAGAAAGAACACCTGCCCCAGTGCCAGGAGGTACAGCAGGTAACTTCTCCATCAGCCCTAGATTTCATTTTCCTGGAGCAGGGAGGTTCATTACACTCCCTTTATCAGCAGTGAGGTTTACAGCTGAATCCATAAGGGATATCCATGCGAAACACGAGCCGAGAGAGAGGCACTGCGTCTCACCATTAATAAGCCCTCTTCTGGGATCCGGCATTAGCAAGATTCAGCGGATCATGGAGCACAGGGGTATCATTTTTACATGATTACTCTAAATTCTTAAACCAGAGGCTTAAGAGAGAGGCTTCTTACAAAAGCAGCCGTGGGAATTGTTGAGTGATTGGTTACAACACTTGCAGTGGGTTAAACCACTTCAGGTAGCTCCACTTGTGGGGCTTACAACCAGGTATTTAGCAACCTGCTTTCTGAAGGAAGGGGTGAGGGTGCAGAAAGAAGGAAAGGGATGTCATGAGGGGAAGGGGAAAGATTTACTCTGTTCGCCTTGGTGGGGAGCCCTCCTCATTCACAGCACCTGCAGCCCTGGTGAGCCCCACTCCCGCCCCTGCTATATTTTCCTGGTTACTCACCAGTTCCAAGTTTGGAATTATCTGCTTTTAGATCACTAATGCCACTGCTTGTCTTTAAAGAGGCTGACACTTGTCTCCATAAATTCACTTCTTCCTTCTCTGAAAAATGAGAGGCCGGGTTAGACTGATTAATTCAGACAACCAGGAAACTGTCCTCTTGGCACATACTGATATTTTCTAAAATAACATTGATCTGCTGAAAAGAAAGACCTGATGCTGTTTCTTTTATTGGTCCAAATACCAATGACTCCTGAAATCTACAGAGAAAACCTTCCCTGAGATGCTGTGCCAAGTGTGCTGGGTGGTACTCCGCTGGACCTCTCTGTCTGGGCATTGACTGAAGCTTGATTCCATCAGCTCAGGTCAGGGGCTACCAGCCTCCAAATAGAAGAAGCCAACACTTAAAACAAGGGCACTTTCTCAGAGGAAATGTGATGCATCTTTCCGCTTTGCCTCTGAATGTAGGAAGTCCTGAGGGCAGGGCCAAAGTTTCATCACACTTTCAGTATTTGAACCCTAAAGATGCAGCTTGTATCTTGCAAGTATATTGTTTGAAGCCTCATCTTACCCTTCATCAGAGTGGGCTTTGTGCTATTCTCTCATTGTTTCAAAGTTGGTGTCACATCCCATATTGAGAGACTAAGCGGTTGAAGGGTCGGGACTGTGCTGTACACTTCTTCTGAACACTTGATGGCTTCTAGCACAGCCCTGGCCATATTTGACATACTAAAACCAGACTGTTTTCAATGGAAATTCAATTTGTGTTTTAGAATCTTTCTCCTGAAGCCTCTGACACTTATTTGAAAAGTGTTTTCAAAATGTTTACATCTATCGGAGATCTAGTTATCTATACTGTTATGGGCTGAATCATAACCTCCCCAAAATTTATAAACTGAAGCCTTAACTCCAATGTGACTGTCTTAAGAGATAAGGCCTTTAAGGAGGAAGATAAGGTTAACGAGGCCATAAGGGTGGAAATCCAATCCAAGAGGACAGGAGTCTTTGCTGGAATTCCAGGAATCCTGTACGTTATTCTAGTCCTTGTTCCACAGCTCGACTTCTGTGTGGGCTTTAGCAAGTGGCCTAACATCTGTGTGCACGTCAGTGTCAGCATGTCTAGAACAAGATTCTCCTAGCCTCTTGACTAAGTAACAAATGAAATATTGGGTGTGAGTATCTTAAGAAGAGGAAGAGACACCAGAGATCATTCTGGGTACAATCTCAGGGGAAATGCCCAAGGAGGATATAACAAGAAGCTGGCTTTCTGCAAGCCAGGAAGACAGACCTCAGCAGAAACCAACTCTGTTGGTACCTTGATCTTGAACTTCTATTCTCCAGAACTGTGGGAAGATACACTTCTGTTGTTTAAGCCACCCAGTCTATGATATCTTGTTATGGCAGCCCAAGCAGACTCACACACACACCTACCCATTTTACAAAGGATTCAGAGAGATGAGTGGTCACACTGTGACAAAGCCAGGGTCAAAACGCACATCTGCTCTCACACTGTGCTCACTTCACTCTCATGTTGCAGTTGAGGAGTGTGGAAAATACTGGGAGGGAATGGAAGGGCATTGAAGTCCACAAACGGAATCTTGGCATTAAACCATACTGGGTTGCTTTTGTTACCTTCTCCTTTGCGTGTCGATTGATGTGAGATACAACAGCCTTTGGAAACCTACTGACCTGCAGATAGTGGGAAGGGATGGCTGGTAGCTTCTTCTGGAAGTCATATACCTTAGCAAATCTCAAAATCAGTTGCAAGAGAAACTTTTCCATGAGCTCGTGTAAGGAAGCACCATCTAAAGAGATATTTTGTTCTGTTTCTCCCAGATCATGCATGTGTATATTCAGATTGCTGTTCAGAACTTTTCTCTCATAAAAATGAGGGGATTGACAGCTGTTAGGACAACAGACTGACAATTTGGAAAATAAAATTAACCTTTAGATCTAAGACGGATTAAAGATCTATGTATTAAATAAGCCATAAATATACTGGAAGAAAATTTAAGTCAGTATTGATTTAATTTTGAAGTAGAAGTCTTTCCACATGTGAAGTTGAAGACAAATTCCAAAATAAAATATATTTTTTTACCTCATAAAAGTCAATATCTGTATAATAACAAATCAAACTATTGATAATTAAAAATCATATTTCAAGAAATGTATTTGAAATACATAGCCATAAAGAGTTAATACACTTAATATGTGAACAGTTCTTAGTTAATAAGAATAAGACAAACGTTGCAAGAATACAATGGGCATAAGCAATTCCTAAAATAGAAAATTCAAAAGGCAAGCATATAGTTAAAAAAGTTCATCTTCTCTATGAGCCAAATAAATGCACAATTAAAAAAGAAAATATTTTTATATCAGAACATATGGGTAATAGTTTTCTAATTATAATATCTGGGTTGGCAAGAATATGTTTCCTCACTTGTATAAAGTGTTACTAAGAGGGAAAATCAAGATACATTTTTGGGGGGACATTTTTAAACTTATCAAAAGCTTTAAAATCTATTACCCTTTAGCTTGACAATTCCACCACTAGAAATTTGTACTAATGAAAATTTGAACAAATAGGCATATACACAGGAATGTTGATCAAAAGATTGTTTATAAGGGTAGAAGTTTTGGGAAAAGCTAAACATTCATCACTAAAGCACTGACTAAATAATCATACATATGGCTAATGGAACAGCCATTAAAATGATAATGAAGATGGTATGGATCTGCCAATATGCAAATGTATTGATGTATGATGGTGTATTGATAAGTGAACAAAACAACCTATAAATTATATATATGTGCTGTGCTTAGTCGCTCAGTTGTGTCCAACTCTTGTGACCCCATATACTGTAGTCCATGGGATTCTCCAAGCAAGAGTACTGGAGTGGATTGCCATTTCCTCCTCCAGTCCAACTCTTTAGGAACCCATAGACTGTAGCCCTCTAGGCTCCTCTGTCCATGGAATTTTCTCGGCAAGAATACTGGAGTGGGTTGCCATTCCCTTCTCCTATATATATATATATATATATATATATAAAATGTGTGTGTATACAAAATTTCTGAAGAATACACAACCAAGGCTAATAGTTTAACATGAGTTTTCTCTCTGGGTATCAGTTCCAATTATGCTATTTAATTTTTCTTTGTATTCTTCCAAATTTCCTAATAATAATCCTGCTTTTCTTGCAAAAAAAAAAAAGAACAGCCACAACAAAAAGGATGAGACAAAAGGACAGAAGACATAATTGGAGAAATACTTTTTGAAGTGGAAGTAATGAGAGAATTCTTACTCTACTGGCTGCTCTCAGTGTTTCTAAAACTGTGGTCTGAGCATCAGGACCATTGGGAGGCCTTGTTAGAAGTGTAAATTCCAGAGTCCTACTCAGACTTATTAAATCTGGATCTCTGGGACAAAGCCTGAGTATCTAACCATTTAATAAGCTCCCCAGGTGGTTTTTATGTACTATAAGGTTTGAGGACTATGGCTGCAGAAATCACCTAGATCCTTTAAGTTTCAGAGTTACTGAATAACGGTCAGTTGCACTGAGTGGCAATCACATGCTAAGTGGCTTCTGGTAGCTCTTATCTGAGCAATGACGGCTGGATGTTCACTAAGCCCGGGAGTGGTGCAGCTCAGGGTATCCTGGATACAAGGAGAAAAGCTCCTCTTCTAGCTTGCACTGATTCTTGCTTTCTCTAGACCTTCCCCTTCCATGATTTGTGGACCACAGAAATCCCTGATCTCTTAAGTCTCTGCAAGTATCAAATGTCTCAGGGTACTTTCAAGAAATGACAAAGTAGACATTATTCTCTGGGAAAGAGCTCCAAGGGCTAGAGAAGAAAGAGGCCACTTAGGAACCTGCCCAAGGAGGCAGAGTTGGAGTGGAGTGAAGAGAGGCATCCAAAGAGACTGAAGTCCTCCCCAGGCTGAGGTTCTGTTAGAGTGGATTGAGGGAAAGAGGAGAAAAGGTTCTTTTTAAAACCAGCCAGTTTTCCAGGGGTGTGAGATGCCAAAACTAAGTTTTCCATAAGTTTAAGCACAGGCTCAGCATCTGTCAGCCCTCCAGACTCTGATGATAAAATGATACCCAAAGAGTGTGGTTGCTCCCAAATGCCACAGCAAGTGCGTCAGTCCACGTCTGGCATTTAATTGCTTTCCTAAATTACCAGCAGGTGGTGCAAGAGTTTCCAAGTCCATGAACTTCCCCTTCACAGGGCTCCTGCTCCAGGGGAGTCTCTGTCAATAGCCTACCCCTCCTTCCTGTGAGTGCCTCTCTAATCTGTACATGGCTCTTTGGTACTCAACTAATCACAAGGGAACAAGAAGAAGCATCTTTAAAAGGCATTTTGTACCTTTTAAAATGTGTTAAATATAAATGTAGAATCAAAGAAACATGCATTCATTATGGAACTGTGTTAAGGAAAAGAGGGGGGAAAATCCCATTACTGGCGCTCTTTCCTCTCTCAGGGACTTTTTTCACAGACCCTTTCCAGGACTACCTTAATGGTTCTGAAATAGCTAACTACTCTAGAAAACTCGTCTATCAAGACTCTGATCAAGACATTAATATGCTGGGTGACTTTGGGCAAGCTTTTGAAACTATATGAGCCATTATGTTTTGAGGCTACAAATGTAGGGTCTCCCACTCATCATGAAAAATTTGATTTTACTCTGAAAACAATGGTTAAAAGGAATATACCATATCTAAATATGGAGAGGGGCATGAAATCAATTTTATTATGTGGATTTGCTGAATCATATTATATACATAAGCCTGTTTGAAAATGCAACTGGAACATTGTTCACTGCTTGAACTTAGGGCTTGTTGTAACAATTCAGGATAGGCCGGTTGTCACTAAAGATGACTGTGGGCACATAATGAAGTGAAATACGTTAGTTGATAGGTAGGTGGAAGTGACGTACGACGGCTAATAAGACAACAGAATGTGTAATTGGAAAATGTACTACCCTGGTAACTGAATTATATCACCATCCATAATTAAGGGATCAAGATTGTACATCAATAGTGAGTCTTCCAACATTAATTCCTGTATAACTACAGTGGCAGAGGTAGGAGCCCAGCAAAATATTGACAAACACACGCTAAAAGAGCAAACAAAAACGTAGGTGAAGGGCTACTTTCTTGTACAAAATGACTTCATTTTCCTAATGTTCTCTCCATTGAAGAGTAGTCTCTTTGGTTTCATTTGACATTTTTACCTTTTTCTTTACAGGGAGAGATATTTCTCCTCTTCAAAAGACTGAATGTTCCTTGAGAATATTTCTCCTCTATAAGCACATACCAGTATCTAACAAATGACATACTTTGCTTATTTTATTTCCTGTCTCTTCCCACTAGAGTGTAAATCACAGTAAGCAAAGATCTTTGCGTATTTTCTCATCACTGTGTCTCTAGTGCCGAAAACAGTGTCAGATACATAGTATGTGCTCAATAAATAATTTTTACACTATCTCTCTAAATCTTTAAACTAAAGGATTTATGTGAAAAGAATAAGATTTCTGCCTCAAAGCTATACTGAAACAACCTCCTCCTTCTTTTTTCTGCCCCCATAAAGTGAGCTGTTCTTGACCAGCTACCTCATTCTTACTATCTAAAGCTATGTTTTATGCAATATAGTTCATTCAAACAGCTTTCTCAAATGTGACTTATGAGGTTAAGGGGTCTTTTTGTGGTCAATACCCTATGTAACCTCTCTGCCACATATAGTTCAGTTCGTTCAGTCGCTCAGTCATGTCCGACTCTTTGTGACCCCATGAATTGCAGCACACCAGGCCTCCCTGTCCATCACCAACATCCGGAGTTCACTCAAACTCATGTCCATTGAGTCCACGATGCCATCCAGCCATCTCATCCTCTGCCATCCCCTTCTCCTCCTGCCCCCAATCCCTCCCAGCATCAGAGTCTTTTCCAATGAGTCAACTCTTCGCATGAGGTGGCTAAAGGACTGGAGTTTCAGCTTCAGCATCATTCCTTCCAAAGAACACCCAGGACTGATCTCCTTTGGAATGGACTGGTTGGATCTCCTTGCAGTCCAAGGGACTCTCAAGAGTCTTCTCCAACACCACAGTTCAAAAGCATCAATTCTTTGGCACTCAGCCTTCTTCACAGTCCAACTCTCACATCCATACATGACCACTGGAAAAACCATAGCCTTGACTAGACGGATCTTTGTTGGCAAAGTCGTGTCTCTGCTTTTCAATATGCTATCTAGGTTGGTCATAACTTTCCATCCAAGGAGTAAGCGTCTTTTAATTTCATGGCTTCAGTCACCATCTGCAGTGATTTTGGAGCCCAGAAAAATAAAGTATGACAGTGTTCCCACTGTTTCCCCATCTATTTCCCATGAAGTGGTGGGACCAGAGCCATGACCTTAGTTTTCTGAATGTTGAGCTTTAAGCCAACTTTTTCACTCTCCTCTTTCACTTTCATCAAGAGGCTTTTTAGTTCCTCTTCATTTTCTGCCATAAGGGTGGTATTATCTACATATCTAAGGTTATTGATATTTCTCCTGGCAATCATGATTCCAGCTTGTGCTTCTTCCAGCCCAGCGTTTCTCATGATGTACTCTGCATATAAGTTAAATAAGCAGGGTGACAATATACAGCCTTGATGTATTCCTTTTCCTATTTGGAACCAGTCTGTTGTTCCATGTCCAGTTCTAACTGTTGCTTCCTGACCTGCATATAGGTTTCTCAAGAGGCAGGTCAGGTGGTCTGGCATGCCCATCTCTTTCAGAATTTTCCACAGTCAAAGGCTTTGGCATAGTCAATAAAGCAGAAATAGATGTTTTTCTGGAGATCTCTTGCTTTTTCAATGATCTGCCACATATAACCCTGATGTTTACTGCCTCCCTCTTGAAATTTCCTTTCTTTCTTGTTCTCTGGCTCTGCATTATCTTGTTTCTTTCCTATTTCTTCAAAGGATCTCTCCCGCATCTCCATAAGCCAAATTGTGTGTATTTAATGATGAGTTGCATGTGTGGTGGGGTGGAAGTGGTGGAGTTTGCTCTCCTTTTTATGTCTCCCAGTTTTCTTTCTTCAAAGTTCTGCTTTCTCTACCATTAGATACAATAAAAAGGGATATAGATATGTAGACAGACAGATAGATTTAATTTTCCACCACATTTGTTATCTATTTGGAGGGATATGTCTGATAGATGACTGTTCATATGATAGTGTACCATTGATTGACTATAGCCCTTGTAGTATTTGTACTGTTTGATTAAGAGTATTAAGATACTTGATATCTCACTTTTTAAAAAATCTCTTACCAATTCAAGAGCAGAATCCAAACAGTGTTTAAACTGATGCGCCCAAACTCTCACAGTTAATAGATAGTAGGAAAAAGTCTTTGTTTGAGCATACAAAACTGTGGTCTATTAAACATTCAAATTAATGTACTTTCCTAGTTCTGACAACCTGTTCAACAGTACACCTTCTGATTATGGTGGTTCCTTTATAGATCTACCATAGGAAGAGGATGGGTCATTCAAGCCAATAGAAGTAATCCTTTTTGTGTGTGACATCTATGGTTCTCACTGAAAACTGAGAATTCTATTTTCTTCATCAGATTCTGTGATCTTCGATAGTACAACCCTCTCCCTAAGGGACAGATGCATTCTTTAAGTGCTAATGATATAAACATTTAAAGCCACAAGGGTGAATGCCAGATTTTAGAAGTGTGGTGACTTTCCAAAAAAAGAAGGAATTTACAATGCTTCTTGATAATGCAAATTGACAAAGCAAACAGACATCATCCTCTCTGGATTTTCACAACTAAGATCAATAATTGTGCAGATTTAACAGGACATGATTAGAAATTAACAAAGTGTATTTTGCGTAACATATAACTGAGAAGATTAAAGTCTATTCTGTGTTTTAGATTAACTTATTGCCTCATGATGGAGTAGAAAATGGCAACCCACTCCAGTATTCTTGCCTGGAAATTTCTATAGCCTGGTGGGCTATAGTCCATGGGGTCGCAAAAAGTCGGAAATGACTGAACTACAGAGTACTGAGCACATTGCCTAAAGGATGGGCTTCTCAGATAGTGCAATGGTGAAGAATCCACCTGCCAATGCAGGAGATGCAAGAGATGCAGGTCTGATCCTAGGTCAGGAAGATCTCATAGAGAAGGAAACGGAAACCCACTCCAGTATTCTTGACTGGAAAATTCCATGCACAGAGGAGGCTGTCCAGCTACAGTCCATGGGGTCACAAAGAGTCAGATACAATGGAGCCACACCTTTAATGATAAGTTTTCTAAGGTATATATATTTTATTAATATGTTAGTAAATTATGTTTTTAATTGTGAATATTTATTTTTAATAAAAATATGTTCCCTGAATCCCTGCTAGGTCACAGTCATCTTTGAAGCCTTTCACTGAGATAGTCACTAAATTGCAGCACACACAGACATCATGTTGGAAAAAGAATTTCTTGATATCCATAATATATATATATATATATATTAAATTAAGTATGTCACAAGAATACAATCCCCAGACTGCTGTGAACTACTTGATAAGGACTTAGGTATTCTTCTAATTCATTAAAACCATGCTAGCACTTTTGGTGCTGATCAAAATGGAGTAAACTTACTATTCCTATCACTCCCACTGATTGCAAACAAAAGTTCTAGACAGCATTTTGTGTCATAGCCAAGAAATCATCATGAGACTTGTATCTAGGAGATTTTCACCATACATTTTTTTCTAGGAGTTTTAGAGTTTCAAGTCTTACATTTGCCTTTAATACAGTTTGAGTCCATTTTTGTGTGTATTGTAAAATATGGTTCCAATTTCAATCTTTGTATCTTGATATCCAGTTTTCTCAATATCATTTATTAAAGACTACCCTTACCCATTACGTATTCCTGATGCCTTTGTTGAAAATTAGTTGATCATGTGTGCTTTGGTTTATTTCTGGACTCTCTATTTTGTTCTACTGGTCTATATGGGAGAAGGAAATGGAAACTCACTCCAGTATTCTTGCCTGGGAAATCCCATGGACAGAGGAGCCTGGCAGGCTACAGTCCATGGGGTGGTGAAACAGTTGAACACAACTTAGCAACTAACAACAACCACACAATGTACCCATACAAATATCATACTGTTTTGATTACAGTAGCTTTGTGGTTTATAATTTGAAATAAGAAGGTGTGATACCCTCAATTCTATTCTTCTTTCTTAAGATTGTTTTGAATGTTTGGGACCTTTTGTGGTTCCACACTAATTTTATAATTGCCTTTTCTATTTCCATGAAATTGCCATTTAAATTTTGAAAGGGATTGCTTTGTTGCTGTTGTTCAGGCACTAAGTTGTGACCCCATAAACTGGAGCATGTCAGGCTTCCCTGTCCTTCACTATCTCCCTGAGTTTGATTAAACTCATGTCCATTGAGTCAGTGATGCTATCTAACCATTTCATCCTCTGCACCACTCCCACTGCCTCTTGCCCTTACCCTTTTCAGCATCAGGGTCTTTTCCAGTGAGTCAGCTCTTTTCATTGGGTAGCCAAAGTATTAGAGCTTCAGCTTCAGCATCAGTCCTTCCATTGAATATTCAGGGTAGATTTCCTTTAGGATTGATTGGCTTGATCTTCTTTCAGTCCAAGGGACTCTCAAAAGTCTTCTCCAGCACTACTGTTCAAAAGCATCAATTCTTCAGTGCTCAGCCTTCTTTATGGTCCAACTCTCACATCTATACATGACTACTGGAAAAATCATAGCTTTGACTATATGAACCTTTGTCTGCAAAGTAATGTCTCTGCTTTTTAATATGTTGTCTATGTTGATCATAGCTTTCCTTCCAAGAAGCAAGCTTTTTATGTTTCCTAGCTATAGTCAGCATCTGCTGTGATTTTGGAGCCCAAGAAAATAAAATCTGTCACAGTTTCCACTTTTTCCCCATCTATTTGCCATGAAGTAATGGGACCAGAGGCCATTATCTTCATTTTTTGAATGTTGGGTTTTAAGCCAGGTTTTTTACTCTCCTTTTTCACCGTTATCAAGAGGTTCTTTAGTTCCTGTTCGATTTCTGCCATTAAAATGGTATCATCTGCATATCTGGGGCTGTTGATATTTCTCCTGGTAATCTCAATTCCAGCTTGTGCTTCATTCAGCCTGGCATTTCATGTGAGGAACTCTGCATATATGTTAAATAAGCAGGGTGACAATATATAGCCTTGACATACTCCTTTCCCAGTTTGGAACCAGTCCATTGTTCCATGTCTGGTTCTAACTGTTGCTTCTTGACCTGAATACAGATTTCTCAGGAGGCGGGTAAGGTGGTCTGATGTTCCCATCTCTTGAAGAGTTTTCCATAGTTTGTTGTGATCCACACAGTCAAAGACTTTAGTGTAGTCAGTGAAGCTGTAGTAGATGTTTTAGATCTGCATATTAGTTTGCTAGTATTTTATTGAAAATTTTTGCATCCATGTTCATCAGATATATTGGCCCATAGTATTCTTTTCTTGCAGCTTCTTTGGCATTGGAATCAGTAAAATGCTTGTCTTATAAAATTAATTTAAAAGTATTTTTTCTAGTACTATTCTTTGGAAGAGTGTAAGAGGATTGGAATTAATTTTTCTTTGAATGTTTGTTAGAATTCACCAATGAAGCCATCTGATTCTGAGCATTTCTTTGTTGGAAATTTTTTTTGAAATTATTTTACTTCAATCTTCATTTTTAAGATTGGTTTATTGAGATTTTCTATTTCTTTTTCATTTAGTCTTGGCAAGTTGTATGTTCCTAGGAATTTATCCATTTCATCTAGTTATTTATCCAATTTGTTCATAAATAATTATTCATAATAGTCCATTATGATCCTTTTTATTTCTGAGATGCCTGTCATAATGTCTCCCTTTTCATTTCAGGTTTTATTTGAATCTTCTTTCTTTTATCTTAGTTAATCTAGCTAAGTGTTTGTGGATTGTTTAATATTTTTAATAACTCTAAGTATTGTGGATTTTTTTCTATCGTTTCTATTCATTTTTTTAATTTCAGTTCTGTTATTTATTATTTTCTTTCTTCTGCTAACTGCAGGTTTAGTTTTTCTTCTTTTTCTTGTTCCTGAGATATATAGTTAGGTTGTTTGTCTGATATCTTTCTTCCTTTTTGTGTAAGCATTCTCAAAGGGAGAATTTTTAAAAAACAATATGAGAATAATTTTCTATCATCCCTGCCACTTCCAGATATCAAGAAACAAGGAGAAAGTATGAAATGAGATCGGACAATCCTCTGTTTAGAACAGCACATTAATGACTCTAAATATGCTAAACCTGGAAATAAAGATTTGGTGCCTATAGAGATCTTTATAAACAATGATTTGTAAAGCTGGTCATTCAAAATGGGAGTCAGAGAAAAAGCTCCATTCAAAGAGAATTTGGACATAAATCCTCAACATCGAGGTATGGGGCGCACCTAAGGTTGATTGTTTAATGGCCACAAATACTTCCAAATCCATTGTGTGCAACTCTTTGCAAGGTGACATTGGCATGCCTCCTATCCACAGTTAGAATCTATTTCTCTATCCCTTTGAGTTGGCTTTCTGACTTGCTTTGTCCAATAAAATATGGCAGAAATCACTTTGTGCAAGTTTTGGAGCTTTGAGCGCATGCATCTTCCATGTTCAATATATTGGAACATTGCCTTGAGAATGTCACAGAGGAAACCAGTCTTGCCTACTTAAGGATAAGAAGCCTACTGGAAGAGAAGAAGGATGCTTTAGACAATAGTCAGGACCAACATATTAGTGAGTCCTTAAATTTTCAACCCAGCCAACCTCCCAGCTATATGCGATTATATGAGTGGATCTAGGCTAAAACCAGAAGGGCAGCCATTCATCTAACTCACCAAGAAACCACTGTTTCTCAAAATTATTATGAAAAGCAGTTAACTGGTGTTTCAAAACACTTAGTTTGGGGCTTATTTGTTATACTGCAAAAGACGATAGATCACAGTAAAACAGAAATATTTAAATTTTTTGAGGTAAACAAAAAATGCAAAAGCCCACTTGTAATCTCTGAAACTCTCTTTCCTAAACACTGAAGACTTAGATATTGGTTATTGAATAGAATCAGAATAATCAAATAGAAAAAATAAAGATGATACAGGCAGGGTAAGAAAGAATGAGCACAGGCTAGAGAGACAAAACAAGGAAATAAAGAGGATCCTTCTTTCACTTATTTTTCTTTTCAGAATAAGTAGTTCTGTGTTCCTCTCTAAATCTTTCAAGATTTTCTTTTACTGGGGATACATTTAATGTGTTCATCTAGAGGAGTAGAAATAGATTATAAATTCTTAGGGGAAGGAAAATAAAAGAGGAAACCAACACTCAGTGAGCATTTACTATATAATAGGAACTTGTTATTGATTAATATCATCGAATCATCACAACATCCCTGTGCCACGCATATTTTTCCTTATTTCATGAAAGAAGAAACTGCAGCTCAGGGAGATTAAGTCACTCTCTCAAGTTCACTGATCTAGTAAGTGGTATTGTTTTATTTGTTTCTGTTCCAAAACCCACACCATTTCTACATCCACATGCTAGCTCCCAGACTCTATTGTATTCATTTTGCAATCAGCACTGCTTAGTTTATTTCCTAGAACAATCTAGGTACTCAAAAGGCTCTCTTTGAGGATATTCAGGTGAATAAATCTCACATGACAGCATTTTCATTAATCTTTTTACTCTAGTGTTATTAACATAAATAGTTCTTTGTACACAGCTTGCTTCCTTTATGTGTTCATTAACTCATAACTGAGACATTCATTAATTCATTTAACAAATATGTACTGAGTACCTCATAAGTCCAGCTTTCTGGGCACTAGAAACCCAGTAATGAGAGGACACACACACACACACACACACACACACACTCGTTATCTCAGAGGTTCTGACTTCCTAATGATGAGTTTTGGTTACTTCTGCATCTTCCCCAGAGATAGGATGGTGGTAGTGTCAGTTCTTTACATCACTAGCCAAGTTGCCTTCTCATTTGTTTCTCGTCTTAGCCTCCTGATAACACAATGAAGGTAAATAACATGATACTATAATGATACACATTTCTTTGATCCTTCTCAGTAAGGAACAATGGAGTGCCTCTTTCCAGGATTTGACCCCTTGTTTACCTTTAGTGGTTACCATGGTTAGAAAATATATTTGCTACCTGTGGAGAACTTACATTTAGTCTGGTTATAATGGTTTTAACATAATCTTAAAAACGGCAATTATTCTATCACACATATCAAAGCCCCTGGCACTTTAACTTAATTGAAATGTGCATCTAAGTCAGACCACAGTCTCCTAAAGTTTCTATGGCAAATTTGTCAAAAGTTGGAGAGTGTCATTTATTCCCAGCTGTTTCTAAGGTTCACAACTTCCACCCCCCATACGTTGTCTGAGATTCTTGGCTGAGAGAGCTGTTTGTTTCTTTATTTAGCAAAAACTAGCACAGCTCTGCTTAGCAGAGGGACAAGCTGGAATTTGCAAGTCTCTGTGATATCACTCAGGCAATTGCCAACTTGTCACAGGTGTACACAACAAGAGCCCTGGGAAGGAGAAATCTATGGACTCGTGTGGACCTGGATCCTGGGGCTCCATCCAACACATCCCACAGTTGTTCCTGCATCTGTTAAGGAAAATCAGCTTTTAGTGATGGGCAGAGGTGAGGGGTACAGGTCCTACTTGCAGCTTGTAAGGTGTTCTGAGTCAGCAGTTATAAGCAGAGCTGTTGACAGAATGCTGCCTGATCATTAAGCCATGAAGAAGGGAATGGCAAGAATAACTGGGAAAAGAAAGAAATACAAAACAGTGAGTTTTCTGAGAAGTAGAGAATAAACTGAGAGATTAGTTTTATTTTTAAAAGCTGCTGAGTTGGTCTCACTTCTTTGCTAAGTCTCTTGATTTTTTTTCCCCCAGAAGACTTGAATACCAGACCTGAAAGGTATTCAGGGGGAAATGCTGAGGCTCAGCATACCGACAGGTGGACAGGTTGGTAGCTGAACAGGTATGGCATTTTGGTCTCAGGTCAGCTTTCTATGGGACTTAATTGAATAATATCACCTCTCACTTTTTTTTTTCTTCCCCCTCATTGATCAAGCTGCTTTTGAGAAAAGTGATACTTTGCATATCTGGCTAAGTGCTGTTAACAGCCTCTGCCTGTGGTTTGTTAAAATTAAAAAAAAAAAAAAAGTGTGATCTTGCCGGAGAAGTAATTTGCTTCTCTCCAACCAATGATGGCTTGTACTTTATGCAAATTGGTATCTAGGGACAACAAATCCCATTTAATACATATGCATAGTTCATAAAAAAAACGACGTGAGAGAAAGAGGAAAAAAAGATAAAGCAACCGAGTCAGCAAAAGAACAGGTTCCGAGGAAATTTATTGTCCCAAATTGGACATTTGTAACAGATGATGTGAACAAGTGTTAACTTTGTTTTCAGCAGCTCTTCACGTACATTCACTAGACATCACACAGATTATGTTTTAAGGATCTGAACTGTAATAAAAAAAAAGTGTCTATGGGCTTTAGAGTGTTGTGTTCCATATGGTTAGGGAAGTACGGAGTTATTGCGACAAGCATCTTGTGAAGCTCATTACGCGCGGTGGTGTTAGATGCGAATTGCCGCGCATAGCTATAGGGTAAGTACATGACATCCCACAGTCAGCAGATAGCAACTGGAAATGAAAGATATGAAGGAACAGAGTACAGCTTCAGGGAACATGTTAGACACAACATCTGCTGGTATCAGAACACTGCATTATCAGATCATTGTGGCCATGAATTTTTTATAAAGATACTTGTTTCCCCCCCAAATTGCAACTTTGAAAGTGACATTTTGTACAAAAAGTTTTTGATTGAAGTGTGATGTCAGGAGGAAGTCCAGTGAAGTGATTCATTGAGGAGAGAACCCACACTGGCTGCCCAAGAAAACTCCCTTCTGCAAATGAGAACGATGCCTACTCACAAAATCCATGCTGTAGTGTGTGTACATGGGAATGCATAAGCAAGAAAGTTTCCTAAGCAGAAACATGACGGAGGTGCTTTGGCCTTTCTTACCACTCAGTGTGGGGAATGGTCCATATTCTAGACAACCATTTAACATTCTCTTTTCTCATGTGGACAGAATGTCGGTTACCAGCTCCCATTAAGCAAGGAGGTCATATTCCATCCACTCGCCTCTGTGCTCTGCTTGTTAATGGCAGCCATTAACAAGCCATTCCTTGTCCCAAGAAATCTTGCCATTTCTGCTCTTGTAAGATATTCCCTCATTTCAGGAAACATGCGTAGATGAAAAACTAGCCAAGTTCTGATCTTTGGGAGTAGTGTGTACATTAGTGTCCCTAGTCCTAGGGAGAGGGTAAGATGATGGCCTGAAGGGAAGGAATGAGTGAGTAGATGGTGCTCGCCTTGAAAAGAGTCAAAGGTCCTGATACTTCAGTCCCATTACAGGCTGTCACGTATTTCATCTTGGGAGATACCAATGTGCTTCTAAAGCATCATGGCTCATGGAAGAACCAGACTATCTACATTCATGTTTCTGTTAATGTAGCTCTGGGAAAAGGCATAATTTCACTGATTCAGACTACCCAAATGATGGGGTAGAGGGATAAACATATTTCTTTTCAAAAGCTAAACAAAAGAGGGAACAGAATTGAAAGACAAGTGGTCAGTCCCTGGAATGGATTCTGAAGAACCAAGAGGATGTCTTTTTCTCCACTGTGCAAACGATATTCAATTTGAATTTTTTTTCCCAGTAAACCACTGGGTTCCTCTTCTAGCCTGTTAAGAGTAGTGACTCTGGATGAGATTAGTGAGAGGCTGGGAAACTCTCAAAAGCCAAATATATTCATAGGAATAGACATGCAAGAATATCTGTAGAGTAACTGGCAATAGTTTCAGATATGGGAGAAATACATAAAAGGTACTCATGAGTGAGTAAACACCAACTACAGAGTCTGATACTTCAGTTTCACCTCTGAGCTGTTTGCTCAGCATCCTATCACTTTTCCCTTTCTCTTTTCTTCTTGTTTCTTATTTTTTCTGTTTCATTTTTTTTAAACCAGATTTTAGGTAGGAAAGAGGGTTCCTCTTTCCTTAATAATTTCTGTTCTGCATTTCTTTATGGAAAAGAGAAAAGCTATGACCAACCTAGACAGCATATTAAAAACCAGAGACATTATTTTGCCCACAAAGGTCCACCTAGTCAAAGCTATGGTTTTTCCAGTAGTCATGTATGGATGTGAGAGCTGGACTGTAAAGAAAGCTGAGTGCCAAAGAATTGATGCTTTTGAACTGTGGTGTTGGAGAAGACTCTTAAGAGTCCCTTGGACTGCAAGGAGATCAAACCAGTCAATTTTAAAGGAAATCAGTCCTGAATATTCGTTGGAAGGACTGATACTGAAGCTGAAACTCCAATACTTTGGCCACCCGATGTGAAGAACTGACTCATCTGAAAAGACCCTGATGCTGGAAGAGATTGAAGGCAGGAGGAGAAGGGGACGACCAAGGATGAGATGATTGGATGGCATTACTGACTCGATGGATATGAGTTTGAGCAGGCTCCTGGAGTTGGAGATGGACAGGGAAGCCTGGTGTGCTGCAGTCCTGGCTGCAAAGAGTCAGACATGACTGAACTG
The DNA here is from genome assembly GCF_003369695.1 of Bos indicus x Bos taurus. Classification (NCBI taxonomy): domain Eukaryota; kingdom Metazoa; phylum Chordata; class Mammalia; order Artiodactyla; family Bovidae; genus Bos; species Bos indicus x Bos taurus. The sequence goes on from NC_040086.1 coordinate 41,721,972, forward strand.
AACCGAACTGCTGCTGCTGCTGCTGCTGCTAAGTTGCTTCAGTCGTGTCCGACTCTGTGCGACCCCAGAGACGGCAGCCCACCAGGCTCCCCTGTCCCTGGGATTCTCCAGGCAAGAACACTGGAGTGGGTTGCCATTTCTTTCTCCAGTGCATGAAAGTGAAAAGTGAAAGTGAAGTTGCTCAGTCCTGTCTGACTCTTTGCAACCCCATGGACTGCAGCCTACCAGGCTCCTCTCTCCATGGGATTTTCCAGGCAAGAGTACTGGAGTGGGGTGCCATTGCCTTACACAAAAATACCCGCTGGGAAAAGGACTTATTCTCTACTATTCTCTGTGAGAGTTTGAATGAACCATCAATAAACACAGGAGGGCCTGAAAAATCATTTATTCATTGATCCACCAAATATTTCTTGAGCACTAGTTACCATGAACAACCCTTCTGCTGAAAACAACTAAATTGTTTTATATCTGTATTCATTTTGAAAAATATTTACAAGCAGCAAATTAATAAGTAAAATTCAGAAGAAAGGAAGAACAAAGAGAGTTAAGTAACCCTGAATCTGTCTTTGTCTTGAGAACATTTGCTGCTCTAAGTAAATTTGGCTTTTGCTTTCTTGATCTTTGAGGGAATGGGGAAAGCAAAGTCTAGGGGTCACCCAGAGTGGGAAATCTAATATAAGACACTCCTACATAGAACCAATCCTTCTGAGGGCCACATATTCAATGTAATATAAAGCACAAGTAAACACATCTCAGTAAAAAGCCCACTGTTGGCCCAAAATCCTTGCAAAAAGAAGACAAGTAAAATTGCATCTCTGGAAACTGCAGAGGATGGAAGAGGGATATTTTCTACTAAAAGTCCTAACTACAAATCAGTTATAACATGATTATGTCAGTCAAAATTCATATTCATACTGTATTGGTGTCCAGAACATGAGTGCATGCGTGTGTGTGCATGCACACACACACACACGTGCGCGCGCACACACACAATGCATGCACAGAGGCACAAGGACTTAGGTAAAAATTCTAGCCCAGTGACAGAAACAGGACAGTTTTCTCTAACAGAATGCATCTTTCATATAGGCCTCCAAGACATCCTTACAAATAAACTATTAAGAAATATGTACAAAAGGCACAAGAAAATAAGATACCATAAGTGCTGCTGCTGCTAAGTCGCTTCAGTCGTGTCCGACTCTGTGCGACCCCAGAGACGGCAGCCCACCAGGCTTCCCCATCCCTGGGATTCTCCAGGCAATAACACTGGAGTGGGTTGCCATTTTCTTCTCCAATGCATGAAAGTGAAAAGTGAAAGTGAAGTTGCTTAGTCGTGTCCGACTCTAGTGACCCCATGGACTGCAGCCTACCAGGCTCCTCCGTCCATGGGATTTTCCAGGCAAAAGTACTGGAGTGGGATGCCGTTGCCTTCTCCATCCATAAATGAGAATCATTAAAATTTTTGGACTATGTAATCAGGAAAAGTCTTCAAAAAGTAAATCTGATATTGAATATAAAATATTTTTCTGTAATAAAAATCTTAGAGAATAGGAGACTGAAATTATCATAAAGGTAAATATTATAAAAATATAAAAGCATATATAAACAAGAAACAAATTGAACTTAATATAAAGAAAAAAAATTCGTGAGCTGAAAGGTATAGCTGAATAGAAGCAAAGAGATGCAAAACATTTAAAAAATTAAATCAAAATGAAGGAGCAAAAAGTTCTAAAATATGCCTAATTGACAAGAGGGAAGGGGGCTCAAGCAGTATTCAAAACTATAGTTTTTTTAGAATTTTCCAGAACATATTTTCAAAATTCTCATATTCATGACCAGATGAATCCTAGCCAGAAAAATATGTACCTAGTTACATGAAACTCAGAAGCACAAAACATAAATATATTAAAATACCAAGAGAAACATTAGAACCATCAATGGTTTAATGAACCGACAGCTAACTTCTCAACAGTGACAATGAAAACCAGAATACAGTGTGATAATATCTTCAGTGTGCTCAGAGAAAATAACTTTCAACCATGATTTTATGCTAATCAAAATAATTTTCATTTTTTTAGCTTTGAGATATAATTGACATATAATGTTGTATAAGTCTAAAGTATACAATGTGGTGATTTGATATATGTATATATTGTGAAATGATTACTGCATTTAAGTTAGTTAACACATCCATTACCTTACCTACTTACAATTTTTGTGTACATGTTGAGAACTTTTGAGATGTACTCTCTGAGCAACTTTCATATATGTGGCACGGTATTGTTAGCTATAGTCACTGTATTGTACATTATATCCCCAGAACCTATTTATATATTAACTAGAAGTTTGTACTTTCAGCCATTCTTCCACCATGCTCCTCTGGTGCCTGACAGCCACCAATCTACTCTATGTCTATCAGCTGAGTTTTTTAGATTCCACATGTAAGTGAGATCGTATAGTATTTGTCCTTCTATGTCTGACTTATTACACATATATAACACATTTTCTTTATCCACTCATCCACTGATAGACATATCAGTTGTTTCCTTGTCTTAGCTATTGAAATAGTGTTGTAATGAGCATGGAGGTACAGATATCTCTTCATGGTAGTGATTTCAGTTCAGTTCAGTCACTCAGTGGATAGTGATTCAATTTCCTTCAAATACGAAATTCCAGAAATGAAATCGCTAGATCATGTTATAGTTCTATGTTTAATTTTTTGAGGAATCTCTATGCTGTTTTCTATAATGGCTGCACCAGTTTACATTCCCACCAAATGTTATTTCCATTTTAAGGTATTATCAACCAATTTCTATTTTAGTAAACTTTTTCCCTAGGAACATTAAATTTTATAGATATCCTTTAGAATCTCTAGGGTGGGTGATCATATGGTTTTTATTATTTATTAATTTGACAAATTATATGAATAGATTTTTTGATATGAAGGACTGTTTTCCTAGCATAAGATCCACTTAGTTAGACAGTATTCTTTTTGAATTTTATTCTGCAGTTTTTTCTGTGAGATTTTATTTAGGATCTTTGCATTGATATTCATGAGATATTGGTTTGGAGTTTCCTTTTTACATGAAATCATTTTCAGTTTTTGGTATTAATATTATATTCAATACATATGAAGAATGTGGAAATATTGGAGTTATCCACTCCTGAAAGCTTTTACTTGTGAACATGTCTAGACTTGGTACTTTATGGAGAGCAATAACGTGAGAACTATGTGGCTTGGACAAATGTAGAAAGAAGACAGACTTTTCATTTTTGTTTTTTAACAGCTTTGTTGAGCTAAAATGTACATGTATATATCATAATGTTCACTCACTTCCTGTGTGCAATTCAATTCAACATTTAAAGTTGTGCAACCATCATCATAATCTAATTGTAGAATATTTTCATTATTCCCTCCCATTCAAAAAACTCAAACCAATTAGTAGTCACTACTCTATTCCACCTTTTGCCCCTACAACCAGTCCTGGACAACCACTTATCTAATTTCTGTCTCTTTAGATTTGCCTATTCTGGACATTAAAAAAAAAATGTTTCATACAACAGGTAGTGCTTCCTTCATAGCCCAGTGCTTTTGAGGTTTGTCCATGTTGTCGTCTTTATCAGTGCTTCATTTCTTAATATTCCAAATTATATCATACTGTATAGATATATCACACTTTATTTATCCAGTCAGTAGTTGATGGGCATTTGAATCGTTTCTACTTGTTTTCACTTTTGACTATCATGGGTAATACTACTATAAATATGTGTACAAACTTCTTGTGGACATATGTTTTCAATTTTCCTTAGGTGTACACTTAGGCAGGTAGAGAGTATTTGTAAGCCTTTGGGAACATTCACTTAGAAATTTAAAAGTTGAGATACTCAAGGGCTAAATAATTGGGAGCTATTTAATATCTAAAGGTTTTTGGCAATACATAGGGAGACATCAGATGGATTACCTGGGCTATATTGTAACTCTATGTTTAACTTTCTGAGGAACTCCTGAACTATTTTCCAAAGCAGCTGCACCATTTTGTATTCCCTTTTGTGTTCAGCAGTGTTTAAGGGTTTTCCGAATTCCTCAAATCCTCATCAATACTTGTCGTTGTTCATCATTTGGATTGCATCCATTCTGATGGGTATGAAGTAGCATCTCATTGTGGATTTGATTTGCCATTTCCTTAATAACTAATGACGTTGAGCATTTCTTCATGTGTTTATTACCATTCATATATCTTCTTTGAAAATAGTCATTTAATTCAACATCATAATGGTTTACCCCTATATATCTTCTAAAAGCTTTATAGTTTTAACTAATTTTATTTCTATGATCCACTTTGAGTTAATTTTTATGTAATGATGTGACATAGTGGTTCAAATTTATTCTTTTGCAAATTTACCCAGGTTTATTCATTTGTCCCAGATATAAACTTTTGAAATTTTGTTTGTATTTAATTGTGTAAATGTATTCAGAAAAATACTTGGATAAGTTAAGAGAAAAGAGGAAAATCCTTCACAAAACAAAATAGAGAATGTCATTATCATAGGAGAATAGATATGACATGTTTTTCCAGAAGCAGATGTCATATTATTCTTTCTTCAAATTCCCCAAACTATCCATTACAAAAAGTGTTATCCAATAAGGTAATTTTTGAAAATAGCTCACAATATGTACAATAGGATATCCTACAATCATTAATAAAGGAGATGTTTATACATGCACAAACAGGGAAATGCTCCAGAATACATTGTGATAAAAGTTGCAGAGAAGTGTTTATATAATGCAAATGTCAGTGTGAAAATTATATAATGCATGTATGCAAATGTATAGAACATTTCTATAAGGACTTACATAGAATAATAGTTATAAAATTAGTAAAGTGCATGCCCTGGATAGAATAATAGATGACCAGGGAGTTGAGAGAGGTGAAAACTTGTTTTACTCAATGCCATTTTGCACTTTGTAGATTGGAAAAATGCATATGTCTTGCATAGTTAAAACTTAATAAAAGTTAATCAACTTGATAGTTATATCCCACTCTGCATCCCCATAGACTGTAGCCCACTAAGCTCCTCTGTCCAAGGAATCTTTCAGATAAGAGTACTGGACTGGGTTGCCATTTCCTCCTCCAGGGGAATTTTCCCAACCCCAGGATTGACCCTGCATCTCTCGCATCTCCTAACTTGCAGGTGGATTCTTTACCACTGCACCTCCTGGGAAGCCCCCAAATTGGCTTATTAGCTTTATTTAATTTTAATAGAGAACATAGTTCTCAAAGTTTTCTCTGAGTTATTGATTGTAGAACTCTAAAATATTTTGTATACACAAATAATTCAGAAAAAGTTAGTGCAAATTCCTTGAGCATCCTAACACTGCAGCCAGAACCCACTCAGTATTGAACAAAACTCAAAAAATACCCAAAGAGATCACATACTCTTCTTAAAGGGAACTTGATGCATCAGAACATTCAAACAGAAACCACACCTTGTGTTTTGAGAGAGGTACAATTTTACAAGCCAAGGAGTCCTGAATCATATTATTCAAGAAGACAGTAATTAAAGTTATGGATTTTATTTACTTCCTTGAAGGGAAGATATGGATGTTTGGGAAAGCATTTTCTAACATTCTTTTGAGGCTAATGCCAGAGAGCAAAACCATTTATCCCCAGTACTATGAGTTACACCTAATACTGTCTCTTTTAGTCAGCTGGGCTAATGGACCCACTGATCTGATCTAACACGGCAGCCTCTAATGCTCTCAAACTAGTTTACAAATGCTGTCTAAATGTTCTCTCCAACATGGCCATTTTCCAAGGTATCTCTGTTACTCCAAAAGAAAGAATGTGTGTATACATATATGTATACACACGTACATTACACACACACACACACACACACACACACACACACACACACATAGACATATCTGTATGTGTTTATTACAATGTCTTAATTGCCTCAGACATTTTAATCTATCTCATGTATTGTACACTTGAAAACCACTATTTTTAGTCTGAATTTTATTTTAAAGTTTACAAATTGTAAGGATAAAATCTTGATGCTAATGAAGAATGTTTGGCTGTATTCTTACATCCTGTTACCAATTTGCTCCAAATTGGTGTATGTATATATATCTATATCTATATCTATATCTATATCTATCTATCTATCTATCTATCTATATATATATAGCAGTGGATATTTAACAGCGAATGACTAATTCCTTTCAATCAGAAGCCTGAACTCTTCAAGCACAGGGTGTGAAAACTTAGGCAGTTAGTTTTAAAGAGCCAAAGAAATTTACAAATGCAGTTACCTGTTGTTAAATCCCATGATTGGGAACAAAGAGAGGACTTCTTTACATATTATTCACCCTACTGCTGAGTATGTCCATCTAAAAGCTGTGACTGATGATGTCACCAAAACAAAGGAGTGCATTTAGTCTAATAAGCCAACTTGAAGAGACATTGAAAGGTTGAAATTATGTATGGCAGAAGACAATTATGCAAACCAAATGATTCTTTAATTAGTAATGAGATCCATCATGGGCAAAAGAGAAAGGATTATAGGATGGAAAGCCTTGTGATTTACTCTGTGTGTGTCCATATATGCTTGCAGTGTATATATTTTGGAATATAAATGATATATGCACGGTGTGAGTGCCATGGCTTCTGAATCTATGAGCTCATGACTGAGCTCATGACTCATTCATCCACTGGGTGGATAAATGTCTAGAATGTAAGGATTGTTTCTTAAGTGATAGAATTCATTGCTTGGTGCCTGAAGCCATATGGTTTTCTTATTATGGTGAAAAATGGCATTTAATTGATTTGCAATCTATATTCCCTTATTTTCAAATATAACTAGTTGCTTTATGCTGGCCTAATTTAATTTTTTAAAATATTAAATCAAACATAGAAGTCCATAAATTTCTTTATGTGTGTAAGGCAATACTCATATATTAACATCAATGTACATGCATAAACTAACAAAATACTATTTGCTGTACTTTTAAATGTTTCCCAGTCTTTGGATGAACAACTGATTTTAACAAGCAAGTTACATTTGTTTCCAAATTTTAGATCTTTTCGATCACAGTGGTTTTCAAACTATGTTTCATAAAACCCACATGCTCAGTGTGACTTCTCCATCTTCCTTCTCCCCTCTTTTTAACTGTGATCAGGCGTGGGAAGTAAAGGAAACAAGGAGACAGGGCTCTAGCCCAGAGAGCTACAGCCTTTGGTGGGGAGGAGGTACGAGGGTTTATTTTATGTCTCTGTTTAAGCAAAAGTGTTCTATGGTTATCAATCATTTTAAAACTACTCTTAAGAAAAAATATGAAATTCTTAACTCATACAAGAAACAAAAAAATAAAACTTATGCTACAGAAGTACAGGAAAGAAATCTTTGGGTAATTTTTAAAATATTTTTCAGTGACTGAAATAAAGCCTGTATCAGAAAAAAAAAATGGCAGACTTAAGAGTATATTAAACTTCTACACATACAAAATAACATTTAAAAATTGTAAATATTCAAAGTAAAACCTTTTAAATGCTAAAGATGGAAATGTTGTAATATTCATTAAAAGACAACATATTATTATTAATATCTACAATAAATAAAGACCTCTTTAACATGTATTCAAGAGCAAGTAACTAGATTTAAAACAGCAAAAGCTATTAACAAGAAATTCACCAGAGAATGAAATCACTCTTCCTGATTTAAAAATATTACAAAGCTACAATGATGAAAACAGTACAGTATTGGCACCAAAACAGAGACACAGACCAGTGGAAAAGGATATAGAGCCTGGAAACAAATCCATACTTATATGATCAACTGATCTCAACAAAGGTGCTGAAAAAAATACCTAAGGAAAGAGCAGTATCGTCAACCTGTGGTGCTGGGAAAACTGGATATCCATATGCAAAGTGGCAACACTCTATCCCTTTTAAGAAAAAATCATTTTGAAATGCAGTAAGACTTAACAAAAAGATCTGAAACTATAAAACTCCTGGAAGAAAAAATAAAGAAAAATCTCATTAACATTGGTCTTGGACATTATTTCTTGGCTATGACACCAAAAGCACAGATAATAAAAGCAAAAACAGACAAGTGAAACTACACCAAACTAAAACCCTGCAGAGCAAAGGAAACAATCAAAAGGGTCAAAAGACAGCCTACAGAGTCAGAGAAGATATTTACAAGCCACCTATCTAAAAAACAGCTTTTGTATTTTTCTGTCCAAAATTTATAAGAAATTTTCTACAACTCAAAAGCAAACAAACAAAACCTGATTTAAAAATGAGCACAAGACTTGAATATATATTTCTCCAAAGAAGACAAACACAAGGCCAGCATGTATACAGAAAGGTACAAAACCAGTAATTATCAGAGAAATGAGAATTAAAAGCACAGTGAGGTACTATCCCCAACCTGTTAGGATGACCATTGTCAAAAACAAAACAAAATGCAATAAATTTTCATAAGGATGTAGAGAAAAGGGAACACTTGTACAGTGTTGGTGGAATGCAAAATGAGAGGAACCTGTGGAAAGCAATGTTGAATTTCCTCAAAAACTCATAAATATACTATTATGCATGTGTAGTCGCTCAATTGTATCTGACTCCTTGCAACCCCATGGACTGTAGGCCACCAGGCTCCTCTGTCCATGGGATTCTCCAGGCAAGAATAATGGAGTGGGTAGCCATTTCCTTCTCCAGGGGATCTTTCCAACCCAGTGATCGAACCCAGGCTTCCCACATTGAAGTCAGATTCTTTACCACCTGAGTCACTGGGGAAGCCCATTTGTTATATAGAAGTAGATAAATAATACGTGATATTTTATGGTAACATTATTTGTAATAGTGAAAAATCAGAAAAAATTTAAATTTCCATCAATAAGTGTATGGTTGAATAAATTGTGATTATACTATGAGATATTACATAATTATTAAATTAACAAGGTAGCTCTGTGTTTTCTAAAATGAAATATTTTTATAGTTCAGTTCAGTTCAGTCGCTCAGTCATGTCCGACTCTTCGAGATCCCGTGAATCACAGCACGCCAGGCCTCCCTGTCCATCACCAACTCCCGGAGTTCACTCAGACTCATGTTCAATGAGTCAGTGATGCCATCCAGTGATTTCATCCTCTGTTGCCCCTTCTCCTCCTGCCCCCAATCCTTCCCAGCATCAGAGTCTTTTCCAATGAGTCAACTCTTCCCATGAGGTGGCCAAAGTACTGGAGTTTCAGCTTTAGCATCATTCCTTCCAAAGAAATCCCAGGGCTGATCTCCTTCAGAGTGGACTGGTTGGATCTCCTTGCAGTCCAAGGGACTCTCAAGAGTCTTCTCCAACACCACAGTCAAAAGCATCAATTCTTCGGTGCTCAGCCTTCTTCACAGTCCAATTCTCACATCCATACATGACCGCAGGAAAAACCATAGCCTTGACTAGAGGGACCTTTGTTGGCAAAGTAATGTCTCTGCTTTTGAATATGCTATCTAGGTTGGTCATAACTTTTCTTACAAGGAGAAGCGTCTTTTAATTTCATGGCTGCAGTCACCATCTGCAGTGATTTTGGAGCCCCCAAAAATAAAGTCTGACACTGTTTCCCCTGTTTCCCCATCTATTTCCCATGAAGTGATGGGACTGATGCCATGATCTTAGTTTTCTGAATGTTGAGCTTTAAGCCAACTTTTTCACTCTCCACTTTCACTTTCATCAAGAGGCTTTTGAGTTCCTCTTCACTTTCTGCCATAAGGGTGGTGTCATCTGCATATCTGAGGTTGTTGATATTTCTCCCGGCAATCTTGATTCCAGCTTGTGTTTCTTCCAGTCCAGCATTTCTCATGAGGTACTCTGCATAGAAGTTAAATAAGCAGGGTGACAAGATACAGCCTTGACATACTCCTTTTCCTATTTGGAACCAGTCTGTTGTTCCATGTCCAGTTCTAACTGTTGCTTCCTGACCTGCATACAGATTTCTCAACAGGCAGGTCAGGTGGTCTGGTATTCCGATCTCTTTCAGAATTTTCCACAGTTTATTGTGATCCACACAGTCAAGGGCTTTGGCATAATCAATAAAGCAGAAATAAATGTTTTAGGAAATATTAAATAATAAAGCTATCAAAATATATAGTACTAATATTGATAGTAAAATACATTTTATACTTATAGTTTACATATACATATATATGTATCTGTATTCTTTTGTCAGTTATCTGTAAAATTACAGATATCTGTAATTTTATATGCTTTCAGAAATCTTTGTAACAGAGGATTGGACTGAAGGAAGTAGCAAGGAGATTTAATTTTATGTACTTCTATATATTTGGAATTTTTTAATAACAAACATGTATATTTTTGAGATTAGTTGTCGGTTGCTTCATTTGCTATTATTTTCTCCCATTCTGAAGGCTGTCTTTTCACCTTGCTGATAGTTTCCTTTGATGTGCAGAAGCTTTTAAGGTTAATTAGGTCCCATTTGTTTATTTTTGCTTTTATTTCCAATATTCTGGGAGGTGGGTCATAGAGGATCCTGCTGTGATGTATGTCAGAGAGTGTTTTGCCTATGTTCTCCTCTAGGAGTTTTATAGTTTCTGGTCTTACATTTAGATCTTTAATCCATTTTGAGTTTATTTTTGTGTATGGTGTTAGAAAGTGGTCTAGTTTCATTCTTTTACAAGTGGTTGACCAGATTTCCCAGCACCACTTGTTAAAGAGATTGTCTTTAATCCATTGTATATTCTTGCCTCCTTTGTCAAAGATAAGGTGTCCATATGTGCGTGGATTTATCTCTGGGCTTTCTATTTTATTCCATTGTTCAATATTTCTGTCTTTGTGCCAGTACCATACTGTCTTGATAACTGTGGCTTTGTAGTAGAGCCTGAAGTCAGGTAGGTTGATTCCTCCAGTTCCATTTTTCTTTCTCAAGATCGCTTTGGCTATTTGAGGTTTTTTGTATTTCCATACAAATTGTGAAATTATTTGTTCCAGCTCTGTGAAGAATACTGTTGGTAGCTTGATAGGGATTGCATTGAATCTATAAATTGCTGTGGGTAGTATACTCATTTTCACTATATTGATTCTTCCAATCCATGAACATGGTATATTTCTCCATCTATTAGTGTCCTCTTTGATTTCTTTCACCAGTGTTTTATAGTTTTCTATATATAGGTCTTTAGTTTCTTTAGGTAGATATATTCCTAAGTATTTTATTCTTTCCGTTGCAATGGTGAATGGAATTGTTTCCTTAATTTCTCTTTCTGTTTTCTCATTATTAGTGTATAGGAATGCAAGGGATTTCTGTGTGTTGATTTTATATCCTGCAACTTTACTATAGTCATTGATTATTTCTAGTAATTTTCTGGTGGAATCTTTAGGGTTTTCTATGTAGAGGATCATGTCATCTGCAAATAGTGAGAGTTTTACTTCTTCTTTTCCAATTTGGATTCCTTTTATTTCTTTTTATGCTCTGATTGCTGTGGCCAAAACTTCCAAAACTATGTTGAATAGTAATAGTGAAAGTGGGCACCCTTGTCTTGTTCCTGACTTTAGAGGAAATGCTTTCAATTTTTCACCATTGAGGATAATGTTTGCTGTGGGTTTGTCATATATAGCTTTTATTATATTGAGGTATGTTCCTTCTATTCCTGCTTTCTGGAGAGTTCTTATCATAAATGGATGTTGAATTTTGTCAAAGGCTTTCTCTGCATCTATTGAGATAATCATATGGTTTTTATTTTTCAATTTGTTAATGTGGTGTATTACATTGATTGTTTTGTGGATATTGAAGAATCCTTGCATCCCTGGGATAAAGCCCACTTGATCATGGTGTATGATCTCAAAACTAATCTCAAAAATATACAAGCAACTCCTACAGCTCAACTCCAGAAAAATAAATGACCCAATCAAAAAATGGGCCAAAGAACTAAATAGACATTTCTCCAAAGAAGACATACAGATGGCTAACAAACACATGAAAAGATGCTCAACATCACTCATTATCAGAGAAATGCAAATCAAAACCACTATGAGGTACCATTTCACACCAGTCAGAATGGCTGCAATCCAAAAGTCTACAAATAATAAATGCTGGAGAGGGTGTGGAGAAAAGGGAACCCTCTTACACTGTTGGTGGGAAAGCAAACTAGTACAGCCACTATGGAGAACAGTGTGGAGATTCCTTAAAAAACTGGAAATAGAACTGCCTTATGATCCAGCAATCCCACTGCTGGGCATACACACTGAGGAAACCAGAATTGAAAGAGACACGTGTACCCCAATGTTCATTGCAGCACTGTTTATAATAGCCAGGACATGGAAGCAACCTAGTTGTCCATCAGCAGATGAATGGATAAGAAAGCAGTGGTACATATACACAATGGAGTATTACTCAGCCATTAAAAAGAATACATTTGAATCAGTTCTAATGAGGTGGATGAAACTGGAGCCTATTATACAGAGTGAAGTAAGCCAGAAGGAAAAACACCAATACAGTATACTAACGCATATATATGGAATTTAGAAAGATGGTAACAATAACCTGGTATACGAGACAGCAAAAGAGACACTGATGTATAGAACAGTCTTATGGACTCTGTGGGAGAGGGAGAGGGTGGGAAGATTTGGGAGAATGACATTGAAACATGTAAAATATCATGTAAGAAACGAGTTGCCAGTCCAGGTTCGATGCACGATACTGGATGCTTGGGGCTAGTGCACTGGGACGACCCAGAGGGATGGTATTGGGAGGGAGGAGGGAGGAGGGTTTAGGATGGGGAACACATGTATACCTGTGGCGGATTCATTTTGATATTTGGCAAAACTAATACAATTATGTAAAGTTTAAAAATAAAATAAAATTAAAAAAAAATAACAAACATGTTTTATGTATCTGTGTTTCCTCATATGACTTCATTTTAAAATTTAAACTCATGAAAAATAAATGAAGTAGTATACTTTTAGGAGCTTTCATTGTTGATATTAACTAATTACTAAGATGTAAAAGACAAGAATATAAAGTCAAAATGCATAGTTTAATTAACTTTTTGGCTTTGAAAAAGCAAGTGAAATGACTGTTAGTATGATTATAAGCCAGGTAGTTTTATGCGTTTCTACAGTTACTGCTTACCTGTCTGTCAAATGGGACTGTGGATCTCAAGAGGTGACCTTGGGAAAAAAAGAGGATGACTTGGCTAAAATACACCAATGAAACTGGACAAAGTTCAGAATCCATACCAAATGCCAGATGGACTATGGGTCGATACTGACATCTTCATGTACAAAGGACAGCACATTAAAGAAGGGGATGAAATAGATGTCTACCTGTGGGAGCTATTGATTAGGTTTAATGCTAGGGCTTTCATCCTGTTATGCTGCATGTAATATGCTGAGGATTTCAGAAAAAAATAATGCATGGGCTATCCCAAGTACTAGAGGTCAAAAGGGAGTGGATAATAGAATTTGAATAAAAAGGAAAAATTGATTAACTGATAGTGATTATTAGGCAAGGTTACAGAAGGCAATGTTACGACTAGCAGAGCATTGCTAAAGGACAATCAGCTCTTAATACAAAGCCACCTGAATCAACCTGAAGATTCAAGTGACCAAGGCAAATTTTAATTGGGATTACAAACATCACTTTGCGAAACATGGCTTAAGTTTTCCTTAGAATGTTTATGCAAACCTTTATGTTTTTCTTTCTAAGGTTTCTTACAAAGAGTTCTAAAAAATTCTTTTATTCCAGTTTATAGATTTTCCTTATTTTAATGTTCTCCTCTCTGGTGTAAGCATATTATAAATGGAATTAACTACATTACTAATGCTTTTAATCTGATTTTACTGGTTCCTAGGGCTGATGACTAGGAATCAGCATGTACATCATTAAAAGAAAAACACAGTTATATGGAGATTAAATTACATATCTAAATAAACACAGTTATCATGTGCCTTGTTCAGTATGCCAATTAACCATAGCAGATAGCCCTGACTAAACCTCTTCAAAAATAAAGTAGCTTGACAACAGTTTTTCTGACCACTGGAATTTTCTTGATGTATGAACTGGAGAGTAGAGCCCATAATTTGATGTATTCTTTGTCTATAATTCCTGAATTTTAGGCTGGAACTATATATTTTGGGGGCACTACATACATTTTTATGACTAATCAGATGTAAGAAATAATTGAGATTTTTTAATTCACTTAAATCAGTTGCTGAGCAATCATGTGGGTTGCTGCAGTCGATTTGATCTGGTAATTCAAGACAAGTGAAGTATTAATACATACTGGGCGCTGTTGATTGAAAGTCCTCTGAGGCCATAACTTTGGACCTGGTGACACATGAAGAAAGAAATGGTAGAGCTTAAGCTGAGAATTTTAAAGAAGGAATTAAAAGGAGAAGATGACATAGCCCAAAAGATGAGAACCAGCTCCTAAAATCACAGTGGACTTCTGCCTCAACTTACCTTTTCTTATATTTACTTTGGAGGAGTTCCAAATTCTGTGCTATGTCATTCATAAATCATCTTATCATGAATGGCCTTCTCTTCCAATCATCTATCAAATATCTTCATCAACTCAGACACACCAGTGACGTGCCCTGAGCACGACTTTGTGAGGAATCCTGTTTGTCTCCTTCCCTCTAATTACAGTATTTCCTGAGCTAGTCAATAGGCAGCAACTCTTTTCTTGGCCATTGCCCTTCTTGTTACTTTGGATTATTATTTACATTTTGTGTTATCATTGACTTTTTTACATTACAAGTACATGAGATGCTTTTGGAGTGCAACTGATTGTGCTTTTGTCTTTTCTTGCTTTTTTGCCCATCCCCACTTCCCTACCACCACTGAGCCTGTCACCATGCCTTAGATTAGGAAATCCTCATCATGTACTTATTGTTCTATAATTTAAAAACCTTGGTATAGTTGCACCCTTTGAGAACTTCACAACTTTGTTGAGGCAGGACTTTATTTGCACCTCGAAAATGTTTTACTACTGTTATAAAGGCAAAGGCAAAAGAAGGGGAAATATGTTTAATTAACAATAATTGAATTTTCATAATACTGTTTAATCTTCTAGATATGCTTATGAAGAGATGGGTATTATTATTTTTTTTCTACTACAGATGAGGAAACCAGCCTGAGAGAGGTCAAGCAATTTGCCTAAACTTGAAATGATTTTAAGTTGTTGGGCTGATTCAAACCTAGGTTAGTAGCCTCTGGGCCATTTCAACAATAAATAACATTAGAGAGACTGCATTAACATCCTGCGAAGTAAGACGACCACTAAGGCACTGAGGAGTGATGAAAGCATATAGCAATGGGTCATGAATCAGGAAAGGCTTCCAGAATGAGGTAACAGAAAATGGAGGAAAAGCGGAGGAATGCAGCACTGAAAAACAGAGGATCCAGTAAATGGAGCACATTAATAAAGAAAAGAAAAGACATTTGCCATTAAGTCTGTAGAAATATTTCCAGTTGGTTTCCAGTCTCCTCATATTTTCTATCCAGCCAAACAGCAATAAAGGTATGTAGTTATATAATATATAACAACATATATATTAAATTGCTAGGAATCAGATTTCTGATTTGATAACACTTGGTATGAAAATAACAATTATTACTCTTCACTTATCTAGCTCTGAAGAGTGTACACAGCACAGTAGAATAAGTAGAATTTATCAGAGCGGGGACAAAATTGGTGCCCCAGGGGCTTTGCGGAGTAGAGGCCCAAGTAGAAACTGTGAGACACTGAAAGTCAGGGCACTGCCATCGCCATACACAGAGAATCATCTTCTCCCTCTAGCTGCCGTTGAAGATGTGGGAGTCTACTTTCAGTGGCATTTTTCTTTTATGGGAGTACATAGAGATTTTCATGTTTGTCTTTTAGAAAGATGTTAATTGGGGTCTTTTTCTAATGTTACGTACCCAACATTATTACATGTAAAAAATCCCAAAACACAAAAACTGTCTTTTGTGTAGTAGGCAATATTCAGTCATGATCCAGGGAGACCCAACATCAGGAACAAAGTGGGGATAGGCAACTTTCTCCTCGGGGACTCAGGAACACAAGTTTGGGGCTCCATAACAAGTAAGTGTATTAGTTACAGCGTACCCATCTGTGCTAGTAAATATAGACACAAAAATGCCTTGGTTAGGCATGGTGGCTCTGATATCCAGAAGACAGCAAAGAGACAGCAACTGAACAAAATGAAAGTCCTTTGCTCAAATCAGAGCACAGGCTCTCATTCAGAGATAGTGAACTTTTATCCTGAAAATGAGTTGAATAAACTTGGTTTTATACTTTGCTAGCTCCAGTGATTTAGCAGCAGCAAATGAGAACTACAAAGAGAAGGCAGAGAGCTGGACAGCAAGAGTGAAGATTGAAACTCTGAAAACTGTGGCCAGGACGTGACGAGGGCACAGAACAGACAATCCTACAACTTAGTGGTCCCTGAGGACATCCATATTTGCATGGGGTTGTAACCCAGAGCGCAGTTTATGCTTGTTTCGGCTGCTATATTTTATGTTATCCATAGTAAAATAATTATATTTTAATTAAAAAAGAAGGTTGATACTGCAAAAACAAACACTGAGTCAACTTCTCCAATTGAAAGAAAAAATATAATTGGAAAAAATAATTTAAAAATAGAGAACTCATGACGAAAGATAAAAGCAATAATTGGACTAATGCTTAAATAATCACCATTAATCATTATGAAAATTTAAGTCATATGTAAAACAAAAATTCTTAAATTGAGGCATAACACAAAATACTAACAATCAATCGGGGTGGGGGAAATCAAGTTATTTCAAATAATTTATGAGATGGACAAAGTTAGAGAGAAAGTAAACTAAAGTCATGTTAAAGTTTAACATTGATTTAACATGTCATTGGTTTAACATTGAATAAGTATTATTGACCCACTATTATGTCTCAGAACCTATACTAGCTGCTAGCTGTGCTGTGCTCAGTCTTGTCCGACTCTGCGACTCTGTGGACTGTAGCCCACAGTCTGCTCTGTTCCTGTGATTTCCCAGGCAAGAATACTGGAGTGGGTGCTATTTCCTACTCCAGGGGATCTTCCTGACCACGGATTGAACCTGTATCTCCTACATTGGCAGGCACATTTTTTACCACTCCTCTACCTGGGAAGCACTTTACTAGCTGCTACTTCAGTTTAGTTCAGTTGCTCAGTCGTGTCCGATTCTTTGTGACCCCATGGATTGCAGCACACCAGGCTTCCCTGTCCATCACCAACTCCTGGAACTTGCTCAAACTCATGTCCATTGATGCCATCCAACCATCTCATCCTCTGTCATGCCCTTCTCCTCCTGCCTTCAATCTTTCCATGAATCAGGGTCTTTTCCAAAGAGTCAGTTCTTCACATCAGGTGGCCAAAGTATTAGAATTTCAGCTTCAGCATCAGTCCTTCCAATGAGTATTCAGGACTGATTTCCTTTAGGATGGACTGGTTGGATCTCTGTGCAGTCCAAGAGACTCTTGAGATTCTTCTCCAACACCACAGTTCAAAAGCATCAATTCTTCAGTGCTCAATTTTCTTTATAGTCCAACTCTCACATCCATAAATGACTTCTGGAAAAATCATAGCTTTGACTAGATGGACCTTTGTGGGCAAAGTAATGTCTCTGGTTTTTAATATGCTGTCTAGGTTGGTCATAGCTTTTCTTTCAAGGAGTGAGCATGTTTTAATTTCATGGCTGCAGTGAACATCTGCAGTCACTTTGGAGCCCCCCAAATAAAGTCTGTCACTTCATTCCCCATCTATTTGCCGTGAAGTAATGGAACCAGATGCCATGATCTTAGTTTTCTGAATGTTGTTAAGCCACCTTTTTCACTCTCCTCTTTCATCTTCATCAAGAGGCTCTTTAGTTCTTCAATTTCTGCCGTACTAGCTGCTAAGGCTTTAGCAAAAAGGGCAAACTAACTTATCTGTAAATTATAATCCAGCATATAAACAGATAATAAATATGTGTACAAATATATAACATAATTTCTGGTTGTGATACATGCAATAAAGAATAAACAGGGTAAGAGTGTCAGGGAAGGGTCAAAGGGAGGGATTGCTACTACTTTAGATATGATGTTCTTGGAAAAAGATCAATCACATTTACACAGAGTCTTGTAGCTCAGTCAGTAAAAAGTGTCTGCGATGCAGGAGACCTGGGTTCGATTGATGGGTCAGGAAGATCCCCTCGAGAAGGAAATGGCAACCCACTCCAGTATTCTTACTTGCCTGGAGAATCTCACAGAGAGAGGAGTCTGGCAGGCCCCAGTCCATGGGGTTGCAAGAATTGGACATGACCTGAAAACAATAAGACCATTTAGAGGAACAGCCTTCTAGGAAAATGCTAGGTGAATGCAAAGGCCCTCATGCAGCATTGACTTTGGTATATTTGAGAAACAGTAAGAAACAGGAAGCATTTCCCTGGTGGCTCAGCATTAAAGAATCAGCCTGCTATGCAGGAGACATGAGTCTGATCCCTGGATTGGGAAGCTCCCTGAAGAAAGAAATGGCAACTCACCCTAGTATTCTTGCCTGGGAAATCCTATGCACAGAGGAGCCTGGCAGGTGACAGTCCAGGGGGTTACAAAAGAGTCAGAGACAACTTAGCAATTAAACCACTACCTCAAGAAAAAGGAGTGAGAAAAGGTAGATGAATTTGAAGACACAGGCAGTATTCTAGAGGAACAGAAGCTGATGGTGAGCTGGATGTGGAGTCAAAGAATTTAGGATCCCCCCACCCACTCTCTCCCTATTACTCTGACATTGAGACACTTGGATAAATGGTAGAGCCAATTACTGTGATGGGCAAGCTGGAAAAGATGCAAATGTGTGAGGGAGTTGAGAGTAGAGAGGCAATAGGAGTTAGCAGATGATCCTGCTGGAGATCTGGAGAGTTTGGACTGAAGACCAATGATTAGGATCCGTCAGAATACAGATGGTATAAAGCTAGGGGATTGACTGAGGAAGCTCAGGCAGTGGGTGTAGACACAGAAGACAGGAGGTCCAAAGACTGGCTCCATGCTAGCATTTATAAATGGACCAGAAGGAGTACACAGAGGAGTAAGGGCTTGAACTCTTGGACTCTTTCTTGGACAAGAAAGCCACAGAGGGTGGAGTCCTGAAAGGGGGGGGTGGGTGAAAAAGGAAAATCTCAAGGGTGAGTATGTAACCGAGTAATCTATTGAGAGGTCAGGTAAATCAGATGAACACTGAGAACTCACCATTAGATATGATGATCAGTGGATCATTCACAACCTAGATGAACTTACAGATTTACATACAATTTTTGACAATGATAGAGGAATGCACAAAGTTAAAGCAAACTCCCTGGTGGCTCAGATGTTAAAGAATCAGTCTGCAATGCAGGATACTTGGGTTCAGTCCCTGAGTTGGGAAGATCCTCTGGAAAAAGGAATGGCAACCCGCTTCAGTGTACTTGCCTGGAGAATTCCATGGACAGAGGAGCCTGGCTGGCTATAGTCCAGGGAGTCACAAGAGTCAGATAGGACTGAGTGACTAACACTTTCACTACTTTTTTTTTTTCAAAGCAAAATCCTGATATAAAAATATGCCAGAGAGGGATCAATTCTTCTACCCTACCCTTCCTGGCCCCCACCCCACCCTCCCTGGGGACCCCTGTTTCTGAAAGGTGCCATATCCTTTGATAGAGTGGGGTACAGAGCAACAGGATGGAACCATTCTTTTTTTTTTATTTTTTTTATTGAAGGATAATTGTTTTACAGAATTTTGTTGTTTTCTGTCAAACTTCAACATGATTCAGCCATAAGTATACATGTATCACCTCCCTTTTGAACCTCCCTCCCATCTCCCTCCCCATCCCACCCCTCTAGATTGATACAGAGCCCCTGTTTGAGTTTCCTAAGCCATACAGCAAATTCCTGTTGGCTATCTATTTTACATATGGTAATATAAGTTTCCATGTTACTCTTTCCTTACATCTCACCATCTCCTCCCCTCTCCCCATGTCCATAAGTCCATTCTCTATGTCTGTTTCTCCATTGCTGCCTTGCAAATAAATTCTTCACTTACCATTTTTCTAGATTCCGTTTAGGTGTGTTATAATACAATAATTACCTTTCTCTTTCTGACTCACTTCACTGTGTATAATAGGTTCTAGGTTCACCCACTTTATCAGAACTGACTCAAATGCATTGCTTTTTATGGCTGAGTAATATTCCATTCTGTATATGTACCACAACTTCTTTATCCATTTATCTGTCAATGGTTGCTTCCATATTCTAGCTATTGTAAATAGTGCTGCAATGAAAAATGGGATACATGTGTCTTTTTCAACCCTGGTTTCCTCAGGATATATGAATAGGAGTGGGATTGCTGGGTCATATGGTGGTTTTATTCCTAGCTTTTTAAGGAGTCTGCATTCTGTTTTCCATAGTGGCTATATCAGTTTACATTTCCACCAACAGGGCATGTTCAGTTCAGTTCAGTCACTCAGTCATGTCCAACTCTTTGTGACTCCATGAACCACAGCATTCCAGGCCTCACTGTCCATCACCAACTCCCGGAGTCCTCCCAAACCCATGTCCATTGAGTCAGTGATGCCATCCAAACATCTCATCCTCTGTCGTCCCCTTCTCCTTCTGCCCTCAATCTTTCC
The DNA here is from genome assembly GCF_003369695.1 of Bos indicus x Bos taurus. NCBI lineage: Eukaryota > Metazoa > Chordata > Mammalia > Artiodactyla > Bovidae > Bos > Bos indicus x Bos taurus. Next base: position 41,742,637 of record NC_040086.1, read on the forward strand.
CAGCATCAGGGTCTTTTCAAATGAGTCAGCTCTTTGCCTCAGGTGGCCAAAGTATTGGAGTTTCAGCTTCAACATCAGTCCTTCCAATGAACTGATCTCCTTTAGGATGGACTGGCTGGATCTTCTTGCAGTTCAAGGGACTCTCAAGAGTCTTCTCCAACACCACAGTTCAAAAGCATCAATTTTTTGGCACTCAGCTTTCTTTATAGTCCAACTCTCACATCCATACATGACCACAGGAAAAACCATAGTCTTCACTAGACGGACCTTTGTTGACAAAGTGATTTCAGTGCTTTTTAATATGCTGTCTAGGTTGGTCATAACTTTCCTTCCAAGGAGTAAGCGTCTTTTAATGTCATGGCTGCAATCACCATCTGCAGTGATTTTGGAGCCCAGAAAAATAAAGTCAGCCACTGTTTCCCCATCTATTTGCCACGAAGTTATGGGACTGGTTGCCATGATCTTAGTTTTCTGAATGTTGAGGTTTAACTTTTTCCCTCTCCTTTTTCACTTTCATCAAGAGGACCTTTAGTTCTTCTTCACTTTCTGCCATAAGTGTGGTGTCATCTGCACATCTGAGGCTATTGATATTTCTCCTGGCAATCTTGATTCCAGCTTGTACTTCCTCCAGCCCAGCATTTCTCATGATGTACTCTGCATATAAGTTAAATAAGCAAAAGCGTTCCCTTTTCTCCACACTCTCTCCAGCATTTATTGTTTATAGACTTTTTGATGATGGCCATTCTGACCAGTGTGAGGTGGTAGCTCATTGTGGTTTTGATTTGCATTTCTCTAATAATGAGAGATGTTGAGTACCTTCTCATGTGTTTGTTAACCATCTGTATGTCTTCTTTAGAGAAATGTCTGTTTAGGTCTTTTCCCTACTTTTTGAATGAGTTGTTTGTTTTTCTGGCATTGAGTTGTATGAGCTAATTGTATATTTTGAAATTGATCCTTTTTCTGTTGTTGCATTTGCTATTATTCTCTCCCATTCTGAGGGTTGCCTTTTCACCTTGCTTATAGTTTCCTTAGCTGTGCAAAAGCTTTTAAGTTTAATCAGGTTCATTTTTTACTTTTGTTTTTATTTCAGTGACTCTAGGAGGTGGGTCATAGAGGATCTTGCTTTGATTTATGTCATCGAGTGTTCTGCCTATGTTTTCCTCTAAGAGTTTTATAGTTTCTGATCTTATATTTAGGTCTTGAATCCTTTTGAATTTATCTTTGTGTATGGTTTTAGGAAGTGTTCTACTTTCTTTCTTTTACATGTAGCTGTCCAGTTTCCCAGCACCATTTATTGAAGAGGCTGTCTTTGCCCCATTATATATTCTTACCTCCTTTGTCAAAAACAGGGTATCCATAGGTGCATGTTTTTATTTCTGGGCTTTCTATCTTATTCCATTGGTCTATATTTCTGTGTTTATGCTAGTACCATACTGTCTTAATGACTGTAACTTTGTAGTATAATCTGAAATCAGGAAGGTTGATTCCTCCAGCTCCATTCTTCTTTCTCAAGACTGCTTTGGCTATTCAGGGTCTTTTGTGTTTCCATATGAATTGTGAAATTTTTTCTTCTAATTCTGTGGAAAATGCCATTGGTAATTTGATAGCGATTGCACTGAATCTGTAGATTGCATTTGATAGTATAGTCATTTTCACAAGTTTGATTCTTCCTACCCAGGAACATGGAATATCTCTCCATCTGTTTATGTCATCTTTGATTTCTTTCATCAGTGTCTTATAATTTTCTGTGTACAGTTCTTTTTGTCATTAGGTAAGTTTATTCCTAGATATTTAATTCTTTTTATTGCAATGGTGAATGGAATTGATTCCTTAATTTCTCTTTCTGGTTTTTCTTTTTTTTAATTTTTTTAAAAAATACAAATTTATTTATTTTAATTGGAGGCTAATTACTTTACAATATTGTATTGGTTTTGCCATATATCAACATGAATCTGCCACAGTGTACACATGTTCCCCATCCTGAAGCCCCCTCCCACCTCCCTCCCCATACTGTCCCTCTGGGTCATCCCAGTGCACCAGCCCCAAGCATCCTGTATCATGCATCAAACCTGGACTGGTGATTCATTTCATCTATGATATTATACATGTTTCAATGCCATTCTCCCAAATCATCCCACGCTCTCCCTCTCCCACAGAGTCCAAAAGACTGTTCTATACATCTGTGTCTCTTTTGCTGTCTCGCATACAGGGTTATTGTTACCATCTTTCTAAATTTCAAATATATGTGTTAGTATACTATATTGGTGTTTTTCTTTCTGGCTTACTTCACTCTGTATAATAGGCTCCAGTTTCATCCACCTCAATAGAACTGATTCAAATGTATTCTTTTTAATGGCTGAGTAATACTCCATCGTGTATATGTACCACAGCTTTCTTATCCATTCATCCGCTGATGGACATCTAGGTTGTTTCCATGTCCTGGCTATTATAAACAGTATTGTTAGTATATAGAAATGCAAGTGATTTCTGTGTATTGATTTTGTATCCTGCAACCTTGCTAAATTCACTGATTAGCTCTAGTAATTTTCTGATACTATCTTTAGGGTTTTCTATGTACAGTATCATATCATCTGCAAACAATGAGAGCTTTACTTTTTCTTTTCAGATCTGGATTCATTTTATTTATTTTTCTTCTCTGATCGCTGTATCTAGGACTTCCAGAATGATGTTGAATAACAGTGGTGAAAATGGACACCCTTGTCTTCTTCCTGATCTTAGGGTGAATGCTTTCAATTTTTCACCATTGAGAATAATGTTTGCTGTAGGCTTACCATATATGGCCTTTACTATGGATTATGGAAAAAACAAGAGAGTTCCAGAAAAACATCTATTTCTGCTTTATTGACTATGCCAAAGCCTTTGACTGTGTGGATCACAATAAACTGTGGAAAATTCTGAAAGAGATGGGAATATCAGACCACTCGACCTGCCTCTTAAGAAATCTGTATCCAGATCAGGAAGCAACAGTTAGAACTGGACATGGAAGAACAGACTGGAATATAGTTCCAAATAGGAAAAGGAGTACGTCAAGGCTGTATATCATCACCCTGCTTATTTAACTTCTATGCAGAGTACGTCATGAGAAACGCTAGACTGGAAGAAACACAAGCTGGAATCAAGATTGCTGGGAGAAATATCAGTAACCTCAGATATGCAGATGACACCACCCTTATGGCAGAAAGTGAAGAGGAACTAAAAAGCCTCTTGATGAAAGTGAAAGAGGATAGTGAAAAAGTTGGCTTAAAGATCAAAATTCAGAAAAAGAAGATCATGGCATCCGGTCCCATCACTTCATGGGAAATAGATGGGGAAACAGTGGAAACAGTGTCAGACTTTATTTTTTGGGGCTCCAAAATCGCTGCAGATGGTGACTGCAGCCATGAAATTAAAAGACGCTTACTCGGAAGGAAAGTTATGACCAACCTAGATAGCATATTGAAAAGCAGAGACACGACTTTGCCAACAAAGGTCTGTCTAGTCAAGGCTATGGTTTTTCCTGTGGTCATGTATGGATGTGAGAGTTGGACTGTGAAGAAGGCTGAGTGCTGAAGAATTGATGCTTTTGAACTGTGGTGTTGGAGAAGACTCTTGAGAGTCCCCTGGACTGCAAGGAGATCCAACCAGTCCATTCTGAAGGATTCAGCCCTGGGATTTCTTTGGAAGGAATGATGCTAAAGCTGAAACTCCAGTACTTTGGCCACCTCATGCGAAGGGTTGACTCATTGGAAAAGACTCCGATGCTGGGAGGGATTGGGGGCAAGAGGAGAAGGGGACAACAGAGGATGAGATGGCTGGATGGCATCACTGACTTGATGGACGTGAGTCTGTGTGAACTCTGGGAGTTTGTGATGGACAGGGAGGCCTGGCATGCTGCGATTCATGGGGTCGCAAAGAGTCGGACGCGACTGAGCGACTGAACTGAACTGACCTGATGTTGAGGTAGGTTCCTTCTGTGCCCATTTTTGGAAGAGTTTTAATCATAAATGAGTGCTGAATTTTGTCAAAGGCTTTTTCTGCATCTACTGAGATGATGATATGGTTTTTTATCTTTCAATTTATTAATATGGTGTATCACATTGATTGATCTGTGTATATTGAAGAATCCTTGCATTCCTGGTATAAACCCAACTTGATAATGGTGTATATGCTTTTGGATGTGTTGCTGAATTCTGTTTGATAAAATTTTGTTGAGGGTTTTTGCATCTATGTTCATCAAAGATATTGCCCTGTAGTTTTCTTTTTTTGCATTATCTTTGTCTGGGTTTGGTATGAGAGTGATGGTGGCCTTGTAGAATGAGTTTGGAGTGTTCCTTTCTCTGAAATTTTTTGAAAGAATTTTAGAAGGATAGGCATTAGCTCTTCTCTAAAACTTTGATAGAATTCTCCTGTGAAACCATCTGGTCCTGGGCTTTCATTTTTTGGGAAATTTTTGATCACAGCTTCAATTTCAGTGCTTGTAACTGGGTTGTTCATAATTTCTATTTCTTCCTGGTTCAGTCTTGGAAGATTGAACTTTTCTAAGAATCTGTCCTTTTCTTCCAGGTTATCCATTTTATTGCCATATAGTTGTTCATAATATTCTCTTATAATCTTTTGTATTTCTGCATTGTCAAATGTAACCTCTCCTTTTACATTTATAATTTTTTTTACATGCAATTTTGGCCATTTAAAAAAATTTTAATTGGAGGCTAATTACTTTACACTATTGTGGTGGTTTTTGCCATACATTCACATGAATCAGCCATGGGTGTACATGTGTTCCCCATCCTGACCTTCCCTCCCAGCTACCTCCCTTCCCATCCCTCGGGGTCATCCCAGTACACCAGCCCTGAGCACCCTGTCTCATGCATCGAATCTGGACTGGTGATCTATTTCACATATAATAATATACATGTTTCAATGCTATTCTCTTGAATCACCCCACCCTTGCTTTCTCCCACAGAGACCAACAGTCTGTTCTTTACATCTTTGTCTCTTTTGCTGTCTTGTATATAGGGTCATTGTTACCATCTTTCTAAATTCCATATATATGTGTTAATATACTGTATTGGTGTTTTTCTTTCTGGCTTACTTCGCTCTATACAATAGGCTCCAGTATCAGCCATCTCATTAGAACTGATTCAAATGCATTCTTTTTAATAGCTGAGTAATATTTCATTGTGTATATGTACCACAATTTTCTTATCCATTCATCTGCTGATGGACATCCAGGTTGCTTCCATGTCCTGGCTATTGTAAACAGTGTTACAACGAACATTGGGGTACACGTGTCTCTTTCAATTCTGGTTTCCTTGGTGTGTATACCCAGCAGTGGGTATATATAGCCACTATATATTGCTGGGTCATATAGCAGTTCTATTTCCAGTTTTTTAAGGAATCTCCACACTGTTCTCCATAGTGGTTGTACTAGTTTGCATTCCCACAGTGTAAGAGAGTTCCTTTTTCTCTGCACCATCTCCAGCATTTATTTTTTGTAGACTTTTTGATAGCAGCCATTCTGACTGGCGTGAAATGGTACCTCATTGTGGTTTTGATTTGCGTTTCTCTGACAATGAATGATGTTGAACATCTTTTCATGTGTTTGTTAGCCATCTGTATGTCTTTGTTTTTTTTTTTTTTTTTTTTTTTTTTTTAAAGACATATTCTATTTTTTTAATTTAATTTAATTTTCAATTGAAAGATAATTGCAATATTGTGATGGCTTCTGCCATACATCAACATAAATCAGTCACAGGTATACATATGTCCCTTCCCTCTTAAACCTCCCTCCCTCTTCCCTCCCCATCCCACCCCTCTAGGTCTTCACAGACCACTGACTTTGGGTTCCCTGAATCATACAGCAAATTCCCACAGGCTATCTGTTTTACACATGATAATGTATATGTTTCAATACTACTCTCTCAAGTCTTCTCACCTTCTCCCTCTCCCTGTCCCACTGTTTAAAGAAATTTGTAGATATTTTTAAATTTTGTATTGAAAAAATTAACATAAAAGTCAAAACCAACTATATTTGGAGAAATTATTTGGAGTGCATATGTAAACAAAGTTGATATTTTTTGATACAGGGAGTTGGAATGGAGGTGAATGAGCCAGTGTGCTTTGTGATTCTCAGATACATGTTAATATATTGCCATTCATTTTAGTAGATAAGGAGTATTTCCAGAAATAGGAGCCTTGGGAAAAAGAGAAAGAACAATTCTAGGTGGATAAATGTCTGTTTAGTTCTTTGGCCCATTTTTTGATTGGGTCACTTATTTTTCTGGAATTGAGCTGCAGGAGCTGCTTGTATATTTTTTAGATTAATTCTTTGTCAGTTGCTTCATTTGCTATTATTTTCTCCCGTTCTGGAGGCTGTCTTTTCACCTTGCTTACAGTTTCCTTCGTTGTGCAAATGCTTTTAAGTTTAATTAGGTCCCATTTGTTTATTTTTGCGTTTCTTTCCATTACTTTGGGAGGTGGGTCATAGAGGATCCTGCTATGATTTATGTCAGAGAGGGTTTTACCTTTGTTTTCCTCTAGGAGTTTTATCCTTTCTGGGCTTACATTTAGATCTTTAATCAGTTTTGAGTTTATTTTTGTGTATGGTTTTACAAAGCTGTTCTAGTTTCATTCTTTTACAAATGGTTGACCAGTTTTCCCAGCACCACTTGTTAAAGAGACTGTCTTTTCTCCATTGTATATTCTTGCCTCCTTTGTCAAAGATAAGGTGTCCACAGGTGTGTGGATTTATCTCTGGGCTTTCTATTTTGTTCCATTGATCTATGTTTCTGTCTTTGTGCCAGTACCATACTGTCTTGATGACTGTAGCTTTGTAGTAGAGCCTGAAGTCAGGCAGGTTGATTCCTCCAGTTCCATTCTTCTTTCTCAATATTGCTTTGGCTATTCCAGGTTTTTTGTATTTCCATACAAATTGTGGAATCATTTGTTCTAGTTCTCTGAAAAATAATGCTGGTAGCTTGGTAGGGAATGCAATGAATCTATATATTGCTTTGGGCAGTATACTCATTTTCACTATATTTATTCTTCTGATCCACAAACATGGTATATTTCTCTATTTGTGTCCTCTTTGATTTCTTTCATCAGTGTTTTATAGTTTTATATATATAGGTCTTTTGTTTCTTTAGGTAGATTTATTCCTAAGTATTTTATTCTTTTCATTGCAATGGTGAATGGAATTGTTTCCTTAATTTCTCTTAATTTCTTCTCTGATTGCTGTGTCTAAAACTTCCAAAACTATGTTGAATAGTAGTGGTGAGAGTGGGCATCTTTGTCTTGTTCCTGACTTTAGGGGAAATGCTTTCAATTTTTCACCATTGAGGATAATGTTTGCTGTGGGTTTATCATATATGGCTTTTATTATGTTGAGGTATGCTCCTTCTATGCCTGCTTTCTGGAGGGTTTTTATTATAAATGGATGTTGAATTTTGTCAAAGGCTTTCTCTGCATCTATTGAGATAATCATATGGTTTTTCTCTTTCAATTTGTTAATGTGGTGTATCACATTGATTTGTGAATACTGAAGAATCCTTTCATCCCTGGGATAAAGCCTACTTGGTCATGATGTATGATCTTTTTAATGTGTTGTTGGATTCTGTTTGCTAGAATTTTGTTAAGGATTTTTGCATCTATGTTCATCAATGATATTGGCCTGTAGTTCTCTTTTTTTGTGGCATCTTTGTCTGGTTTTGGTATTAGGGTGATGGTGGCCTGATAGAATGAGTTTGAAAGTCTACCTTCCTCTGCAATTTTCTGGAACAGTTGAGCAGGATAGGTGTTAGCTCTTCTCTAAATTTTTGGTAGAATTCAGCTGTGAAGCCATCTGGTCCTGGGCTTTTGCTTTTTGGAAGATTTCTGATTACAGTTTTGATTTCTGTGCTTGTGATGGGTCTTTTAAGATTTTCGATTTCTTCCTGGTTTGTTATACTTCTCTAAGAATTTGTCCATTTCTTCCAAGTTGTCCCTTTTATTGGCATACAGTTACTGATAGTAGTCTCTTATGATCCTTCGTATTTCTATGTTGTCTGTTGTGATTTCTCCATTTTCATTTCTAATTTTGTTGATTTGATTCTTCTTGCCTTTTTTCTTGATTAGTCTGGCTAATGGTTATTCTATTTTATTTATCTTCTTAAAGAACCAGATTTTAGCTTTGTTGCTTTTGGCTATGGTCTCCTTTGTTTCTTTTGCATTTATTTCTGCCCTAATTTTTATGATTTCTTTCCTTCTACTAACCCTAGAGTGCTTCATTTCTTATTTTTCTAGTTGCTTAAGTGTAGAGTTAGGTTTTTTATTTGATTTCTCTCCTGTTTCTTGAGGTAGGCGTGTATTGCTATGAACCTTCCCCTTAACACTGCTTTTACTGAATCCCATAGGTTTTGAGTTGTTGTGTTTTCATTTTCATTTGTTTCTATGCATATTTTGATTTCTTTTTCGATTTCTTCTGTGATTTGTTGATTATTCAGAAGTGTGTTGTTTAGCCTCCATGTGTTTATATTTTTAATAGTTTTTTTCCTGTACTGCTACTGCTGCTGCTGCTAAGTCGCTTCAGTCATGTCCGACTCTGTGCGACCCCATAGATGGCAGCCCACCAGGTTCCTCCATCCCTGGGATTCTCCAGGCAAGAACACTGGAGTGGGTTGCCATTTCCTTCTCCAATGCATGAAAGTGAAAAGTCAAAGTGAAGTCACTCAGTCGTGTCTGACTAGTTGACATTTAATCTTACCGCATTGTGATCAGGAAAGATGCTTGAGATGATTTCAATTTTTTTGAATTTACCAAGGCTAGATTTACGGTCCAGGATGTGATCTATCCTAGAGAAGGTTCTGTGTGCACTTGAGAAAAAGGTGAAATTCATTGTTTGGGGGTGAAATGCCCTATAGATATCAATTAGGTCTAACTGGTCCAATGTATCATTTAAAGTTTGTGTTTCCTTGCTAATTTTCTGTTTAGTTGATCTATCCATAAGTTTGAGTGGGGTATTAAAGTGTCCTACTATTATTGTGTTACTGTTAATTTCCCCTTTCATACTTGTTAGCATTTGCCTTACATATGGTAGTGCTCCTATGTTGGGTGCATATATATTTATAACTGTTATATCTTCTTCTTGGATTGATCCTTTGATCATTATGTAGTGTCCTTGTTTGTCTCTCTCTCTCTTTTTTTTCTTTTTTGCATTTCTTTTCCATGGGGATGGTCTTGATCCCTGAAGAAACACAAGCTGGAATCAAGATTGCTGGGAGAAATATCAATAACCTCAGATATGCAGATGATACCACCCTTATGGCAGAAAGTGAAGAGGAACTCAAAAGCCTCTTGATGAAAGTGAAAGTGGAGAGTGAAAAAGTTGGCTTAAAGCTCAACATTCAGAAAACGAAGATCATGGCATCCAGTCCCATCACTTCATGGGAAATAGATGGGGAAACAGTGGAAACAGTGTCAGACTTTATTTTTGGGGCTCCAAAATCGCTGCAGATGGTGACTGCAGCCATGAAATTAAAAGACGCTTACTCCTTGGAAGGAAAGTTATGACCAACCTAGATAGCATATTGAAAAGCAGAGACATTACTTTGCCAGCAAAGGTTCGTCTAGTCAAGGCTATGGTTTTTCCTGTGGTCATGTATGGATGTGAGAGTTGGACTGTGAAGAAGGCTGAGCGCTGAAGAATTGATGCTTTTGAACTGTGGTGTTGGAGAAGACTCTTGGGAGTCCCTTGGACTGCAAGGAGATCCAACCAGTACATTCTGAAGGTGATCAGCCCTGGGATTTCTTTGGAAGAAATGATGCTGAAGCTGAAACTCCAGTACTTTGGCCACCTCATGCAGAGTTGACTCATTGGAAAAGACTCTGATGCTGGGAAGGATTGGGGGCAAGAGGAGAAGGAGACGACAGAGGATGAGATGCTGGATGGCATCACTGACTTGATGGATGTGAGTCTGAGTGAACTCTGGGAGTTGTTGATGGACAGGGAGGCCTGGCATGCTGCGATTCATGGGGTCTCAAAGAGTCGGACACGACTGAGCAACTGATCTGATCTGATCTTTGTCTCTTTTCTTGGCCTTTATTTCAAAGTCTATTTTATCTGATATGAGTATTGCTACTCCTGCTTTCTTTTGGTCTTCATTTGCATGATATACCTTTTTCCAGCCCTTCACTTTCAGTGTGTATGTATCCCTAGGTTTGGGGTGGGTCTCTTGTAGACAGCATATCTTGGGGTCTTGTTTTTTATCTATTTAGCCAGTCTTTGTGTTTTGGTTGGGGCATTCAACCCATTTACATTTTTGGTAATTATTGATAAGTATGATCCTGTTGCCATTTACTTTGCTGTTTTGGGTTCGAGTTTATACACCTTTTCTGTGATTCCTGTCTAGAGAAGATCCTTTAGCATTTGTTGAAGAGCTGGTTTGATGGTGCTGAATTTTCTGAGCTTTTGCTTGTCTGTAAAGCTTTTGATTTCTCGTTCATATTTGAATGAGATCCTTGCTGGGACAGTAATCTGAGTTGTAGGTTTTTCTCTTTCATCACTTCAAGTATGTCCTGCCATTCTCTTCTGGCTTGAAGAGTTTCTATTGAAAGATCAACTGTTATCCTTATGGGGTTCCTCTTGTGAATTATTTGTTGCTTTTCCCTTCCTGCTTTTAATATTTGTTGTTTGTGTTTGATCTTCATTAATTTGATTAATATGTGTCTTGGGGTGTTTTGCCTTGGGTTTATTCTGTATGTGACTCTCAGAGTTCCTTGGACTTGGGTGGCTATTTCCTTCCCCATTTTAGGGAAGTTTTCAACTATTATCTCCTCAAGTATTTTTTCATGGCCTTTCTTTTTGTCTTCTGGGACTCCTATGATTTGAATGTTGGGGTGTTTAACATTGTCACAGAGGTCTCTGGGGTTGTCCTCATTTCTTTTCATTCTTTTTTTCTTTTTTCCTCTCTGCTTCATTTATTTCCACCATTCTATCTTCCACCTCACTTATCCTATCTTCTGCCTCAGTTATTCTACTGTTGGTTACCCCTAGAGTGCTTTTGATCTCAGTTATTGCATTATTCATTATTGATTGACTCCTTTTTATTTCTTCTGTGTCCTTGTTAAACTTCGTGCATCTTCTCAATCCTTGTCTCCAGAATATTTATCTATAATTCCATTTTGTTTTCAAGATTTTGGATCATTTTTATTATCATTATTTTGAATTCTTTTTCAGGTAGACTCCTTATCTCCTCCTCTTTTGTTTGGTTTGGTGGGCTTTTATCATGTTCCTTTACCTGCTGAGTATTTCTCTGCCTTTTCATCTTGTTTAGGTTGCTGTGTTTGGGGTGGCCTTTCTGTAGGCTGGAAGTTTGTGGTTCCTCTTTATTGTGGAGGTTCCTCCCTGTGGGTACAGTTGAACGAGTGGCTTGTCAAGGTCCCTGGTTAGGGAAGATTGTGTTGGTCTTCTGGTGGGTAGAGGTGGATCTCTTCTCTCTGGAGTGCAATGAAGTCCAGTAGTGAGTTTTGAGGTGTCTATGGGTTTGGTGTGACTTTTGGCCACCTGTATTTTTGTGCTCAGGGTAATTTAATGCATTGTTGGAGAATTAGTTTGGTATGTCTTGCTCTGAAACTTGTTGGCTCTTGGGTGGAGCTTGGTTTCATTGTAGGTATGGAGGCTTTTGGATGAGCTCTTGTCAATTAATGTTCCCTGAAGTCAGGAGTTTTCTGTTGTTCTCAAGTTTTGGATTTTAACCTCCTTCCTGTGGCTTTCAGTCTTAGTCTTACAGTAGTCTCGAGACTTCTTCATCTATACAGCAGCGATGATAAAACATCTAGGTTAATGGTGAAAAGATTCTCCACAGTAGGAGACACTCAGAGAGGTTCACAGAGTTATATGGAGAAGAGAAGAGGGAGGAGGGAAATAGAGGTGACCAGGAGGACAAGAGTGGGAATCAGAAGGGGAGAGAGCAATCTAGCCAGTAATCAATTCCGTATTTGCTCTCCACAGTCTGGAACACTCAGAAAGGTTCATGGAGTTCCATAGAGAAGAGAAGAGGGAGGAAGGAGATAGAAGTGACCAGGAGGAAAGGAGGGGGAGTCAAAAGGAGAGAGACCAATCTAGCCTGTGGTCAGTTCCCTAAGTGTTCTCCACAGCCTGAAACACCCAAAGAGATTCACAGAGTTATGTAGAGAAGAGAACGGGGAGGGAGGAGTAGAGGTGACCTGGGGGAGAAAAAGGAGAGTCAAAAAGGGAGAGAGCAATCAAGCCAGTAATCACACTCCTAAGTAAAAATGGGTACTGAAGATTGGATTCTGAAAGGTACAGAATTGATAACAAATACCAAAAGGCAAATATTAAAAATCTAGAGTAGAAGTTAGACTCTCAAAAATACAATATTAAAAAAAAAAAAAACACAAAAGTTATAAAAAAATACATATGAAATTTACTTTAAAAATGGGGTCTTTTTTTTTTGTAAGGTACTAGCAGGTTTCAAAAATGAAAATTAAAGGAGTAATAAAGAACCTAAAATAAAAAAATTAAAAATTAAAAAATGATGATAGTAAAATATATCTAGGAATTTCTGTGGAGCTGTTGAGGGTAGTGTGGGGTCAGTTCAGTTTCAGATAGTTCCTTGTTCCAGCTTATACTTCTCCTCAAGGTCTATAGGTCCCTTCCAATGTAGCCGATGCTAGCTACAGGGTTTTAATCTGTTGCACCTGTCACTTCCAAAGTGGTTCACTCTTCTTTGTTTATTTTGGCCTCCTCTATTTGCAAGTCTCTTCAGTATCTAACTTCCACCCTGACACAAGGGGGCAAAGGTGGTCATTTATTTAGGCTCACCTGTTCAGTTGTGCCACGGGGAGGGAGGAACACTGCAAACAAATATCACTGGTGTGTGTGGGGAGTGCTCACAGTGTCTGGGCCACACTGGGTTTGCCCCTGCTCACAGCATGTGTGCTTTCCCCGTCTACACTGCTCAGATTCCTGGTTGCTCTGCAGGGGAGCTGTCTAAGGAGGGCCCTGGGTTGCGTGAACGTCCCAGGTCTAAGCCGCTCAGGTTCAGGTTCTCGGGTATTTCACAAAGGCACAAACTTGGCTGGGCCTGCGTTTTGTGCCCTTCCCAAGTCCTAGCAGCTCAGGCAACCAGGTGCTTGTCCAGCGTACACTCCCCAGGTGGGTGGTGTGTCTTAATCACCTCCCCAGTCCCAATCGCTTGGTTTTTCAGTTGCACCAGGAGAGTGCTGTCTCAGGGGTGCTGTATGTATCCTCTGGGGAGCTGATCTCTGGCTGTGACCCTTCTGGCAGATGTCAACCGTCCAGGATCCCAGGAAGACTTGTTAGCAACTGGGGGCCTGCTCGCAGTTTGGTAGAGGATGCCATCTCTGGGGACGAGTTTACCCCTCTCCCTCTGGCTCTGGCTGTCACCCACCTGCATCCCTGCATCCAGCGGGGGATGGGCCTGTCCGCTACCAAATAGCTGTCCTCTGGTATTCTCTCAGTCCTTTGTTCTGTGAGCAGGCCGGCAGTGCCTTAGGTTAGAGCTTTTCACAGGAAAGTTCTCCTCTCTCTTTCATCTTTTTTTTTAAAAACTCTCTCTGGCTATCCCACAGTTTGGGTTGCTGTCTCATGTTAGCTCCCTCAGATTGCCCTCAGGGCATTCAGGCCCTCTCTTACCGCAAACAATGCAGCCCAGGCCTCCCTGTTCATCAACCCCCTTGCTGGCGGCTGACACAAGCATCTGGCTACTTCTCCACTGGGAGCTGCAGCTAGGCGCGTAATCTGTGGGTTTTATTTATTTATTTTTCCCTCCCAGTTATGTTGCCCTCTGGCATTCCAAAACTCCCCACACACCTGCTTGTGGGAGGGTTTCCTGGTGTTTGGAAACTTCTCTCTTACAACTCCCTCCCCAGGATGGGTCTCTGTACCTAACTCTTTTGTCTCTCTTTTTATCTTTTACATTTTGTCCTACCTCCATTCAAAGACAATGGGCTGCCTCTCTGGGTGCCTGGTGTCCTCCGCCAGTGTACAGAAATTGTTTTGTGGTAGTTGCTCAGCATTCAAGTGATTTTTCAATGAATTTGTGGGAGAGAAAGTGGTCTCCCCATCCTATTCCTCCACCATCTTCCATTTCTAATTTTGTTGATTTGATTCTTCTCTCTTTTTTTCTTAATGAGTCTGGCTAAAGATTTCTCAATCTTGTTTATCTTCTCAAAGAACAAGCTTTTATTTTTCTTAATCTTTACTACTGTTTCTTTCATTTCTTTCTGCTTGGATCTTTATGATTTCTTTCCTTCTACTAATTTGAGAGATTTTTTTTGTTATTTTTCCAGTTGTTTTAGGTGTAAAGTTAGGTTGTCCAATGTTTTTCTTGTTTCTTGAGGTCGGATTGTATTGCTATAAACTTCCCTCTTAGAACTGCTTTTGCTGCATCCCATAGGTTTTGAGTTGTGTTTTCATTATCATTTGTTTTGAGACATTTTTAGATTTATTCAGTAACCTATTGGTTATTTAGAAACACGTTGTTTAATCTCCATATGTTTATGTTTTTTACAGTTTCTTTCTTGTAATTGATATCTAGTCTCATAGCGTTGTGGTCAGAGATGAAGCTTGATACAATTTCAATTTTCTTATATTTACTGAGGTTTGATTTGTGACCCAAGATGTAGTCTATCCTGGAGAATGTTCCACGTGCACTTGAGAAGAAGATGTATTCTTATGCATTTGGATGGAATGGCCTGAAGATATCAATGAGATCCATCTCATCTAATGTATCATTTAAGGCTGCTGCTACTGTTGCTAAGTTGCTTCAGTCATGTCCGACTCTGTGCGACCCCATAGATGGCAGCCCACCAGGCTCTCCCATCCCTGGGATTCTCCAGGCAAGAACACTGGAGTGAGTTGACATTTTCTTCTCCAATTCATGAAAGTGAAAAGTGAAAGTGAAGTCTCTCAGTTGTGTCCAACTCTTAGTGACCCCAAGACTAGTGTTTCCTTATTAATATTCTGTCCATTGGTGTGAGTGGGGTGTTAAGTCTCCTGCTATTATTGTGTTACTGTCAATTTCTCCTTTTATGTCTGTTAGTGTTTGTCTTATGTATTGAGGTGCTCCTATGTTGGGTGCATAGATATTTACAATTGTTATGTCTTCCTCTTGGATTGATCCCTTGATCATTATGCAGTGTCCTTCCTTATCTCTTGTAATCTTCTTTATTTTAAGGTCTATTTTGTCTGATATGAGGACTGCTACTCCAGCTTTGTTTTCCTTCCTATTTGCATGGGATATATTTTCCCATCTTCTCACTTTCAGTCAATATGTGTCTTTAGGTCTGAAGTTCATTTCTTGTGGACAACATATATATGGATCTTGTTTTTATATCCATTCAGCCAGTCTGTGTCTTTTGGTTGGAGCATTTAATCCACTTACATTTAAAGTAATTATTGATATATATGTTCCTATTGCCATTTTCTAAAGGCTTCCCTAGTAGCTCAGATGGTAAAGCATCTGACTGCAATGCAGGAGACCCGGGTTTGATCCCTGGGTTGGGAAGATCCCCTGAAGAAGGAAATGGAAACCCACTCCAGAATCCTTGCCTGGAAAATCCCATGGACAGAAGAGCCTGGCAGGCTGTATAATCCATGAGGTCACAAAGAGTCGGACATGACTGAGCAACTAACATACAAATTGTTTGGGGTTGGTTTTGTAGATCTTTTTTCTTCTCTTGTAGTTCTTGAATTTCTAAGTCCATTTAACATTTGTTGTAAAGCTGGTTTGATGGTGCTGAATTCTCTTAACTTTCGCTTGTATGAAAAGCTTTTTATTTCTCCATCAATTTTGAGTGCAATCTTTGCTGCATACAGTAATTTTGGTTGTAGATTTTTTCCTTTCAGTACATTAAATATACCCTGCCATTCCCTTCTGGCCTTCAGAGTTTCTGCTGAAAGATCAGCTGTTAGGCATATGGGGTTTCCCTTGTATGTTACTTGTTGCTTTTCCGTTGCTGCTTTTAATATTCTTTCTTTGTGTTTAGTCTTTGTTAGTTTGATTAATATTGTCTTGGTGTGTTTCTCCTTGGGTTTATCCTGTATGGGACTCTTTGTGCTTCTTGGACTCTATTGACTATTTCCTTTTCCATGTTGGGGGAATTTTCAAGTATAATCTCTTCAAAAATTTTCTCATACCTGTTCTTTATCTCTTCTTCTTCTGGGACCCCTATAATTTGAATGTTGGTGTGTTTGTCCCAGAGGTCTCTGAGACTATCTGTTCAGTTCTTTTCATTCCTTTTACTTTATTTTGCTCTTCAGAAATTATTTCCACCACTTTATCTTCCAGCTCACTGCTTTGTTCTTCTGCTTCAGATATTCTGCTATTGATTCATTCTGCTGCTGCTGCTGCTAAGTCACTTCAGTATTGTCCGACTCTGTGAGACCCCATAGATGCCAGCCCACCAGGCTCCCCCGTCCCTGGGATTCTCCAGGCAAGAACACCAGAGTGGGATGCCATTTCCTTCTCCAATGCAGGAAAGTGAAAAGTGAAAGTGAAGTCGCTCAGTCGTGTCCAACTCTTAGCGACCCCATGGACTGTAGCCTACCATGCTTCTCTGTCCATGGGATTTTTCCAGGCAAGAGTACTGGAGTGGGGTGCCATTGCCTTCTCCAATTGATTCATTCTAGAGTATTTTTAATTTCAGTAACTGTGTTGTTTGTCTCTGTATGTTTATTCTTTAATTCTTCTTTGTTAATTGATTCTTGCATTTTCTCTATTTTGTTTTCAAGGTTTTTGATCATCTTTACCATCATTATTCTGAATTCTTTTTCAGGTAGTTGCCTATTTCCTCTTCATTTACTTGAACTTCTGTGTTTCTAGTTTGTCCCTTCATTTGTGTAGTATTTCTTGCCTTTTCATTAAATATATATATATATACATATATATATATATATATATATATATATATATACATACATACATATTCGTGCCTGGAAAATCCCATGGATGGAGGTCCATGGGGTAGCAAAGAGTCGGACACAACTGAGTGACTTCACACACACACATATATTTTAACTTACTGTGTTTGAGGTCTCCTTTTCCCAGCCTAGGGTTGAATTCTTTCTTCCTTTTGGTTCCTGCCCTCCTAAGGTTTGTTCAGTGGTTTGTGTAAGCTTCTTATAGGGTGAGATTTGTGCTGAGTTTTTGTTTGTTTGTTTGTTTTTCCTCTGATGGGCAAGGCTGAGTCCTGTCTGCTGATGATTAGGTTTGTATTTTGGTTTTGTTTGTTGTTTAGATGAGGCGTCCTGCCCAGGGTACTACTGGTGGTTGGGTGATACCAGGCCTTGTATTCCAGTGGTTTCCTTTGTGTGAGTTCTCACTATTTAATAACCCCTTAGGGTTAGCTCTCTGGTAGTCCAGGGTCTTGGAGTCAGTGCTCCCACTCCAAAGGCTCAGGGGTTTGTTTTGCTGTAGAAGTTGTCTATCCAAGAGAGGCATAGCAGGCTCTGGTGGCTCAGCAGCTCCTTGCCTGCTCTGTCAAATAGGAAACCCAACCCTTATCGTACAACGAAGGAGGGAGGCCATGGGAGGTGGGCCCTGCAGGCCAAAGTTGCCAATGCTGGGTGGAGGCAAGGGGAAGTCTAGAATCATTCATTTTTGTACAGTGAGTCATACCCAAGAGATTAAATCACCTATGAATAGAGGAATGCCAATCCAAACAATCTAAAGTCAGGGAAAAGTTAAGAATCTCTCAGTGAATCTACTAGACTGAGTGAAAAGGGGTAGGTGATTGTGTGTGTGTGTGTGTGTGTGGTGGTGGGGGCGAGGGGGTTGTCCCTCAGTAGTCCAACAATGACCTGACTTAGAGAGAAAACTAATTCTAATAAATAACTTTTTAATTTTATTGTTTTGGTTTGTGTGTCTTACTTTTCCTGTCTACATCAAGTAAAATTAAATAGCAGATAAACTATATTTTTCAACTATTTGGAATTTTGCAGGAAAAAAAAAGAGGAAAGGGACATGGCACTTGCGGACTAACGAATACAGTGGGGACGGCTCCTACATGGGGAATAATATTTCCTCTACAATTATAAAAATTTGATATAATTGCTAGTTGGGAGAAAATATAACCATCAGCACCATATTTTTTTTTTCTTATAAACACCTATATTTTATTGTATGTAGTTGTGGAACTGATGTATGGTAATATTCCTTTTTTTCTTTTTTCAGTACTTCATGAAGGAAAAAAGAAAAATTCCATTGTGATAGTGCAGCAGTGGAGATTTAAAGGTTGTACTGGACTTACAATTGAAATGCAAATCACTCTTTGCAAACAGCTTCCCACTGAGGCCCAGATTTTTACAGATCAGGTTCTGCTGTCCTGATGAGGAATCATTGAATGGCATTTCCCAGGATTCACAAATTAGTTGCCGTCTAAGGTATCATTTTCTACGTTATAATTGTAACTTACCAGAGGAAACTTTGTCACAAAAGACAGTACCCTGTGCTTCCATTATTTTTCCAGCTGCACTGCCACTAAGGATTCTTTCACACACAATAAAAACACACACATCACGACCTCCCTCTCTGAAATACACACTCCTTGAATATAAACATTTTGAGAATATTGGTGTGCTTTTCTTCCCCTTCTTTTTTAGATGTGCAGGTGGTAAAATACTGGCTGCCGTGAACTGCAGACAATAAATAAAAATTACCAGTTCTTCTGGCTGCTTGATAGAAATGTGCCAGCCTGGAAAAGCCTGATTCTCCAGGCACAGTGATCTCCTGGGCAAAGAAGGCCCTGCATATGCAAGTCCACATCCTGGTGGCTCCTTAATGGGCAGGTTAGGCTTGTCCACTTCAGCCAGGCTTAGCTTCCCTCAGAAACAAGGAAGCTGCTTAGAACACTGAAAGGTTTCCATTCCCTCCCCAAGTTAAAAAGGCTATAACTCAAAGAGGCAGCATTGCAACCAGGACAGAGAACACAAAAGGCTAGGGTTTAAAAGCTGAAGTTGAGACACAGAAATAATTCCCAAAGGTATGGTTGTATGTTGGGAACATCACTCGCTAGTACCCTTAAACTTGATCATGTCACAGACCTTTGTCAGTTATCCGAGGCAGATTGTAGCATGTCTGTGGATGTCCACCTCTACATGGGTCAGTGTTTTGGATCAACGATTTCTCAAAGAGAAATCCAGAATCCCTTGCCCCAGAGGCAAACAGGGATCTTGTTCTATAAGGAGTGTCTGGGGATTCATCCCCAGAGATTCTGATTTATTATACTCAGTATACTTTCCAACAGTTTGTCATTTTAACAAGTTCCTCTAGATGATTTGAATGCACACTGAATTTGAGAACCACTGCATTAGATGAACCCTGAAACTCCTTCCAGACTTAAGATTTGAGAAATCAATAAGTTAGTCAAGCATACCTGCCATGAAGTCTGGGTCCCTTAACCAGAAAAAAAAAAAAAAAAAATCACAAGAGAAACTGAAGGCAAAAGTCTCCTCCACATAAGGTTAATATCTATATTTAGATAGAAGCCACTAGATATCCCTCTCCTCAACTGTGTGTTCAGCAGCCCCACTAGGAGGGCAAGCTATAAATGTGATGAGATCCCAGGAATCACCTTCCACATGCTCTGGCCACTGAAAAGAGATGATTCTCATAGATGCCATCTTCCTGACAGAGCAGGAGAGTCTCCTGGGGAAGACTGAGGAGTGGAAGGAGGACATGGTCCTGTCTCCAGCCACCGTGGTTTGAGGAGGAGGCAAAACTGAGGAATGTGGACAAGAGAGCTCTTCCACTACCCGGGTTTCCTACATAAAGTAGGAGGCAGAGAAACATATTGTGAGTGAGAAGGTGTTGAGAAGAACAAAACATTATGAAGGGTTGGAACTTTTATTGATGAGAATGGGTGTGAAATATAAGCAAAGTCAAGGGAAAGGTGTGGTGAGTTTTTGAGTCTCAACTAGCGTGAGGCTTCTGGGATTCTATTATTGTTAATCAACTTGATTGTGGGATTATTCATAGCAACATTTAATATTTTGAAAAACAGGGATAGGGATACTGGATATATTTTCATATCTTTGTTGGTTATATGTTTTATATGGTGAGCTATCTATTCATAATCTTTGTTCATATATTTTGTTTTTTCTTCTTTTATAATTTTTGTATTTATTAAAATAAGGACTGGAAAAGGTCAGTTTTTATTCCAATCCTAAAGAAAGGCAATGTCAAAGAATCTTCAAACTACCACACAATAGCACTCATCTCGCATGCTAGGACTTCCCTGTAGCTCAAGTGGTAAAGAATCTGCCTGTGATGCAAGAGACCAGGGTTCAATCCCTGGGTCAGGAAGATCCTCTGGAGAACGGAATGGCAATCCATTCCAGTATTCTTGCCTGGAGAATTCCATGGACAGAGAAGCCTGGTGGGTTATAGTTCATGGGGTTGCAAAGAGTCGGACACGACTGAGTGACTCACACACACACACACACACACACACACACACACACTAGTGAAGTAATGCTCAAAATTCTCCAAGCCAGGCGTCAACAGTGCATGAACCATGAATTTCCAGATGTTCAAGCTGGATTTAGGAAAGGCAGAGGAACCAGAGATCAAATTGCCAACATCCATTGAATCATAGAAAAAGCAAGAGAATTCCAGAAAAACACCTACGTCTGCTTCATTGACTACGCTAAACCTTTGACTGTGTGGATCACAACAAACTATGGAAAATTCTTCAAGAGATGGGAATACCAGACCACCTTACCTGACTCCTGTATGCAGGTCAAGAAGCAACAGTTAAAACTGGATATGGAAAACCAGACTGGTTCCAAATTGGAAAAGGAGTATGTCAAGGCTGTATATTGTCACCCTGCTTATTTAACTTATATGCAGAGTACATCATGTGTATGCCGGGCTGGATGAATCACAAGCTGGAATAAAGATTTCTGGGAGAAATATCAATAACCTCAGATATGCAGATGACACCACCTTTAGGACAGAAAGCAAAGAAGAGCTAAAAAGCCTCTTGATGAAAGTGAAAGAGGAGAGTGAAAAAGCTGCCTAAAACTCAACATTCTAAAATTAAGATCATGGCATCTGATCCCATCACATCATAGCAAATAGATGGGGAAACAATGGAAACAGTGAGAGACTTTATTATTTGGGGCTCCAAAATCATTGCAGATAGTGACTGCAGCCATGAAATTAAAAGACACTTGCTCCTTGGAAGAAAAGCTATGACCAACTTAGACAGCATATTAAAAAAGCAGAGACATTACTTTGCCAACAAAGGTCCGTCTAGTCAAAGCTATGGTTTTTCTAGTAGTCATGCATGCATGTGAGAGTTGGGACCATAAAGAAAGCTGAGCACTGAAAAATTGATGCTTTTGAACTGTGGTATTGAAGAAGACTCTTGAGAGTCCCTTGGACAGCAAGGAGATCAAACCAATCAATCCTAAAGGAAATCAGTCATGAATATTCATTGGAAGGACTGATGCTGAGGCTGAAACTCCAATACTTTGGTGACCTGATGTGAAGAACTGACTCCTTGGAGAAGACCCTGATTCTTGGAAAGATTGAAGGCAGGAGGAGAAGGGGATGACAGAGGATGAGATGGTTGGATGGCATCACTGACTTAAGGGACATGAGTTTGAGCAAGTTTCAGGAGTTGGTGATGGAAAGGGAAGCCTGGCATACTGCAGTCCATGGGGTCTCAAAGAGTCAGACATGACTGAGTGACTGAACTGAACTGAGAATAATTGTTCAATGGAGGTGCTATAGTTTTCATCTTTTTGTGTTTATCTTCATGCCTCTTCAATGCACACAAATGTACATTTGTATTTATCCAAATATACTGAATTTTCTCTTTATATATATTCTTCCATATATTTTGAACTTACTGTCTATACTGTTGAAGAGTCTCAACTATTTCCAAGAGTCTCCATTTTACCTCCACCTGATTTTTTTTTCTGCAGTACCAGTTTTATTCTTTATGTCTTTCAAATGGCTAAAAAGTTGTGTATCCAACTTTCAATTATAATTTAAGGTGAGTGACATAACATGCATGGCTATAATGCTACTAATAATTCCCCCAATTACTACATCAAATAACCTTTTTTATTTCAACAAACTCTATCCAAAGGATCAGCTCATAATGATAACACTTGTTTTTACAAAAAGAAAAACCTTGTTTCTTTAGGTGACTCTTTTATTGGGCCTTTGTCTCCTTACCTACAATAAAAGATATTTGTTTCAGGTGATTTTCAAAGTCTTTCTCAACTTTGAAATTGTGTTATTTTTCTGAGCAGTGAACATCTATCTGTCATTGTGCTAGCTAGACCTGTCTTCCTTGAAAAGGTACTCCAGACTATAGTCCTCAGGCCATATCTGGCCATTGACCAGTTTCTATAAGGCACTTGAGCTAAGAATGGTTTTCATATTTTCAAAAAGTAATTAAACAACAATGACAAAAGGGATATTTGGCAGAGATCCATAGATCTTTTAAGGTCCTCAAAGCCTAAAATAGTCTCTATGTGACCCTCTGTAGAATCAGCTCACTGACTCCTGCTATAGTGTGAGCAGTCAGATCTTTTATTATCACAGGCACCTCTCCAAAATACCATTGACAGAAAACATAACAAGTACCATGTTTCCTTTTCTTATGGGCACAAACTTAGAACACATTTCCCAGTCTCCCTGTGGTTAGGGCTGACCATTATCTGAGTCTTATATAATGGGGTGTTGGTGGATATGATATACACCACTTCCAGACCTCTGCTAAATCTGCCCCATGCTGGAGCTCCATATCCCTCTTATGTACACCAGTTGGATATAGAGAATCTGGTAGAAGACACTTTAGGAGATGATGGAATCATACAGTGAAGGTAACACAAGTGCCTGACTGACCTGGTGGTAGGTTCTACATCAGAAAAGAACCTCACAGTGAACTTCATCTGGACAGAGGAGCCTGGTGGGCTACAGTTCATGGGGTCACAAGGAGTCAGACATGAATGAGTGACTAACACTTTCACTTGAGTAAAAACATAAACTTGTGTTGGTTAGGACAATAAATCGAGAAATTCATTATAGCTGCTAGTATCTATCCCAATTAAGGCAGTGATTCTCCTCCACAGCTCAGCTAGTGTGTTGCTTCTGTCTGTTTTGAGTGGGAAACCAGAGGACCAAGACTGTTGACAAGCGAAATAGTAACACCGAGGAAATAGTAACTCAGTTTCTCGATAAAAGGAAAAAATGCTATGACATCAATTCAGAATACAGATCTTGGTAGATCAGTGACCTTTGTCTCTTAGTCAGGTTTGGATTATTATTTCTGAGAGACAACTCCACCCAAGCGAGTGGAGTATCTGACCATCACGTCTAGCTGTGTTGAGGCTTCCTTTTTCCCACTTCCCGTGGGAATTGAAGTGAGTATTAAGTGCATTTTACCTTCAGTTCTGAAGATACATGAAGAAGAATTATATTCTTTGGATATTGATATTGCCTGGGAAAACTTGCAGAAAAAATTCTAAATAAATGTCCAAATCAGAGACCATCCAATAACAGCATGGGAAATGCTACATCCAGAATATTTACATATAATAACAACAAGTAGATGTCACTATTCAGACAAATTGCCATCTAGTGGGAGAGTTAAGGGCATAACTGAATTTAGTAAGCCTGGGTGTGCATGCTTGCTGCACCAGTTATTAACTGTTTGACTTTTTAAGATCTCAATCTTTCTGTTATTCTGTACTCTCACTTTTAAATGGGGGGACATGATAAAATGATACCTGCTTATTAGGGTTGTAATAAAGATTAAAAGAATTATTATCTTTAACTTAAAATAGTACTGACACATAATATGCATTCATTCATTCATTCAAATTATTACATGATTCAAAATAAGGGAATTCACCCAAAATACAAGGTCTACTGTGATATTTCCAAAATCTCCGCATCCTGTCCTCTCATTTATGCATTTCTGTAAATGTTTTCCTGATAGTTTGCTTTTGTCTCAGTTATGCAGTTATTCCTTCTTACCTAGATTTTGAGATCAAGTTTGAGTTACAAGTAAGTTGCAACAAGTGGACAGAATGTGGAGGGCAGTCCACTTATATGTAATAACACAGAGGTAGGAAAAGATGCAGCATATTTGATTAGTATATGCAGTATATTTGGTAGTCCTATTTTATAAAAGTGAGACTTAGAGACCAAAAGCATCTTCCTGTCTTCTCTAGAGAAAAGAAATATCTATCTTCTCTTTCAAAACATTGTTAAGATCTATGTATATATGAGGCCTCTTTTTGAGTTGGAAGAAAAGAAACAAAGAAACTTCACAATCAGAAGAGCAAAACACAGTCCTTTTGGAGAAAATCTTCAAGTTGCTATTGGATATATATGTGTGTATGTTGTTGTGTGTGTGTGTGTGTGTTTGTATGTGTGTATATATAAGTGTACATGTGTGTGTGTGTGTGTGTGTATTTAATTGCTTACGAACGAACAAAATTCTGCACTTGGATTATCCTGAGAATCTGGATCTTTGCACATTTCATTTTTTATCACTGTGCCTGGTTTTCACTTGTTAAACTTTATAGTTTGTCAGAGCAAAGCATAAAGAACTATATTCTTATTCAGTGCAGTTTGAAAGCTTGCTGTGTTTTCTTAAAGGAGGAAGAGATACTTTTGTCATAAGGTTTGCAGTCGCCTTGTCTACAGTCTCCTAAACAAAGAGCGATACTTTATCACGAAGAAGTAATACTCTAATCATGGAGAAAAATAAATTCGCATACCATATGAACACGCTAGTTTCTGCTACTAATTCAGAATTCTTACTCCATCCTGCATCTTTTATTGCCTAACATGGTGATATGAAAGGAATTTTATATATTTTAGTTCTGTCCCTCTGCTGGCAGTGGAAGTAAATCCCAAAGTATTTCAGCAGGTGCTATTAATATGCAAATAACAGAGAATACACTATTTCTAATAGACCTCCCAACTGCATGGGAGGCGTCGCTGCTGGAGCAAATTAGCTTTCTGTAATTTGCATGCTTTTCACAACCTCCTGGGATTATATTTTAGATCAGAGACAATAAAAGCATATACAGTTAGCTTAAAATGTAACTAATTTTAGACTTTGAAACAATTTTAACCTAACTTCTTTGTGGTGTTAAACAGCTATTTGCAAAGAAACTTTTATAACAGTCTATAATTTTCATAGCATTGATTTACCATTAATGGCTCCATCTCTATAGCATGAAAACAAATGAGGGAGCAGACCAGGTGTATGGGTTTCCCAAATGACTAAAAAGACACAGTAAGGTGGTAGACTGAAGACCTGAGAGTATGCATTGTTTGACCTATTACAAAGATAGTATGAATCAAGAGAAAACATGAAATTGGCCCCAAAAGAGTGATCAGCCAATTTGATTCATAACAAGAAGAACCAGCCAGAAAGATAAAGCAAATTTACTTAACCCACCAAGTAAGCTTTACAATATCTAAATAAAATGATATCTAAATAAGTGAATAAACAATATTAAATAAACTAATTTTAATTATTCCAACTTACATCTTACAAATAATATGTTTTTAGAATTATTATTCCATGTCCTAGAAATTAGGAAAATTCCTCAAAAATATACATCCAGTCTGGCAGTAACTAGAGTCATAAGTGATTGGGAAATTTAACATAATTTACTAGGATTATGCTTTTTTGTTGTTGTTGATCTTTCAGTGAGAAGGTGAAAATTCACCAACTGGTGTACATTTTGTTGAAAAAGTAATTTATTTTGATTGCTTCCTGGACTGGATATGATAGGGATTTTGAAAAAAAAAAAGATAATTTTTTAGCTTTTTGCTGTCTTAAATCCACACATGAAAATTAAGTTGAAGAAATGACATAATTAGATGTTTGAAGCTTAGATGTCACCTTTGAGTATGTGGTTTTAATTTGGAGCCCAAATCAACTAATGATTGAATTATTCTGCATTTCCTTTTGTTTCTGTAGTCATGGCTGCATCATAAGTTTAAAATATATAACATGAAAAAATGTCATAAATGAGAGCTATTTAAGATTTCCTATCTAAATGTGTTTCTTATTCATTAGTTCAGTAACTAGTAGCTGACCATAGATAAAACAGATGGCTTGAAGGAAAAGAAGAAAAACAAAAGATAACTTTATTCTGAAGAAAGAATATGCTTATATAATGGTCATTCCAATATTTTTGGTTACATTATGGACAGGTTTCAAGTCAAGTAATTTTTGCCTCATGAATCTTACTGAAATATATAAATCAACTTGCAATAAATAATTTGGTCATTTGACATACTTTGGATCTGGAGGGAAAAGTAATTAATTTAAATATAATAAATTCAACTAAGTAAATAATCAGGCATACGAATATATTTATATGGGGTAAAATAACATTTTTTTATCAATGATTTCAAGATGCTTTAAAGTTAAAATTTTTACTCAGTGATCACACTTTGAAAAACTAGTCTTATAAGCCAAATGGAAAGAGAACCCATGTATGGCATATTCAAGTTAAGCTACACACTATAGAAAGAAAGTTTTTGAACATAAAAAACAATACTGAGAATGATATAATTTTGTAATAAAATTGAGATCATGTATCCCAAGTAAATATAATTTCATGATAATGTGTATATAACTATATATATATCATAAATTTATATAGTTAATCTCAACTATAGCATGCTCTATATTTGATATACCATTTCTCCAGTACTTTTCCTTCCATACTAACCTCCATAGAGCTTTGTCCTCTGTCCATATTTTTTTTCTTCCTTTTATAATGTTATAACCCAATGCATGGTTATCTTTTTACTTCTCTGCTACAATTTTCAAGTGATGTCTTCCACTCTGTCGATTTTGTTTTTTCTTGTAAGCTGAAGATCTAAATTCAGTGCCCCCCAGGTATCCTTCAAAGTCTGGTTCAAATATGGGCTCCACTGTGAATGCTTCAATGATGTTTCTGGCTCAAACCTAACTCTCTTTTTCTCAGAAGTCTCATTGCCTTTAAATCATTTTATTCTTAATACACAGAACTTCCTAAGTTTTTAATTTACATTGGAAATGCATTATTTCCTCTGACTAAACTGTGTGCTTCCTGAAGGCAATTCTTTAAATAAAGCAGATACTTCGGAAATAGGTATTGAATATTCATAAAGTTTCTATCAGTTCAGTTCAGTCACTCAGTCGTGTCCAACTCTTAGTATGCCAGGCCTCCCTGTCCATCACTAACTCCTGGAGTATACTCAAACTCATGTCCATTGAGTCAGTGATGCCATCCAATCAACTCATCCTCTGTCATCCCCTTCTCCTCCTGCCTTCAATCTTTCCCAGCTGGGAAAGCTTCTATAAGCATTGTTTCCTCATATTTTCTTTAGCTATGGTAAGAAGTTTATCTTTTGCTTTCCTTTGCTCAGTTTTTGAAAAGGTATTTACTCTTCTCACTCCGAGTGATTATAGAAACTCACTATACATTTTCAGACTAAACCGGTTTTGCTCTGCTTTTATGTGACCTTACATACACCATTTATCCCCGTCATGTCTCAGCCTTCCTATTGTAAAATATTAAAGGCTCAATCCCTCAACCCTTCTGAGTTGCTGTGAGAATTACCCAGCGCAACACATCTTGCGTGAGCATATTCTGAAGATAGGTTTTTATTTGGAGACTCTGGCAGCTCTCACTATTCCAATTCTACCCAGTGTTGCTCTGAGCCTTGAAGTGCCTGAGAGTGGCTGAGAGCCTTGGCCACTTGCTCGATATCTGAATGTCCTCGTCTCTAGTTATTTGGCTGGCACCTTCATGAAAATAAAAGCCCTTTATGGTTTCTGCTTTTCTCATGGACTGGATGTTTGGACATGATCTCCCTACTGGCTGACTTCAAGTCAAGGAGAACTTTTTTGGCAACTGATGTGAAATAAATTCTGGTCAGACATGTTTAGGGCCTCAAGTCACAGATCTGTGTTTATTTTTTATTGAGAAAAAGCAGAGCAGGGAGATGTGGCCCCATGGCCTTTATTTGAGTAGCACACAAGAGCAGAGTTCCAAGTCCAGCAGTTTCTCCAGAGAGAAAGTGGTTTCAGATATTTTAACCAAAGACTATGTGACTGTTAGTTTTCATTCTGGGCAACTAAAAGTTGCTCTTCTATATATGCCACACAAATATAAGGCAGAGAATAGAGTTATTCTTCAAGAAAATGCAACATTTGCTACTCATAAAAATATCCCAACCACATCCCAGTTTAAATAATCAGATTACTTTTGCCTTTCTCTAAAAATCATTGACTCTACCCCTCCCCCACCATGTCCCATTCTTAACACTTGTCTTAACACTTAACACTTGTCTTTTCAATGATGTTTTGAGAAATGATAGTGCTGAATATAAGTTCCTTTAGTGAACTTCCCACACCATTTTCCCTTTCGTATCTTCACGGACTAACTTTGATACCTCTGATTAATACTGGAAATTCCCTTCTTTGTCACAAGAAATGAATCCTCTTACATTAACTTCCCTAAGGCCCTGTCCATGCACTGAAATTCTTAATTGTCCTGGAAGGAAAGGATCACATTTGTATGGCAAACATCATCTGTGAAGTAGCCACTATGGTAGGGACTTTATATTGTCTTTCTTAATCTTCACAACCATACTTAGAGGTAGATAACATTACACTCATCTTAAGGATGCAAAAATTACATCTCCAAAACACTCACAGTAAAACTGCTAGATAGTGGCAGAGTCGATATTTATATTCAGGGCAGGCTGATTGCAGTTTCCATGTTATTTCCACTATACAACTAAAAATGAATAAATCAATACGTAAATAAATATAACTACACACACCAAACATACATATATAGACAGAATACTCATTGCTGATGGTTCACAACACCCAAAATCATCTTTGCTGCTGCTAAGTCGCTTCAGTCGTGTCTGACTCTGTGAGACCTCATAGACGGCAGCCCACCAGGCTCCCCTGTCCCTGGGATTCGCCAGGCAAGAACACTGGAGTGGGTTGCCATTTCCTTCTCCAATGCAGGAAAGTGAAAAGTGAAAGTGAAGTCGCTCAGTCGTGTCCGACTCTGTGCGACCCCATAGATGGCAGCCCACCAGGCTCCTCCGTCCATGGAATTTTCCAGGCAAGAGTACTGGAGTGGGGTGCCATTGCCTTCAAAACCAATTAATCATTTCAGTTATAAATAGGTGAATAGGTACTATCAGAAGAGTACATTTGTCACATTGTAAACAGTTGTTTTAGAATGTTATAGGTACAGATGCATACATAGAAATATTACCACATCTCCCATATACAGAAGAAGACTTGGTGAGCTAGAATAACTCTTTCCCCAAATCAGTCTGTTGATTTAATCTCATCCTTTCATAACAAGTTCCCTGGTGGCTCGGACAGTAAAGAATCTGCCTGCAATGCAGGAGACCCAGGTTTGATCCCTGGGTGGGGAAGATCCCCTGGAAAAGGAAATGGCAACCCACTCCAGTATCCTAGCCTGGAAAATTCCATGGACAGGGGAGACTGGTGGGCTACAGTCTATGGGTAGCAAAGAGCTGGACACGACTGAATGACTAACACTTTCACTTTGTTTTCGTAGCAACAGATGACACTGATCCAGCAGCCTCTGTCACTAAAAGGGCGTGCTGACAGATGCTAAAATAGACATAGGTATTTCGGCTGGAAGGGGCTTGAGCAACCATTTGGAATGACGGTGGGGTGACATGTAGTTATCACCTGAAAAAGAAGACGATAAAGACTCAGATTGCAGATGTGGGGCCCTGGTTCAGAGCAGAGCTAGCAGCCAGCCTGGTCTGAGGCTCAGATGCTGATGGACTGGCCCACCGTACCTGGTAAGCCCTAAACACAGCAGGTACTGTTTCTACAGTTTGTACCAGAACTGAGCCTAGAAATGGGTTAAATACTCAAAGCTTCAAAGATTAGAAGAGTTAAAGAGACAGAGAGCGACCCAAGTTACCCCCACTCTTTTCTTTCCTTTCTGTGTCTTAGTCTTCTTTTTTAAGCTTTCTAGAGCATGATTACTCTTCAGCAGACCATGGTAATGTGTGTCGGGAAAAAATGAAATTAAACTAGTGCTTCAGGAATTCTTTCATAATGTAATCTGAACCAGTCCTTATTAATGAGGCCAAAGTATTTCCCATCCAAGTGAAGTCCTGCAATTATTTAAATGTGTAAGTGAAACCATTCTTTATACCTTCATTCACAGTCCATTTAAGTCAGAAACTGAATTTACTTGGTTTACTAACTGGGCATTAAGCACCATTTGAACAGTTAAAGAACTATCAACAGTCGCAATGGCCCGTAATAAATATATATACAATTATTTCTATATAGATTGTCCTTTATAGTTGAAAATGACATTGCAAATAGTTACTAATTGCCTACCTGTCACTACACAGCTAGTATTTCAGTGTATATCTGCATAGGGATTTTCCATGTATAGAGCATTCACATTCTCTTATTTATTTATTTATTAATATAAACCATTATTATTAACAATAATATTAATATGATTTATTATTAAGGGAATAAAATTAAAAGTTGTTGAATAACCCAAGATGGCTAAAACCAGAAAGTGAGAGACTAAAGTGCCCCGCGTACTGTGCACCTGCATATCACAAATAAGCATGACTCTTCTTTCATAGTTCCTGTTCAAAATTCTATGTTCCTTGTTATATTTAAATATTGGCCATTTATATGAAATACAAAACCTGT
This sequence comes from Bos indicus x Bos taurus, assembly GCF_003369695.1. NCBI lineage: Eukaryota > Metazoa > Chordata > Mammalia > Artiodactyla > Bovidae > Bos > Bos indicus x Bos taurus. The sequence goes on from NC_040086.1 coordinate 41,773,384, forward strand.
TTATAAGGAAGAATAACTATTTGTTTAAATTCATTTGTTGCTAAATCTTATCTTCTTTCAGTAATTTCTTCACCCCATTCATTGGGGTATTTCAATTACTTGGAATATTCAAATTAGTTATATTTGCAAATATTATAGAACTTCACAGCAAAGAACATGAAAATAATATTCTCCAAGACAAATTCTACTTTTTAGTTATAATGTAATCATGTATTTAATTTAAAATATATCATACAGTGCATATACATTGTTAGATTTTTCTTTAATTCTCAATATATTAAAAGTCAGCAGTTTAAGTACAGTTGACCCTTGAACAGCAAAAGTTTCAGCTGTGTGTGTCCCCTTGTATGTGGATTTTTTTCAATAAATATATTGGAAACATTTTTGAAGATTTGCAACAATTTGTAAAAAAACTTGCAAATGAACTATGTAGCCTAGCAATGCTGAAAAAGAAATGTTTGTTATGTCATGAAAGTATCAAATATATGTATGGTTGTGGTGGTTTACATGCTAAGTTCTGTTAGACTCTTGAGAACCCCATGGACTGTAGCCAGCCAGATTCCCTCTGTCCATGGAATTCTCCAGGCAAGGATACTGGAAGTGGGTAGCCATTCCCTTCTCCAAGGGATATTCCCAACCCAGGGATCGAATCTGCATCTCCAACATTGCAGGTGGATTCCTTACCACTGAGTCATTAGGGAAGCCAAAATCATATGTACATATAGATGTAGCATACAAAATATGTATTAATAGATTGCTTATGTTACTGGTAAGGCTTCTGATCAATACTAGGCTATTTGTAGTTAAATTTGGGGAGAATCAAATGTTATATGGGGATTTTTGACTACAAGGGGGTCAGTGCTTTTAATCCCTGTATTGTTCTCAAGTCAACTGTATATTCTTAGAGGTTAGGAAAAAGACTAGAAAACTTTAACAATATAATTTCATACTTTGGAGGCTTGTTTTGTTTGATTTTCACCAGTATGAGGTAAAGCTCATGAAAGAGAAGGAAAAAGGATTTTACTTGATCATTAGTTTCAAGTCAATTTGCTCTGAAAATACTCCTTAAAGGATTACTCAGAATTAATATGGAGAAAGGAGTAGTAGAATCTGACTAGATTTTCCTAATGCAGCCTCTCCCTAAGTCCCAATAAGTATCCATAAAGGTCTACAAAAAGGTGAAATTTTCAAAAAACCTTCAAAAGTGACAATGAACCTATTGCTAAAAAGTTGGGAAAATATCACCCTATTTACAAAACCTACATAGTTGAGTGAAATAGTACAATTAGCAACCATGCATATGTTGGTAAAACAAGGAATCATATTGGCCTGAAAAAGAGAAAGACTATAATTTCTTCTCCATCATTGTCTGTCTTTGAAGCAGAGACGCCTTCCATTCATGCCATGAGAAAACTTTTCTGTGTGGGTTGTTGTTTAGTTGTTAAGTCATGTCCAACTCTCTGTGACCCCATGGACTGCAACATGCCAGGCTTCCCTGTCCTTCATTATCTCCTGGAGTTTGCTCAAATTCATGTCTATTGAGTTGGTGATGCCATCTAACCTTCTCAACTTCTGTTCCCTCTTTGCTCTTGATCTCAATCTTCCCCAGATCAGGGTCTTTTCCAGTGATTGATTCATCACATCAGGTAGGCAAAGAATTGGACCTTTAGCATCAGTCCTTCTAATAAATATTCAGAGTTGGCTTTCTTTAAGGTTGACTGGTTTGATCTCCTTGCTGTCCAAAGGACTCTCAAGAATCTTCTCCAGCACCACAACTCAAAAGCTTTAATTCTTTGGTGTTCAGCCTTATTCATGATCCAGTTCTCACATCTGTACATGACTACTGGAAAAACCATAGCTTTGACCTTTGTCAGACCTTTGTTGGCAAAGTGATATTTCTGCTATTTAAGACACTGTCTACGTTTGCCATTGCTTTTCTTCCAAGAAGCAAGCGCTATGGACTAAATATTTGTGCTTTCCCTAAATTCATAGGTTGTAACCTAGTGTGGTGGTGTTAGGAAGTGGGGCCTTTGGGAAGTCATTAGGTCATGAAGATGGGGCCATTGTAATGGGATCAGTGACCTTATAGGAAGAGATGTGAGAAAGATGATTTCTTGTTTGACCATGTGACAAAAGACAGTGAGATGGCCAGGAAGAGGACTTTCACCAGAATCCAACCATGTTGGGACCCTAATCTTGGGCTTCCAGTCTCCAGAATTGTAAGAAATAAATGTTTGTTGTTTATGCTACCCAGTCTATGGTGTTTTTATAGCAGCCCAAGTTGACTACTTTGGTCACTTGATGTGCAGAGCTGACTCATTAGAAAAGACCCTGATGCTGGGAGAGAATGAAGGCTGGAGGAGAAGGGGACAGCAGAGGATGAGATGATTGGATGGCATTACCAACTCAATGGACATAAGTTTGAGCAAACTCCAGGAGATGGTGAAGGACAGGCAAGTCCGGTTTGATGCATTCCATGGGGTTGCCAAGAGTCAAACACGACTGAGCGACTGAACAACAACAAATTCACTAAGACAATGTGTTTTTATTTTAATGCACAGATTACTGATTCTCTTTTTCTACCTTTAAATTTCTCCTACAGTTCATACACTGAAATACTCAGAAAGCAAAAGGTTAGGAAATATGAAAATACTAACTGGATTTCTCGTTTATCTTTGAGACATATAGCCACAAAAATGTAACTATGAATGGGAGCAGTGACAGGAGAATGGTTGTTAGTGGGACATGCTGATAATTGTAGGTTATTTGAACTTAATTGGTCCATTGTCAGTGAGTCATACAATGAATGCTGGAGATAATCTTAGCTCAATGTGGAAGAGACATGCTTACAATCTGCTATACAGAAATGAATTGAGACTAGAACCTTAGTGATACTTGGGATATAAACTCAGTGACACTAAGAATAAGTGATATGGAGCAAGTCATAAATATCAACTACTAGAAAAATACTGAGTATGCTTATATTTCTTTCAATTCAGAACAGTAGAAAACATTAAACTACTGACATTCAAATAGTAAGCAAAAACATGTGATTCCTGTCAACCAGGAGAACAAAATGTCATATCATATCATACTGAGTTGTAAAAAACAAAACCATAGGTACAACATGAGATGGGTAACATAAAAGATAATAATTACACCAAAATTAACTATAATAAAAATAAAATTTTAGCTGTGGAAAATAAAAAATTGAATTAGTATGTAGAAATATAGAAAAGTGAAAGTGTTAGTTGCTCTATCTTGACCAATTCTTTGCAACCCTATGGACTATAGCCCACCAGGCTCCTCTCTCCATGGAATTCTCCAGGATACTGGAGTGGGTTGCCATTTCCTGCTCCAGGGAATCTTCCTGACCCAGGGATTGAACCCCAGTCTCTTGCATTCAATGCAGATTGTTTACCTTCTGAGCCACCAGGGAAGCCAGAGGGAAGACTTTAAAAGTTCTCCCAGGAGAGGGGGAGAGGGTGAGATATATGGAAAGAGTAACATGGAAACTCATATTATCATATGTAAAATAGATAGCCAACCGGAATTTGCTGTATGGCTCAGGAAACTCAAACAAGGGCTCTGTATCAACCTAGAGGGGTGAGATGAGGAGGGAGAAGAGAGGGAGCTTCAAAAGGGAGAGGATGTATGTATACCTATGGCTGATTCATGTTGAGGTTTGACAGAGAACAACAAAATTCTGTAAAGCAATTATCCTTCAATAAAAAATAAATAAATTAAAAAAAAAAAAGAACTGAAGCTAGGTACCCCTCGGGGTAGGGGGGGGAGAGTTCTCCCAGAATAATAAAGAAATAAAAAATTATGAGAGGATTTAATGAAAAAAAGATGACACAACTATGGAAAACTGGTATTTTAGAGAAAGACTGGAGAAGACAATGGCACCCACTCCAGTACTCTTGCCTGGAAAATCCCATGGACAGAGGAGCCTGGTGGGCTGCAGTCCATGGGGTTGCTAAGAGTCGGACACGACTGAGAGACTTCACTTTCATGCATTGGAGAAGGAAATGGCAACCCACTCCAATGCTCTTGCCTGGAGAATCCCAGGGATGGGGGAGCCCGGTGGGCTGCTGTCTATGGGGTCGCATAGAGTCGGACACAACTGAAGTGACTTAGCAGCAGCAGCAGCAGAGAAAGACTAGGGGGAAAATACAACAGAAGCAAAATAAAGAACTAAAAAAAGAAAAGAGAAACATTTTGAATTAGAAGTTTAAACACCTGCAAACATTCAAGCATTATATATAGGCTACCTCCAGTAAACAAAATTAAGTCTGGCCTGAGACTTTTTCTTCACATCAATGAACAAGATGAGACTATGCAGTAATAGCCTGTGAACATCTTAAAGGAAACATTTATTATTAAAATGTGTAAAATAGAATTTCAAATTTCTGCAAGGAGATCCAACCAGTCCATTCTGAAGGAGATCAGCCCTGGGATTTCTTTGGAAGAAATGATGCTGAAGCTGAAACTCCAGTACTTTGGCCACCTCATGCGAAGAGTTGACTCATTGGAAAAGACTCTGATGCTGGGAAGGATTGGGGGCAAGAAGAGAAGGGGACGACAGAGGATGAGATGGCTGGATGGCATCACTGACTTGATGGACGTGAGTCTGAGTGAACTCTGGGAGTTGGTGATGGACAGGGAGGCCTGGCGTGCTGCGATTCTTGGGGTCGCAAAGAGTCGGACTTGACTGAGCGACTGATCTGATCTGATCTGATCTGAAAATAGTCATTCCAGATATGTATGGGAAGACAAATTTAGCATCCATTTTCATTCTTAAAAATTATTTAAAGACTTATTAGTGACCTATTCCTGGCAATTGAGAAATAAATCAAGATACCAAGTCAAAAAAGGGAAATATAATATTGGATAATATGTTCAAATGTTAACATTATAAACATTGAAACTAGTATCGCAACCAATATGTGTTGAAAAATAATTTGTGTGAGTATAACCAAATACAAAATATAATGTACAAGTCAGATATAGATATTAGAAAGAAAATATAATGCAAAATATAATTGGGGCAGACTTAAGATAAATTATTTGTTTATTTTCTTCATAGGATCACAGTCTTGCTCTGCTTTTCTGAAAACGTTACTTCATATATTTTGTCTAGTTTTTTGTTTATTGTGAGAAATTAAATTTGGACCTTGTTACTCTAAGTTAGAAATCAGAAGCTGATATCAATTAAATTTTAGTTGAATAGAGACTGTAACTATTTGTAAATTTAAGGAAGCAACTATTAGAATAAAAATGGGAAACAGAATTTCCAATCTGCTCAAAGAAATAAAATTCTTTATTCTTATTCAGAGAAATTTAAAAAAAGAAAAAAATTCAACAAAATTAGAAATAATCATGAAATGCAAATAACAAAATAAGTAGACAAAAGCAGCGATCACAATAAGTGTGGAATGAATGAATTATCTTGACAAGACAAAATTCTTAAACTGGATTTAAAAAATCCAACTACAGCCTGTTTATATTATTTGTGTGTGCTAAGTCTCTTCAGTCATGTCCAACTCTTTGCGTCCTTATGAACTGTAGCCCTCCAGGCTCCTATGTCCACAGGATTCTCCAGGCAAGAAAACGGGAATGGGTTGCCATACCCTCCTCTAGGGGATCTTCTCAATCCAGGATCGAACCAGTGTCTATTATGTCTCCTGCATTGGCAGGTAGGTTCTTTACCAATAGTTCACTTAGGAAGCCCATAATATTATAGATATAATTAAAATGTTAATTAAAAAATTTGGAACTAAATGCTGAGGGACAACATTCTTGGTTTTGCTACTTTGAAAATATAGTTTAATGTTATTTAAAAGACAAACATTAAATTGAACAAAACTCAAGGTAGAACAAATAATATTTTTGGAGAAAATACAAAGCAAATGAAATAGCTCTCATAATAAAATAAAACTCTCATCTCTGTAAAATAAAGGAAAACTTATTAAATTAAAAATATTAAAATTATAAGAGGAATATGAAACACGTTAATTATCAAAATAAGTGTAAACGGATAAAACTAAAAACATCTCTGGTTGGCACTATTAAAAAGCCCTGTACTAACTATACCTACCTAAAATATGTCATGGTAATTAGAGAGCATAAAAGAATATTGGGTAAAGATGTACTAGGCAAATTTTAAGTTTTGAATGTCAATATTAATGTCAGTAATATAGAATTTTTGAAAAAAGCCAGAACAATGATGATGACTTTGTGTTGAGAAAAGATATTCAGTGTTGTATTGCTGGTTATGAGAGTCAGTTTTATGTATACATATATATATATATATATATATATGTATATAATATATATATTACCAACTTCAAATTCATTGATATCACATAGGTAGTTTGAAATTGGCCATGGCAGTAGTATTTAATCCTTAGAATTTGGTAAATGTTTCAAATCAGCTCTTGTCTTCCCGCCCCTCCCCACCCCTAGAGACCTGATTGTTAAACATTTGCTAGCAAACCACTGAACATAATCCAAAATGAATATGTAACAGTCATGACTTTGTAGGACCCAACAGCATAGCTTAGAAATGTAGGGCACAAACCTATTAGAAATTCAAAGACAAAATGACAGAAGCTCAATATTTGTGGGAGAGATTAATACATCTCTGTCAGCCTTTGATGACTCAAATAAGCACACACCAAAAAATGCAATAAAATAGGTGATTTGGATTATATCAAGATCATTAATAAGATTACTTGAAATGTGGGTTGCAGTCACCAAAGAGTATATTTTATTTTGTTGTACATATGAAACTCTTTAAAAGCATACTATATCAGGCAGAAAATCTCAATAATTGCCAAAACATTCAAATAATTAGGTGCACAGCCCTGGGCTTCAGTAGTTTGTAGTAGCTAACAAAAAGTTAACTAACATGATTAATAATAAAATTTCCTCTCTCCCTTCAACAAAAAAACATTCTAAAGAACTAAGGTGAATTTGGAATCAGTTATATAATTGAACATACTATAAAAAATTCAAACTATGACCTTTGCATTAAAAACATTAGAACTTATAAATTCATGACATCTTCTGAATGAAACATAAACTTAGTGAAAATAAGAAGAAAGCAAAATAATACATGCATAAACCAACAAACTGTCTAATTTCTATAGTATAAGTTTCTAAGTTACTAAGAAGATAAAGAGGTTATTCTTTACAGAGTGAATGAGACACACAAAATCAAAACACATAAAACACAATATTTAACTTTGAACAAATTTGTTGTAAAAGTAAGAATAAAAATTCTATATATGATGGAATGGATGTTTCCAAATAATGGGCCTCTTAAGTGTGAAAACACTATGGAAAATGATCTACAAATATGGAGATTATAGAAACCATTACAATAGCTAATATATTTGAGTTCTTATCTAGTGCGAGACGGTGTTCTAAAGACCTTTAAATATATTACAATATTTTGTTCTCAGATACAACTATATGATAAGTAGGGTAGTTCACACATAAGGAAAGTGAGACATTGAGAAGTTAGGTAATTTAACCAAGGTTAACATGGAAAAACAGACTGGTTCCAAATAGGAAAAGGAGTACGTCAAGGCTGTATATCGTCACCCTGCTTATTTAACTTATATGCAGAGTACATCATGAGAAACGCTAGACTGGAAGAAACACAAGCTGGAATCAAGATTGCCGGGAGAAATATCAATAACCTCAGATATGCAGATGACACCACCCTTATGGCAGAAAGTGAAGAGGAACTAAAAAGCTTCTTGATGAAAATGAAAGTGGAGAGTGAAAAAGTGGGCTTAAAGCTCAACATTCAGAAAACGAAGATCATGGCATCCGGTCCCATCACTTCATGGGAAATAGATGGGGAAACAGTGGAAACAGTGTCAGACTTTATTTTTTTGGACTCCAAAATCACTGCAGATGGTGATTGCAGCCATGAAATTAAAAGACGCTTACTCCTTGGAAGGAAAGTTATGACCAACCTAGATAGCATATTCAAAAGCAGAGACATTACTTTGCCAACAAAGGTTCGTCTAGTCAAGGCTATGGTTTTTCCTGTGGTCATGTATGGATGTGAGAGTTGGACTATGAAGAAGGCTGAGCACTGAAGAATTGATGCTTTTGAACTGTGGTGTTGGAGAAGACTTTGAGAGTCCCTTGGACTGCAAGGAGATCCAAACAGTCCATTCTGAAGGAGATCAGCCCTGGGATTTCTTTGGAAGGAATGATGCTAAAGCTGAAACTCCAGTACTTTGGCCACCTCATGCGAAGAGTTGACTCATTGGAAAAGACTCTGATGCTGGGAGGGATTGGGGGCAGGAGGAGAAGGGGACGACAGAGGATGAAATGGCTGGATGGCATCACTGACTCAATGGACGTGAGTCTGAGTGAACTCTGGGAGTTGGTGATGGACAGGGAGGCCTGGTGTGCTGCGATTCATGGGGTCGCAAAGAGTCGTACATGACTGAGAGACTGAACTGAACTGAAACAGCTGGTAAATGGCAAACCTGGGATTAGAAGATGTGGCTTCAGAGTTCCTGTTCCTTACCACCACACTGCACTACCTCTCAGAAGATTTTATGTAAAACTAAGTGAAATAAAAAATAGAAACCAACCCAATTGCTCAGAAAACAATGTGAAACTGTCTTGGGTTAACTTTAAAATCAGAAAAATTTTACAAATGATTTCTTTTTTCAGACTTTCAAGACATTACTATTATGTGATTGAAAATTAAACTAGCAAATAGAGAAAAATAGCACTATGGTGGGGGAAGGAAAGCAAGGAAGGAGGAGACAGGGAAGAAGGAAAGAAGGAAGGAAGGGAGGGAGGAGGGTGGGAGAGAGGAAGTCAGGGAGAGAGGGAAGGCAAGATCTCCACTCAGAATAGCTAATTTTTAGTGGCTGTAGACTTTGTTCCTGAAACATAGGGGACAAAGTTGATAAAGATTTTGGAAATGTAGAAGAAATACATTAATGATACAACAGGGAAATAATTTTACTAGAATAAAGGACAGATGTAACCAAACTCAGAATTTCTCCTCAATATTTATGTTTTATAAGTATATGTTTATAATCATATAACTATCATGAATAATCCTTCAGGGTAGAAAACATTCATTTAACTCTGCAATTGTTTAGCCACAAACGACTTATTTTTTGTTGAGATAACTGAATCTATAAGATTATGTTTCTTCTTCTTTTTTTTTTTCAGGTTTCCTGTTCGCTCTCATTATTACATTCCGTGTCCATTTTTCTCAGTGATAGGCTGTGTGCTTTACTGATCATAGCAAACCCCTCTTCCAACGATACAAGAGATGACTTCACACATGAACATCACCAGATGGTCAATAACAAAATAAGATTGATTATATTTTCAGCTGAAGATGGAGAAGCTCTATACAGTCAGCAAAAATAAGACCTGCAGCAGACTGTTGGCTAGATCATCAACAACTTATTGTGAAACTCAGGATTAAATTGAGGAAAGTAGGGAAAACTACTCGACCATTCAGGTATGACCTAAATCAAATCTCATGATTATACAGCAGAGGTGACCAATAGATTCAAGGGATTTGATTTGGTAGACCGAGTGCCTGAAAAACTGTGGACAGAGGTTTGTAAAATTGTACAGGAGGTGGTGACCAAAACCTTCCTGAAGAAAAAGAAATGCAAGAAGGCAAAGTGGTTGTCTGAGGAGGCCTTACAAATAGCTGAGAAAAGAAGAGAAAGGAAATGCAAAAGAGAAAGGGAATCATATACCCAACTGAATGCAGAATTCCAGAGAATAGCAAGGACAGATAAGAAAGCCTTCTTAAATGAACAGTGCAAAGAAATGGAAGAAAACAATAGAAAGGGAAAGGCTAGATATCTCTGTAAGAAAATTAGAGATACCAAGGGACTATTTCATGCAAAGATGGGCAAGAGGAGAAGGGGGCAGCTGAGGATAAGATGGTTAGATAGCATCACTGACTTAATGGACATGAGTTTGAGTAAACTCTGGGAGATAGTGAAGAACGAGGAAGCTTGGCGTGCTGCAGTTCATGGGGTTGCAAAAAGTCAGATATGACATAGTGACTGAACAACAATTGTGGGAATACTTTTAAGAAACTTAGGGAAAGACCAAAAGGAAATTGACTCACTTGGTAGAAAACCATGTCAGTAGTGTATCTGGGATGATCCACTTTACTAGCTTGGAGTACAAACATAATCACCACATTTTGATTTATTCAGTTTATTGCTTGAGCACCCACCTGCCCACAGTGACAGGAAAGTGAAGTCGCTCAGTCGTGTCTGACTCTTTGCAACCCCATGGACTGTAGCCTACCAGGCTCCTCCATCCATGGGATTTTCCAGGTAAGAATACTGGAGTGGGTTACCATTTCCTTCTCCAGGAGATCTTCATGACCCAGGGTTTGAACCTGGGTCTACCGAATTGTAGGTAGATGCTTTACCGTCTGAGCCACCAGGGAAGTCTCTAGTGACAGTGACAGGAGGTCCCCCTATTTCCCAAAACCTCCCCCAACTACCCTCCTTGGGCAGGAATACTATTGAATTAGTGCAAAGAAGACCAGTCCTGCTATAGGAAATCAGGAAGAGAGAGAAAACGGGAAGCATGACCAGTACACTAATACTGTGGCTTGAGTCTCTGCCATGTGAAGTTACAGGTGGTCCTGAACATTCTGATGGGGGAAATTTGTCCATGGCTGCTACGATGCTTTTATTGACTCAGTTCCTTCCTTCCCATCACACCAACAGCATTCCTCTGAGTTCTGAGGACTTTCTTCTTTTAGATCACACTCATATGCTCAGCTATTTCTCCCTAAGTTTTAGCACAGTGCCAGGTGGGCCACACTAAGGAAGAACCCAGCCACACCTCCTAAGGTGTTAGAATAAGTTTTGCCCATGGAGCCAGGTTCTCTCCCCCTGCATGGGACCGTATCTCTATATCCCAACAAGGGATCTCCCCATTGCACACAAAGTGGAAATGCAAATGTTGCTAAGCAGCAAATACACACCCATTTAACATATCTACACCTACACACAAGCTTTCACTGGCAAGGATTGCCTTAAATTTTTTAACTTAGAGGGTCTTTTAAATCTTTCTCTACAATGAAGCATATTCTCCAAGGCAGTGGTCCCCAACCTTTTTGGCACCAGGGACTGACTTTGTGGAAGATAGTTTTTCCAATGACCAGGGGTCGGGAGGATGGTTTGGGGATGACTCAAACACATTAGATTTATTGTACATTTTATTTCAAATCTAATGCTGCCACTGATCTAACAGGAGGTCCATGGCCCAGAGGTTGGGGACCACTGCTCCATGGGACTGTCTTGGCTATACAGTAGAGTGGCACCTCATTCCCATACTAATTTTTCACAAACGAAAATCTCCTCCAAGACTATGCCTATTGAGTGAGGCCAAGTAATTATTGCTCAGGGTTTGAATGCTCAGGATGGAGGGGAGAGTTAATCAGCCATTTGCATCTCTCCTAGCATCTGGTAATTTTACCCAGCATTAACTTATTTTTGATTTGTAACACATGTAATTGCAAAAGATTAATATCCAAACTTTATAAAGAATGCCAATGGTCAAGAAAGAAAGTGTAGTAGAAAAATAGCTATTTCACACAAAGGAAATCTAAATGTCTAATAAGCCTTATTAGTTACCTTGGAAATACATATGAAAACTATGAGATCCATTTCACACCCACCAAGGATAAAAAAAACAGAAATTGGACAAAACCATGTGCTGACGGAATGTGGAGGAATGGAGATGCCAGTGGAAGAGTTAGTCACCTCATCTCTTTGGGAAGTCAGTGGTGATCACAGGCTACTGCACTGCTCAAACAGCCCCATGTGTGGGCAGGTCTGTGAGTTCATCCAATGGGCGTCTGCAGCAGGGGAGAAGCTAGGCCTTTCCAGGACTGGCTGATGTGAGCAGCCCATTGCCTCGAAGGAGGCTTCATGCCACCAACACTGACAAATCTCAAAAACCTTCCTGAACCCCTGCAACAGGGATGTGAGCTCAGGGAGAAGCTAGTGCTTCCTCACTGTGACTGGTACGGTCAGCAGCCTCATGCTGGTTCTAGTGAGCCTGCCCTGTTGGCAGTTAGCACCCTGGTCGTTTCTCCCAGGTCGAGTGAGGCACACTTGTGCAATGACACAGGTGTATTTGGAGGCACGGGGACTTTCTCCTGGCTCCTGTGGACCACTTGCTGTGTGTTTGGGCCTGGCTGCCATATTGTAAGGACACTCCAGTGGTCCCCTGGGGTACCACACAAGCCTTGGCCAAATCCTACTGCAGCGTCACAAAGAACAAAGCTGGAGCCACCGGATGAGATTTCACCTTACCCTGAGAAACAGTGTGATGTCATAAATATTTACTGGTTTTAGCATCTGGGACTTCTCCGGTGACTCAGATGGTAAAGCGTCAGCCTATAATGTGGGAGACCCGGATTTGATCCCTGGGTCGGGAAGATCCCCTGGAGAAGCAAATGGCAACCCACTTCAGTATTCTTGCCTGGAAAATCCCATGGATGGAGGAGCCTGGTAGGCTACAGTCCATGGGGTCGCAAAGAGTCAGACACAACTGAGCAAATTCACTTCACTTTTAGCATCTGGAGCGATTTGTTTTGTAGTTGCAGATAATTGAGAACCTTGCCAAATGTGGATTCTCTAACAATAATCTGCTGCAACTGCCAAGGACCTAGGATTTGGCACTTTCAACAAGATCCAGGTGATTCCAATGGATACCCATGTGGTCTACAAGGAGGAGGCAGATCGGGTCCCACCCTGCTATAGGGAGAGGCAGTCATGCAAACCAGCTCTTCCTCAGCAGCATCTGTGCCTGGCAGCCTCAGAGGGGTACCAGAGCAGCCAGCCTGCCAGAACGGAGGGGCAAGGACAGTCCTGCCCAGCGACAGGGACAACCTGAGCACCAAACGTGGCGGGGAGGGGAAGCGTGGTGGACTCCCAAAGGTTCTGTGAGCCTGGAGCCTCCTGGTGAGTTCTGGTTCCATTTAATTCAGAGTTTGCTGCATGGATGCCAGAAAATTCTGTGAGCTTTGGTTCTGTTTAATTCTGAGTTTGCTGCATGGGCTCTGGAAGGTTCTGTGTTACGGTTCCATTTAATTCTGAGTTTGCTGTGTGGACTCCAGAAGGTTCTGTGAGCCTGGGGCCTTCTGGTGAAGTTCTGGTTCTGTTTAATTCAGAGTTTGCTGAGTGGGCTCTGGAAGGTTCTGTGAGCTGTGACTCTGTTTAATTCAGAGTTTGCTGAGTGGGCTCTGGAAGGTTCTGTGAGCTGTGACTCCGTTTAATTCAGAGTTTGAAATCATATTCTTAAGAAAGCAGTTGTATTCTAGCAGAACCAAGGTGTATAGAACTAACACAAATAAGACTATCTGAAACTAACAGTATAGTACAGATGAATAAATACTAAATAAATTCATCAAAGGATTTTGTTGAGGGGAAGAAAAAGGTTTGACCGCTGCTTCCACTATTTGTTTTTTCTGAAAATTGTGGGTAATGCAAGAAAATTAAAAACAGGATTTAGAGGTGTAATCAATGGTAGAACACAACATTACGTTTCTGTTATTCATAGATGTCATCCTTATGACATAGAAAACCAATAAAAACAAATGAAACTTTGTTATATTAGAAAATGACCAGATTAAAGATAGGCGCACATAGAAAGATTCTGAATAACCAACTGGATGATGTTTTTTTTCCCTCAAAAAACTTTCTGTGTATGTATATATTTTTATGTATGTATGCTTGTCTATGCTTGAGTATTTGTATCCAGAAATAACAGAAATACTATTTAAATAAAATGTCTTTCCTCACAATCACTGTTTACCTTTTAATTTTTCTTAAAGCATATAAGAAAAATTATATAAGAAAAATTATTTCTTATATAATTATGAAAAAAAATTATAATATCTGTCCCTCAAGACTGATGAGAGCAGGGTCCTGATTTTTGACTGCTGCCCTTCGTGAACACAATGAATAATTGTGGTGGAAGTATAGAAGGGGTGAGTGAAACCTGACAAATGAAAACAGATGTGTTCATCATTATCTTATTTGAATAATCTGAATATTGCAAAGATACCAACCTAATATATCTAAAGCATAATTTATTCAAGCCCCAATGGATATGTAGTTTTGCAGACTAATAACCAAATTTGATACTAAGATTAGAAAAAGGCAGTAAGAAGGAATTACTAAGAATGCACTGATGAGAGAGGACTGAGACTTGCCCTAGAAGGTTGTAAAGTAATGTTTTCATTTATGCTAACATTTAGTAGCTGCATCAATGAGACCTAATAAACAGCTCTAAATCTGATCTTGATAGTGGTGAGAGTGGGCACCCTTGTCTTATTCCTGATATTAGAGGAAATGTTTTCAGTTTTTCTCTGTTGAGAATAATGTTTGCTGACAAATAATGTTTGTCATGTATGGCCTTTAAAATGTTGAGGTATGATCCTTCTATGCCTAATTTTTGGAGATTTTTTAAAAATCATAAATCGGTGTTGAATTTTGTTGAAAGCTTTATTTGCATCTATTGAGATGTTCATATGGTTTTTATCTTTCAATTTGTTAATATGGTGTATAGCATTGATTGATTTGTGTATATTGAATCCTTGCAACCCTGGGATAAAGCCCACTTGATCATGATGTATGATCCTTTTAATGTATTATTGGTTTCTGTTTGCTAGAATTTTGTTGAGGATTTTTGCCCTATGTTCATCAGTGATAGTGGCCTGTAGTTGTCTTCTTTTTGTGACATCTTCATCTGGTTTCGGTATCAGGGTGATGGTGGCCTCGTGGAGTAAGTTCAGGACTTTTCCTTCCTCTGCAGTTTTCTGAAAGAGTTTGAGCAGTATAGGTGTTAGCTCTTCTCTAAACTTTTGGTAGGATTTGCCTGTGAAGCCATCTGGCCCTGGGATTTTGCTTGTTGGAAGAATTTTTTATTACAGTTTTGATTTTTGTGCTTGTGAATGGTCTGTTCATATGTTCTGTTTCTTACTGGTTTAGTTTTGGAAGGTTATACTTAGTCAAAATAAGAATTTGGCTAATGAAAAAAGAAACATCACAGAATAACAAGGGTAGAATTAGTCAATAAATTGGATTAGAAAAAATGGGTATTAGTGAAAATATGTATAAAAAACACCTGGGTATGCTGAGACATTAAACACAGAAATGATTACCACATAAGAGAAGATAGATGAATGAATATTTAACTACTTGTGGATTAGGAAAATGCACATTCAAAAAGGCAGAAACATTATATCAAAAATACATAAATGTTACACAACAAAGAGAAACTGGTAGAAATGTTTTCAACAAATATTAACAAGAAGTTACTATGCCCCATGTTTTAAAAAAGCTCTTGCAAATTAATAAAATAAGCATTATAACCCTAATAAAAATGTGGATGAATAGAAATAATTTTCATGCAAAAAAGAAATTAAATTATCCAATAAGTATATGAAAAATTGCTCTGCAATGACATGCTACTTTTAATTTTCCAAGGAATAAATGATTTTTAGCATTATTAATACTCAGTGATGGTGTGGATGTGGAATGTGGGAGGCATAAGTAGCATGCTGTTTAACAACTGGTTCTCTGGATTTAGTTCTCACATGAATATTGATATTTGTTGATATTTAAATTTTATGTTGAGACAAAAGGAAACAAAAGGGACAAGAACAAAAGTCAGCATGTCACTCATTCTTCAGTAAGAACTTCCTTGCTACATACGATAACTGACTTCTTGAATAGTGTGAGAATTACTTCTTCGGTGTTGTCACTATTCATAATATAAGCATTATAAACATGGTATATTTTAAAAAACTTGTATCATTAATGTTTTCTCCATTACTTCATTACCTCTTGAAAGGAAACAGGACAATAATTCCAGCACTGGTTTGTAGTATTTTTTTCATAGCTGTGTTGAAATAATCTCACCAAACTGATATCAAGATTTCAGAGTTGGGTTACAAAGAGATACACAGTAACACATCATATATAGTATTTCTACCAAACAGATATGAAAATTAGAGATGAGTTCATATGATGTTATGGTAAAAAATATATTGTACGTAAATTATAGAAAGTTTATGTAGAAAGGCAGAGAAACCAGAGATCAAATGGCCAACATCCACTGGATCATCAAAAAAGCAAGAGAGTTCCAGAAAAACATCTATTTCTGCTTTATTGACCTATGCCAAAGCCTTTGATTGTGTGGATCACAATAAACTGTGGAAAATTCTGAAAGAGATGGGAATAACAGACCACCTGACCTGCCTCTTGAGAAATCTATACATGGGGTCAGGAAGCAACAATTAGAACTGGACATGGAACAACAGACTGGTTCCAAATAGGAAAAGGAGTATGTCAAGGCTGTACATTGTCACCGTGCTTATTTAACTTATATGCAGAGTACATCATGAGAGACGCTGGGCTGGAGGAAGCACAAGCTGGAATCAAGATTGCCGGGAGAAATATCAATAACCTCAGATATGCAGATGATACCACACTTATGGCAGAAAGTGAAGAAGAACTGAAGAGTCTCTTGATGAAGGTTAAAGAGGAGAGTGAAAAAGTGGGCTTAAAGCTCAACATTCAGAAAACTAAGATCATGGTATCTGGTTCCATCACTTCATGGCAAATAGATGGGCAAACAGTGGAAACAGTGGCTGACTTTATTTTTCTTGGCTCCAAAATCACTGCAGATGGTGATTACAGCCATGAAATTAAAAAACGCTTACTACTTGGAAGGAAAGTTATGACCAACCTAGACAGCATATTAAAAAGCAGAGACATTACTTTGCCAACAAAGATCTGTCTAGTCAAGACTATGGTTTTTCCAGTTGTCATGTTTGGATGTGAGAGTTGGACTATAAAGAAAGCTGAGCACAGAAGAATTGATGCTTTTGAACTGTGGTGTTGGAGAAGACTCCTGAGAGTCCCTTGGACTGCAAGGAGATCCAACTAGTCCATCATAAAGGAGATCAGTATGGGTGTTCATTGGAAGGACTGATGTTGAAGCTGAAACTCCAATATTTTGGCCACCTGATGTAAAGAGCTGATGCATTTGAAAAGACTCTGATGTTGGGAATGATTGAAAGTGGGAGGAGAAGGGAACGACAGAGAATGAGATGGTTCAGTGGCATCATTGACTCAATGGACATGGGTTTGGGTGGACTCTGGGAGTTGGTGATGGACAGGGAGGCCTGGCGTGTTGAGGTTCATGGGGTTGCAAAGAGTCGGACACAACTGAGCGACTGAACTGAACTATGTATTTTGATTTTTGTAAAATCTGTGTGTATGAATACCTGTATTTACATGCATTTTTAGGTATATATAAACGTTTGTATTTCATCTGGGCAGTATATTTATAGATAATCTGTATTATATTATCTCGAGGATAATATTTTTCAGATTTTTCTACTCTTAACAGTTTCTGTTGGATCATATTCTGCTTCATGTCTTCCAGGATTTAAAAGGGAGAAAATAAAGATACAAAAAAAAGAAAAGAAAAATAGGCTATGGTTCAAAAGATCAAGTCCTGTGGAGTTTGTACATTATAGCATAACTTCATACACCCTAAACAGATTATAAATTCAATTTAAATAGCATTCTATGTCCAGTGTAGGCTCTTGAATTTTTTTCAAAACCATGTTTTTAGGTCTTGAAAACAAATTTCAGTCAGTTCAGTCGCTCAGTCGTGTCCAACTCTTTGTGACCCCATGAATCGCAGCATGTCAGGCCTCCCAGTCAATCACCAACTCCCGTAGTTCACTCAAACTCATATCCATCGAGTCGGTGATGCCATTCAGCCATCTCATCCTTTGTCCCCTTCTCCTCTTGCCCCCAATCCCTCCCAGCATCAGGTCTTTTCCAATGAGTCAACTCTTTGCATGAGGTGGCCAAAGTATTGGAGTTTCAGCTTTAGCATCAGTCCTTCCAATGAACACCTAGGACTGATCTCCTTTAGAATGGACTGGTTGGATCTCCTTGCAGTCCAAGGGACTCTCAAGAGTCTTCTCCAACACCACAGTTCAAAAGCATCAATTCTTCGGTGCTCAGCTTCCTTCACAGTCCAACTCTCACATCCATGCATCACCATTGGGAAAACCATAGCCTTGACTAGATGGACCTTTGTTGGCAAAGTAATGTCTCTGCTTTTTAATATGCTGTCTAGGTTGGTCATAACTTTCCTTCCAAGAAGTAAGCGTCTTTTAATTTCATGGCTGCAGTCACCATCTGCAGTGATTTTGGAGCCCCCCAAAATAAAGTCTGACACTGTTTCCACTGTTTGCCCATCTATTTGCCATGAAATGATGGGACCAGATGCCATGATCTTAGTTTTCTGAATATTGAGCTTTAAGCCAAATTTTCATTCTCCTCTTTCACTTTCATCAAGAGGCTTTTTAGTTCCTCTTCACTTTCTGCAAATTAGAAATGTCCTTGAACTGCTCATTTGAGGTTCTTGCATTAAAGTGAATGCTGTCCTACACATCATTATCCCCCAAAATGATTCAGTGTGTATCTGAGTTGGTATTTCTATAAACATTGTCTATATTGTTGTTTGTAGAGAATGTGGCAAGTTCTGTTTTGATTCACTAGTTCAGTCAGAAATGTTCAGAATTAATCCACATAATTCACAGAACTTAAGAAAGTATATGTCTAACTCATAATGCTCCAAATCTATTGCTTATGGTAGTAACTTAAGCATATTATGACCAGTTTGCCATAGCACAGTT
This sequence comes from Bos indicus x Bos taurus, assembly GCF_003369695.1. Taxonomy (NCBI): domain Eukaryota; kingdom Metazoa; phylum Chordata; class Mammalia; order Artiodactyla; family Bovidae; genus Bos; species Bos indicus x Bos taurus. The sequence goes on from NC_040086.1 coordinate 41,792,156, forward strand.
GTTTAAAAATAGAGGCATATTGTTTCTATAATTTACCAATGTAAGAATTGATTTACAATAATATTTTTGTCATGCACCTAATATACAATTTTGTGGTTGTTTGCCATGCAATTGTATTTGCAGACTGTAGTAGTAGAGGTATCAGTACTTTTCTATAAAGTATAACTTGAACTATGTTTTTAAGTTTAAAACAGTCAACCTAAAAAAATACACATAAGTCAGTATGTGTTTGTGTGTGTGTGTATCATGTGTGTGCCCTTTCACATGACTAATTTTTACCAAATGGCAGAACTCAGGTTTGTTTATTTTTAAAAGTGAAAGAGGTTGAATTTAAGTTCTTTTGCAGAATGGGTAAATATGCCACTTCTCCACAAGCAGATAAATTTCCAGACCCCCTCTGATTATGCTACTACTACGTTGTCAAAATTGCTGCAAATACATGGTCTTTAGTTCATTACCACTGACAACTAGTTAGTTCCTCTGATATTTAATATAAATAGGAAGTTGTTAATAAGTATATTGGTGTACAACCTGTTCCTTGAGGAGGTCTTATTATGGTCAGATTTGTCCATTTTAGAATCACAAGTCAAAACCCATTATAGTTTTAAAAATAGCTTTTTCAGTAGAATTGCTCTGCCCTCAAAATTCAAATTTAGTTGGCCAATGCTATCTTATATAATTACACACTAACCGGAGTATTCTTGATCATTGTATATCCCTCTTTAGTTATCAGTGTTTGATCAATATATGTGTAATTTTCATGTTCTCTTCTACAGATTAGTATAGCAGAAAGATTTTTTCAGGAAGAACCTATTCTGCTATTGGATATTTATATGTTACCTCTAGATGTGTTTTCTATATTAACTCTGAAAAGCAAGTGATGTAGGAGAATTGTGACAGATAAGACTTCTACAAAATGACAAATATGAGGGTATGTCTCAAACAGATAAAATTAGGTACGCTCATTTTCCACTAAGGCTTAACCCTTTGATGTTGGACAAAGGCTCTACCTGCCTAAAAACTAAGTTAATTTTGTCAAAAGTTAATAGAATTTTTTCAAAAGTCAAGGTTGCTTATTTGGAAATAAGTAAATAAAATAGGATCAAATAGGCCAATCCCAATACTGTGGCCAGAGCTAATGGTTTCCTTGAAAGTTTAACATTCCCACTGGAAATGAAATGTATCTAGCAGCTCTGTGGTTTGAATCCCCTGGTTAATTCCATACCAGTTATTATTTCATAGCATTTTATAGCAGGGAAATCATGTGGTGACTACCAAATGTATGACCCAGAGTTAAATGTGTTTTCAAGTTAACAGATGACACAAGCCAAAATAAACTGAAAAGGCAGAAAGTTCAACTGAGTACCAGTCATTTAATTGAGTAACATCTATGAGTGAGAAATTTGTTTTTTATGGTACTCATTTTTAAAGTCCTGGTAACAGAGAGACATCTAATCTACTAAATGTGAAATCATCACATGTTATCTTATGTTGCCTTTTCAAGCAGCAGGCAGAATCGTTCCATTATTGTTTAATTCAGGTCTGAGATAAAGAAAAATGTGGGATATGAAGAGTCTAGGAAATGACCCCCCTTCCAGTTTTCATATTGTATCTGAATCAAATGGAGGCAAAATGAAGAATTGGAAAGAGAATGGAGCATTTGACCAAACAACTAGTTTGTGTTTTAAAGAAAGGCAGGGAATAAAAGGGATCAAAAGAAAGCGCTTTTTTTTTTTTTAATGTAAAAAATACTTCATAGGTAAGAGAACAACCAAAGGAGCACCAGGTTAGAGAATTAAAATATAAAAGGATAAATTCAACATGATAAATGACAAATTTGAAGTGTCCACAGAACATTGAAGTAACAATGTGTAGAAGGTATTTGACAATTTGAGAGAGAAGCTTGGGTAGATTCTCAAGTACAAGATGTAAGTGAGGGATGAATCCAGATAGTAGAGATAAATTGAAGTCTGTAAGTTTATTAAGAGTGATAAGCTAAAGCTAATAATAGCAGAGACATTATCCCAACCATCCCACTTCCAAGAACTTACAGGCTCACCCCTATATGTCCAAATTGACATATGCTATCAATTAGAGTGATTTTTTTTTTAACAAAGCAAGTATTCATCAGGAGGGGAGTGGCTAGGTAAACTAAGATATATCAGTAAAATGAAATATTATATAACTATTGAAAAGCTGTAGTAATATGCAAAGATTAATAATATATATTAAGTAAAAAACACACGGTTCAGAACAGTCTATAAAGAGTACCATCCTCTGTGTAAAAACATATGGAAAAGTAGAATATATATTTTAAATAAATATTTATTTGAATATTAAAAAACACTAAAACATTCAAAATTGATCAAGGTGATCATGTATGGTGGCAAGGAAAATAAGGACCAAGTGAAAGGGAATCTTGTCAGTATATACCTTGTGCTATTGTTTTGATTTTTGAAACATGAGAATGTATTAACTATTCAAAACAAATAACAAAAGGAATTGTCTTAAACTCATTAAAACAGAGAGGACAGGCAGAGGGCAAGGGTATTTTTTTGGATCAAAAAAATAATTAAAAATAAAGCATGGAGACAAGATGCATATCACACAAAACTGAGAGAAAAGAAAATGTCAACAAGGTAAGTGGAAAGAGAAGAAGGTGGACAATATCTTCAAATGCTGCCAAAGGATGTAGATGAGGAGACCTAAATAGACCAATGACAAGCATTTTTCTTCCTATAGATAACAGTGCTGATGCCCTGTACAGGATAGCCTGAACAGTGCATCGACGTCTCTGTTGTTTTTAGCAGGTAAATGTATAAGACATAGAAAGCCTTCTTCAGAGTTGTCACAGGCCTCTGATCTTCCCCCTTTTATTTTAATCAAAAATACCCATTTTAAAGCTATAGAACCAAAGAATAAAACTAACAATTAGAAAATTATCCTCATAAATAACATCCAGCATTCACTGTAACATTTTTTTAAAGAACAGCTGTGTGTTTGGTTAAAGAAAAATTTTTCAGTGGATTTTTCTTCTAAAAAGGGTGCAGTTTTTTTAGGAGTAAAAAAAAAAAATGGGTGGAGTCTTGAGGTCTGAAAGTTGAAATAGTAATTTTATGATGGAATTCCCTGGAAAAGTGAATATTATGGTTTAATAGTGATCAAAAGAGGAGAGGGGAATTATTTGAAAACTGGAAAAACTTTGGATTTTTAAATGGGTAAACTAAGAAATGCGACTGAAAAGCCTCTTGATGAGTCAAAGAGGTGGTTGAAAAAGCTGGTTTAAAACTCAACATTCAAAAAATTAAGATCATGGCATCCATCCCCAACACTTCATGGCAAATAGATGGGGATACAATTGAAATAGTGACAGACTTTATTTTCCTGGGCTCCAAAATCACTGTAGATGGTGACTCCAGCCATGAAATTAAAAGACACTTGCTCCTTGGAAGAAAAGCTATGACCAACCTAGTTAGCATATTAAAAGGCAGAGACATTGCTTTGCTAGCAAATGTCCATCTAGTCAAAGCTACGGTTTTTCCAGTAGTCACGTATGGATGTGAGAGTTGAACCATAAAGAAAGCTGAGCACTGAAAAATTGATGCTTTTGAACTGTGGCATTGGAGAAGACTCTTGAGAGTCCCTTGGACTGCAAGGAGAGCAAACCAGTCAATCCTAAAGGAAGTCATTCCTGAATATTCATTGGAAGGACTGATGCTGAAGCTGAAGCTCCAATACTTTGACCACCTGATGCAAAGAACTGACTCATTTGAAAAGAATCTGATGCTGGGAAAGATTGAAGGCAGGAGGAGAATGGGATGAGGGAGGATGAGATGGTTGGATGGGATCGCTGACTCGATGAATATGAGTTTGAGCAAGCTCTGGGAGTTAGTGATGGACAGGGAGGCCTGGTGTGCTGCAGTCCATGGGGTCACAAAGAGTTGCACATGACTGAGCTATTGAATTGAAACTAAGAAAAGTGGGCAGTGAGTCAAACTTGGTTTTCTTTTTTTCTGAAAAATTATTGGAAAATGCAAGTCCCTCCAAATTAAGATTATGATCCCTCAATTGAGTGATCTATGTGGTTTTTTTTTTTTGCAATGATTTTTTTTAAACTTTATTTATTTATAACTTTTTCAAGTTTTTTTTTGTGGGCAGGCTTTCCTTTTGAAATCTCAAATCTCCTTCAATGCAAGTGTTCCCTACAGCATGTTTTGTTAAGTGGTGGAGGCATTCACTAGCCAGAATAAAAGTACTATGTAAAAGATTTTTTAATAAAATTTTCCAGGCAATCTTCCTTTTATACCAAATAACTAGGACTATTCCAAACTTCACCTCCAAAGGCAGGGATTTAAGAAACCAGGAAAGTAGTTGCATAATACTTACATTTATATTATTAAATTGCTTTTAACTTTATTTTTAAACTTTAAGCTAAAATACTTATCTGGGTCCCTTGAACACTATATTTTCTGCATTTTAAAAAATGACATTTTAGGCCTTTTACCCACTTAGATCCTTGGGGTCAAAACTGTCTAGCAGAATTGGGTGAGGTTACAGAAGCTCCACGGGCTTCCCTGGTAACTCAGTGCAAAAGAATCTGCCTGCCAGTGCGGGAGACACAGGTTCAATGCCTGGGTCAGGAAGATCCCCTGGAGAAGGAAATAGCAACCCACTCCAGTATTCTTGCCTGGAAAATTCCATGGACAGAGGGGCCTGGCTGGCTATATATAGTCCATGGGGTTGCAAAAGAGGTGAACATAACTTAATGACTAAACAACCATGAAAACATAGAAGTCTCAGATATATCCTGTAATAATTCTGGTTTGCTATTTCTGCCCTTCTTATACTGTCTTCTCTGTAGAATGACCATTTATTCAACAAGTAGGTAGGTAGATGTGCAATGAAGAGGGGAGAGAGCTGGTATAGATTTACAGAGAGGGAGAGATCTGAAATAGTCAGTAGGAAAATGGATGATCTAAGGAAACGTAGTAGCATGAAGGGCCCAACCGAGTGTAGTGACAAATAGAAACCCCTATTCGATTCCCCTGCCAGTCTCTGCATGTCATCTCTCAGCTGCACAGTGTCCTTGCCTTTGTCCCAAGTGCCCTATAACTTACACTAGGGTTCTTCCAATGAAGGCCTCTAGTCTTCTTTTTATAACCTAAACTTAGATTTTATGATTCCTTTGTTATAAGTTCTCCTAAAGAACAAATTAATGGATTAATTGAATAGTTCTCAGATATGAGTAGCTTTTACTGGTTGAACTCTTTTTCAAAGTAGCTGAGCATTGTTCACACTAGAGAAAAGAAAAAAATAATCTGACATTTGGAAGATTCAGGTATCATATGAGATCTTGAGAGGGAGAAACAATGTTTTGGAATAGGCATTAGTTCTTACCTGTGGGAAGTCACGCTTAAGTCCAGACCTTCAGTCAGTTCAGTCATGTCTGACTCTTTGGGACCCCGTGGACTGCAGCATGCCTGGCCTCCCTGTTCATTGCCAACTCCTGGAGTTTACTCAAATTCATGTCCATTGAGTTAGTGATGTCATCCAACCATCTCATCCTCTTTCATCCCCTTCCCCTCCTGCCTTCAGTCTTTCTCAGCATAAGGGTCTTTTCAAATGAGTCAGTTCTTCACATCAGGTGGCCAAAGTATTGGAGTTTCAGCTTCAGCATCAGTTCTTCCAATGAATATTCAGGACTGATTTCCTTTAGGATAGGCTAGTTGGATCTCCTTGCAGTCCAAGGAACTCTGAAGAGTCTTCTCCAACACCACAGTTCAAAAGCATCAATTCTTTGGTGCTCAGCTTTCTTTATAGTCCAACTCTTACATCCATGGGATGATATTAAATCAGCATTTGGTAGGTCTTCAGCTTCCAGGAAACAGACACATTTTTTTTTTCTTTTTCTTCACTCTAAATACAGTTCAACCCTGGACAATACATTGGGTTGGCCAATAAGTTCATTCTGTTTTTTCTGCAACATCTTACAGAAAAGCCTGAATGAACTTTTTGACCAATCCAATATATAAAACAAATATCAAAAGAGTATTTAATAATATCAGTAACAACAACAACAAAAGACTCTTAGAGAAGAAGAAAGCCATAATAAATCATGGGCTTACCCCACGCATGTCAGCAAAAGCTATGTTGGAAACTCAGACTTTCACCCCTTTTGGATAGTTACAACCCCCCACCAAAGTGATATCAGTTGAGACCACATGGCCTAGAATTCCATATCTCCTTGAAAATAAGGAGCCATCCAATCCCTCCTCATTTCTCCATTGGAGAGGTGTCAGAGCAGACATAGTGGAAAGTCATGACTTTCATCCTGCTGCAATGAGTTTCCTTTCCCTACTACCTGCTCTGTGTCCATGGAAATAATATGGGAGGCAGTAATCAGGCATTCCAACCCCTCTCATCCAGGAAGTTATCAGTGAAGGCCTAGTGGGGAGCCAAAACTCCTACCACACCCAGAAGTAATAAGGAGTACTGCCTGCCTTGGGTGTAGTACAAAGAAAGGCAAGCAGTGAACCTGAATTCCTATCCAAGCCTAATAGTGATGAGGTGACACCCTCATTCCCTTGCTCAAGAAGTGTCAGAAGAAGTCAGCTAAAAGAAATTTAAATAAAATGTAGACTTTCAAAATATAATAACTAAAATGTCAAAGATTCAATTGAAAGTCACTCATCATATCAAGAATCTAGAAGGTGTCAAATTAGATAAAAATGAAAATGAATATATTCCAACCCAGGGATGACAGAGACTCAAGAAACTAGAAGGTATCAAATGAGATTTAAAAAAAAGAAAAGAATAGATTCCAAAACAGATGATCGACTTTAGAATTACTTGACAAAGCTGTCATCATAAAAATGCTTCAGTAAGCAATTACAAACAAAAAACCCAATGAAAATATACCAACAGCAAATTATCAGATGTCTTGGTCAACAATATATAGGAGAATCTTGTGGAAATTTTAAAACTAAAAATATAACTGAAATAAAAACTTAGTGATGAACTCAACAATAGGATGGAAGAAACAGAGTAAAGAATCACTGAACTGAAGGATAGGACAATACCAGTGACTCAGTCTGAACAGAGAGAAAGAAAACTGAAAATTTAAAATAAATAGAGCCTCAGGGACCTACAGAACTATAGCAAAATGTCTTAACGCTCGTGTCATCAGAGTTCCAGGAGGAGAGGAAAAAGAGTTCCCGTATACCCCCTGTCTCCACACATGCATAACACCGCCCCCCCCCCCCCACCATATAGACGTCCTTGATAATATTCCTTATGTGCTTGAGAAGAATGTGCATTGTGTTGCTGTTGGATGACATGCTCTCAATGAGTTTCTTAGTTCCACTTGGTCTAAAGTATGTTTCAAATCTAACATTTCCTTGTTAATTTTCTGTCTGGATGATCTACCCATTATTGAAAGTGGGTATTGAACTCTCTCCTACTATTATTGTATTGTTGTCTATTTCTTCCTTCAGATCTGTAAGTGTTCAAAATACTGAGATGGTCCAAAGTAGGGTATATGTATATTTACAATTATTATATCTTCTTAATTAATTGACCCAGTTATATTATAATGGTCATTTTTATCTCTTGTTATCATTTTTGGCTTCAGGTCCATTTCATATGATGCAAGTGTAGCTATCTCTGATCTCTTTTCCTTCTACTTACATGGAGTATCTTTTACTATCTTTTCATTTTGAGCCTATGTGTGTCCTGAAAGCTAAAGTGAGTTAGTTTCTTGTAGGCTGCATATAGTTGAGACTTTTTTTTTCTTTTAGTCTATCCAGCCATTATATATCTTTTGACTGGAGAATGTAATCCATTAACATTAAATAATTATTGACATGTAAGGACTTATCAATACCATTTGGTTTTTTTCTTGATATTTTGTACTTCCATTTTTGTTTTCTTCCTTTCTTGCTGTCTTCCTTTATAAATTGATGCTTTTCCATAGTGATATCCTTTGATTCCATTCTGCTTTTCTTTTCACGTATCTATCACAAGGCAAGATTTTGCCTTGTGATTCCCATGAGACTTACATAAAATGTCTTAGGCATGTAATGTCTACTTTACACTGATGATAACTTCTATCACATATACAGACTCTATCCTTTTATTCCCCTCTTTTATAATTTTAATGTCAGTAGTTATACCTTTTAATATTGTGTATCCATTAACACACTGTTGAAGCTATAGCTCTTTTTAACACTTTTTAAAAATTTTCCACTAGGATAAGAAATTAACACATCACCATATTATAATATTAATGTATTCTGCAATTATTCTTGTTTTTTTTTTTTTGTTCCACAATGTTGCTAGAACTTCCTAAGTAAACTCTAGAGTCTCCTAGCGCTGATTTTGTTCATGGATAGCTGTTCAATCATTGCTCTTTGTGGTGAGATGGGGGGACTGGGTTCTCCTACTTCAGCATTTTTCCACAATCTGGAAGTTTCTATTGGCATATCTTCAAGCTCAGATTCTGTCTTCAGACATGTCTGGCCTGCTAATAAGCCCATCAAAGGCAGTCTCCATTTCTGTGACAGTGCTTTCTTATCTCTAGCATTTCTTTTTGACTTTTCTCTTAGAATTTTCATTTGTTTATATTGTCTGTTCTTGAATGTTGTATACTTTTTAAATTAAAGCCTTTAGTATACCAATCATAGTTTTTAAAAATTTCTGGTCTGATAATTCCAACATTTCTGCCATATCTGACTTTGGTTCCAATGCTCATTCAGTCTCTACAGATTTTGTTTTTTGCCTTTTAGTATGCCTTGTAATTTTTAATTGAAAAGTAGACATGATATACTGGGTAAAATAAACTGCAGTGAATAGGCCTTTAATAATGTAATGGTATGGTGGGTGGGGAAGTGTGCCTTGATGATTAGGTATCAGTCTGTTTGTAAGACTGTGCTCCTGGACTGTCAGTTTCACTAGTGTCTTTCAGGCCAGGCAGGAGGAGGAAGCTGAAGGTATCTACCTTCCCCAACGTAGAAAACTAGAGAAAGCTGAATCTGATTGTTTCCCTTCCCTTCTGTTTAAGTAAGCTCAGATGAAACCCCAATAGTATCTAGTGAAATAGTTTCTCCTGAAAGTGGCTTTGTTAAGAAGAACCAAATGCTCTGGTATATTTAAAAATGGTTCCTTTTCCTCTGCCCTTCTGGAAGCTTGAGAGGGTTTTTCTCTGACATTTACTAGGACTATTAGAGATCTTGGAGGCAAAATCACAGATGTGTGGAGCTCCCCCATGACTGGGTCTCCCTGAAGTTTTTAACTTTCAGATTTGTCCACAATGAGCTTCCGACAAATTGTCGATTATACTTTTGGTTGTCCTACAATAGCACTGGCTCCCAGAGAGGGTTCTGCTTGAGTTTCTGTTCTGCTAAATTGTAATTTTCTGTATTTTCTTTCTGTCTCTCCAATTTGGGGGAATGAAATTTGCCCTGTAACCTCACTTTTCTGATAAATTTCTAAGTTATTGATTTTCAGTTTGTTCAGATTCATTAGGACAGAGTGGTGACTTTTAAATTCCTTACAGAATGTATGGAACCTGGAGTGCTAGCTGGTGTTTTTTTACAAACGTGCAAAAGCCTTCAACAGAAGCAAGATAGACTTTTCAACAAAGGGTGCTGAGGCAACTGAACAATCATTGTCAAAAAGTGAACCATAACCGAAGTCTCACATCTAATTAAAAAAACAAAACTGAAAATGGTTCACAGAATTTATTTAAAATTATAAAATTTTCAAAAAAAAAAACATGGTAGAAAATTTTCACTCTAGGAACAGGTAAAGAGCTTTTTGACCTAATAGAAAAATCACAACCAAATTAGCAAAAAATCAACTCATTAGACTATAAAATTAAAACTTTTCCCCTGTGAAAGATATTTTATAAGGATGAAAAGGCAAGTTACAGACCAGGAGAAAATTTTTTCAAACCTCCTATTTGACAAAAGACTAATATCTAGAATATTTAGTGAACTCTCAAAATTCAATATAAAAAATTCTATTAGAAAATAGGATAAACAGAAGAAAAGAATATATTGATGGCAAGTAAACACACAAAAAGACATTGAACATCATAAGCCATTAAGGAAATGCAAATTAAACCACAAGATATTGCTATTACCTCAGAGTAGCTAAAACAACAAAAAAATAATAGTGATAATACTAAATGCTGGAGAGAATGTGGAAAAACCAGACCACTCACACACTGCTGCTAAGAATAAACAATGGTGCAGTCACAGTAAAAAACATTTTGGACTTTTCTTCAAAAAAAAATAAATAAATAAGCCTGTGACTACTATGTAGCCCAGCAATTACACTTCTGGAAATTTATCCCCCCAAAAATGAAAACCTATGTTCACTCAGAAATATATATATATATGCTATGCTAAGTCACTTCAGTCGTGTCTGACTCTGTGTGACCCCATAGACGGCAGCCCACCAAGCTCCCCTGTCCCTGGGATTCTCCAGGCAAGAATACTGGAGTGGGTTGCCATTTCCTTCTCCAATGCATGAAAGTGAAAAGTGAAAATGAAGTTGCTCAGTCGTCCCCGACTCTTAGCGACACCAAGGATTGCAGCCTACCAGGCTCCTCCATCCATGGGATTTTCCAGGCAAGAGTACTGGAGTGGGGTGCCATTGCCTTCTCTGATATATATATATCAGATATATATATATATATATATATAGACATATTTATGGTAATGTTATTTGTAATAGCCCCAAACTAGACACTATCTTGATATCCTTCATCAGGTGAATGGTTAAATGAACTGTGGCACATCCATACCAAAAAATATTACTCTGCAATGGAAAAGAACAAACTATTGATACACATAGAATGACTCTCCACAGAATTATTCTGAATGAAAAAACCCAGCCCCATGATTCTACATATGTAATATTTTTGAAATCACGGAATCAGAGAAATGGAAAAGATTAGTGATTTCAGGGTCCCAGGACGGTAGGGATGGAAAGTAAGTGTGGGGATGGCTATAAAAGGGCAATCAAGGGATACTTGTGTTGATGGAAGCCTCTATGTCTTTACTAAATCAATATCACTCTCTGGTTATCATATTGTACTATGGGTTCGTAAGACATTACCATTGGAGAAATCTGGTTAAGAAGTGTGTGTGATCTTGTTACATGATTTCTTACAGGTTCATATGAATCTCTAGTCATCTCAAAATAGTTTATTTAAGAACAGAAGAGAGGGAAGCATACTGAAAAAAAAAAAAGAGAGAGAGAGAAAACAAACAACAGAGCAGAAAAGATTTCCTAAGAGGCTTCAGTGTGGAGGACAGTAAACCCCTTCATCGATTGCAATCTGATTCTGATTTCTTACATACAGATGATGTAGACTTTAGAAATCCCTGGCAAGCCTGAGATACTTTTCTTTTAGGACCGTGCAACCTCACTCTGTGATAGCACTCCTGGAGTTCGTCTCTGAACAGGTCAACAATTTTTCTGTATTCACATTTTGACGTGTCCTTTTAGGACGATGAGCAAGCTACTTGGGCTTCCTACTATTCCAGTATCCCACTTGTAAAACAGTCAGCAACATGCCCAGATCTACTGAGAGCATGCCCTTGTCAACCTTCCAAGTTTATTGATATTTACATTTATGATACAAGTTTTTTGAGAGCCTCTTTTTCTGCTCCCTGGTGTTTGCTTCCACAGGAGAAAGGCCAGACAATTGAGAGGAAAGCAGGCAGCACTCATGCTGGATTTATTGGCACAGCACACTGAAGAGCAAGCAAACCACCAAACAGAGGATATTGATAAGGAGACTAAATTCATTTGAAATCACTAAGACTCAGTTAGGGGCATATTGTATTAAGTGAAATGCCATTACTGAAGGGCCCAGGGAAAGATTGTATGCCAAGTCATGAGAGCTTTTCAGCTCACTGGATGGCTGCCATTGCACCCACGCACTACATTTGATGGTTTGAAAGTAGAGATAATTTCTGCATAGATCATAAAGGGACTTGAAAATAGCTCAGTCCCTAGGAGCACAGGAAAGAGCTGAATTGTCTGCGAGTGAGAACATTCAAGAAAGAATCCCTCTGCAGTTAGAAAAAGAAAAGAAAAAATATACCAAGTGGGTATGAATCCCCACTTTTCATAAAGGCTTCCTTTCATCACAATGGTGGTATGTTAGCGTATTTTAAAAACTTCACACTGAGGACCATCATTCGTGTCTGTGATGGCTTTTCTGCAAAACATCTTACTTTTTCTAGAGAATACGGCAATGGAACTGAGATTTATTTAATACAGTTTAACCATTTTTAGTTAGAACGTTCTCCCAGCTGAAAGTTCCCCACTCAGGTCATAAGAGCAGCTTAGGGTCTTTTCTTGCTGCAAGAACGAGTTTGTTGCCTGCGAGGAATCACAGAGAAGATTCAGAAAATCTGTTTTCTTCTAAGCAGCTTCCTAGCACTTCCTCAAAGGTTGTTTGAGGTTTCCTTGCTTGATGTCTCTCACACTGCCCTTGCACTGTTAATCCTGGGGAGCAAGGACATACTGTAAACATGAGTCCATTTCAGTGATGTGTATAAATCTTGTTCAGGTTATTCAGACTAAGGCAGCCCCTTATCTAACAAGCACCAGAGCAGACTTTTGAAAACACTTTTCACCTGTGACAGTAACAGCCCAGTTTTGTCCTCGCCAACAATGGAATAAATGCAATATCTCATGTCAGCTAACTCCATGTCTTATTTATGCCAAATTCTTTTGGGTTCAGTACTTTAAGACTGGCTTTGCATTAGAATTTTATTCCAGGGCAGACTCCTAGAATAGCATTGCCCTGAAAAGAAAGGAGAGATTTTTCTTTTAAGTAAAATTCTATAATGACCAAAGTAGACAGATTTGTCTTTGCTGTGTTATTTTACCTTAACTACATTGTATGTTAATCTGGAGAAATCATGCTTTGAAGCTATAAGTATGTTGAAAACTACCAGAATTATGCCAAAACAGTACGAGATGATTCAGGTAGTAAGCAAACAGGACTAATTGCTGGTTGGGGAAAGATCAAGGGTTATTCACTGCCCACTGAGTGTTTCTGCCTAAAAATAAGCTTCTTGACAAGTTCAGTTCAGTCGCTCAGTCATGTCCGACTCTTTGCGACCCCATGAATCACAGCATGCCAGGCCTCCCTGTCTATCACCATTGCCTGGAGTCCTCCCAAACCCATGTCTATTGAGTCGGTGATGCCATCCAACCATCTCATCCTCTGTCATCCCCTTCTCCTCCCGCCCTCAATCTTTCCCAGCATCAGGGTCTTTTCAAATGAGTCAGCTCTTCGCATCAGGTGGCCAAAGTATTGGAATTTCAGCTTCAACATGTCCTTCCAATGAACACCCAGGACTGATTTCCTTTAGGATGGACTGGTTGGATCTCCTTGCAGTCCAAGGGACTCTCAAGGGTTTTCTCTAACACCACAGGTCAAAAGCATCAATTCTTCTGTGCTCAGTTTTCTTTATAGTCCAACTCTCATATCCATACACGACCACTGGGAAAACCATAGCCTTGACTAGACGGACCTTTGTTGGCAAAGTAATGTCTCTGCTTTTTAATATGCTGTCTAGGTTGGTCATAACTTTCCTTCCAAGGAGTAAGTATGTGCATGCTAATGTGAGGTCCTACTAGAATCATGGAGACATTTCCTTCTCTGTGGCCACAAATGCACATGGCTAATCTTTTGGCAACCGGATCATATATTTTTTTCTTGATACCTCTGAAGCACCAAAAGGAACTTTATTCTACTGAACTGCCTATTTCAAAATAGATTACAATTTGCAAATGTTTGTAAAACTATCAGAGACCTGATTTGCAAGTAGGTGTTTCAGTATATCAAATTAATAGCAAATGTATCAATTTCAAAATACCTACATACACGTTCATTAATTGTGAAACTTTATTTTGAGGAAGAAGGCGCAAGTTTTGGAAAAAGAGAGAAAAGCCTGGAATGACTTGTACTTATTCCTCTAATTTATGCTCTACATAATATCTCAGTGAATTTTCATCATTGAGATCTGATTATATTACTCTCTTGGCAGAACTCTTCAATTGCTGCCCACTTCCTTAAGGATTAAAGCTAATCTCCTTTGAGTAGTAATCTTGTATACCCATTAGGGTCTGATTTCTGTCTAATTCTGCCTTAGGGTCTGATTTCTGTTTAAGCCTGTCCTCTCTTTCCTAGGTGTTTCCCTAGGTGATGCAGCAACACTGAACTCTCAGTCTAGAGGTGTCACGTCTTTGGCCTTTGCGTTTTTGCATTTTTCTAGAAGGCCTTCCCATTACTCAGTGGGAAAACTGTTTATTCAAGTCTGAGTGTAAATATGGTCCCACTCTGGAAGCCTTCCCTAGTGTCACCAGCAGGCTTTCCTTCATCTACGATGTAACTGTACTGCATTTTGTGCATCTACATATTATGTCATTACAAATACTGGTGGATATATCTGTTTGCCAACTAGAATATAGACTTCCTGAGGGAAGGAACCATATATTTTCATCTTTGTTTCTCTGGCACTTAGTACAGTGTCTGGTATATGCAAGTTCTCAAAAAAATTTTTGAATGTGTCAATGAATAAATGAACCAATTAATGACAGTAGCTATAGAGAGAATAAATTTATTGTTTTAAACACAAAGTACTGAAATAAAAATAGAGATGAAGAGAAAAGAAGGCAAGCGTCTAATTTCCTCATTTAGTGATTTGCAGTGTAGTTTAGGGAGGCTTAAAGCCCATTCCCAGAGCTGCTGGTGTGCTACTCTTCCTCAACACTGTGACCCACGCTTACATTTTCTCGGAGGTACAAAGGCATCATTGTCCTCTTCGTCCTCATCATCATGAATACATCACAACATTACACTCTTCTTTAGTTCAGACTCTGCCCACTCACTAAGACAAAGTAAAGGAAACATTTGCACAAGTTCATGGCTCAAAGAAAATCATTTTCCCCCAGTTTGTGAGGAGAATCAGCCTGCAGAAGCAAAATAAATGAGTCTTTTGGCAGAGCCAAAGAAATCTGCATGTCCAGATACACGCTTTTGTCAGCCTTTAAAATAAACAAAGTACTATTTCAACATGATGGCTTAATGTTTGAGTCCCTTGGACTGCATCCTGTGAAGGGAACTGTGTCTGACCTAGGCAGTGTGATCTACAGCAAAACGATCGGAAGCTATTAGTGCTTCCTAATGCCCTTGTGACATGCTCATAGTCAGATTATTCATGGTCTTCATTTTGAAAGAGAATTTATTTAAATATTTGCTTAATGGCTGTACCCAAAGACATAGTTTTCACACCTACCTCACAGTAATGTTGGTAGAAAAGGAAGAATTAGTCGCTCAGTTGTGTCTGACTGTTTGCAACCCCATAGACTGTAGCCTGCCAGGCATCTCTGTCTATGGAATTCTCCAGGCAAGAATAGTGGAATGGGTTGCCATTTTCTGCTCAAACGGATCTTCCTGACCCACGGATCAAGCCCCAGTCTCCTGAATTGCAGGCGGATTCTTTAGAAATGCAAAAATGAAAATTGACATAGGGTTTGATTTCTTTCTTAGAACAATTTGTGTTAAAATTTTCAATGTTGAAGATAATGACTGAGCAAAATTATATTAACAGTTGGAGTGCCCAGAGAGTAAGGCATGCTGGATATGCAGATTTTCTGTTGTGTTTCCAGTCAGTTCAGTCGCTCAGCCATGTCCCAGTCTTTGCGACCCCATGGACTGCAGAATGCCAGGCTTCCCTGTCCTCTTGTGTTTCCAAGAGAGCAGTGATTAGCAGAGCAGACCTGGGAATTAATTGCTTGGTTCAAAAATGTGCTCTGCAACTTCTTGTCTGTGTGAGCTTGGAAACTGTATTAACTTCTCTGTAACTTCAGAGTCTTCATTGAAACAATAAAACAATGTGCATTCATCTTCCTTGTGGCATCTGTCGTATTACAGCCTGAAACAGAAAAACAAAACCATGTGCCTCTATATGTAGTTATAAACTATCCTCCTATATTTTGAATCAAGAGGAAGAAAAAGTTAATAAAATTTCTACACTCAAAAAAACATGATGACATTTCATCAATGAATTTGATAAAGTTTCAAAATTAATTTATTTGTAATTCTGTAATTACAAAATTAATATACAGACATCTGTTTCATTTCTACACGCTAACAATAGACTACCAGAAATAGAACTTAAGGAGACAATCCAATTTACCATTGCATTAAGAAGAATAAAATACCTAGGGATAAACCTACCTAAGGAAGTAAAAGATCTATATTTGTTAATAGAAAGTATAAGACACTATTGAAAGAAATTGAAGATGACCAAAAAGATGGAAAGATACATTGTATACATGGAATGGAAGAACTAATATTGTTAACATGACCATACAACCCAAGGCAATCTACAAAGTCAGTGCAATTTCCTACAAAAATACAAAGGGATTTTTCACAAAACTAGAAAAAATAATTTTAAAATTTTTATGGAAACACAAAAGACCCCAAATAGCTATAACAATCTTGAGAAAGAACAGAGGTGGAAAAATCATACTTCCTGACTTAAGACTATAATACAAAACTGCAAAAATACAGTAATCAAGAGTATGGTACTGGTACAGAATATAGATTAATAGAACAGGATTGAGAGCCTCAAAATAAACCCATGCACTTATGGTCAATTAATCTATGAAAAAGAAGGCAAGAATACACAATGATGAGAAGACAGTCTATTCAATAAGTGGTGCTAGGAAATCTGGACAGCTACATGTAAAACAATGAAATTAGAACATTTTGCCACACCATATACAAAAATAAATCCAAAATGGATTAAAGGCCAAAATATAAGACTGGAAACCATAACATTCCTAAAAGAAAACAGGCAAGACTCTGACTTAAATCATACAGATATTTATTTTTGGATCTATCTCCTAAGGCAAAGAAAATAAAAGCAAAAATTAACAAATAAAAACAAAAATAAACAAATTTAAAAGCTTTTGCACAGTAAAGGAAACATTTAAAGAAAAAGACAACCTACTAAATGGAAGGAAATATATGCAAATGATACAATCAATAAGGGGTTAATATCCAGAATACATAAACAGCTAATACAACTGAACATAAAAAAACTAATTGAAAATGGGCAGATGACCTGACTGGAAATTTTTACAAAGAGAAAATATAGATGGTCAACAGGCACATGGCAAGATGTTCAACGTCAATAATTATCAGGAAAATGCAAATTAAAACCACAATGAGGTATCACTTCAAACCTGTAGAATGGCTTTCATCGAAAGGAACACAATTAATACATGTTGGTGAGGTTGTGGAGAAAAGAGAACCCTTGTCTACTATTGGAGGGGATGCAAAATGGTACAGCCACTATGGAACACAGTATGAAGGTTTCTCAAAAAAATAAAAATAGAACTACCATATGGCTCAGCAGTTCCACTCATATATCTAAAAAAATACTAATTCACACAGATACATGCATCCCAATGTTCATAGAAGCACTATTTACAATTTTCAAGATATGAAAGTAATCTGCTGCTGCTGCTGCTTCTAAGTAGCATCAGTCGTGTCCAACTCTGTGCGACCCCATAGATGGCAGCTGAACAGGCTTCGCTGTCCCTGGGATTCTCCAGGCAAGAATACTGGAGTGGGTTGCCATTTCTTCTCCAATGATGAAAGTGAAAAGTGAAAGTGAAGTTGCTCAGTCATGTCCGACTCTTAGCAACCCCATGGACTGCAGCCTACCAGGCTCCTCCGTCCATGGGATTTTCCAGGCAAGAGTACTGGAGTGGGTTGCCATTGCCTTCTCCAATGAAAGTAACCTAAGGGTCCCTCAACAGATGAATAAAGAAGATTTGGCGTGCATACATACAATGGAGTATTACTCATTCATCAATTTTTTTTTTTACATTTGCAACAATATGGATCAACTTGGAGGGTGTTATGCTAAGTGAAATGTCAGACATAGAAAGATAAATACTGGATGATATATATCACATGTGGAATCTAAAAAATAAAACTAGTGAATATGACAAAAAAGAAACAGACTCATTGATGTAGAGAACAACCTAGTGGTTACCAGTGGGAAGACAGAAGGGGGAAGGGGCATCATAAGGGTAGGAGGTTAAGATGTACAAACTACCAGGTATATAATATAGATAAGCTACAAGGATATATTGTACAACACAGGGAATATAGGTAGTATTTTGTAGTAACTATTAATGAAACATGGACTTCCCTGGTGGCTCAGATGGTAAAGAATCTGCCTGCAATGAGGGAGACCTGGGTTTGATCCCTGGGTTGGAACGATCCCCTGGAGGAGGGCATGGAAATTCACTCCAGTATTCTTGCCTGGAGAATCCCATGGACAGAGGAGCCTGGTGGGCTACAGTCCATGGGTCACAAAGAGTCAGAGATGACTGAATGACTAAGCACAGCACATGTGTGCTGTGCTCATTAGTATGTGTGCTGGGTTTAGTCACTCAGTCATGTCTGACTTTTTGTGACCCCATGGACTGTAGCCAGCCAGGCTCCTCTGTCCATGGGATTCTCCAGGCAAGAATACTAGAGTAGGTTGCCATTTCTTCCTCCAGGGGATCTTCCCAACCCAGGGATCAAACTCGGGTCTCCAGCATTGCAAGCAGATTCTTTACCATCTGAGCCTACCAGGGAAGCCCACATATGACTAAAATTCAGTTATAAAATAGAAAAAAAAACAAAAAACAAAAAAAGCACATGCTCCAAGTCATCCAGTCTATTAGTTCACCATCGTCAACCCTCATAAACCCACCCAGGGGAGGACATATTGGCCTCATGGTCCCAGAGCCTCAGGCTGATTGGAAATTATTGTTCTCATCATACATAATGCAAGGTCATAAAACAACAAACAGAAACCTGTCTTTATTTAAAAAGGGTTCAGGATGGGGAACACATGTATGCCTGTGGCGGATTCATTTTGATATATGGCAGAACCAATACAATATTGTGAAGTTTAAAAATAAAATTAAATTAAAAAAAATAATAAAAAAATAAAATCTTCATATTTTGCTCATCATGGATTTTTTGCCTTAATATTTATTTTTAAAAATATTTCATTAAAATATTATTTATCTTGATTATTGATTTTTTTGTGCATTTAGCTCTCCTGAATCTCAATCCTACTCACAGGTTATCATGAGAATGAAATGAAATAATGGCAAACCCTTAAAACTGTGCCTGAAACATACTTAATGCTCAATAGTATTGTTATTAAAATTGTTTTTAATACAATCACACAGGCATTTAGACCACAGATTTTTTTTTTTTTGACCCTTTGGTTTTAGGCCTTTGTGAGGTAATCTTCAATATCCTGGTTTTATTCTTTAATTCTCCTGAGTTCTGTTGATTTATAAGCACCAAGCTGACCATATCAGCTAATTATAGGTCCCATTTTGTATCTTTTAGACATAATCATTGTATAAATACCTTAATTTCTACCTTTTGTCTTTCTGATCAGACCTGACATTCATTTGAATTGAAGAGGTGGGTTGATTTAGTCTGACACTCAAGTTCATGCTTTCTCACTGAATTGATCATCTGAGCCGATTGACCTGCCAGTTCAGTCATAACAGTTTAGCCAGCTATTTGTGCAGATTTAGAGTTGAAGCCGATGCTTGTCTTGTGAAGTTTAGTGAGGAGGATGTCACTAGAAAATATAGCTAGCTGACAACTGGTCTCTCCAATCACACTACTCTTTGGAGTTTTGCAAAGTGATGTCAATGATGGTTATGCCCAACTTGAATGTCCCTGACCCCTGTAAACAGTGCGCTCTGGGGCCTTCTGAAGCCTTCTAAAAACCAATCTACTTGACCATACTACAGTACTGAATATACCTGGGAATGTGACACATGAGGTATTTTGAAAGTGTTTCCAATAACAACTTTGTCTAGATAATTTTGCAGTATGATAAGAGCCATAAAACAACTGCATGGCTGATTCCAACATACACAAAGCACATGATAAATAAACAGAAGTAAACAAATGCAAAAGAAAACTTAACTCATGTTGTTTTAATGTGAGTGAAAATTTGGGGAGATTTAAGCATTCCTACAACCAATATACTACTGAGAAGACTCAATTTTAGTAACCACATGAGAATATTATAAGCCAAGCCCACACAATATTAAACTAAGTTAAAATATGTGCAAAATTTATGAGAGAATGTCAGGTGTAATGCTTGATAAAGTAAGCTTAATGCTTAAGAAATTTATCTTCTGGCTAAATAACCAACTCTTCCAATTCTGAGTTCAAGTATAATTTTAGAAACTCTTTCTGTAAAGTCATTCTTTTATTAATGAGATCAACTCTAGGTGAGCTGAGAGAGGTAAGTTCCTAAAGCATCTGTGAAGAAAAACAAGATCCTTAAAACACCAGAAATCAGCACACCATGTTAAAAACAAAATACTGAGAGGCAGGTTTGTGCTGTTCTTTCCTAGGGAAAGAGGTGAAAAATCAGTCCTCCAAAATATCTTTTGATCTTTATTCATTCAGTCCTTTTGTTTTCCCTTTAGAAAAGTTGTGAAATTTGCAAATAAATGTTAAAGAATTCAGCGCTGATAAAAGAGGGACATTACTCGAGAGCTTCTCCTTTACTCCAGGATGTCATGTTAAAAACAGAGTCATGTTATTACATTGTCTAGTGTGTTAGTTGCTCAGTTGTGTCTGACTCTTGACTGCATAGACAGTAGTCCACCAGGTTCTTCTGTCCATCGAATTCTCCAGGCAAGAATACTGGAATGGGTTGTCATTCCCTTCTCCAGATGATTTCATGACCAAGGGATTGAATCCAGGTCTCCTGCATTGGAGGCAGATTCTTTACCAATTGAGCCACCAGGGAAGCCCGAATATTACATTGTACACTATACTTATTATCAGGCTGAACTTCAGTAACAACACATCTCCGGGGAGTCCAGAGAGCAGATTTCCATTGGCTAACTGGTCACATACTGCAGCTTCCAGCTGAAATAGTGCTGCGAACCAGCAAGGCAATGAATGAAGAGAAAATCTGCCTCTGCAGTATGACTCAGCCTATCTCTCATTTGTAACCCAAATATCCTTCCCAGTGTCCACAAAGCAGGATGGTATGAACTCAACCAGCTAAGGTAAACCAAGGACTGCTGTATGGCACAAAATCCATCATAAATTAAAAACCACAAAAGACATGTTTAAACTTGTGAAGTCACATTGTTTTCAGGACCACTGGTAATTTTTAGATGATTGCAGCCATGAAATTAAAAGACGCTTACTCCTTGGAAGGAAAGTTATGACCAACCTAGATAGCATATTCAAAAGCAGAGACATTACTTTGCTAACAAAGGTCCGTCTGGTCAAGGCTATGGTTTTTCCAGTGGTCATGTATGGATGTGAGAGTTGGACTGTGAAGAAAGCTGAGCACAGAAGAATTGATGCTTTTGAACTGTGGTGTTGGAGAAGACGCTTGGGAGTCCCTTGGACTGCAAGGAGATCCAACCAGTCCATTCTAAAGGAGATAGGTCCTGGGTATTCTTTGGAAGGAATGATGCTGAAGCTGAAACTCCAATACTTTGGCCACCTCATGCGAAGAGTTGACTCATTGGAAAAGACTCTGAGGCTGGGAGGGATAGGGGGCAGGAGGAGAAGGGGACAATAGAGGATGAGATGGCTGGATGACATCACAGACTTGATGGACGTGAGTTTGAGTGAACTCCAGGAGTTGGTGATGGACAGGGAGGCCTGGCATGCTGCAATTTATGGGGTCACAAACAGTTGGATATGACTGAGCGACTGAATTGAACTGAAGATCTAGACTTTTGGCACACTGTCCAAAACCAGGGGTTTGGCATGTACTTCTTTCTCATGGGCCTGAGTGGGTGAGAAAGATTGAAGAATTCAGGGCTTTCATGAGCCATGCATTTGAAAATCCCAGTTCCTCATTTTTCTGAAGAAGCAAGGCATTCTGAAGCAAATTTGGAAACATAAGGAAATGTCTAAGAGATTGATTTTATATCTGTCATATTTCTTTTCAGTCACTTCAATTATGCGACCAAATATCAACAATAGAAATCTAAAAAATGCAGTGATTTGGCTAACCTTTACTGAAAAAGCTCAACTCTTTTCTGGTGATTGGTGATTGGGTAAAGGATCGCCATTATTGTAGAATAGCATTCCTGGTGAAACAGCATTATAAGATACTTGAGGTGGTAATCATGCCTATGAAATTTAAATAGAACCAATGAACTTCTTCATAGCTGTTCTGCATCTCTTACCTCTTCATGTAATTATTTTAAAAGCTGTCATGTCAAAGATTAGCATCATTTGTAGACATCAGCTCAATATTAGCTTCTCGCTCCGAAGTTAACTCTCCTTACTGTCTCTTTCATAGTATTTGTGTCGTTCCCTTTCCTCTCGTCTCATTCTTCTTTTACTTTCATTGTCTTCAAATTTTTTTTTTACTCAATATATTTTTATGCTACTATAGTTTCTCGAAACCCATCTTAATACTTCTTACAAAATGAGGATGATCAATAAAATGTCTGCTTGCCAATTTTAAGTAAATGAAATAATTTCAAAATTGCAGAAAATAGCTGTTGAGGTGTGATTGCCAGATGATGGTCTTCAGATGAGGGAATGCAAATCTATTTATAGAGAATGAAATCTGTAGATGGATTTCTGTATTCAGTAGAATTAACTGAAGCTCTTCCATCAATATTAGGTATTGAATATGACCTTTTTTGAGGAATACTTTATTGAATGGACAGTTGACATTACTTTGGGTCACATGGGTTATAAGGCAGTATACTTACTGTAAGCATTAAAGGCTTTTGGAGAAGGAAATGGGTAGCCTCGGAGGATAACAGCTCTCAATATTCATGGCCAGGGGCCAGAATGTCAGAAAGAAAGTGATCACCTACCTTTTCAACAGTGGCTACCCCGATGGAGATGGAAGGCCTCCTCTTGGTTTTCACGGATGCACAGGCAGAGTATGGCTTGTTCTGGGTTTTTGTACTGGGCCTAGCTCTATGCACAGTCATTACAAGGTTATTACTATCATTATAGTGGACAATGCAGTAATATTTTAAATGGGGTAAATTTGGCTCCCAGCTATTCATGGGCAGCTCTTGCAGGTCTTAGGGAAAATATCTTATGAGTGCAGGGAAATGGAATCTGGCCTATATCCAGTTGCTGCCTCCACTGAAGAATATGTGGTCATGTGATACCTCTTACCTCTGGTTAGAAGTAGCCTTTGTGGATAACTCTTCAGGGATAACTGCAAAACTGGTTTTGAATATAAATATAAAACAAGAGAAGTTAGCCACCCAAGCTCTTCACTTTCACTTTCTGATACATTTCTCTGTCAACCTGCATGTCTTATTCTGAACCCTTTTCTTATGCACCACTTTTTTTCTTATGAAGAAGAAAAAAATCATGTGAAGTCAACATTTGCCAAAATACATTTCTTGGGATAATTATACATCCTAGAAATTCCACAATAAGAGGATTCTGGGGAAGTCCTTTCTGAGAGCCACAGAGCACATGAATATGTTAGAGACTTTGAGTGCTTCCAGAGGAAAGCAACATGTTTAAATGTGTTGTTGGAGCCCTTTTTAACATAAAATATAATACCTCATAGAATTATTATTGTTTGGGAAATTAAAGCTTCAAATTTTAGGGGTCCCAGAGAGAGACTAATGTTTAACTCTGAGAGTGTCATTATGTGAAGTCAGCTGCACATAAGCTTATGCTATATTAAATGAGATAGTCTTTCAAAACCTTGTCTTCAAAAGAAGGCACTCTACATGTAAACTTTAAAAAAAAAAATCATGAAGACATTTCTTTGAGGATACCTTGCTTCTCATATAGAATTAATTGCATCCCTTAATGGCATCATTGGGTAGAACTAATATTCATGGTGTTTTAACAATTATAAATCATAATAATAATAGTTTAGTGGCATATCTTCCCTAGCTTGGGAGATAGCTTCACTATCAGTTCAATGACTTCTGGAAACTAAGGCTAAATTTTAGGCATCGTTTTGGTTTAATTCCAGCTATGTGAGCAACTAAGCCAACAAACTCTATTCAGGATGTGTACCCTCTCAACTTCAAAATGAAAATTTCTTGTCAACCAGATTTCTAGTAACTTTCAGTCCTGATGAAATGGTTAGCCAGTTGATTTTTAACCAGTTTAAAAAACAGGATTCCAGAAAGATAGTTTGTCCATATAACCATCTGCACAAAGACACCCCTGGCAATTATTAGCTTGGTCTCCCTCTGCAGAATTTGCCTGGGGAAACATGTTCTGCAGTCAGCTAGCCCTTTTTGTTAATAAGCACTCAGTGCTGCAGAAAGAAATCTCCCAGTTTCCTCCATCCTAGACTTTAGGCAGCTTGTGTGCAGGGAGCAAAGGCTCTTCCACCTTGTTTCTCTGTTTCCATTTCTCAGCCAAGCTGGCATTACTGGGGCAAGCATGGGGGAAGGGGGCAGGTATAAAAGGATGCACAGCCTTCCTTCCATAGAAGTTTTCTTTGTCCTGGCCAAGATCTAGTTCACAGGTTTATGAGAAACTGACAAAGCAAGCATTACACTGGGGCATGTGTGAGAGGAGGCACAGAGGCTTATATGCATGCAACATGACCCTTTTGTAGTACTGATGCTAGAGTAGAGAGACTGAACATTCAGGAGTTCATTTTAGAATAGGATTTGCAGCTAAGACATCAAGTAAGAAATGTACATGAAAAAAGGTTTTATGTCTCTTTTTTTTATCTTACACATAGATGAATGTCAGGATCTCTATCTAAGATCTAGGAGGTACTTCAGAGAGATAAAAGCCAAGACCCCCCTTCATATGGAGCTGTTGGGTTGTTTGGAAAGGCATGACCTAAGACCAACAAAAGTCAGAATTTCCAATATTTAGGACCTATAAAAGTGAGCTTTGGTGGGCAGTGGGGCACAGAAGAAGGGAAAAAAAGAAGGCGAAATATTAAAGACTAATTGAAAACAGGCAGAAAATAACCCTCAGGCTTTCCAAATAAATTGGAGTATTTTAACTGGCCCCATGAATTTACTAAATGTTGAATAATGCTGAGTTAGAATTAAGTGTTACTCTAAGCCAGTTAAGGAAGTTTTTAAGCAAGTTTGAAGTAACCACCATCTGTTAATGATGTGACTTGCAAAGTCAGCCTTCAGCCTAGAGAGAATTGTAGAGTTCTGTCAGGGAGTAATCCTGTCCATTTACACGGTTGTGGAGACAGCAGGGTAAGACCAGACAGTCTGTGTAAGAGAAGAAATACACATTCTGGCTCAAGATATATCCTTTCAGTATTGTTTCTCTTGGTGTGGAACTAGTTCAAATTAGACTAACTCCTATTTTTTAAGGTAGGAAATCACTTCCCATAGTTTGCTTGATTCTCATGAGAATGCTGCTTTAATCTTGGTTGATTCAAGCCTACTATACCTAAAGCCTCATTTCTTCATGAAATAAGTAAATTAACTGATTTTTCCCCAAACTATCACTTTTTAAAAATTTTATTTTAATTGGAGGATAATTGCTTTACAATGTTGTGTTGGATTCTGGCACCAAACTGTCACTTTCATTCGGTCCTTCCTGTGCTTGGAAGCCTACAATAATTTCTGATTTCTCGAAGCCAGGTCAGTGCTCAGTATAGTGATGAAGGGAGCTGAGTTAGTTTATAGATCTTGTTCTTGTTGTTCAGTCACTAAGTCGTGTCCTACTCTCTGCGACCCCATGGACTACAGGGTGCCAGGCTTCCCTGTCCTTCACTGTCACTTGGAGTTTGCTCAAACTCATGTTCATTGAGTATATCACTCTATCATTGAGTATGTCAGTCTAGGCCTATTCATTTGCATCATTCTGTCCTTAATACCACCTGTCCCCACGACACTTTCACTGTTCTCCTTCTGTCAGATTGATGGCACTACTTAGAGTACTGCTACTTGTGGAATTTACAGTCTTCTAGAGGAGTCACTTCCAAAATAAATGTATTGACTACCAGTGGAAGGATCTCAGTTATCAGCCAGTAAGTAAAAGAAAATATGAAGGTCGGTTATACCTTCTAGTTTGCAAGGTAGCAATTCTGTAATGCTTATTACTTAATATCTCTGTATTTCAGTTTCCTCATGAGTGAAATGGGGATTATGAAAGCCCTTATAGGGTTGTTATGAGGTGTAAACGACTTCATATTTGTTAAAAGCTTAGGAAATAAATAGTAGGTAAGTGTTCAATCATTAAATAAAAATGGGCATTCAGATCTGTCAGGGTGCTAGAATGAGATGTGTTAACTTTAAACACTGAGTTAAAACTACGAAGTTTATGATATGATTCCAATACCTTTATCCATGTATATTAATACTTCATATAACACTCTCTACTGTAGGCAGACGAGTCTATTAGCTCCCTCCTACACCTGCAATACTCAGTCAAACCTCATTCTCATATCATGGAGACCTGCCACTTGGACTATTCCTTTCTCTCTCTCTACAACCTCATTAAATTTTACTTAACTTTCAAGGCCTGATTCAATTTTGTTCACAAATCAGCTCTCATCAACTGGAGTCTACATTGGCTCTGTTTTGTTTCTAAACAACAAAATTGCTTACATTGTAAAGCATAATTTTTGTGGTGCTAGATACTTAGAAAGTGTTCAATAAATAAGCTGCAAAAGAGCAGACATTCAAAATGATATTTTCCTGCTGGCCCAGAGGAGAACTGACCTCCTTCATTCTCTCTTTTGTATAAAGGAGAAGCCCAGGCTAACTGACAACTCAGCCCGCTTGTCGCCCTTGGGTTTCCTCTATAGGTGGGTGTGGTCTAATTGTGGAATGCCCTCTGTGTGTCTGTCTTTACAATTGTGGTGACCAACCCTCTTCACCCTAATATCTATTCCAAACTGCTCTCAATGCACCAAGCATGTTTCCTTCCAAAATGAAATTCACAGGCAGTAAATAATTGAATGTTTCACTTTATCACAAGTACCACTCTCTTGCCACAAAAACAAGGAAATACAGATGTGTACTCTTGCTCCCATTTTGTTGTGCATTTTAGCACCACCTTTATATTTTGATCTGTGGCTCATAGCTGCCACAATGTTCAACAAATATTTACTGAGCATCTCTTGTGCGAGGACCTGAACAATGAGATGGGCCCAAAAAAAGGTGACTGAGACAGGATTGCCTTCAAAGAGCTTTCTATAAACAATCATTCTATAGGTGTTGCAGTTGTTTAATAGAAACAAAATAAAGTCACTGATAAGAATCTGTGGGAACAAATGCACAGCAAATCAGGAGAAATTAAAGTTTTCTATGAATCTGAATAATTCTACCAGGAGCAAGTTTAAAGAGTGAAGGGAGAAATGTTTACCAATGTGTTAAGATATTCCTAATTCTGCTCTCCTTTTCAATTTGGCAAGAGTTGAGGTGTCGCAACCTAGATCCATAGTAGTGCACTTGAAGACATGAAGATGTAAGGACTCCTATGTGATCTGGATTAAGTCACAGCCAAGTACTACCCTTGGGTGTGGGAGAGAGGACTTGCCTCACCCTGGGCTTTAGAGGGCCTTGCTCTAGCTCTCTCAGCTCGTGCATGTCCCCTGGGGTGGGAAGAGGCTTTGAGATTAAGCCAACACTCTCCCTTTTTGGGGGTACTCTAGTTACCAGGACTCCAAAGCCCGTAGCCACTGGTGTTTATACATTTAGGCCTGAAGGATTGCCAGTGGAGCACTGGTGGTGTACAATATGATTGAGACATATCTGCATGCACTGGGAGATCCCCACAAGAACATTAGGGCTTGTAATAGTGCGGGAGAGTGCAGAGATCAGAGAGAGAAAAAAAAAGGGGGCGGGTCAGGGCCATGAGCTGCTGGCTGGCATTCCCTGCACCATCATGGTCTGTGGAACTCCCAGAAGTTCAAGAGCTCTAAGTTCAGATTGAGGTCTTTAGATCATTGTGAAGGCATATTTCTTGAGGTAAGAGGACAGAACATATGTTACCGAACAGTTTTTGGGTTTGACTTATGACATTTAACTATTAGACATATCCTGTATGGGTCTCCATATTTATTTTTGGTCGCATCTCCGCAAAGGTTAGGAATAAGCCTGGGATATGGCAATTGGCACAAAGGAAATGAGTATGACTCAAAACTACTATTCCTTGAGAAAACCGGGCTTGCTCTTCCTGCATTCTCCCTCACTTCCTGAACTGCTTCCACTCTCTGCCTGAACTTATGAGAGTGGACTCACAGATATAGAGAACAGGCTAATCATTACCAGTGGGGAAGGGAAAGAGGGATGGAATATAGCAGTTGGGGATTAAGAGGTATCATGCTGTTCTATACTGCTAGGTGTAAAACAAGCTACAAGGATATGTTGTACAACACAGGGAACATAGCCAATATTTTATAATAACTATAAAGAGGGTACATTGACATTTTGGAAATCAGAGAAATAAAATAGACTGGAATGGGTGAATTTAACCCAGATGACCATTATATCTACTACTGTGGCCAAGAATCCCTTAGAAGAAATGGAATAGCCATCATAGTCAACAAATGAGTCCAAAATGCAGTACTTGGATGCAATCTCAAAAATGACACAATGATCTCTGTTTCCAAGGCAAACCATTCAATATCACAGTAATCCAAGTCTATGACCCAACCAGTAATGCTGAAGAAGCTGAAGTTGAATGGTTCTATGAAGACCTACAAGACCTTATAGAACCAACATCCAAAAAAGATGTCCTCTTCATTATAGGGGACTGGAATGCAGAAGTAGGAAGTCAAGAGATACCTGGAGTAACAGGCAAATTT
Source organism: Bos indicus x Bos taurus (assembly GCF_003369695.1). Classification (NCBI taxonomy): domain Eukaryota; kingdom Metazoa; phylum Chordata; class Mammalia; order Artiodactyla; family Bovidae; genus Bos; species Bos indicus x Bos taurus. The sequence continues at coordinate 41,821,015 of NC_040086.1, forward strand.
GGCCTTGGAGTACAAAATGAAGAAGGTCAAAGTCTAACAGAGTTTTACCAAGAGAACACACTGGTTATAGCAAACACCCTCTTCCAACAACACAAGAGAAGACTCTACACATGGATAATCACCAGATGGTCAATACTGAAATCAGATTGATTATATTCTTTGCAGCCAAAGATGGAGAAACTCTATATACAGTCAGCAAAAACAAGACCAGGAGCTGACTGGTCAGATCATGTGGCTCAGATCATGAATTCCTTATTGCCAAATTCAGACTTATATTGAAGACCATTCAGGTGGGACTTAAATCCTTTATGATTATATAGTGGAAGTGAGAAATAGATTCAAGGGATTAGATCTGATAGACAGAGTGCCTGAAGGACTATGGATAGAGGTTCATGACATTGTACAGGAGGCAGTGATCAAGACCATCCCCAAGAAAAAGAAATGCAATAAGGCAAAATGGTTGTCTGATGGGGCCTTACAAATAGCTGAGAAAAGAAGAGAAGCTAAAGGCAAAGGAGAAAAGGAAAGATATAGCCATTTGAATGAAGAGATCCAAAGAATAGCAAAGAGAGCTAAGAAAGTCTTCCTCAATGATTAGTGCAAAGAAATAGAGGAAAAAAATAGGACGGGAAAGACTAGAGATCTCTTCAAGAAAACTAGAGATACCAAGGGAACATTTCATGCAAAGATGGGCACAATAAAGGACGGAAATTGTATGGACCTAACAGAAGCAGAAGATATGAAGAAGAGATGGCAAGAATACACAGAAGAACTGTACAGAAAATTTCTTAATGACCCAGAGAACCACAATGGTGTGATCACTCATCTAGAGCCAGATATCCTGGAAGGCGAGGTCAAGTGGGCCTTAGGAAGCATCACTATGAACAAAGCTAGTGGAAGTGATGCATTCTAGTTGAGCTATTTCAAATCCTAAAAGAGGATGCTGTGAAACTGCAGCACTCAATATGCCAGCAAATCTGGAAAACTCATCAATGGCTACAGGACTGGAAAAGGTCCATTTTCATTCCAATCCCAAAGAAAGGCAATGCCAAAGAATGTTCAAACTACCACACAATTGTACTCATCAAAGTAATGTTCAAAATTTTCCAAGCCAGGCTTAAACAGTACATGAGCCATGAACTTCCAGATGTTCAAGCTGGATTTAGAAAAGCCAGAGGATCCAGAGATCAAATTGCCAGCATCCATTGGATCATCGAAAAAGTAAGAGAGTTCCAGAAAAACATCTGTTTTTGCTTTATTGACTATACCAAAGCCTTTGACTGTGTGGATCACAACAAACTGTGGACAATTCTGAAAGAGATGGGAATACCAGACCACCTGACCTGCCTCCTGAGAAATCTGTATGCAGGACAGGAAGCAACAGTTAGAACTGGACATGGAACAACAGACTGGTTCCAAATTGGGAAAGGAGTACGTCAAGGCTGTATATTGTCACCCTGCTTATTTAACTTATATGCAGAGTACATCATAGGAATGCTGGGCTGGATGAAGCACAAGTTGGAAACAAGATTGCCAGGAGAAATATCAATAACTTCAGATATACAGATGACACCACCCTTATGGCAGAGGGTGAAGAACTAAAGAGGCTCTTGATGAAAGTGAAAGAGGAGAGTGAAAAAGTTGGCTTAAAACTCAACATTTAGAAAACTAAGATCATGGCATCTGGTCCCATCACTTCACACCAACTAGATGGGGAAACAATGGAAACAGTGAGCGACTTTATTTTCTTAGGCTCCAAAATCACTGCAGATGGTGATTCCAGCCATGAAATTAAAAGATGCTTGCTCCTTGAAAGAAAAGCTATGACCAAGCTAGATAGCATATTAAAAAGCAGAGAGATTACTTTGCTAACAACAGTCTCGTATAGCTATGGTTTTTCCAGTAGTCATATATGGATGTGAGAGTTGGACTATAAAGAAAATTGAGCACTGAAGAATTGATGCTTTTGAACTGTGGTGTTGGAGAAGACTTTTAAGAGTCCCTTGGACTGCAAGGAGATCTAACCAGTCCATCCTAAAGGAAATCAGCCCTGAATATTCATTGGAAGGACTGATGATGAAGCTGAAACTCCAATACTTTGGCCACCTCATGCAAAGAACTGTCCCATTTGAAAAGACCCTGATGCTGGGAAAGATTGAAGGCAGGAGGAGAAGGGGATGACAGAGGATGAAGTGGTTGGATGGCATCACTAACTAAATGGACATGAGTTTGAGTAAGCTCTGGGATTTGGTGATGGATAGGGAAGCCTGGCACGCTGCAGTCCATGGGGTCTCAAAGAGTCAGACATGACTGAGGAACTGAACTGATAAATAGGGTATAACTGAAAAATTGTAAATCCTTACATTGTATACCTGTTAACTAATAATAAAGTTGTACATTGAGTTCAGTTCAGTCTCTCAGTCATGTCTGACTCTTTGCGAGCCCATGGACCCCAAACATGCCAGGCTTCCCTGTCCATCACCAACTCCCAGAGCTTGCTCAAACTCATGTCCATCGAGTTGGTGATGCTATGTATACTTCAATTAAATTAAAGTACATCAAACTGAATTAAATTTGTATTCATCAAGTATACTTCAAGTAAAAACAAAGTTGACAAAAAAATTTGCAGATAAAGAAATTCAATTGTTTGTGTTGATGACAGATGTAAAGAAGTTAGAAAAAAGTGAAGGTACTTAGCCACAAACTTGTGAAAGCATTAAAGCTCAGAGGGACACTATTGGTGATGGCTGAGATGTATGACCTGCCAAGTCCATGGCACATGCAGTGGCCATGTGCTGTCCTCCTTGTGAATATTTTTGAAAGTGAAAGTGTTAGTTGCTCAGAAATGCCTAAGTCTTTGAGACCCCTTGGTTGTAGCCTGCCAGGCTCCTCTGTCCATGGAATTCTCCATGCAAGAATGCTGGAGTGGGCTGCCATTCCTTTCTTCAGGGGACTGTCCCAACCCAGGGATTGTGCCCAGATCTCCTGCACTGGAGGCAAATTCTTTACCATCTGAGCCACTGGGGAATATTTTTAGGTCTACCCTCAAGTCAGTTCTGTTAGACCTATAAACATCCTAATAGTTTGAATATCTAAATATCTTAACAGCTTAAGTTACTTAATTGGTCGCTTCTTTAATTCACTCACTGTACAAATATTCATCTAGTATCTGTCCAAAAGACGGACTAGTGTATTCCAAAACAAACCCATGATGACTTTCCCATTATACATAGAAGTGCTTCATATTATGGAAACATAATTTTTTTTAACTCTTCTATACAACTTAATCTCCTCCTTAAACACTAACTTGTCTTATTTTAACTATTTTTGACTGAAATATTTCTAAAGTATCCTCATTTCCTTAGAGTATACTAAATGTTTTTTAATCACTCGTAAAGTCAATCACTAATTAATTCTGTGATGTACTCAGAAAATTTCAATGTATAGATGCAATCTTTTTTTAAAATTTGTCCTTTATAATTTTTTAGTCTACTCTTGTCCATCACTTCTGTCTGTGTACCTCCTCTAGTAAACTCTGCTCCTTTCATGTGCCTCTCACCTTTGGACTGGAAAACCACATTTTGTAAAATTTATTCTAACATAGCAGTGAATTTCTGCATATTGTTTATAAAAATGGTTTAACATTTAGTGCACTAATTTTATAGCATCTCTTTTGAATCTTTATGACCAGTTTTGATCATTTTCTGTTTCTTAGGTATACTCAGAAAACTTACTAGATGATAAGCTACTACATAAATGAGATATTATTGAAATACGCTATAAAATATGTCACAAGATAACTGCCTAGTTTGAAAAAAAAGTGATTTTTCCTAAAGAGGCAAATATGGTGAAACTAATTTGATTTAATTTACTTATTATCAGCCACGTCAGTTCACTCAATTGTCTGTCTGTCTGCATCTAGTGGTAAGCATTTTTTTTCTTATTAACCATCTGCAACTTGAACTGCAAAGTATCTGAAAAACCTATAAAACAAAAATATTAATGTGGGCTTAGGAGGTCAGCCTCTAGTGTGATTTATGAGAAACTATGTTGGCCAGTTCCCAGTAAAATTGTTAAACTATTTTTACAAAAATAATAAAGCCTTTAGAAATACTTCTAAGAGTGACTGGCCTATGACAAAGCATCTATTCAAGAAAATCTACCAAAATTTGCTAAGAAAAATTAGAATGTATGCTATTTAAACTGAAATTTGTCCCTGTCTTCTCTACTCTTAGTTCGATGAGATAGAGATTCCACTCCAGACTCATGATGCCAGGAATATAGGGAACTCTCTCTCCTCAACACCCAGAGGAAAGGCTTTCTTTCCAGGAGGAGCAAGATTTTATAATTTTGCATCCTACTACAAGTTTCTTATTGCTGAGGCTATTTCAAACCAGCGCAATTGAGAAGTAAGGACTTTCTTGTGCCCAGCCTCCACTGTAGAAAGGAGGCTTCACTGAGTCCTTGATGACTTCTTCCCTGGCTCATGAGGCCATGGTTCCACACCAAGAGAAGCAAATTGAAAGAATCTCATATTTCTGCCCCTCCTTCATGAAGTTCTTGGTGAAAGTTCTTAGAGTGAAAGTGGCCTCAGACACCAACTTGACATCTTCCCTACATTCAGATCTAGAGGCCTGGCTCAGAGATTTTTGTTTGGGGAGAGAAGACAAGCCTGCCACAAAATAAACCGCTCTTCATCTCTTCCTAAGGAACTTTCTTGTTCTAACTAGACTGAAAAAAATCAAGTCTAACAGCACTGCCAAAAACAGTTGAAGTGGTGAAAGGCAATTGAGATGAGATTCAAGACACAACTCAGCAGTAGCCAAACTAGTTTGCAGAAGAGAACCAGGGAATAATACAGTTGGAACAGCGCTCTGATGATCAGGATAAAAATGAAACACTAACTTCAGAAACTATTCATTGAAAGGAGCCAGAATGAATAAATCAGTTTGTAGAGCAATTTATATCCCCAGATATTGTTAAATGCAACAGAATAATTAGCTATCAGCTAATGAGGTTTACCAGAGAAGGCAATGGCACCCCACTCCAGTACTCTTGCCTGGAAAATCCCCTGGACAGAGGAGCCTGGTAGGCTGCAGTCCATGGGGTAGCGAAGAGTCGGACACGATTGAGCGACTTCACTTTCACTTTTCACTTTCATGCATTGGAGAAGAAAATGGCAACCTACTCCAGTGTTCTTACCTGGAGAATCCCAGGGACAGGGGAGCCTGGTGGGCTGCTGTCTATGGGATCATACAGAGTCAGACACGACTGAGCGACTTCACTTTCACTTTCATGCATTGGAGAAGGAAATAGCAACCCACTCCAGTGTTCTTGCCTGGAGAATCCCAGGGACGGGAGAGCCTGGTGGGCTGCCATCTATGGGATCGTACAGAGTCGGACACAACTGAAGCGACTTAGCAGCAGCAGCAATGGGCTTTACCTGCTGAATGTGATCGGGGAAAGAGAGGGAGAGAGTCCAGCCATTATCACTGTCATCCCTGGGTGCTGTGGGCATATCCAAACCTGTGCATCCTCAAGGAACAACATCAGAGGCTGAACGCTGGAGGAGAGGTTTTGGAAAGGACACTAAAATAATCAGTTTCTAAGCAAATAAACAAGCAGATAGCAATAACCCCTCAGGGGGTGGGGCAGTGAAAGACAACATCCAGAATTTCTACCATATATTATCTAAAATGCCAACTTTTAACAGTAAAAAATTAGAAGCGTGTAAAGAAATGCTAAATTATAGCTCATATAAGGGAAAAAAATGAAAGCAACTGAAACTACTTGTGAGATCAGTTCCTGAATTTATGAGAAAAAGACTTTAGCCATTATAAACATGTTCATGGAATTAAGGGAAATTATGATTAAAGAAGTAAAGGTATAAATGCAATATTGCATTAAATAGAGATGATCAATAAAGATGTAGAATTTCAAAAAACATTCTTTTGGGGTATAGCCTATTCGCAATGTTGTGACAGTTTCAAGTGAACAGTGAAGGGACTCAGCTATACATATACAAATATCCATTCTCCCCCAAACTCCCTTTTGATCCAGGCTGCCACATAACATTGAGCAGAGTTCATGTGCTGTATAGTAGGTCCTTGTTGGTTGTCCATTTTAAATATAGCAGTGTGTACATGTCCATCCCAAACTCCCTATCAAAATGTAGACATTTTTTTTTTTTTTAAACTTTACATAAGGGAGAGGGTGGGAAGATTTGGGAGAATGACACTGAAACATGTAAAATATCATGTAAGAAATGAGTTGCCAGTCCAGGTTCGATGCATGATACTGGATGCTTGGGGCTAGTGCACTGGGACGACCCAGGGGGATGGTATGGGGAGGGAGGAGGGAGGAGGGTTCAGGATGGGGAACACATGTATACCTGTGGCGGATTCATTTTGATATTTGGCAAAATGTAGACATTTTTAAAATAATCAAAGAGAAAGACTTCATTATTGTTATTGTTGTTCAGTCGCCCAGTCATGTCCGACTCTGTGACCCCATCGCCAGGCCTCCCTGTCCCCTCGCCTAATGAAAGACTTCATTAGAGGGGCTTAATAATAGATTTGTACTGGCAGAGAAAGGGATGTGATTTTGAAGATAGACTGATAGAGATTATGCAAGCTGAAAAACAGGGAGAAAAAAGAACTGGAAAAAAATGAAGAGCATTTCAGAGAAATGTGGATAAGCACTTTATGTATACATAATGGGAGTATCAGAGAGACAAAAGGAGTATAAAAAATATTAAATAGTGACTGAAAACTGAAATATCCATGCTGATATCAGAAAAAAAATAGACTTTAAAACAAAAAAAATTCCTAGAAATAGAGACATTTTATAGTGATAAAAGTCAATCCATTAAAAGCATGTAAGTATAAACATATGTGCTAATAGCAGAACACCAAAATGCAAAAGAGTTGGAGACTTCCATACCCCACTCTTAGTAGTGGAAAGAACAAACAGATCAATTAAAAAATAGACAAATTAAACATTGTAAACCAACTAGACTTAGTAGGCATCTACAGAACACCAACCCTAACAACAGCGGAATATATGTCATCCCAAATGCACACAGAGCATTCTCCAGGATAAACTATAAGCTAACAATAAATCAAACTTCAATAGATTTGAAATGATATAAATAATGCAAAGTATGTTTGTCAGCCATAATGTAATAAAATTAGAAATCAATGGCAGGAAAAGATTTGGGAAACTAATAAAATGTGGAAATTGTATGACACTTTCCTAAATAACTAATGAATTAAAGAAAATATCAGAAGGGAAATTAGAAAATACCTTAAGAGTAATGCAGATGAGGACATAGCATACCAAAACATATGGGATGAAGTTAAAGCAGGGAGTGGAGAGAAATATTTAACTGTAAATATTAAATATGCCTATATTAAGAAAGAAGAAATATATCAAATGAACACCCTAATCTTCCCTCCTCAGAAACTGAAAAAAAAAGAATAAAGGAAATAAAAAAGATAAAAACAACAACAACAAGAAAGAAAGAAAGCCTAGGAAAAATAAGGGAAATTGATAAAGCTAAAGCTGGTACTTTTAAAAGATAAAAAAATTACAAACATTTAGCTAGATTGCCAAGAAGAAGAGAGAGAAGAAGAAAATTATTAGAATTAGAAACAAAAGAGAAGACATTACTACTGACCCTACAGAAATTTAAGAAGAATTACAAAGAACTACTGCTAATAATTGTACACTAACAAATTAGATAAATTGGATAAATTCCTAAAAACTAACCTAAGGAATAGACAATCTGAATAGATTTATAATAATATATTAAAATAGTAATCAATAACCTACCTACAAAGAAAAACTCAGTCCCAGATGGCCTCACCATCGCATTCTATCAACATTTAAGCATGAATACTAGTTAAGAGTCAGACATAACTGAGTAACTAACACTTTCCACAATTCATCACAACCTCATTCCAAAAGTGAAGAGGAGAGAATGCTTCCCAACTCATTCTACAGGTATTACCAGAATACCAAAACCAAAATCATCACACACACAAAACAAATTATGAATCAATATCTATTATGAATATAGATGTAAAATTCCTCAACAAAATATCAGCAACCCCAAATCCAGCAAACATATTTAAAAAGTTACACATCATAATATACAGATATTCCTAGGATAACTCTCTAGCCACATAGAAAAAAATGAACCCTTTCTTTACACTGCATAAAAAATTAAACTAGATCAAAGACCTAAATGTTAGAATGAAAACTATAAAACTGTTAGAAAAAACCAAAGGGGTAAATCTTCATGATCTTGGATTGGCAAAGGATTCGTGGATATAATACCAAAAGACAAGCAACAGCAACAACACAAAAGTAGATAAATTGGACTTTATCAAAACAAAATATCTTCTGTGCATTGAGACTGTCAAAAAAATGACAGCTGACAGAAAAAGAGGGGATATTTGCAAAGTTTATGCCTAATGAAAGGCTTGTTTCCAGAAATTATAAAGAACACTTATCTCAGTAATAAACAAATAACCCAACTTTTTAAATGGGTAAAGAATCTGAATAGACATTTATATTTATCCAAAGAAGCTTCACAAGTGGTCAAAAAGCATATGAAAAGTTGTTCAATATCATTAGCTATCGGAATAATACCCATCTGGGATCAATGGCTACCCACTCCAGTGTTCTTGCCTGGAGAATCCCAAGGGCGGGGGAGACTGGTGAGCTGCCGTCTATGGGGTCGCACAGAGTTGGACACGACTGAAGCGACTTAGCAGCAGCAGCAGCAGCAGGATCACTAACTCAAAAGAACAAGAACTGGTGTAGTCTTGAATCTGACCCCTCATATGCTGGTAGAAAGTAAAATGGATCAGTCAGTTTGAAAAATAGCTTTGTCGTTCTTCAAAGCATTAAATGCAGTTACCAAATGACTCCGAAAATCCATCCCCAAATATGTACCAAACAGAAACAAAAACATGTTCATATTGAAACTTATACATGAAGGTTTATAGCAGCATCATTAACAATAGCCAAAATGTGGAAAGACTCCAAGTGCCCATTCGTTTCATCTAAAAGTTCTGAACAGGGAAATCTATAGTGATGATAAGTGTATTAGTAGTTTCTTTGTGATGAGGCATAGAAGTGGGTAGCTAAACCATATAGAGTTTCTTTTTGAGGTGATAGAAAATACTGAAATTGACTGTGGTGATGGTTGTACATGTTTGTGAATATACTAAAATCCATTGACTGGTACACACCATAACAAAAACAACTGATAAATCAACCACATATAATTTTTAAATAACCGCATTATGAAATAAACCAAATACAAAGTTAAAAGCAACCAAGCAGAAGATACATTTTAAAAAGTTTAATAGAAATTGAAGTTTACTATTAACAATCTATAAATGACTTCTACAATTTAATAAAAAAGACAAAAGAGCAGAGAATTGAAATGGCATTTGACAGAAGAAATCTGAATGTACATCTAATGAAAAGAATCTCAGCTTCAACAGATAACCATGAAATGTAAATGTTAAATAATGAGACAATTTCACACTCCTGAGACCAAGAAAAGTCAAAGACCTTAAGAGCATCAATATTGGCAATAAAGCAGTGAAACAGGAACTCTCATTTAGTCTAGTGGGCACACAAGCTGGCACAATAATTTGGAAAGCTATCTGACCAAATCTCATACCCTACACTCAGTTCAGTTCTGTAAGTAACAGTGTGTAAAAGTTATATTTCCTAAAATAAGTCAAGTACATGAACTGAAGGAAACATATATAAGAACATTCATTGAAACACTGCTTCTTACTTCAAAAATATGGAAAAAATACAAATGTCCATGTACAAGAAATTCATGATGTATTTATCATGGGTGGGGCATTAGACAATAGTTAAAATGAGGAAGAAGGATATATATGCCAATGAAGAAAAGTTTTAAAAAACACATTGAATAAAATCAAGGCAATTGCCAAATGATACATATTTAAATAAGCTTTAAAACCACTCACAAATAAATAATAGTCCATAAATATAAGCACAAAAGTAAATATAAATCTAAAAGTAAAAGCACAAAAAGATATGGGATTGATAAGCATTGAATTAATAATTATTGCCATCACAGCAGAGAAATTCAGTAAATAGGGTTGGAAAGGTGTTTATAGTGGGAATATTGTTTTTAAAAGTTCAAAGTAAATGTGTCATAATGTTAGGATTTAAGGGGAAGTCAAGATGAAAAGGTAGTATAGGATGCAATCATGGGCACATTCTAAACCAGAATGCTTTGGTTCAATTTTGCCCTCTGTCACCTACAATCTGTGTGACTTTATGCAAAGTATGTAACAAATCTACATTCACTTAGAAAATGTGGAATTGTAACAACAGTATCACATCATAGGAGTGTTCTGAGAATTTGATGAATCAATATGTATTAAAATTCATAGAAGAATGCTTGGTATGTAGTGAGTGTTTAATATTTATATTTGTTCAAGATGCACAATTAAGCCTCAGTATTTATTTTTCTATTCTGCTTTGTGTGTGGTTGAACTATCTCACAATCAAAATACCACTATTTTCTAAATTATAGCAGACTTTACATGGGCAGAAAAGGCATAGAGGACCTATTCACAGGGACACATTTGATATAAGCTGATCGATCCATGCTACACAATTCAGATTTTTTAAGTTCTAGGAAATAAAAATTAATTATGGGGTAAAGTTCTAATAATTATGGAAAATAGCCACTTACTGAGTTAAAAAGTATTTGTTAAATGTATACTATTTGTCCAGCTCTATCCAAGGCAGCAGACAATTAAAAAAAAAATCAAGCAATAGTTACATATTCCCTGTCTTTATTAACATACAGAAGGTGTTCATAAAGGAAATAATCAGAGAACAAGGTGAAGAATTCCACAAATATATTTTATGATCCCATGTGCTAGAGTAATCCATTGACAAAAAGGGCACTTTGACCCTTGTAGTAATCAGAGAAGTTGGTTGTTTCATTGGTTGGTTTATTTCTTTTGTTTGAATTTTTTTAATTGAAAATAGAATTTAATTTTGAGGAAAGTATGAGATTTCTATAAGCTGAGAAATCAGAAAGAGGGATGAAGGAAGGAGTGGTACGCAGAGAATAAAAGCTCAGAAGCAAGGTGAACTTGACCTGAAAAAGGGGGACTATCTGCTTGTTGGAAACAGAAGGTTAATCCAGGGAGCAGGAAAGAATAGGAATGGGCGTTAGATAAGCAAGGTGCATGCTGTTCATATTAAAATTTACTTTGTGACAATTCAAGAATGACTTCTGATAGTTGATACTGAGAACTCTGTTACTAGGAAGTAGCTTTGGTTTGAATCCTCAAGGAGAAGAACTAGAAATTTTATTTTCTTATCAATAGAGATAAGAAACTAAACCTTGAAGGCATACCTGAATCATCAGATCAGTAGAAGATATATGGATGAATTTTCAACATGACGGAGTCTCCTTTAGAGCAAATACTTACATATGTAACTAAACAAACAGTTTTAAAAACAATGATATGTGTTTTAGGAGAGGAAAAGAAACTAGCTGTTAAAGCTCTCACCACATCTTTTCTGGAGCTCACGGAGAGAGAGAGCCCTAGGGCTGTCTACAACTCCCCAACAAGCTCTTGAAAATAAGACTCTTCTGTGATTTAATAACACCATTTATGGGAAACAAAACTTAACTTTTTTTTAATACTTTCTAAGAGGATGAAGGTAGGAGAATAAGTCGATATTCAGTGAGCATTTCATTATCTTTGTGAAACAAACATGTAAATAATCATTTATTTAATTTCATATATATGGAGTAGGTATAGGCAGAGGAGAATGTAAATTCTTTTCAGACATGGAGCTGATGGTTGTAAAAACCCTCTTACCCTACCCCGTGGTCTCACTGACACACTGCTGCTGGAGTGAAAATATTCTACCAATTCTAATAGACTGAAAATCAAAATAAACAGCTTAATTACATGGTGGGTGTTTTTGAATGGCTTTATGAATTGTAAAGGGCTCATCACATGTCTGTGTTTCCACACTCCTTAAGACTTCATCACTTGAAGTACCCAGTGTAGTGAGATGGATGCAACAAATAGCCAGGAAGCATCATATTACAAAACGTAATATCTTTGTTCTCTTCATCCCAGATCAGGACAGTGAAATGATCAGCATTGTGACAACAAAGTTGCTGTATTTCTAGTGGTATGTCATGCCTAGCTCAAAACTTGTATTTCAAACCAGGAGATTAAGAAAGATTGGTTGAAAAATACTCATTTTTCTTTAGTTAACCAAGATGGGGAGTTTTATGTTTCTGGATATGTTGTAGGCTTTCAGAAGACAGAGCCATAGCTATCCAACTTGGTGGTATTCCATTCAAAGGGAAGACTAAGTAAAAGCTTTATGAAAACAGTGAAAATATAGTGTCATGTTGCTAAAATGAAATCATTTTGTAAATTACTTTTCCCTGAAAGTTGACTGTTGGACTTTGTATTTCAATCAGGCAGTGCGTTTTTGAGCTGTTTTGACATTTTAGCTATGGATGGGAGAGGGGAAGAGAAAGGGAGAGAGAGAGAGGAGGAGGAGGTGAGATGGAAGGTAGGGGGAGAGGAGATGAAGGAGAAAACAAAGAAAAATGAGGATAAAAGGAAGGAAAGGAATAAAAATGGAAAGAAGAAATAAGTGAAGGAATGAAAGAAGAAATGAGGTATAGAACTTTTACAATTAAACAAATATGATTTCAAAAGCTTTCTTTCAGGAGCTTATGGACATATTTGAACAAACTGGTAGTTGGAATTCCTCTTTGGAAACCATCATTTTATTTCTCATAAAAGAAAACCAGACTTATTACATTGTATGCTGTTTTTTAATAACAAAATGGTATCTACCATATTCATCTATCTTCATTGTGAATTACTTTTTTTTCCCCCAAAACTCAGTCTAGGCTGGTCTTTTAGAGGGAGGAGATGAAGCAATGTGATGGTATTACATGGAATTTTCTCTGTGTCTGCTGAAAAGGAGAGCAAGTGGGTCTACTGAGCAAGAAGGCCAAGGAGAGATGCAGGGGGAAGGATATTCTCTCCTGGATTTCTTACAGCTCTCCATTTCCAAGAAAGTCCACTGAGTTCTGAGACATCTTTGTAGATTTTATTTTGTATTATCCCAGGTGCAAAAGGTTTGAATAATTCTATTTCTTAGATCATGACACCTTCTTATAGGTGGATGTGAGGCCCCCTCTTGTTTTGTGAATATAAATGTAAGAATGTAGGCAAAGTATGTATTCATTTCATTCTTATTCTCCATTCCACTTCTGCTTACTCCCATAACAACCACTCTGATAGTGAAAGTGTTAGTCCCTCAGTCATGTCTGAATTTTTGTGAGCCCATAGACAGCTACCTGCCAGGCCCCTCTGTCCATGGGATTTTTGAGGCAAGAATACTGGAAAGTGAAGTCAGGAAAGTGAAGTCACTTAGTCATGTCTGAGTCTTTGCGACCCCATGGACTGTAGCCTACCAGGCTCCTCTCTCCATGGGATTTTCCAGGCAATAGTACTGGAGTGGATTGCCATTTCCTTCTCCAGCAGATCTTCCCAACTCAGGGATTGAACCCAGGTCTCCCACATTGTAAACACTTTACTGTCTGAGCCATGAGGGAAGTCATACTCTAGTGGGTAGCAATTCCCTTTTCCAGTGGATGTTCCTCACCCAGAAACCAAACCTGGGTCTCCTGCATTGCAGGCAGATTCTTAACTGTCTGAGTCACCAAAGAAGCCCTAATTAATATATGTGCTTGTGCTTAGTTGCTCAGTCATGTCCAACTCTTTGTGACCCCATGGACTGTATCCCACCAGGCTCTTCTGTCTATGGGATTATCCAGGCAAGAATACTGGAGTGGGTTGCCATGCCCTACTCCAGGGAATCTGTTCCATTGGTTTATATTTCTGTTTTAGTGCCAGTACCATACTGTCTTGATTACTATAGCTTTGTAATATAGTCTGAAGTCAGGGAGCCTGATTCTTCCAGTTCTGTTTTTCTTCTGAAGATTTTTTTGGCAATTCAGAGTCTTTTGTGTTTCTATACCAGCTGTAGAATTTGCTGTTCTAGTTCTGTGGAAAATGCCATTGGTAATTTGATAGGAATTGCATTAAATCTATAGATTGCCTTGGGTAGTATAGTTATTTTCACAATATTGATTCTTCCAATCTAAGAACATATATCTCATGTGTATCCCTCTGTCTGTTTGTACCATCTTTGATTATCTCTGGGAACTCTATTCAGTGCTCTGTGGTGACTTAAATGGGAAGGAAATCCCCCCAAAATGGGATATATGTATACGCTTAGCTGATTTATTTTGCTGTAGAGTATCCCAGGGATGGGGGAGCCTGGTGGGCTGCCGTCTATGGGGTTGCACAGAGTCGAACATGACTGAAGTGACTTAGCAGCAGCAGAATAGAAACTAATAGAACATTGTAAAATGACTATACTCCAATATGCAATGGTTTTAAAAGTTCTACTTAGAGAAAAAAAAAAGATAACAAACATTTAATCCAATAATATTAATATAAAATGAGTTTTAAATACAGACTCTTTAGGATACTATTATTTAAAATATTCAGTAGTCATAGTACATCTGAGTCTGTGCTATGTACAGGAGTTTGCTTTTCTGGAATTTGAAATTTGACTCATTATAGGATTTTTTTACTCTAACATGTGATGCAGCATAACAAAATAAATTGTAGTTATTCCTTTCCAAAAATACATAGAATGAGAAAATTCAGCTAGATTACCTGACAGAAGATGATTTCATCCCAAAACTAATAATATTCATTGTTCAGTTCAGTTCAGTTCAGTTGCTCAGTCGTGTCCGACTCTCTGCGACCCCATGAATTGCAGCATGCCAGGCCTCCCTGTCCATCACCAACTCCTGGAGTTCACTCAGACTCACTTCCATCGAGTCAGTGATGCCACCCAGCCATCTCATCCTCTGTCTTCCCCTTCTCCTCCTGCCACCAGTCCCTCCCAGCATCAGAGTCTTTTCCAATGAGTCAACTCTTCACATGAGGTGGCCAAAGTACTGGAGTTTCAGCTTTAGCATCATTCCTTCCAAAGAAATCCCAGGGCTGATCTCCTTCAGAATGGACTGGTTGGATCTCCTTGCAGTCCAAGGGACTCTCAAGAGTCTTCTCCAACACCACAGTTCAAAAGCATCAATTTTTTGGTGCTCAGCCTTCTTCACAGTCCAACTCTCACATCCATACATGACCACTGGAAAAACCATAGCCTTGACTAGATGGACCTTTGTTGGCAAAGTAATGTCTCTGCTTTTGAATATGCTATCTAGGTTGGTCATAACTTTCCTTCCAAGGAGTAAGCGTCTTTTAATTTCATGGCTGCAGTCACCATCTGCAGTGATTTTGGAGCCCCAAAAAATAAAGTCTGACACTGTTTCCACTGTTTCCCCATCTATTTCCCATGAAGTGATAGGACCAGATGCCATGATCTTAGTTTTCTGAATGTTGAGCTTTAAGCCAACTTTTCACTCTCCTCTTTCACTTTCATCAAGAGGCTTTTTAGTTCCTCTTCACTTTCTGCCATAAGGGTGGTGTCATCTGCATATCTGAGGTCATTGATATTTCTCATGCTAGTAAAGTAATGCTCAAAATTCTCCAAGCCAGGCTTCAGCAATATGTGAACCGTGAACTTCCTGATGTTCAAGCTGGTTTTAGAAAAGGCAGAGGAACCAGAGGTCAAATTGCCAACATCTGCTGGATCATGGAAAAAGCAAGAGAGTTCCAGAAAAACATCTATTTCTGCTTTATTGACTATGCCAAAGCCTTTGACTGTGTGGATCACAATCAACTGTGGAAAATTCTGAAAGAGATGGGAATACCAGACCACCTGACCTGCCTCTTGAGAAATCTGTATGCAGGTCAGGAAGCAACAGTTAGAACTGGACATGGAACAACAGACTGGTTCCAAATAGAAAAAGGAGTACATCAAGGCTGTATATATTCATTGTTACTACATAATAAGTCAGTTGGGAGAATGACTAAAAATATAAGGTTCAATTGACAATACAAGGGAAAACTCTAAATGACTTAGATACTGACTTAGGAAGAAGAAACTTTTTAAAGTATATTAAAGGACATAAAAGATGAACCAATTTAAGTTCATTCCATCACCATAGGTGAGATGGTCTAACTTTGAAAAATTATTAATTCAGATCAAATTATCTTATAATTTCAAAATAATTTTTATCAAAATATCAGCTGGAATTTTGGAGAAACTTGACAAATCTTAGAAAATATGATATAAAAATTAAAAATGAGTTCATTAGTAATAACTTAACATTGAAAAATAAAAGTAAAAAATGGGGATTTGCATTCTAGATATTAGGACTTAAAAGGCATTGCAATAAAAAAAAAGTTCTGTAGTCCTAAAGGAACAGACACATATAATTATGGAACAGAATTTATTATTCATAATCTGACTCATATAAATGTGTGTATATATATATAGGGATTTGTTGATCATATGAGGGCCAGCACTAATCAATAAATATAGGACAAGTTGTGGAGTAGACAGTCTCAGAGACAAGCTTCATCTTTTGGTTGGATTTCCAATAAAAAATATACTCTAAAGGTAAAACAAAGTTATTGGGGGAAAATATAATATACTAACTTTGTCTCCTGGTATAGCAAAGAAACCTTAAAAATCCTAAAACTCAGACAGTGGATCCAAAACTTGACTCTTGTATCTTTGTAATACTTCCCCCTTTAAAAGTAGAGCGAAATAAAATAAGCTTGAAAGAGTTTCTGTTATGTTCACCATTTTTATCCTGCTGTATCTACTCTGAAAAGATAAGCTGTGTTACCTTCAAGAATATGCAGCATACTGAAATAGAATCTGAGGGTCTTTAAAAATTGAGAGTCATAAAATAAATGCAGTATCATTGGAATGATACCTTAATGATATCTTAGCTCTAAAAGAGACCAACTTTCTACCCTCATGCTGTCCATATAGCCGGAACTCTGTATGCTTCCTGTACCTGCGTATGTTTCCTTCCTTAGCTTTGGGAATTTTTCAGCCATAATTTTATCAAAAATATTTCTATCCCTGCTTTCTTATTCTCCTGGGGCCCTTATGAATGTTAGTACACTTGCTCTCAACCTAGAAGTTCCTTAAGCTATTCTCATTTAAAAAAAAAAAAAAATTCTTTCTGCTGTTCTGATTGGGTGATTTCCATTATTCTGTCTTCCAGATTGGCTTAAGTGTTCTTCTGTATCACCTAATCTGCTGTTAATCCCCTCCCTTGAGTGTATTTTTTCATTTTATTTGTTGTATTCTTTAGTTCTGACTGATTCTTTTTACATAATTTCTTGTTAAAATTCTTCCTGTGTCTGTCTAATCTTTCCCTCAGTTCAGTTAGGATTCTTATTATTGCTTTGAACTCTTTTAACAGGTAAATTATTCATCTGTTTCATTCAGGTTTTCTCCTCAGTTTTTTTTTTTCCTTGTTCTTTCATTAGAAACATTTATCTTTCTTTTTGTTTTATTTAACTTTCTCTTTTTCTATGAAATTAGGTGAAACAGTTGCCTGTCACAATCTTGAAGGCATGTCCTTATGTGGGAGCAGCCCTGTTTCGTCCATGTGTGCCCAGGGACTTCGGTGGGAGAACTGGGTCTAAAGTGAGCAAGGGTTATGTCTTCCACTAGGGGAGTACTGGCAGCCATGGCCTCATTAGGGCTTGGAGAGGCTAGACCAGAACGAGATGCAAACCAGGGCTTCTATACTCAAGCCATCACAGCCCTGTTTGGGGTGGGGGAAGGACCCTAGGGACTGGAACAAGAGTCCTCAGGAAGTTGGGTTTCTCCTGAGTGTGATGGCTGTCTCCACCTTGCTTTGGGGCACAGCTAAGACCTGAGGGATTGGGGCTGCCATTCTGTGCTAGTTGGATTTTTTTTCCCTATGTGCTTGGTTAGAGGCTGGGTTGGTGCCATACTATTGAGCTTTTTTCAGTCTTTTCCAGGTGTGACAGGGGACACACACTCTGCTGATGGGGGTCTCCATTCTCGAGCTAGTTTCACTCCCCGCTGAACGTACACACTGATGCACACACTGCCCATGGCCACAGGCAGGTCCACAGTCCAAGTCAGCTCTGTTCCTTCAAAGTATACGTACTGTCATTGTTAATGGCAGCCTCCTCTTTAGTGGGGAACATAGCTGGAGCAAGAGGAGCTAAAAGAGCAGGATGGCTGGGGAGTGGCTGGAGTGGTCCTGGCAAATGGCCAGTGCCCCAGGCAGTTCTCAATCTGCTGCTTTCACATTGTGACTTGGAGCAAGCAAGTCTTTGCACACATTCTTCAAGAGCAGTCTCAGTTTCTCACAGCCGCTTGGTTACTCTCACTAGTTTCCACATCAGCTATGAGGGGGCTCATCATCCTGGTGTTGCACCCCAGGGTTGGTGTGTCTAATGTGTGAATTGAAGCCCATGCTTCCTCTCATTCTCTAAACAAAGAAGATTGTAATGGTGAGTGATGAAGACGTCAACACAAAACCCTTCTGCAATACTACTTTAACAGGTCTGTTTTTTTTTTTTTTTTTTTTTTTTTATGGTTGCAGATTTTTTCTTGTGGGATCTTAGTTCCCTTCCCAGGGATTGAACCTAGGCCCTTTGTAGTGAAAGCACTGAGTCATAACCTCTGGACCACCAAGGATTTCCCAATAAGTTAACATTTTTATTCTTATTCTGGACTGTTAAGCTTTGTGTTCAGTTCAGGCAGTTCAGTTGTTCAGTCGTGTCCGACTCTTTGTGACCCCATGGACTGCGGCATGTCAGGCTTCGCTGTCCATCACCAACTCCCGGAGCATACTCAAACTCATATCCAAGGTGTTGGTGATGCCATTCAAACATTTCATCCTCTGCCGTCCCCTTGTCCTCCCGCCTTCAATCTCTCCCAGCATCAGGGTCTTTTCAAATGAGTCAGTTCTTTACATCAGATGGCCAAAGTATTGGAGTTTCAGCTTCAGCATCAGTCCTTCCAGTGAATATTCAGGACTGATTTCCTTTAGAACGGACTGGTTGGATCTCCTTGCAGTCCAAGGCATTCTCAAGAGTCTTCTCCAACACCACAGTTCAAAAGCATCAATTCTTCAGTGCTCAACTTTCTTTATAGTCCAAATCTCACATCCATACATGACTACTAGAAAAACCATAGCTCTGACTAGATGAACCTTTGTTGGTAAAGTAATGTCTCTGCTTTTTAATATGCTGGCTAGGTTGGTCATAGCTTTCTTCCAAGAAGCAAGCATCTTTTAATTTCATGGTTGCAGTCACTATCTGCAGTGATTTTAGAGCCCCCAAAATAAAGTCTGTTATTGTTTCCATTGTTTCTCCATCTATTTGCCATGAAGTGATAGGGCTGGATGCCATGATCTTCGTTTTCTGAATGTTGAGCTTTAAGCCAACTTTTTCACTCTTCTCTTTCACTTTCATGAAGAGGCTCTTTAGTTCTTCTTAGCTTTCTGCCATAAGGGTGGTGTCATCTGTGTATCTGAGGTTATTGGTATTTCTCCCGGCAATCTTGATTCCTGCTTGTGCTTCATTCAGCCCAGTGTTTCTCATGATGTACTCTGCATATAAGTTAAATAAGCAGGGTGACAATATACAGCTTTGACATACTCCTTTTCCTATTTGGAACCAGTCTGTTGTTCCATGTCCAGTTCTAACTGTTGCTTCCTGACCTGCATACAGATTTCTCAAGAGGCAGGTCAGGTGGTCTGGTATTCCCATCTCTTTCATAATTTTCCACAGTTTGTCGTGATCCACACAGTCAAAGGCTTTGGCATAGTCAATAAACAAAAGTAGATGTTTTTCTGGAACTCTACTGCTTTTCTGATGATCCAGTGGATGTTGGCAGTTTGATCTCTGGTTCCTCTGGCTTTTCTAAACCCAGCTTGAACATCTGGAAGTTCACGGTTCACATAGTGTTGAAGCCTGGCTTGGAGAATTTTGAACATTACTTTGTTAGCATGTGAGATGAGTGCGATTGTGCGGTAGTTTGAGCATTCTTTGGCATTGCCTTTCTTTGGGATTGGAATGAAAACAGACCTTTTCCAGTCCTTTGGTCACTGCTGCGTTTTCCAGATTTGCTGGCTTATTCAGTGTAGCACTTTCACAGCATCCTCTTTTAGGATTTGAAATAGCTCAACTGGAATTCCATCCCCTCCACTAGCTTTGTTTGTATTGATGCTTCCTAAGGCCCACTTGACTTCAAATTCCAGGATGTATGGCTCTAGGTGAGTGATCACAACATCACAGTTATCTGGGTCATGAAGATCTTTTTTTGTGTAGTTCTTCTGTGTATTCTTGCCACCTCGTCTTAATATCTTATGCTTCTGTTAGGTCCATACCATTTCTGTCCTTTAATGTGCTCATCTTTGCATGAAATGTTCCCTTGGTATATCTAATTTTCTTGAAGAGATCTCTAGTCGTTCCCATTCTGTCGTTTTTCTCTATCTTTGCACTGATTGATGAGGAAGACATTCTTATCTCTCCTTGCTATTCTTTGAAACTGCATTCAAATGGGCATATCTTTCCTTTTCTCCTTGCCTTTAGCTTCTCTTCTTTTCTCAGCTATAAAGGCCTTGTCAGACAACCATTTTTCCTTTTGCATTTCTTTTTCTTGGAGGTGGTCTGATGGTATTAGTGTCATAATGACAAAGATTTAAAAAAAAATTTTTTTTCCTTTTCTGTAGGCTCCAGAATAGCATATGAATATTTATTTGGGTACAGTAAGGCACATTTCTTGGAAAATGACTTCAATTTTAAGGTGGCTGGTTCCATATATCGTATTCCATATATGTTGACTGTGGAAGTCAAAGGGACTCTTGTGGAAGTGAAAGGGACCACCTTGGACAGCTAGCAAGGTGAAGAAAGTTGCTTAGTTTAGAAATGCTAGCTACAGAGCCTTATATAGTCACTCAGTGTTTCTAACTTTTGAGGTTTATCTATCGTTGTTGCTTTGACAACTCCCAGTGGCAAATAGTTCATTCATCCCAACTCATTCAGGTGGCTATTCTGTTGTAAAACTACCCCAGGTACACATGACTTCCCCCCTTGTTCAGTGACAGTATCTTTCCTCCTTTAAGCCACTTATTCATTGATTCAAAATTTTTCTGTCAGTAAATGGCACCCCACTCCAGTACTCTTGCCTGGAAAATCCCATGGACGGAGGAGCCTGGTGGGCTGCAGTCCATGGGGTCGAAAAGAGTCGGACACAACTGAGTGACTTCACTTTCACTTTTCACTTTCATGCATTGGAGAAGGAAATGGCAACCCACTCCAGTGTTCTTGCCTGGAGAATCCCAGGAACGGGGGAGCCTGGTGGGCTGCTGTCTATGGAGTCACACAGAGTCAGACACGACTGAAGTGACTTAGCAGCAGCAAGAGTATACTTAATACCCACTTAAAGTCATTAGTTCACATTCTGATTTCCAGAACAGCAAAAAATGAAGCTTTTTATTTTTATAGTATCTCATAAGACTTAAAACACTGGTATGATTTTGGATTTCTATTATTTCAACCATGGCTTGCTTATCCAACTTTCTCCATCTTGGTTTTGTTTCCTGGATTAAGTGTCCCCCTTAAAATATGGCACCCAGAACTGAACAACAAACTCCGGATGTGGTCTGAGTTACAGAGGTTAGGAAAGTGATTACTAGCTATAATTTAGAAAAAGGGCTTGTACTAATGCAACCTATGAATGTGAATTTTTAAAGGCATCTGCCACGTACTGATGGGTCTTATTAAAGTTGTGGTCAGTTAAATCCTCCAGATCTTTTTCACATGATTTTCTGCCAAGGCAAGTTTCTCCATCCTGTATTATACAATTAGTATTTGAACTTTTATGCAGAATGTTGCATTTATCACTATTAAATTTCATTTTATTGGAATTTACTTGGAATTCCAGCCTGTCAGAACAATTTTGAAGGTTGATTGTTATATTTATTATCCTTTACAGCTTTGTGCCATTCAGATTTCATAAGCTTCCTTTCTGTGTTGTCACCAAAATCATTGGTAAACAGGCTTAAGGAAGCTGAGTCAACAAGGAGCTAGCAGTAATCTACTAGATGATGGAGGTGAAAATAAATTATTTGGGTCTGATCATTAAATTCAGTTAATCCACTTTCACCCAGCTTGCATTTCATCATATACATTAATTTTGGTGAATATATTGTTGAACATTTTATTTAAACAAGCTGTTTATTCAGATTTACTTTGATTGACCAACTTTATGATATTATTTGGAGGAAAAAGAAGTTTATTTGTTCACTATTGCCTACTATGTTCCAGGCATTATTTTATATTAGAGAATTACTGTATAGACCAATATGAAATATTTGACTTTAATTGCAGCAAGAAAGCATTAAAATTTTATTAGACACAATAAAATAATCAGAGCTTTAACTTTAGATCATTTTGATACTGTGTATAGAATGGATTGGGAGTTGGTGATGGACAAGGGAGCCTGGCGTGCTGCAGTCCATGGGGTCGCAGAGAGTCAGACATGATTGAACAATTGAACTGAACTGATAGAATGGATTATAGAAGAACAAGAATGGAAATAAGGAGCCCAGTTAAGGGCTATAGAGATTAATGGAAGGAACACCTACCTCTGAGTCAGAAGACAAGTTCTCCTGGTCCTGTCAATGGTGGCATGAGTTTGGGAGAGACATTCTAGCCAGTCTGAGTTCTTTTATGCAGTGAAAGATTAAAGGAGCTTTGATAGTTTGAACAAAACTTGTCAACTCTAATATTCCACATATATGCAATTTGATCATCACTATTTGCAGGACACCTGAGTTTGATTTCTGGGTCAGGAAGATCCCCTGTGGAAGGGAATGGCAACCTACTCCAGTATTCTTCCTGGAGAATCTGCATGGACAGAGGAGCCTGGTGGGCTACAGTCTGTGGGGGTGCAAAGAGTTGGACATGACTGAGTGATTAACACTTGATTCGCTTTACTTACTGTCAACCCCAGAATGTTTCTCGACTCTTGACAGTGTGACCTTGCTTCAGTTTCTGAGGTACACACCCCTCCCTTATTTCAAAACTGAGATGTCCACTGTTGTATGCGATGCTTCAAAAGTTGTGAGGACTAGATATTTGCAGTAACATCTGCTGGACTCGAGCTTCCCTGGTGGCTCAGATGGTAAAGCGTCTGCCTGCAATGCGGGAGATCCCCTGGAGAAGGAAATGGCAATCCACTCCAGCACTCTTGCCTGGAAAATCCCATGGACGGAGGAGCCTGTTAGGCTACAGTCCATGGGGTCGCAAAGAGTCAGATACGACTGAGTGACTTCACTTTCACTTTCACTGCTGGACTCACTTCAAGTATGTTTGTAGGTATTAGTTTTCTTTACTAACTCCTCATTTGGACATCACTCTCCATTTGACATAATTTGTTTTCCCTCTGAAGACTTTATTCCTTGTTTAGAAAGTGCTGGTCACTCAGTCATGTCCAACTCTTTGTGACCCCAAGGACTGTAGCCCACCAGGCTCCTCTTTCCATGGGATTTTCTAGGCAAGAATACTGGAGGGGGTTGCCATTTCCTTCTCCAGGGGATCTTCCTGACCTGGGGAATGAACCCACGTCTCCTGCGTTGCAGGTAGATTCTTTACTGTCTGCTGCTGCTGCTGCTGCTGCTAAGTCGCTTCAGTCATGTCCGACTCTGTGTGACGCCATAGATGGCAGCCCATTAGGCTCCTCTGTCCCTGGGATTCTCCAGGCAAGAATACTGGAGTGGGTTGCCATTTCCTTCTCCAATGCATGAAAGTGAAAAGTGAAAATGAAGTCGCTCAGTTGTGCCCGACTCTTAGTGACCCCATGGACTGCAGCCTTCCAGGCTCCTCCGTCCATGGGATTTTCCAGGCAAGAGTACTGGAGTGGGTTGCCATAGCCTTCTCCACTTTACAGTCTGAGCTACTATGAAAGACTCTTATTTAGAAGGCCATAGAAAATTAAGAGTTGAATAGTTCTGCTTTCATGTTCTTAGCTATATGTTTGGATTTCTTACATATTAATATCATTATAGATGCATTTGCTGCTGCTACAGCTATCATTGGGGCTAGATATATAATGCATAATAATGCATATGTGCATGCTCACTCATGTATGCCTCTTTGCAACCCCATGGACTGTAGCCCACCAGGCTCCTGTGTCCTTGGAATTTTCCAGGCAAGAATACTGGATTGGATTGCTGCTTCCTCCTCTAGGGGGTCTTCCTGACCCAGAGATTGAACCCCAGTCTCTTGTGTCTCCTGCAATGTCAGGCAGATTCTTTACCACTGGGGACAGATAGGGCACTAAACAAATGGGCAGATTTCAGCAAGAAGCACTCAAAGTGAGCTTCCTGCTGCACTGGTCTACCCACAGGCCAGGAACAGTGTCTCCATCTTCAGGAAGAAGTTCAGCTTCTCTTGGGTTGTATCATCATCACCTGCATCAGCAGCAACATATTGTCCCTGAAATCCATTAAATGTGTAGTATATGTCTGGCACTGAGCTAAAAGATTTATGCGCATTATCTCATTTTATAGGGCAGTTTATTCAGACATCCACTCATTCATTTGATTACTATTTACGGTGCACCTCTGCTGTACCAGACATCCAGCAAGCACTGGGAGGCAGGGGTAAACCAAGCAATCGTGTTTCCTGTTTCATGTTATGTGCTGCCCAGAGGGAAAAATAATAAACAGGTGATCACAATGAAGTTGATAGTATTTTTTGGAAATTACAACGTCTCTTGGTGCTTGTAGGAGATGGACCTACTAAATGAATCCAAATTTTGCTGTTTTCTAAATATACCAGGAACTCTTATGCTTGAAGATTATTGATCTCCTGCTCCCATTTCCTAAAGTCTTTTTCTTCTAGATATCTACACGGCTTATCTCTACAATTTATTCACTCAAATAATACCTTAATAAGTAGAAGACCTTGTCTGCCATTATGCTTAATGATGTAACTTTGCTCCCCATTGCTTTCTGTCTCTTTAGCCACCTGATTTTTCTTCATAGAATTCATCAACCCCTGAAAGAATATGTATGTCTCCCTTCAATCTATATCTCTAGTAAATAATTTGAATGAGAAAAGAGACTTTGGTTTATTCACTTTCATTTCTGGAGTACTGAGAACAATGCTTGGCACATATAGGTTCCTTGTTCAATAAATGTCAGTTCAGTGATCAATTGATTGAATAAATAAATGAATGGATGAATTGTTACATGATAGTTTAGGCAAAAACCTCAAACTTGTCATGCTGTGCCCTAGTTCAGGCAGGGAATACAAGAGACAAGTGTCTTTGGCTCAGAAAATGTTGATTTTACATCTGTGTTGGAGGGTGGTTGTATAAGTCTAGGGTTCCTGCACAAAGAGAAAAAAAATAATCTTGATCAACCTTATAAAACAAACAAGAGGTAGAATATTTATTACAGACAAATGCTGAGTTGATTAAATAATGTTTGCATCTATGAGTGAATGAGTGCAATTCTGGTATGTTTTCCTTATGTCAGATTATGTGCAATATTTCTATGTCCTTGTGTCCTGTGAGCTTGCACCCCTTCTTGGCCAGATCAGTGCCTCTTATCTTTTTCTTAGCCCTCTTGCTACATATATCTGGCCTAGATTCTGTCCTCCAGAGTTAACAGGATAGGAGGCCTATAAAAAGAAAGATCCAAAGTCAAGTAGCAACAAGGGTCACAGAGAGAGAATTATGGATTAAAGAATGGAAACACAAAGAAAATCAGCTGAATGAGAACCAGTATGTGGTCTTAAGAAAGCAGCATTGGAGAAGAGGTGGGAGCCAAGAGCAGTCTCTTTTTCCTAGGCACAAACTGACTAGAAGGCAATCCATATTGTTGGAGAAAGATTATATCTAGAGAGCACAATCAGAGGTGGTGCAATCAGTGAGTGAAGAGACAGTGGGTCATCAAATGGAAAGGGAAATCTGGCTTTAGGAAATCAGAAGAAGCACAGAAATCAACAGGTTCCTCACAAAAGCTGCAGGGACACCAGTGGACCACCAAGGGTATGTTAGGAATCAGGAGGAGGAGAAGATAAAGGCCTGGGGTCGGGGGAGAAGGTGGTCTGGTAGGTTGAGGGTATCCCAGAAGGATCAGCAGAGCCTGCGTGACGTCATAGTAACCCCTCCACCCTAATGGGTCCTGTTTTTATTCTTCCTGTAACAAAGCACTCTGTCTATCCTAACACTTTCTGCAGGAGGTGATGTGAAGTACCCTAGCAGCGGTATTGTTCTCAGGAACCACAGAACAACTAAAAAATATTCAGACTCTTTCATGGGTCTCATGAAATATAACACAAATTCTTTTTACAAACTTCTCCCCAAATTTCAGTGATTCCAGTATTTATATGTGGACAGGGCCCCAACTTGTAGCTTCATTGACCTATGACAGCTAGAAGTGAAGGAATAGTGGGAAATTGTACCCAAAGAGTGATTTTCGATGTAGATTTACAAATGGAGTGTCAGCATCATAAGAAGTCTTGGCAGGTAAACATCAACATGAGGCCTTCTAAGTCCATTCCTTGTTTCTTCCTTTAAGAAATATGAGATCATGTTCAGTGAATCACCAGATGGAGAATTTGTTCAGGCAAAATGGCTTTGCAAGTTCCCTTGTAAATCGCCTCTGGCTTCTAAAAAACAGTAGCAAATGTGCCGAAGACTGAATTAGCTAGAACAGAAGTTTCACTTTTTCACTAAAGAATTATTTGGGCCTGAGCTAAAATCTGGACTCCTAGAGCTGGAAGGGATGTGAAAAGAGTCTGTCAGCCAGGCCTCTGGTTTTAGTCCAAAGACTTAAATTGCTTATGGAACTTGGAGCAGTGTGAGGACCCCTCCAGACTTGACAACCTTCCTGGAATCTGTAGGGATTCGGGACCTGTGGGATGTGGGATGTCAATACTGAGGAAGCAGTATTGACCTTGATATCTACAAACTGTGAAACCTCTGACAAGGTTCCCCAGTAGCCTGAGGGTATTGGAAGAGGACGGCCATTTAAAAATAGATAGCAAGAGATGAAACTCTTCCAGAAAGCCAGTGGTTAGAACTTTTGTCTTGCTTTCCACACCTTTCAAACCTCCTAGGAAATGACATTTGATCAAAGAACCTTCGGCTAAGTTGAGCGAAGGACATTGTCCAGATTGAGAGATTTAGTGGGCCTTCAAGTGACCATTGATCCTCAGACCACTGTGTAAGTTACAAGGCATGCATCTTAAGCATATTAAGGATTCTAAAGAGTGTTTAGGAAAGGAAGGCCTTTCTAGAGTACTGTCTTGGAGGCACCCTCTAATAGGGTACTCCGCAGGACTCCACAGTCAGGGTTTGCTAAGGAAAAGGCTTCACTCCTCCTGCAGTAGAGAGAGGAATTGATGAAGTCACTGGACAAGGTGGGAAAAATTCTCCATTGGCCATTTTCCAGCCTTACCTTTCAATGGCTTGGATGAAAATCAGGGCATTGAGTCAAAATCTTAGAGCCATCCTCCCCAAATTTACTGAACTTTGCATGCATTTCTTTTCTTGAAACTAACGCTTGTACTCGAGGGGGAAAGAAAAAGCCTGGGGGGATCACGGAGTGTGTGCAATTTAAATTCTTTTGCATTTAGTGACTTGTTCTGACTAGGGAAGGATTCAGGTATTTGGATAATTTCATAAACCATTGACTTTTTAAAGAGGAATATGAAGAAACATATGCCAATTGAGTTAGAAGCTGGGCATAGCTGTGAGATAGATATTAGTCCCTTTTACCAAAATGTGGTTTATGAGGCTTTTAATAGAGATTAAATTGGTGGAAACCAGGTTTTACCTTATTACAGACTTGATAGTTTCTACATTTATCTCCCCAGTGTAATGCTGAACTATTGGGCACAAGGCGGAGCCTGTAACTCTACATAGATCACCGAGTTGCATTCTAGAAATCAGAAATGACATTCTCTTACATAAAAATCAAAAATACTTCATCAGTGATTATTTTCCTCTCTACACACCCCGCCTGCTGTCTCCGTTTCTACTAAGGGCCCTGAGGACCCTGGTGTCTAAATTGGGATCACTTTTGCCTTTATGGCCAATTCCCAGTCTGGATGTTCTTCACTTGCCAAAATTCTACCCATTCAGTGAAATTACTGAGTTATTATAACTGCTAAAAATGCTTTCTGGATGGCAATCCACACTATGGGGGAAAACAAACCAGATCAAGGGGAAGCAGAATGACAGGACTGAAAGGAGGTGAATTTTAGAAGAGCATTCAGGAAGCACTCTCTGAGCAGGTGGGAAGAGAATTAATGAAAATAGAAAAGCAAAATGGGCAGAAATCAGTGCATTCATGAATAGCATAAGGGCCTGGTAGCTGGAAGGAAGTGAGGGAAAGAGTGATGGGGGACAAGGTCAGAGAGGCAGGCAGTACCAGACATAAGGGGCTGGATTTTTAACTGAAATCAGTGGAGAGTTGTGAAAGTGAGTGATGAGCATGACAAAGTATCTATCCTCATGGAGCTTATGCTCTAGTGGGAGAAGAGAGACGAATAACTAGTAAACCAGATGTGAGGTGCTTCCTGTTGTAAAAGATCACCCCAAATTGATACTTTACAAAATCATGAGTTTGTGGCACCACAAACTGCTGAGTTCACCCCCGTCCATAGAGGGGCATTATCTACCTTGAACTTTCACCTACATGAAGGTAATATATCAGCTCTTCATTACTTTGTGGCCTGGATTCAGTGCTCCAGGACAGTACACATATTTTCTAACCTACCTTTAGAAAGAAAATAAGATTTTGTTTGTAAAAAGAAACCTCATTAAATCATTATAAAGAACTAATTCTAAGAGGACTAACTTTTCCCCTAAGAGATGCTTTATGTATGTTTGCTTGTCAACATTGGGTCTTAAGACTGATGAAGGTATAAGTTAGGTTATCCAACAGGAGATACTGATGATATTCTGTCTAAAAGAGGAAGTGTGTGTGTATGTGTGTGTGTGTGTGCACATGCACTAGCATGCGTGTATGTCAGCCATCATGTATGTGAATGAATTAAGAAAGGAGGACAAGAGAAGAAATGATCTTAGGCTGCTGTTTCTGAATTTCAGGTTTTTCTTCCTCTGTCGGTTCACTTAGCATAACTAACACAAAGGTCTGGATGTGGTTAGCCCCTCCTTTGTCTGCTTCATGTGTCATGAACTGCTCTGTGGTTACCAAAGAAGATAAAGGCCCCGTGGTCCTCCCACACTGGACCCCTCAGACCTCTTATGAAAGAAAGGAAAGCACTAGCCTGCTGGCTAATTTCTAATATTAGTCTGGAACCTTCCACATTCTTTGACCCTGTTTCCTAATATCTAGAAAATGAGGTGAAAGTCAGCCCTGGATAAAACACAAGCAGATTTCAATTCCCATTACTCTCCAAATCACAGAGGAGGAACTGGGTCAGACCACTTGGTCTATAGCTGCTCCTTCTGGGTGAAAACTTCAGAGGGCTACCCTGTGTGCCCTGGGTCCCCAGAGGCCTTGACACCCAGATGATGTTTATACACAAGAAATGGACCCAGAGACAGTGTGGAGGAGGATGACGCTGGACAGGAGGGGCAGCAAAGGGTAAAGACAATTCCTGTAAAGGAACCTGCCCCTTTACCTATGAACGTTTTTCTATATACAGGTCCATTGCTTTCCTTCCATTCAGTTGAACCACTGTTTAGCTGAGAAGAATCAAAGAATCAGAAGGTTCCTTTAAACAAAGGAAACCAAAGGGGCAGGGCTTGGAGGTGCTGTGATAAAGGCTATCATTCAAAGAAGGGATGGAAGTAATTGAAATGCTACTACCTTGCTTTGGTCTGAAAATGCTTATGTAGCTTTAACAAAAATTTGTGTGTGGCAGAAGTGGAGGGTGAATGAGGAAGAAGAAGGCAAGTGCCTGCTTCATCTGAAGTCCAGGGAATTAAAGGTCCTGAGCGATGCCCGTCCTGTTCTGTACACCTGAATGAAAGCCAAATAATAAAGTCACATTATAAGATGCAGAATTCA
Organism: Bos indicus x Bos taurus; assembly: GCF_003369695.1. Taxonomy (NCBI): domain Eukaryota; kingdom Metazoa; phylum Chordata; class Mammalia; order Artiodactyla; family Bovidae; genus Bos; species Bos indicus x Bos taurus. Next base: position 41,851,121 of record NC_040086.1, read on the forward strand.
ACCTACAGCAATGAATACAGAACAAAGGTACTTTGGAATATGCCATCCTAATATTCCTGTCTGCACATTTTAGTGTTCTTAATTGTGTTTTATGTTTAATGAAAGAAACAATGACTTTCAGTGGAGGGAAAAAATAGATCTTTAAAGATAATCAAGGCCTTAACTACCTACCTTAGGTAGCTGAGAAAAAGCTACAGTACTCTATTTTTTAACACTGCAGATATGTAATTTAATGCGGGTCTAATGACAGTCTCAAACATGGGGCTTTAATCGAAATTGTTCAAGCTCAGTACTATGACAGGAACTCACAAGCCCCCAACAGTGCTGTCCATTTTCTCAGGTTCTGTAAGAAAAAAGGGAAGAAGGAAAAAAACCTCTTGAACTTATGTTGCTATTGATGTGTAATATAAAATAAAAAAAAAACAGTTAAATTTCAATTACCCACAGGTAATTATAACTTTATTGTTTGACTGTACTACAGGGATTTTTGTAATTCCCAAGACTAATAATTTTCTATAATTTTACAGGTTGTCAAATAAACTATTAAAGATTATCTTTGAAAAGGCATCTGCAATTGTAAGGACATATCATACTGTTCCTGTACTGTATTAGTAATTAGAGATCCCTGGATGGTGAAATATCTGTGCTGGGAGCTCACCACCAGGTAGCACATTTCCTCACAGCCACACCTAATCTCCCACAAAAGCGTTTAAACTTCTCAGGTGTTCTCTTCACTGCTGTAGGACACACATGCAAATTTTATTAATATTCCCCCAGCAATTCCAAATGGTTTGTCAAGATAAATCTCTACCTCCTGGTAGGAAGAAGTTAAAATCAGAAGGATGGGCCCCACCTATCGTTAAAGGGAAAATCTCAGGACAAAATGCACAAGGAGAGGAGGTGGGTTGGAGAGGTACAAGTGGAGAGTGGTGTGTGTGTGTGTGTGTGTGTGTGTGTGTGTGTGTGTGTGTTTTGGGTAGAATTAAAAGGTTTGGGGGCCAAGATATATTTATTTCTACCAATAACTGTTAGTAATATGAAATTAGCCCAATAGCAAGGTTCTTTCTGAACTTTTCTCTTTCTCAAGGCCATTTCTGTCCTGTGTGTGTGTGTCTGTGGTCAGTCATATCCGATTCCTTTGCAATCCCATGGACTGTAGCCTACCAGTCTCCTCTGTTGGGGAATTTTCCAGGCAAGAACACTGGAGCAGGTTGCCATTTCCTTCATATCCATATATACATTGTGGGGTGTGGACCCTATTGCCTAAAGAGATAACCGCCCCCCTCTTTTTTGCCACACCACATAGCATGCAGGATCTTAGGTCCCCGAAGTTAAAATGAAAGTCACTCAGTCTTGTCTGACCTGCTGCTATCCCATGGACTATACAGTCCATGGAATTCTCCAGGCCAGAATACTGGAGTTTGTAGCCTTTCCCTTCTCGAGCGGCTCTTCCCAACCCAGGAACTGAACTGGGGTCTCCTCCTTTGTAGGTGGATTCTTTACCAACTAAGCTACCAGGGAAACCCCCCACACCCCTTGCAGTGGAAGTGCAGAGTCTTAGCCCCTGGGCCACCAGGAAAGTCCCAACCACCATCCTAAGATTCCTCTCTTAGGAAACAGACCGTTATGACAGGTTAGGGAGGTGCAGATATGACTTCCTCATGGAACCTCTAGTTCTTCTTCAAACACACCAAGTCTGTCATGACTCCCTGCTTCTATGTACACTGAATCCTCAGTCCAAATGCCTTCCTCCCATCTCCTGTCAAACACCAACTTACTCTTCTAGACCAGAGGAAGTGTGCTTCCTTGATGAGGATGTTACTCACTCTTCTATTTCTACTAAATATTTTCTCTCCTGGGTTCTCAGAGGAATGTTTTTCATCTTTATTAATGAGGCAAGAGGCACCATGTCAGGTAAACCAAAATGAAACCTAGGACTAGATTGACAACTGGAGAATGCCTTTACCTGCCTTAGGGATACAGGAAAGAGCCAGAAATGACTTTCAGGTTAAAACCAGAAACAAGGACTGTTTTTTAGGGCAGTCACAGTGACTTGACAGCAAGACAAGTTTAGAGATGGAGGGGTCAGTTGATTTATTAAGAGACAGTGGTAAAGAAAACAGATGCTGACTGGGTTATTGCGGACAGATGCTACCTAAAAAGGTGTTGAAAAGCCCAAGGGGGCCTGTTGGCTGTGCCACACCTCTCATACCAGATTCTACCTGGGCCTAACACTGCAAACATTGTGGTGTTCTGTAGATCCCACCCATCTCCTCTGCTAGCCTGCAAATTCCTGACAAGCAGACTGTCACACTCAGTTCTGTTCCCTCAGCACCATGCCTACTAGGTAGTCACCTGATAAATGTTCAATCTCTGTAGCTTGAAATGCACAGAAGACCTGATCTCTTCTCACAGCCCTGCCATCAGTTCAGTTCAGTTCAGTCACTCAGTCGTGTCCAACTCTTTGTGACCCCATGAATCACAGCACACCAGGCCTTCCTGTCCATCACCAACTCCTGGAGTTCACTCAGACTCACGTCCATCGAGTCAGTGATGCCATCCAGCAATCTCATCCTCTGTCATCCCCTTCTCCTCCTGCCCCCAACCCCTCCCAGCATCAGAGTCTTTTCCAATGAGTCAACTCTTCGCATGAGGTGGCCAGAGTACTGGAGTTTCAGCTTTAGCATCATTCCTTCCAAAGAAATCCCAGGGCTGATCTTCAGAATTGACTGGTTGGATCTCCTTGCAGTCCAAGGGACTCTCAAGAGTCTTCTCCAACACCACAGTTCAAAAGCATCAATTCTTTGATGCTCAGCTTTCTTCACAGTCCAACTCCCACATCCATACATGACCACAGGAAAAACCATAGCCTTGACTACACGGACCTTTGTTGGCAAAGTAATGTCTCTGCTTTTCAATATGCTGTCTAGGTTGGTCATAGTCTGTCTCTATAACCTGTGCAATTTGAAGCCTCAGGTTTCCATACTGTGTACACATCCATTTTCCCTCTAAAATTCTAGAGGGAAAGTAGAAATAATTCTTTACTGGCACCCTGAAACCCCTCCCACTTGGATGCTTAATTCTTGATTTCCTATTATAGGAAAGCAAAATCTTAATTCTGTAACCAGAAAAAAGTACAAATGCAAGAAAGGACAGCAACTGGTTGGCTCTTTCTCACTATGGGGTAGATGGTTGCTTGGAGATTTTCAATGAGAACTCAGTTTGGTGAGAGACTAAGTGTTTACTGATGGTGATAAAGTATCTCATGGGTATGAACAAAGGGACATGAAGGGAGAAAGTAGCTCATGGAAGAGAAGAAAGCACCAGAAAGCAAATCTTGGGAACTGCAAAACATATTTTGTCAACTTTACATTTTGTTAAGTTTTGTTTGGTGAGAAGAATTGATCATAGTTTTATTTTTAGTTTTTACCTAAATAGGACAAATAAAGATAAAATTAAGAAGTAAGATAATAATTATATTAAAGTTATGAGGTAACAGAGCTTTAAGGAATGGAAAGATGATCATATAAATAAATTCTCCAAGGTCACACTGGATAAGGACAGTTTGAGGACCAAGAATGAAATCTCCTGTCTTTTATTTGAGGTGAAGTGAAAGTTGATCTGTCGTATCCGACTCTTTGCAACCCCATGGACTGTCCATGGAATTCTTCAGGCCAGAGTACTGGAGTGGGTAGCCTTTCTCTTCTCCAGGGGATCTTCCCAACCCAGGGATTGAACCCAGGTCTCCTGCTTTGCAGTCAGATTCTTTACCAGCTGAGCCACAAGGGAAGCCCATGAACACTGTAGTGGGTAGCCTATCCTTTCTTCTGGGGATCTTCCCGACCCAAGAATTGAACTAGGGTCTCCCAAATTGCAGGCAGATTCTTTACCAACTGAGCTATCAGTCTTTTATTTAATCCTTTGCTTTTTCTACTATTTTCTGTTTCCAATCTTTGTGCCAATGCTTAAAATGATACCCATCCTGCAACATATGAAAGACTTTTCACAATCATTAATTATGTTTAAATGCAGATGAAGTAGGTAAAAAAATATCAACAATACTAGTTTTAAATGAAGACTATATTTTTTACCAATACATAATCTCAACAAAAATTTCATTACAATGCAACAGTTCTCCTTACTGGCCACTGCAAAGCTAGTTAGTATTTGTCTTTGTGGTATAAGCATTCTGGGATCTTAAAACTCAAAACTGTAAAATTATTAAATAGTCTTTATTGCAGCATGTCTTACTTCTCAATAAGTCTTTTTGATAACAGCTTTGTGCCCTGAGCTGAAGGCAATGTCAAGGTCAATTATTTCATTCAAGGCCCCTAATTAAGACTACTTTTTTGAGGTCAGGATAATGCATTACTTTATTTTAATAGAGGGGAGATCAAAGCTCTACCTTAAATGTTCCTGAAGCAAAGCAATGCTGCTTTAACCTGGGTTACATTAACAAGGGCAAAAAATGGGTTACTCATTTTAGAGCCCCACCCCCAACTTCACTGCAAAGACGGTATTCAGCTCAATAGAAAATAAGCTTGCATTAGCAAAGTCAGTTTACCCAGAAATGCACCCATGGGCCACTTTAGATACTTCTGAAATCCTGAATTTCCATAGCTCTTGTGCAGTGGTTACTGTTGCTGTTTCAGTAAGACTATAATGGGAGGTGGACACCCACAGATGTGCTTCATGGGATCCAAACACATTCAGTTTCTACAGTGTTTAAGAATCAAGGTATTTCCCATAAAATCTGGATTTCTGGATACAGAAAGAATCAAAAGATCTAACAATGTTCAGCCCATATTCTTTATTTTTTTTTTCTGTTGGTTTGGCCTTTTGTCTGTTTTGTTTCTAATTTCATTAAAGTAGTTAATTTCTTCTGTCAAAGTGACTCAGTATTTTATATTTATATATATATATATATATATATATATATACACACACATACATATATATATATATACATGCACACATATATACATATATATATATATATATATGTTCTTTTTCATATTCTTTTCCATTATGGTTTTTCATAGGATATTGCATGTAGTTCCCTGTGCTATATAGTATGATCTTGTTGTTTATCCATTCTGTGTATAATAGTTTTCATTTGTTAATCCCAAATGCCCAATACTTCCCTCCTCCACCTCCTCTCACCCTTGACAGCTGCAAGTCTGTTCTCCATGGCTATGAGTTGGTTCCTGCTTTGCAGATATGTTCATTTGGGTCATATTTTAGATTTCACGTATAGTAGAGTGATGTTATATGGTTTCGTCTTTCTCTTTCTGACTTACTTCACTCAGTGTAATTTCTAGGTCCATCCGTGTTGCTGCAAATGATATGATTTCGTTCTTTTTTATGGCTGAGCAATAGTCCATTGTATGTATGTACCACATTTTCCTTATCTATTTGTCTGTCGATTTATGTTGCTTCATATCTTAGCTACTGTAAATAGTGCCACTCTGAACCTGGGAGAGCCCATATTCTTGAATGGTAATAATTGACTAGACTAAGGAATGACAGCCTCCTTTAGATAGGATGTGCATTGAAATTTGTTACCATCCCAACTGCTCATTGCTGCAGAAAGTATAAACAGGCTGACATATTTTGTTTGGCTGATATAGTATCTATGTTATTACTAATGTGTTTTTTAATTGTAATGCTTTGGGGCAGGATTTAAATATGTGCTTTCACAGGCTCAACATTTCTATTGCTGTATACCTGGCCAGATCCACATATTTATACTGCCAGCCTGGCATTGGTAGCAGCTCTTCCTATGTTCTGTCCCATTTTCCTGCAGCCCACAGAAATTCCCCAGATGCTGAGGGAAACAGTTTCTAGCAGTCTCATAGCTGAAATCACTCCTCAAACAAATATGTGCACTAAGCCTTGGGCTCAGGTTGCTTTCAGAGAAAACTAAAAGGACAGCATTTAAATGTATTCTATTGTGAGGGCATCCTAATAGTTACATGCTATGCAGATGGTTCATCAGGACTGTGAGGGCTCTGGAAGTGATGCCATAGAGGGAGAATGTGTAGGAACTATGCAGGGCAGACTTAAAATAAGTCTGATACCTGTAGTCAAATTTCGGGGAAATATCCTATGAAAAGAGATAAAATGAACAGGTTAAGCTCCAGAAGGCAAGATTAAGACTTGGAAATTGGACCTAGCCAGATAAGTTCAATATAAGGACACAATTTTAACCTCTAGAGCACACTCAAACAAAACAGGCTGCTTTGTACCAAGGTTCACATTTTCTTTCAGAGATTTCAAGTAAATTCCTGTATTTTACACAGATCCTTGTAATCCACGTTGCTAACACACATTTATTTAATGTCACAAACATGGGGTTATGTACAGGGGAATCTTGCTGTTTATCAGGTTGCGTAGCTGTTCAGATGTTTCTTTGGAGGTTGGTGAATGGGAAAAGAAAGAGAGAAAGCTGGCATTTGGTGATGAGAGCAGTCATTCCCCCACCATTATAGGGATATAATTTAGCACCCCTATAAAACCTAGGGATGCCTCAAATCAAAATGCATTTTTCTCTTCACACTGAGAATCTCTTAAGTGCACAGGAACGCATAAGATCGGGTGAATTATCTATTATCTGAAAGATATTTATGATGCCTAAGGTGGGAGAGCATGACTCATATCTGCTCCTCACAGGAACTCAACATGATAGTAAGCCAGCAGAGAGGAAATAGCTGAAATATTTGGAAGAACAAAACCTCCCTGCCAGAGGTTACTGTGAATTCAAGTGTTTTCCACTTCTGCCCTTCTTAAAAGCTACAAAGCAATAGGGTAGGCAAATTAATGAAGTATTGTAATAGAAATGGAAAGATTACAGCGTGCTGAAGAGTGGAATACAGTTTTGTTCTTAAGAGCCATGATAGGAAAGAAGCACTTTGATGTAAGAGGCTGGCTGGAGGGGCTATTCAACTTCAGTGTCACCAAAAAAAGAAAAAAAAAATCAGAATGGATTAGCATGATTTTGTTATCATTCCAGATATGATAATACATGAGAAAATAGACATTATTTGGTTATAATTCAATAGAGAGCTTCTGATAAATGTAAGCTATAAGAGTAGGGCTCTATCCAGTGTACATTTTATCAGAGCCTACTGTGTGGATTGAATTACAGCTTCCATAACGGCCAGTAGCCCTCCCATTTATGTTTATGGATTCCAGCCCATCCAACAAAAGTAAAAATTAAATGGAAATTCATTACCAGAAAGCTCAAAAGTCCTGATGGAACTCCCAAAGTGACGGTGGTCAACGTTCAGGGAGGTAGCAAGTCTAATTGCTCTTAACCCAGTGTCACACAGTGCAACTTTTGTACTCTCACAAGAACTTCACTCCAGATGTTAAGATCCTTCAACTTGAGATTGAAAGTGGTAGCTCTTTGAGGATAGATACGATAAAGTGTGAAGAATCACTCGCATTATTCCCCCAGTGTCTAGGTTCTTAAAATGATACAATCATTACAACAGGAGACCTGATGCCATCGTAGTCTATGTCCTCAGCCTGCCCTTGTGCTGTCTCTAACAGAGGATACCGGCTTCAATCCCTTGCTCCTGTGGGTGGGCCGCAGCAGCAGGTGATTTTTTAAATGACACGCTATTTCCTGTTCTCCTTCTTGTGTAAGTTGATTTCGCAGGGATTTTCTTTTGATGATACTAATTCCACCAAAGATAATTAGGGAATGAGGAAGTCTGCTTCTGTATTTGTGCCTTTGGGATGTACAGATTTATTTAGCATCTGAGGGAAAATGAACTTCAGTCAGTGAGAGAAAAGAGGACCATTTATTTGGGAAACAGAAATGAATGCCGCTTAGGCTTTGGAGTCACCTGCAGAAACAAATCTTTTTATTACGACCCTTCTGGTGATACAAACATGACATTATTTCTTTACTATTTCCTGCTCAGATACAGCCAGCCAATGAAATGGGTTGATATTTGTAAAAAGAAACTGATTTTTCAATTATCAAACTCTCCAAGCTGCTGGTGGTGATGTTGATGGGTGTCACTCTCAATTATTAACGTTTCAATGTTTCACATTTAACATATTTCCTGAAAAAAAAAAGATTAGAAAATAATAATAATTCAACAGCCCACCCTGCTTTTTGGATGATGTCTTGCCTGAAACTTTCTGATTAAAACCAAATGTGTCTGTGGTTATTGTAAGATGTTCCATATAGTAAGACTGACAGTTTGTTTTGAAGGTTTTAGGAGAGGACAAGTGGCATTACAATACTCACAGAAATGCAGTGTTTTAGTGAGGGAAATGATCAGTCAGTCCCAGCAACATCCCCATGTCTTAATTATATATATATATTAGATGGAAAAGTCCTTAAAAATAATTACTATGCTACTCCGTACATGTGCTGTGGTCCCACAACTTCATGAGGAATATGGTAGGCTATTACTATGTATTTTTAGGTTTTAGATTATTTTTTAAGTTGCCAATTAGGACTGGAAAATATAATCCCTTAGCTTCTAGAGATTTTGCAATAAGCATTTTAATGTAGCAAAAATTTTACAGTAACACTTAACCTTCAGTAGTGAATGTGACTTGTAAAATAGAAAAGAATCCATAATGTATTGGAAGGCAATTGTTCAACATTGTATGGTTATGGAATTGGGATAACATCAACAAATTCTGCCCAACAGACCAGATATGATGATGTTTGACAAACTTGTTGATACTGCAGCTCCTCTAAGTTCACATCAATAATAGCAATGAGTTTTATTGAGGACGTGGGTCTGAGAAAGAAGTTGAAATTAATATGTAGACAGAGAGGCTTCAGAGTAAAGTCAATTATCTTTTAGGTGACTAGGGTACTTTGCATACACAAATTAAATATTATAAGTAACTGAGAATTAATTTTATACTGGAATCAATTCTGAATACCTTACTCTCACACACCTGTGATAGTATTGGGATATTTTTCATAACAGAAAATTAACAAAATGAGTCATTTTCTTAATTTTAAAGCTGATAGAGAATCCAGTTATATGGAAAGAAGAAAAGGCAAAGGATATGAAAGAGAAAAGAAAATAGTTACAATTTTAAAAGCATGTTGAAAGTTATATCCTTGCATAAGACAGAAAAACACATTTTTTTCCAAAAAAGAAAATAGCTATCATCATATTTGATACTTAAAACATTATTATAGTATCTATAAACAAGTATATAGCATTATAATAAAAGAAATATGTGTAAGCTCATTACCTGATTTAAAAACTAAACTATTAACCATTTCATTGTTTCTGTGTTAGGGTTTTCATCTTATTCCACAGTATTCCCACTATTCTGAATTTTATGTTGATTATTCCCTTGCTTAAAAAAATAATCCTAATCCAGGAAGGTTCGAGAGGGAGGGGATATATGTATACCTATGGCTGATTCACTTTGAGGTTTGACAGAAAACAACAAAATTCTGTAAAGAGATTAGCCTTCAATTAAAATATAAATAAATTTAAAAACAAATAAGCAAACAAAATAGTCTTAATCCATATGCATATAATACATATGCATAAAATGCTATACTATATTGTTTTGAGCTTTACAAAAATAGTAGTGTTTGATATAATCTATTATGATTTTTATTAGTAAATTTTTTTAAGATTCATCCCATTATAGGGTACAGCTGTTTTTTCATTTTTATTACTATATAATGTTCCATTGTGTGTATATATCACATGTGGTTTATTTATTATATTGGTCTGCTAGGCTGCCATAACAAAATATCATAGACTGATTGGCTTAAACAATAGGACTTTATTTTCTCACAGTGCTGAAGTCTAGAAGTCCAAATTAAAGGTGCTAGCAGAGCTGGTTTCCAGCAAGGCCTCTCTTCCTAGCTTGCAGCCACTTGCTTTCTCTCTCTGCCCTCATGTGGTCTTTCTTCTGTAGATATGTACCATTCACTCTTGTTATCTCTTCCTCTTTTAAGGACACTAGTCCTATTGGATTAGGGTCTCACCTCTGTGACTTAACCTTAAGAACTTCCTTAAATATTTTGTCTCCAAGTACAGCCATGTTGAGAGTTAGGGCTTCAACATAGGGATTTAAGGGGGTACAGTTCAGTCTATAATATATATTATCCTAGGATTGTTCCTATTTTTCTCCTATAATCAGTGCTTCTGTGAACATTCTTGTATTAGATTTCCTGAAACTCATGAGCAGGAGTTTCTTTAAATTACATAAGTAGAAGAAGAATTGCTGATTCTTAAGTCTTGTAAATGTTCAAAATCACAAACTGGCACCAAATCACTTCCCAACATGATTGTATGAAGTTTGACTCCCACTAGAAGTGTCTGTGTATCCTCACAGGTCCACATACTTAAAGTCAGTTCAGTTCAGTTCAGTCACTCAGTCATGTCCGACTCTTTACGACCCCATGAATTGATTATCAAACATCTCAAATGTACCTTATTAAAGTCTTTAATATCATTCCCTTAATTACAAAGGATTCTGATAGTTTTTCATTTGTTTATTCACAATTTGTGTCCTATATTTTGGTACAATTTCTATTCTATCTTATTTTCCATTTTTCTATAAGATTTTATCTTTAAAAAATCTATTAGTAGACAGTTTATGTGCATTTTGGATACAGAATCTTTAATGACGTGTGTTCTTATAGTTTGTATTTTGTCATATCATTCACTTTTGATGAGCCTAAGTTTCAAATTTTAATGAAGGTTAACTCATCAGTTTTCCTCTAAGCTTACTACTTTTTGTGTTTTGTTCAATATTATTTCTTGCTCTCAAGATCATAAAGATATTCTCCATGTGTTGCTTTAAATCCTAAGCCCTTTATCTCAACCTCACTGTAAAAAAAAAAAAAATAGACTTTACAAAATCCTTCACCAATGTATATACTAAATATTCTAGGTAAATTGGTGATTTGAGTTATAAATTCCTTTGTCCCATTTTATTAATACCTAGTGCATGCAATGGAAAAGGCAATGGCACCCCACTCCAGTACTCTTGCCTGGAAAATCCCATGGACGGAGGAGCCTGGTAGGCTGCAGTCCATGGGGTCGCTAAGAGTCAGACACGACTGTGCAACTTCACTTTCAGTTTTCACTTTCATGCATTGGAGAAGCAAATGGCAACCCACTCCAGTGTTCCTGCCTAGAGAATCCCAGGGGTGGCAGAACCTGGTGGGCTGCCGTCTATGGGGTCGCACAGAGTCAGACATGACTGAAGAGACGCAGCAGCAGCAGCAGCAGTGCGTGCAAGGGCTTCCCAGGTGGCACTAGTGGTAAAGAACCTACCTGCCAATGCAGGAGAAGTGATGTGGGTTCGATCCCTGGGTGAGGAATATCCCCAGGAGGATGGCATGGCAACTCACTCCAGTATTCTTTCCTGGAGAATCCCATGGACAGAGGAGCCTGGTGGGCTACAGTCCATAAGGTTGCAAAAAGCTGGACATGACTGAAGCGACTTAGCACGCACGTACACACAGACTCCATGCAAAGGACCGAAAAAGAGAACAAAACTACATAAATTAAATATGGTCCTTGTTCTCAAGATGCTTGAAGTCTTTCCTAGAAAACAAATTGTATAGCAGAATAACATTAGCACATGGTATTAGGATTATAAGAGAAAGGCACTGGGATCCCCTGAAGTCCTTTAAAATAATTTAATACTAAAAATTACTAGATTCTTATTATATGCAAGGATAATATCAATTATTGTTTTAAAACCGCATGAAATTGTTCCTCTACTGGTGTATTTTTAAAATGTCAAAACCAAATGGAAGCTTGGAAAAACATTTCTCAGTTGCCCTGGAAGATCCTGGTCAGCAAGGTGTACAATGGGATTTGATCTCAAGTAGCCTGGCCCTGGAGGTCTTCCCCAGGTAACCTCCTCATCCTTATTGAGGGAACAGCTAGAGCAAGATCAGACATAACAGAAGAATTAACTTAGGCTACAGCATTGGGAACTGACCTTAAAGGCTGCAGAAGATTTTAGAAGGCAGAGAAGAGGGACTGTATTAAAAATAAAATCAGGGAGGTGGTAAGGTACATGCTCTATTTTGGAGACAGCAAGTGGCACATAGTGATAAGCTGTACCCTTTTTAGAGAGGCTGGAAATATAGGTTCATGAGTGAAAGGAAAGGGAATATTACTGTAAAGAAACAACTCTGGTCTACAGAGCCTCCACCTCCCTTAAGCCTCTCTCCCTTCCGCACTCTCACCTGGCTCCAGTCACTCTGGCTTCTCTGCTGCTTGTGAACAGGCTCAGCATAGCCTTGCTTCAGGACAATGCATTTGCTTTTCAATTTTTATGAATGCTCTTCCCCCTTGGCCTGGCATCTTCCTTCCTTTTACTTGAGTTTATACTAACGTGGAACCAATTCACGGGAACAGACCCTGATGCTGGGAAAGATTGAAGGCAGGAGGAGAAGGGGGCCACAAAGGTTGAAATGGTTGGATGGCATCACTGACTCTATGGACATAAGTTTGAGCTAACTCTGGGAGATAGTGAAGGATAGGGAAGCCTGGAGTACTGCAGTCCTTTGGGATGCAAGGAGTTGGACACGACTTAGGGACTAAACAACAACACCACTAGCATGGTGCTCATTACAGAGGCTTTCGCTAACTCTCTTGTCTAAAGCAGCAAATCCTCTCCCTCTGTTTTCTTTTCTCTGCATTTTCTTTCTTCAAAGCACTTGCCACCACCCAAGCTTGTGTCAGATCACCATTTCCTTACTTTCTATCCCTGGGCAAGAACTCTGGACAATTTTTAGCCTTGTAAAAGCCCCAGTTCCTAAACTGTGCTTCATATATAATGTGTAGTCCACAAATATTTGTCATGTAGATGAAATAAAAGAATGAATGATGAATGAACCATTGAATGAATAAATGATGGGCATTAGGGCACCATCAGAGGTTTTGTAGGTTAGGACATGAACCCTCTTTTATAAATAGTCTTTGGCAGCTATGTAAAAGAGGAATAGGAGAGACAAGATGAAGAAAATAGGGAGAACAATTATTAAACTTTTACAAGAGCAGAGTGGAGCCTAGTAATTCAGAGCTTCATTTCTGGCATCAGACTGTCAGGGTTTAAATCTCAGCTCTAAGATCTGGCTGAATAACCTTGGGAACATCCCAGAATTTCTGCCTTTCTCTTTGTCTATAAAATGGGGATAACTCTTGAACTGTTGGAAGCCTTAAATGAGATAATGAATTGCTTATGATAGTGATTCATTAAATATAATGGTCTTCAGCAATAATATGCACTTAAGCCAGGGCAGCATCAGTAGGAATTGAAGGAAGAAATAAATCAAGAGATGTTGAATAGGTAGGATGATCAAGACTTTGGATAATATAAAAAGGAAATGCCTAAGACTCGTACTTCTGTGTGATTAGAGATTGGCAATAACTTTAAGCAAGACCCAGAATGCAAGTAAAGGATGCAACTTTGAGTCCTCAGAAGGTAGGGAATAGGAAGTAGCAGGAATCATAAGTTTTGTTGTGAAATGTTTGAGTTTATACGAACGTATTTTACATGGGGATATTTAACAGAGTTGAAATATACATGAAGGAGGGGATGACAAAGTTTTAAGAGTTTTTTTTTTTTTCTTCTTCAAGAAAATTTACAGTAAATTTTCTTAAATAGTTCCTTTCCCTTTGTATTTAAAATGTAGTTTACTTAACCTGAATATTTCTATCTCTCTAAGGCGTATTTATACAACAAGGATTTCACAGATTCTACCTACTGAATTTCTTGAGTAAGTCCAAAGCTTAATAGAACTAAATAATGATCCAGTCCCCACTCCCAAACCTACCTTTGTACCTGTTCCCAACCTTTCACTGTATTGAGGAACTGGGAAAGGATTCTCAAACTCCATGTGAATCTGAAGACTTGATTCAAATGTATTATAGAGCTGAATAAAATAGATGTTAAGGGACTCCCCAAAGGGCTTTGACCAACCCTCCAATTTGCAAACCAGAAAGCTCCTGTTTACTATCCTCAATTTTAACCACACACATTCCTACTCAGAGGAAACAGCATGCCCAAAACCAGTAAAAGAGCAAAAAGAGATAGTTAGAAATCTGTAATAAATGTATGTAAGTGAGACAGAAAATTAGAAAATGGCCACCTGCCAGCAGCCACATAAATTTTGGAGGAAATGCATTTTCTACTGGGATGCTTTATCATAGGAATTGCAAATATTTATTAAAAGTATTAAAATAGTCAGAATGTTAAATGTTTCCTCCAGTGGTGAAATTTCACATTGCCACATTAGAAGATGGGATATTCTGATACAGCGTTTGTTAAAATGACTTCATTTTATTAGTCTGTCATCCACAATAAATGGGCAGGTACCTTTAAAATAAGATATATTGAAGATAAAAGAGATTTGGGGGAGGGGCAGTGTTTCATTGTGTGAATGTGGCTTTGACTACACAAGTATATAAATCTGGCAACCTTTCCCAAATGATACCAACAAGATTTTATTATTGTTTGATATAAAGTTTGCTGGATTTTGTTATCACATGAAAATCAAGAGTAGTATTTACCATTAACTTCCTTTTCTCTCTCATGCAAGATATACCCGATAACAATTTGAATAGTTAGTCCTTTATGGGTTCTCGTATGCAATAACAGACATATCCAAGTGAAGATGCAAAACTAGACTCCCAGTGAACTGAAGATGGAAGGAGGTGGCTGCTTCATTGCAGAAGGATAATAGAGATGACAGCTGGAGCACATCATCACTGAGTGGCACTAAGTTGAAGAGTGACAGGATGAGCTGGACAGATTACCTCCCTAAGAGGCTTGTGCTTCATGTGAGGCGCTAACCTAATAAAGATCTTATGCCATCACCTGGCAAAAATAGAAAGAGCCTTTCCCCATCTTAAGCCACTCTATTATATAAGTCAGAACAGCTTCCTGGATCCATCCCATGAAAAGGTTGGGGGCACTGAAGGGAATCTTGTTGCTGTTGTTTAGTTGCTCAGTTGTGTCCTATTCTTTGTGACTCCATGCACTGCAGCATGGCAGGCTTCCCTGTCCTTCACCATCTCCCAGAGTTTGCTCAAACTCATGTCCGTTGAGTCAGTGGTGCAATCGAAACAACTCATCCTCTGTCGTCCCCTTCTCTTCCTGCCCTCAATATTTCCCAGCATCAGGGTCTTTTCCAATAAGTCGGCTCTTCACATAAGGTGGCCAAAGTATTGGAGCTTCAGCTTCATCATAAATCCTTATGATTAATTTTCAGGGTTGATTTCCTTTAGGACTGACAGGTTGGGTCTCCTAGCTGCCCAGGGGACTTTCAAGAGTCTTCTCCAGCACCACAGTTTGAAAGCATCAATTCTTTGGTGCTCAGCCTTCTTTATGGTCCAACTCTCACATCCATACATGACTACTGGAATACCATAGCTTTGACTAGATGCAGCTTTGTCAGCAAAGTGATGTCTCTGCTTTTTAATATGCTGTCTGTGTTTGTCATAGCTTTTCTTCCAAGGAGCAAATGTCTTTTAATTTCATGGCTGCAGTCACCATCGGCAATGGTTTTGGAGCCTAAGAAAATAAAGTCTGCCACTGTTTCCAATTTTTTCCCCACCTGTTTGCCATGAAGTGATGGGATGAGATGCCATGATTTTAGTATGTTGAATGTTGAGTTTTAAGCCAGCTTTTTCACTTCTCTTTCACTGTCATGCATTCTGCCATTAGGGTGGTATCATCTGCATAATGAGGTTATTGGTATTTCTCCTGGCAATCTTGATTCCAACTTGAGCTTCATCTAGCCTGGCATTTCACATTATATACTCTTAATATAAGTTAAATATGTAGGGTGACTATGTACAGCCTTTACATATTCCTTTTCCAGTTTTGAACCAGTCCTTTTTTTCATGTCCGGTTCTAACTGTTGCTTTTGGACCTGCATACAGGTTTTTCAGGAGTCGGGTAAGGTAGTCTGGTATTCCTTGCTCTTTAACATGGAAACTTACATTACCATATGTAAAATAGATAGCCAATGGGCATTTGCTGTATGTCTCAGGGAACTCAAACAGGGGCTCTGTAACCTAGAGGGATAGGAAGGGGAAGGAGATGGGAGGGAGGGGACATATGTACACCTATGGCTGATTCATGTTGATGTTTGACAGAAACAACAAAATTCTCTAAAGCAATTATCCTTCAGTTAAAAAATAAATAAATTGAAAAAAAAAAAAGAATTTTCCACAGTTTGTTGTGATCTGCACAGTCAAAGGCTTTAGTGTAGTCAACGAAAAAGATGTAGATGTTTTTCTGGAATTCCCTTCTTTTTCTATGATCCACTGAATGTTGGCAATTTGATCTCTATTTCCTCTGCCTTTTCTTTTTTTTTTCTTTTTTTTAAATTTTATTTTATTTTTAAACTTTACATAATTGTATTAGTTTTGCCAAATATCAAAATGAATCCATCACAGGTGTACATGTGTTCCCCATCCTGAACCCTCCTCCCTCCTCCCTCCCCTGGGTCGTCCCAGTGCACTAGTCCCAAGCATCCAGTATCATGCATCGAACCTGGACTGGCATCTCGTTTCATACATGATATTTTACATGTTTCAATGCCATTGTCCCAAATCTTCCCACCCTCTCCCTCTCCCACAGAGTCCATAAGACTGTTCTATACATCAGTGTCTCTTTTGCTGTCTTGTACACAGGGTTATTGTTATCATCTTTCTAAATTCCATATATATGTGTTAGTATACTGTATTGGTGTTTTAACTTCTGGCTTACTTCACTCTGTATAATAGGCTCCAGTTTCATCCACCCCATTAGAACTGACTCAAATGAATTCTTTTTAATGGCTGAGTAATACTCCAATGTGTATATGTACCACTGCTTTCATATCCATTCATCTGCTGATGGACATCTAGGTTGCTTCCATGTCCTGGCTATTATAAACAGTGCTGCGATGAACACTGGGGTACATGTGTCTCTTTCCCTTCTGGTTTTCTCTGTGTGTATGCCCAGCAGTGGGATTGCTGGATCATAAGGCAGTTCTATTTCCAGTTTTTTAAGGAATCTCCACACTGTTCTCCATAGTGGCTGTACTAGTTTGCATTCCCACCAACAGTGTAAGAGGGTTCCCTTTTCTCCACACCCTCTCCAGCATTTATTATTTGTAGACTTTTGGATCACAGCCATTCTGACTGGCGTGAAATGGTACCTCATAGTGGTCTTGATTTGCATTTCTCTGATAATGAGTGATGTTGAGCATCTTTTCATGTGTTTGTTAGCCATCTGTATGTCTTCTTTGGAGAAATGTCTATTTAGTTCTTTGGCCCATTTTTTGATTGGGTCATTTATTTTTCTGGAGTTGAGCTGTAGGAGTTGCTTGTATATTTTTGAGATTAGTTGTTTGTCAGTTGCTTCATTTGCTATTATTTTCTCCCATTCTGAAGGCTGTCTTTTCACCTTGCTGATAGTTTCCTTTGATGTGCAGAAGCTTTTAAGGTTAATTAGGTCCCATTTGTTTATTTTTGCTTTTATTTCCAATATTCTGGGAGGTGGGTCATAGAGGATCCTGCTGTGATGTATGTCAGAGAGTGTTTTGCCTATGTTCTCTTCTAGGAGTTTTATAGTTTCTGGTCTTATGTTTAGATCTTTAATCCATTTTGAGTTTATTTTTGTGTATGGTGTTAGAAAGTGTTCTAGTTTCATTCTTTTACAAGTGGTTGACCAGATTTCCCAGCACCACTTGTTAAAGAGATTGTCTTTAATCCATTGTATATTCTTGCCTCCTTTGTCAAAGATAAGGTGTCCATATGTGTGTGGATTTATCTCTGGGCTTTCTATTTTGTTCCATTGATCTATATTTCTGTCTTTGTGCCAGTACCATACTGTCTTGATAACTGCCTTTTCTAAGTCCAGCTTGTATATCTGAAAGTTCTCGGTTCACAAATGGTTGAGCCTAGCTTGAAGGATTTGAGCATTACCTTGCTAGCATGTGAAATGAAAGCAATTATTCAGTAGCTTGAACATTCTTTGACATTGCCCTTCTTTGGGATTGGAATGAAAACTGACTTTTTCCAGTCCTGTGGCCACTGCTGAGTTTTCCTAATTTGCTGGCATATTGAGTGCAGCAATATGAGAATTTGAAATAGCTCGGCTGGAATTCCATCACCTCCACTAGCTTTGTTAATGCAAAAAAGCAAAGTGGCTGTCTGGGGAGGCCTTACAAATAGGTGTGAAAAGAAGAGAAGTGAAAAGCAAAGGAGAAAAGGAAAGATATAAATATCTGAATGCAGAGTTGCAAAGAATAGCAAGAAGAGATAAGAAAGCCTTCCTCAGCAATCAATGCAAAGAAATAGAGGAAAACAACAGAATGGGAAAGACTAGAGATCTCTTCAAGAAAATCAGAGATACCAAAGGAACATTTCATGCAAAGATGGGCTCGATAAAGGATAGAAATGGTATGGACCTAACAGAAGCAGAAGATATTAAGAAGAGGTGGCAAGAATACACAGAAGAACTGTAAAAAAAAGATCTTCATGACCCAGATAATCACAATGGTGTGATCACTGACCTAGAGCCAGACATCCTGGAATGTGAAGTCAAGTGGGCCTTAGAAAGCATCACTACGAACAAAGCTAGTGGAGGTGATAGAATTTCAGTTGAGCTATTTCAAATCCTGAAAGATGATGCTATGAAAGTGCTGCACTCAATATGCCAGCAAATTTGGAAAACTCAGCAGTGGCCACAGGACTGGAAAAGGTCAGTTTTCATTCCAATCCCAAAGAAAGGCAATGCCAAAGAATGCTCAAACTACCACACAATTGCACTCATCTCACACACTAGTAAAGTAATGCTCAAAATTCTCCAAGCCAGGCTTCAGCATTATGTGAACCGTGAACTTCCTGATATTCAAGCTGGTTTTAGAAAAGGCAGAGGAACCAGAGATCAAATTGCCAACATCCGCTGGATCATGGAAAAAGCAAGAAAGTTCCAGAAAAACATCTATTTCTGCTTTATTCACTATGTCAAAGCCTTTGACTGTGTGAATCACAATAAACTGTGGGAAATTCTGAAAGAGATGGGAATACCAGACCACCTGATCTGCCTCTTAAGAAATTTGTATGCAGGTCAGGAAGCAACAGTTAGAACTGGACATGGAACAACAGACTGGTTACAAATAGGAAAAGGAGTACATCAAGGCTGTATATTGTTACCCTGTTTATTTAACTTATATGCAGAGTACATCGTGAGAAACACTGGACTGAAAGAAACACAAGCTGGAATCAGGATTGCTGGGAGAAATATCAATAACCTCAGATATGCAGATGACACCACCCTTATTGCAGAAAGTGAAGAGGAACTCAAAAGCCTCTTAATGAAGGTGAAAGTGGAGAGTGAAAAAGTTGGCTTAAAGCTCAACATTCAGAAAACGAAGATTATGGCATCCGGTCCCATCACTTCATGGGAAATAGATGGGGAAACAGGGGAAACTGTCAGACTTTATTTTTCTGGGCTCCAAAATCACTGCAGATGGTGACTGCAGTCATGAAATTAAAAGACACTTACTCCTTGGAAGGAAAGTTATGACCAACCTAGATAGCATATTCAAAAGCAGAGACATTACTTTGCCAACAAAGGTTCATCTAGTCAAGGCTATGGTTTTTCCTGTGGTCATGTATGGATGTGAGAGTTGGACTGTGAAGAAGGCTGAGCACCAAAGAATTGATGCTTTTGAACTGTGGTGTTGGAGATGACTCTTGAGAGTCCCTTGGACTGCAAGGAGATCCAACCAGTCCATTCTGAAGGAGATCAGCCCTGGGATTTCTTTGGAAGGAATGATGCTAAAGCTGAAACTCCAGTACTTTGGCCACCTCATGCGAAGAGTTGACTCATTGGAAAAGACTCTGATGCTGGGAGGGATTGGGGGCAAGAGGAGAAGGGGATGACAGAGGATGAGATGGCTGGATGGCATCACTGACTCAATGGATGTGAGTCTGAGTGAACTCTAGGAGTTGGTGATGGACAGGGAGGCCTGGCGTGCTGCGATTCATGGGGTCGCAAAGAGTTGGACACAACTGATCTGATCTGATCTGATCTGAATCCTTCTTAAGGCCTACTTGACTTTGCACTTCAGGATGTCTGACTCTAGGTGAGTGGTCATACCATCGTGGGTATCTGGGTTATTAGGACCTTTTCTGTACAGTTCTTCTTCCACCTTTTCTTCATAACTTCTGATTCTGTTAGGTCCATACCTTTTCTGTCCTTTCTTGTGCCCTTCTGTGGGAATATTCCCTTGGTACCTCTAATTTTCTTGATGAGTTCTCTAGTCTTTTTCATTCTACTGTTTCCCTCTGTTTCTTTGCATTGTTCGCTTACGGGGACTTTTTATTATCTCTCCTTTCTATTCTTTGGAACTCTGCGTTCGGATGGGTATATCTTTCCTTTTCTCCTTTGCCTTTCACTCCTCTTCTTTTCTCAGTGTTTGTAAGGCCTTCTGAGACAACCATTTTGTCTTGTTGCCTATCTTTTTCTTGAGGATGGTTTTGGTCAACACCCCCCATACAATGTTACACACCTTCTTCCGTAATTCTTCAGGTACTCGTCTATCAGATCTAATCCTTTGAATCTATTTGTCACTTCCACTGTATAATAATAAGGGATTTGATTTATCTAATCTAACTTAAATATGGGATGCCTCTTCATGGATCATAGCCTTGTCATGACAAAAGGGCTTGCATAACTCAATGAAGCCACGAGCCATGCTGTGCAGGGCCACCTAAGATGGATAGGTCACAGTGGAGAGTTCTGACAAAACATTGTCCACTGGGGGAGAAAATGGAAAACTACTCCAGTATTTTTGCCGTGAGAATCCCATGAATAGTATGAAGAGGCAAAAAGATATGACACCAGAAAATGAACCCCTCCCCATTGGAAGATGTCCAATATGGGGTGAGGTAGAGAGAAGGAGAGGCAGGGCTGTTGGAAAGCCAAGTATATCTTGGACAGAATAATGAAGAAGCTAGTAGCCTTCACTAGGTGGGTGGAATGGCCACCTTGCTTATTGGAATGTAGGTATTATGTTTAACATATTTGATTGGCCAAAATGTTCATTCAGGCTTTTCCATAAGATGATACAGAAAACCCCAAATGAACTTTTTGGCCAACCCAATATCCCATATTTACTCAATGGATATTTTGTGGGCATCTATGAAAAGCTGACTACTAACCTGTGTGCTGGAAATCAGAGGTGAACAATGCAACTCTGGTCCCAGCTCATACATGTGTCATTCTAGTGGGGAGAACATGGGTGCTTACAAGTCAGCATATGCTATTTCACGTGGTAATGAGGGCTTTGAAGAAAAAATAAGGCCATAGGGTGCAGAGTGAGTAAGGAGCCTTATTTTAGGTCAGGAAAGGGTTGTTGAATGAGGTGACATTTGAGCTGGTGCATGAATACAGTGAGGGATCTATCCAGATCCTGAGGGTCATTGAGGGAAGAGCATTCCTGGCAGAGGGAACAGCAGAGGCAAAGCCCCGACCCCCCTGGTGTGAGCTGGGTTCTGGAGCATTGTGTCTTCCCCATTCTGCAGCCAGCCTTCCAGAAAAGAAGAACATCATAGCTATCTGGTCATTGATACTTTAAGTAACTCTTGGTTTCATACTTCTATTATGTTTTTGGCTTCCCTGAATCTCCTCAGAAGAGATTAAAAATATGCGATGGTGAAATTGCCTCTCTGGCTGTTTGCAAGGGCCAATAGGTATGATAATTTTTAGGGGATGTGTGAGCATCTGATGGATGGTTAGACAATCAGAAATTCCACTTCTGTTGAAAACCCAAGATGACCAGGATAGGTGATCTTAATGAGGCATTATGAATGAGAATTTATACACTAGCCCTCTGGAAAGCCCTCCTTCATTCTTCTTTCGGGTATTATCTGTATACAAGTGTAATGGCACATGAGGTGCCCTGTGGGATACTGAGAAGTGGGCAGGGTACTAGAGGAGATGCTCAGGGACAGCATGTGTAAACTGCCCTTCTTTGAATTTCGTGTTCCATTGTCAACAGGCTCTCGATGGTCTATAGTTTCCTAACCATATATGGTCATGGCGTGATGAACCAATCTTGTTGGACTTTTGTAGGGATTAAAAGAGATTATAATGGCTTAATATGATGGCTAATACAAAATAAATAATTTTATATTAGTGCACAGACAGGATTTAAGGGTTCCTCAACTTAACTATTCCTGTTTTACATTTGGATCAATTACTTGGAATCCATATTGAATTTTAAATTCATTTCTTGTTTCTGCAATTTATTGGAAGACTTTGCAGATTACAGCAGAGAATTAAGACTCAATGGGTCCACATGTTGTAGATACCAAAATATGGCACTTCCTTGTCATTCATTTATAGGTTTCTTTATTCCACAAATACTCATTCAGTGCCTGATATGTATGTATCTAGGTCTGTGCTAGAGCTGAGGATCTAATAGTAAACAGTAAAGGAATTCAGGACTTCTTGAATTTAGTAGAAAGGTGACTTAGGATGGAAGGGATGTAGATAAAAATCAGATTTAAAAGGTGTATTTTAGATGAGCAAAAAATACCCACAGGAGATGGACATTGTGCTTTGAGAGAACCATGAGATAACAAGCTCGACTAGACGTGGGTCATTGAAAAGCAGAATTCTTTGTGCAGTGGTGGTGTACCTGTGAGCCAGCAGTGAAAGCGAGCATGAAGCCCTGCTCCTTCCTCAGGAAGTCTTCCTCAGGAAGTCACCTGGCACAGCGCTAGGCCCTTGGGCTATGCTGTCTAGTACCTGGTGATTAATTTCTTCTGGTCTAATATCTGAAGAACATGCTTCCTTTGCCCACAGTCATCAATTTAAAATCAATGTGATCATTTTATGAGAAGAACATCCTGACCGTTTAATATACTGAACTCATTCACCAAGGTTGGCACAGACACCTGCAGTCCAGGGAGGTGACTCTCGGCAGTCAGTCTTGGTGGCAGCAGTGGTTGGTAAGGTAAGGCACTGACTATACCCAGGATGGGTGGAGAGGCAAGCCTAGCACCAAACCAGTGTTTTGTCTGTAAATCCTTAATACTCAAAGTGTGCTCATGGGACTGGTAGCGTTGGTGTCACATGGGGGCATATTAGAAATATGGAATCTTGAGACCCTACCCCAGACCTACTGATTGGAATCTGCAAATTAAGGAGGTTCTAGAGGGAGGTACATATATTTTGATGCGTGTAAAGCCCTACAGTAGAGTTCAACTTATTTTGGACCTGTGGCTTGACTACCCTCCCCAGTGCGGATGAGATGAGATTAGAGAAAGTAGGTAGGAAGGCAGAGCCATGTTTCTTCCTCCAATTTGCTCAGCCCTAGAGCATACTCAGGCTAAAAGCCCAGATTAGTTGTTTCATTTGATTATGAAGGGAAAAAAAGGCATATTTGCTGATCAGTGTGGTGTCATCTATATGATATCACATATGTTTGTTTAGAAAAAATGAGTCCTTGAATTAAATAAGAAGTTTAAAATAAATAATAATGGCCTATAAAAATAAGTCTTTCATATTACTAAGTAAATTATAAAAACCTATTATTTTTATTAAAAGGAAGCAACAAAAAGCCTACAATTTTGTTTCATATATTGTATGTTCTCTGATATAGTATGGTATTTTTTTGTTCGTTCATTTTTTGCAATTTAGCATTTGTGCATCCAAAAACTTTTGAATTTAAATCCTGTTTTTACCTATTTTACTTGTGTGAATATAGCCACAAAATATCTTAACTTTTCTGAGCTTCAGTCTATTCATCTATTTTTTTTTTTAATGTCAAAAGCAGAGAACCCTGCAACAAGCATGCCTTTGGGAAGATGGAACCACAGTGGCTTCCTGAAGGGGCACCTCTGACTCCCTACTTCATCCATCAGGAATGTGGGAAGTGTGATGGACCAGGAGGTGGCTGTCATCTTAGTTATTGTGGAAGGGGGCAGAACTGACAGGCAGCTGACTTAGGTTCTGGTCTTAGTATTGCACTTACTTAAAAGAACTGCTGAACTCTTGATCATGGTGGTTTTCTTTCTGGCAGGAGAGAGGACTTGAAATATATCATCTTTTAGCCCTTAAAAGTCAACCTCATTTTTTAAAAAAACTATCTCACTTATTTACAAATATTTTTGTTATAGATGTTGTCAGTTAACTATCCCACTATCCATCTCAACAACCTTCCTTTATATCAGCCTCTATTACAGAGATGGGAGAAAAAGCACCTCATTCTCAGTCTCTGTTATAGCAAGGAGAGCCATAGGACCCCTACCGGTCAATATGTTTAAGCAGAAATCTGTCATCACTGTGTCTTTTACTTCCTCCATCTTCTTGCCTGGCTCACAGAACATTTTTGGAGATGCCACAGCAATGACTAAAACATCATTAAGTCACAATAGCAGACCTAGATGACTTGTTACTGTACATCTTGTTCCCTGAGATTGACAAACCCCCTTCTATTTGGATAAGACAATGTAACTGAACTTCTGTGTAACCATAAGTAAGACCAGTATCTACTATTTTCAAGCCATTGTTCTGAGGACTAAAATTCCTGCATTTAGATGCCACTGTGGGGTAATCTGTGGCCTAAATTTTGTTTCTGTTTTCTAACAATTTGTTGTTGTTGTTCAGTTGCTCAGTCATGTCCAACTCTTTGCAACTCCATGGACTGCATGCAGCATGCTAGGCTTCCGTGTCCTTCACTATCTTCCAGAGTTTGCTTAAACTCATGTGTATTGTGGAGAAGGCAATGGCAGCCTACTCCAGTACTTTTTTTTTTTTTTCAAATTTGAAGAACTTTAATTTTTTTTTATATTTTTCATTTTTTTTAATTTTTAAACTTTACAATATTGTATTGGTTTTGCCATATGTACATGAATCCACCACAAGTATACACGTGTTCCCCATCCTGAACCCTCCTCCCTCCTCCCTCCCCGTACCATACCTCTGGGTTGTCCCAGTGCACCAGCCCCAAGCATCCAGTATCGTGCATTGAATCTGGACTGGCGACTTGTTTCATATATGATATTATACATGTTTCAATGCCATTCTCCCAAATCATCCCACCCTCTCCCTCTCCCACAGAGTCCAAAAGACTGTTCTATACATCAGTGTCTCTTTTGCTGTCTCTTATACAGGGTTATTGTTACCATCTTTCTAAATTCCATATATATGCATCGTCCCACTCCAATACTCTTGCCTGGAAAGTTCCATGAATGGAGGAGCCTGGTAGGCTACAGTCTATCGGGTTGCTCAGAGTCAGACACGATTGAGTGACTTAACTTTCACTTTTCACTTTCATGCATTGGAGAAGAAAATGGCAACCCACTCCAGCATTCTTGCCTGGAGAATCCCAGGGACGGGCAAGCCTGGTGGGCTGCCATCTGGGGTCGCGCTGAGTCAGACATGACTGAAGCGACTTAGCAGCAGCAGCAGCATGTGTATTGAGTAGCTGATGCCATCCAACTATCTCATCCTCTGTTGCCCCCTTCTCTTCCTGCCCTCAATCTTTCCCAGCATCAGGGTCTTTTCCAATGAGTTGGCCCTTCTCATCAGGTGGCCAAAGTGTTGGAGCTTCAGCATCAGTCCTTCCAATGAATATTCAGGGTTCATTTCCCTTAGGATTGACTGGTTGGATCTCTTTGCTATCCATGGGACTCTAAAGAGTCTTCTCCAGCACCATAGTTCAACAGCATCAATTCTTTGGTGCTTGGCTTCTTTATGGTGCAACTCTCACATCTGTACATGACTACTGGAAAAACCATAGCTTTTACTATATGGACCTTTGTCAGCAAAATGATGTCTCTGCTTTTTAATACACTGTCTAGGTTTGTCATAACTTTTTTTTTCCCCAAGGAGCAAGCGTCTTTTAATTTCATGGCTGCACTCACTGTCCCCAGTGATTTTGGAATTCTCCAGGCCAGAATACTGGAGTGGGTAGCCTTTCCCTTCTCTAGGGCATCTTCCAACCCAGGGATCAAACCCAGGTCTTCTGCATTTTAGGCAGATTCTTTACCAACTGAGCTATCAGGGAAACCCCTCCATATCTGAGGTTATTGATATTTCTCCCAGCAATCTTGATTCCAGCTTGTAACTCATCCAGACCAGTATTTCCCAAGATGTACTCTGCATATAAATTAAATAAGCAGGGTAACAATATACAACCTTGATATACTCCTTTCCCAATTTTGAACTAGTCCTTTGTTCCATGTCCAGTTCTAACTGTTACTTCTTGACCTGCATACAGGTTTCTCAGGAGGCAGGTCAGGTGGTCTGGTATTCCCATCTCTAAGTATTTTCCACAGTTTGTTGTGATTCACACAGTCAAAGGCTTTAGCCAAGTCAATGAAGCAGATGTTTTTTCTGGAATTCTCTTGCTTTTCTATGATCCAGCAGATGTTGGCAATTTGATCTCTGGTTCCTCTGCCTCTTCTAAATCCAGCTTGAACATCTGGAATTTCTCAGCTCATGTACTATTGAAGCCTAACTTGAACTATTTTGAGCATTACCTTGCTAGCATGTGGACTGTGTGCAATTTTGTGGTAATTTGAACATTCTTTGGCATTGCCCTTCTTTGAGATTGAAATTAAAACTGATCTTTTCCTGTCTTGTAGCCACTGTTGAGTTTTCCAAATTTGCTGGCATATTGAGTGCAGCACTTTAACAGCATCCTCTTTTAGGATTTGAAATAGCTCAGCTGTAATTCCATGACTTCCAGTAGCTTTGTTTGTCATGATGCTTTCTAAGGCCCATTTGATTTCACACTCTAGGATGTCTGGCTCTAGATGAGAGATCACACCATCATGATTATCCGTGTCATTAAGACCTTTTCTATATAGTTCTTCTGTGTATTCTTGCCACCTTTTCTTAATCTCTTCTGCTTCTGTTAGGTCTGTACCATTTCTGTTCTTCACTGTGCCCATCTTTGCATGAAACGTTTCCTTGGTATTTCTAATTTTCTTGAGAGATCTCTAGTCTTTCCAATTCTGTTGTTTTCCTCTGTTTCTTTGCATTGTTCACTTAAGAAAGCTTTCTTATCTCTCTTGGTATTCTTTGGAATTCTGCATTCTAATAGGTATATCTTTCCTTTTCTCCTTTGCCTTTGCTGCTTTCTCAGCTATTTGTAAAGCCTCCTCAGACAACTATTTTGCCTTTTTACATTTCTTTTTGTAACTGAAAAATATAGGAAATAATGCCTTTCCATAGCCCAGGAAAGTAAGGGCTTCTATTTTGGCTGAAATTACCACAATGCTGAAATCCTATGAGTTAAATATTCCCCATGATCATTGTAATGATCACCTCTGCCCAAATGCATGTGTAGGTTCTGGTGTTTCATATATCTCTTTAGACTCTGTGCTATTGGCACTGCATACAAGGATACAAAGGATAACAGCCCCATAGGAATGCCACAGAGGCAGGATTATACAATGTGATTCTTAAGATACTTGAGAAAAATTAAGGGACTGCAGAAAGTTTCAGCTGGAAAAGCAACAATAAAGGCAAACATATTCATCAATGGTATGGTTCATAGAAACCCTTTTGAAAAGAAGTAAGGAATAGAGTCTGTGTGTGAGAGAGAAAGAAAATACGACTTTTCTTGATTCAGAGCACTACTGTTCAGTTCAGTCGCTCAGTCGTGTCCGACTCTTTGTGACCCCATGAATCGCAGCACCCCAGGCATCCCTGTCCATCACCAACTCCTGGAGTTCACCCAGACTCACTTCCATCGAGTCGGTGATGCCATCCAGCCATCTCATCCTCTGTCATCCCCTTCTCCTCTTGCCCCCAATCCCTCCCAGCATCAGAGTCTTCCCAATTAGTCAACTCTTCACATGAGGTGGCCAAAGGACTGGAGTTTCAGCTTTAGCATCATTCCTTCCAAAGAAATCCCAGGGCTGATCTCCTTGCCGTCCAAGGGACTCTCAAGAGTCTTCTCCAACACCACAGTTCAAAGGCATCAATTTTTCAGTGTTCAGCCTTCTTCACAGTCCAACTCTCACATCCATACATGACCACAGGAAAAACCATAGCCTTGACTAGACGAACCTTTGTTGGCAAAGTAATGTCTCTGCTTTTGAATATGCTGTCTAGGTTGGTCATAACTTTCCTTCCAAGGAGTAAGCGTCTTTTTTTTTATTTTTTATTTTTAAACTTTACATAATTGTATTAGTTTTGTCAAATATCGAAATGAATCTGCCACAGGTATACATGTGTTCCCCATCCTGAACCCTCCTCCCTCCTCCCTCCCCATACCATCCCTCTGGGTCGTCCCAGTGCTCTAGCCCCAAGCATCAAGTATCGTGCATCGAACCTGGACTGGCATCTCGTTTCATACATGATATTTTACATGTTTCAATGTCATTCTCCCAAATCTTCCCACCCTCTCCCTCTCCCACAGAGTCCATAAGACTGTTCTATACATCAGTGTCTCTTTTGCTGTCTTGTACACCGGGTTATTGTTACCATCTTTCTAAATTCCATATATATGCGTTAGTATACTGTATTTATGTTTTTCCTTCTGGCTTACTTCACTCTGTATAATAGGCTCCAGTTTCATCCACCTCATTAGAACTGATTCAAATGTATTCTTTTTAATGGCTGAGTAATACTCCATTGTGTATATGTACCACTGCTTTCTTATCCATTCATCTGCTGATGGACATCTAGGTTGCTTCCATGTCCTGGCTATTATAAACAGTGCTGCAATGAACATTGGGCTACATGTGTCTGTTTCCCTTCTGGTTTCCTCAGTGTGTATGCCCAGCAGTGGGATTGCTGGATCATAAGGCAGTTCTATTTCCAGTTTTTTAAGGAATCTCCACACTGTTCTCCATAGTGGCTGTACTAGTTTGCATTCCCACCAACAGTGTAAGAGGGTTCCCTTTTCTCCACACCCTCTCCAGCATTTATTATTTGTAGACTTTTGGATCGCAGCCATTCTGACTGGTATGAAATGGTACCTCATAGTGGTTTTGATTTGCATTTCTCTGATAATGAGTGATGTTGAGCATCTTTTCATGTGTTTGTTAGCCATCTGTATGTCTTCTCATCTGCAGTGATTTTGGAGTCCAAAAAAATAAAGTCTGACACTGTTTCCACTGTTTCCCCATCTATTTCCCATGAAGTGATGGGACCGGATACTGAGACACATGCAAAATGAAGGACAGAAAGTCAGGAAAAGTGGGGAAGAAAGAACAAAAAAAGGAAGATAAAAAGGAGAGAAAAGGGAGAGAAAAAGGGAGAATTATGGGAGAAAGAAATTAATAGGAAAGGAGAGGTAAAAAACAGAACAAAGGAAAGGGGAGAAAACCATCCCCATGTGCAGGATGCTAGCTGTGGTAGACAACACTCTAACACTTTCCTGCCTCTCTCCTCATAACCTCACCACCACTCCAAAGAGGGACATGCTGTCATCCCCATTCTGAGGTTAAGGAGTTAGGCACAGAGAGTGGTATCGACTTGCTCAGGGTCTCATGGTGGCTGAATGACCCATATGGGATTCAAAGCCCAGGAATTGTATAGAATTGTATATTTTATGCTGTCACTGTAGACACTAGTCAAGGATCTTTGAAAATGGGTTTGTTTGCAAGGAAATCCAACCAGTCCATCCTAAAGGAGATCAGTCCTGGGTGTTCATTGGAAGGACTGATGCTGAAGCTGAAACTCTAATACTCTGGCCACCTCAAGTGAAGAGTTGACTCATTGGAAAAGACTCTGATGCTGGGAGGGATTGGGGGCAGGAGGAGATGGGGACGACAGAGGATGAGATGGCTGGATGGCATCACCGACTCGATGGATGTGAGTTTGAGTGAACTCTGGGAGTTGGTGATGGACAGGGAGGCCTGGGGTGCTGCAATTCATGGGGTCGCAAAGAGTCGGAATGACTGAGTGACTGAACTGAACTGAACTGAAGGGACCACATTTTGAGAACCAATGGTTTAGAGCAGCGCTATCCGAAAGAAATGTAATGTGAGCTGTATATATAGTTTAAAGATTTACAAGTAGCCAAGTTTTTCAAAAGTAAAAAAGAAAGTTGAATTTTATTTTCATCATATATTTTATTTAACCTAATACTATATCCAAAATGAGTATGTTAATTTGTTATCAATGTAAAATTAATGACATGTTTTACATTTTTCTTTTGTACTGTCTTTGAAATCTAATGTGTATTTTATACCTAAAGCACACCTCAATTTTGACACCAAAAAAAAAAAAGAAAGGAAGAAAGAAAATGGGTTTGTTTATTAAGTGAATACTTATTGAGCATCTACAAAATGCCCTAGTGGATACACTAGGGCATACACTAGAGATACACTGCTGCTGCTGCTAAGTCGCTTCAGTCACGTCCGACTCTGTGCGACCCCATAGACGACAGCCCAACAGGCTCCCCCGTCCCTGGGATTCTCCAGGCAAGAACACTGGAGTGGGTTGCCATTTCCTTCTCTAATGCAGGAAAGTAAAAAGTGAAAGTGAAGTCATTCAGTCATGTCCGACTTTTAGCGACCCCAAGGACTGCAGCCTACCAGACTCCTCCATCCATGGGATTTTCCAGGCAAGAGTACTGGAGTGGGGTGCGATTGCCTTCTCTGAGAGATACACTAGTGGGAGAAAAAAAATTAAATCCTTTGCTTTCTTGAGCTTAAATCTGGAAGGGGAAGACAATTTAAGAGCTATAGTGATGCTAATAGCTATGGAAATATTAAGTACTGTAGGGGATACAGGATAGGTCAGGTTTGGAGTGAGGGTTATTCTTTATATAAGGAAATTGAGAAGAGTTCAATGGTAAGGCAGAATGTGAACAGAAATCTAATCTAGAAAAGGAAGTGAGCTGTGAGGTCATCCTGGGGAAAAAAAAAATTGTAGGGAGGTACAGCAAGAGAAAAAGCCCTGTGGCTTTTAACAGCTTGAGACAATAGAGTACAAGGAAAATAGAAACCTATATATACAGTGTATTTGGGGCTTCCCAGATGGCGCTAGTGGTAAAGAACCTGCCTGTAAATGCAGGAGACATAAGAGACATGGTTTCGACCCTTGGATTGGGAAGATAACTTGGAGGAGGAAATGGCAACCCACTTCAGTATTTTTGCCTGGAAAATACTATGGACAGAGGGGCCTGGAGGCCTACAGTCCATGGGGTCACAAAAAGTCGGACACAACTGAGCACATTTACTTACACACATATATGTATAAGTGAATCGCTTTGCTGTATATCTGAAACTAACACAACATTGTTAATCAACTATACTCCATTATAAAATAAAAGCAAAATTTTAAAACCCACAAAAAATTAGTTTCTGTACATAGTTAGATTAAGGCTTCTGTGATATCCCATTCTATGAAATGTGTACGTTAAATTTATAACTGTTAAAAAAACTACACTAGTAATTTATACTCAAGGCGTTGTCAGTTCAATTACAGCTAGTTAGTGGTGAAAGCATTGTGAGGAAATACTGTAAAATGTATAAAGTATATAAAACGTTCCAAGAGCAACTAAGTTAGAAAGAGACTGGATTGGAAAAGTTACTACAAAAGATGTTTGTGTGAGTCTTGAAGAACACCTGCTGGTGAATCAGGTTCTGTTGCCTCTAGAAGGCTACAGAGAAGAAATAACTAGCAGAATTATCCACTAGAATTTAAGACAGGAAAAAAAAAAAGCTCCTTGGTATTGGGTCAGGTCATATTTTGTGTTTCTGTTCCATTTCCTACTTGAAGGGTTTCCATATTGTGGTGAATCTGTGTGTGGCTGTAATGGGGGCTTCCATCTGTGATCCTGGAAGAGACACGTCCTGGAGCATAAGCCTGGTCACTCATTGTCTTGGGAGGAAATTCAATTCAGACCCTGGGCAGAAGGACATCCATATAGTACAACAGATAATCTCCTCAAGACCAGCTGCTCTTTGTGGTTTGGACATGGGATAGGACCCAAATTACAGAATCTGGGACCAGCTCTGCCCTGGGTGCCACATACTGTTTTCCTTCCTGGCGAGAACAATTGATGTAGCCTTTTCTGTAAGAGTCATGCCAACATGACACAATAGCAGGACAAGCCCATCAAATGTGAACCAAGGTTTTTGGTGTCTATAGAAAAGGTTTTGTCAAAATGAACTCTCATCAATTAGAATCAAATTCCAAGAAACTTACCTTCTGATTTCCATGAATTTCCTGTTTCTCCCTATGCCTCTCCCTCACAGACTCATGATTCAACTGCAGATTTTTTCCCAGAAATGAGCCTCGTGAGAGGACTAACACCTGGGATTCTTCTCTACATCCCAAGTATTTAGTAAGAGTTAGGCACATAAGAGTTACTCAGTATATTTACAGAAGGCAAATTAAACATGTCTCGAGGGTCAAATTAGCCTGAGTTTGGTTGGTTTTGTCAAAATATAAATGATAGACATTTCACAGGATCTCAATTTCTACTCTGTTTTTTTTGAATAACAAAATAAGGAAAAAGTGATGGGCATTTTGGGGGGAATTCAAAGAAGAATAAGACGTGATTTGAGGACAAGCCCTTCACAATCTAAGGAGAGAATCAAAATAGAAATATATGAGGATGCTGAATTTGAATAATGGTTCCAGCACAACAGAAGAATGTCTCCAGACAGGTCATCTTCTGTTGCCAAGTAAATGGGAAAATATACGTGCTATAGCAGTTCAGAGGAGGGAGTGATTTTTGTTCTACTGTGCCGTCAGAGAGAGATAATGAGGGTTGGGATGGTGGAGAGATATTTGCCTACCTCTTGAAGGAATGGGTAAGGTATCTATAGTTTGAAGAGACAGGGGAAGGTAGATTAGAATTGGCTTAAGTCAAATGCAGAGGAGGGGCTTCCATCTGCAGGAAGTGCATGTCAGGGAACAATGCAGAGTGGTTAGAGCAGAGTGGCTGTGCCCTGAGGATTAGCAAGAGAAAATGGGGAAAATCAAAGTGGGAACCATATTATCCAAAAACTTCGGGGGCAATCTAAAGCATGCTTCTTAAATAAACTTTGGGGAGGCCGTAGGTCTTTGTCTTGACACTGAAAGAAATTAAAGCAAGAAATGGATACGGGCCATAATCTCACTTGCAGCCTGTTTCAGCAACATCATTTCTACTTTGCCTCTGTGGCTGCTTTTCCTAATTTCCTCTCTGCACAAAGAAAATAAATAAATAAGTGTACTATAGTCTTATTTATCCTTCTTTGGACATTTCTTTACCAGGCAGATGGTCAATTAAGAGCACTAAACAATGACACTGTTTTCTCTGTAAACATTTTTTTCTAATAGCCTAACAAATGTAAGTCTGTGCTGCCATACTGCTGAATACCATCTTGACTTTCTAATTACAAAGAACTGTGTCTTGATAGTTACAATTACAGCTGTAACAATGATGCCAGGCCCTGAACAATACCGTTTGAGGCAAAGTGCTTATCCGAATATTCACAAATAAAGGCTTAAATTTATGCCAGAGATGTAGATGGAGGTTAAACAATTGGGAGGGAGAAAAAGGTTGAAAACACTGGTTTAATGCTACAGATGTGAATTTGAATCCAATTATTCTGAAAAGAGAAAAAAAAAAAACTTGAAACGTTGCTGTTTTCTTCTGTTTTAGTAATCAATAAGGTTAAGGGGTGGTTCAACTTAGCTTGCTAATACCTCTAATTTTGATATTTGGCTACACTCTAGTGTTTTCAAAGCATACTATCTTTTAAGCAAAGTGAGTTTTTATAAGGTGCAAGTCTTCATGTTAAAAGACAACCATTCTTCAGGCAGGTAACCTAAATGAAATGATACACAATTTTTGAGTAGGTAGAATATAAGTCCAGTACTATTTTAATGAAGGCCCTGTAACACAGTGATTAAGCTCCCTAGGGCTTTTAAGTCAGGTGTGTAGGCATCAAAAATCATGTTCTGCCTCAGTGTCCTCATCTGTAAAATAGGAATAATAATAGCAATACTGATATAATTGTTGCCACTGAGTTGTTGTGAGGTTTAAAGAGTGGATATAAAGCTTGCAATATGGCGATTGCTATAGTATTTAAAATAGGGCAGCCCATGTCGTTATTTGTGGAAAACAAAATTCAGAATAAGTTTTGCAAATCCTGGAACAGGGAAGTGAGGGCGAAATGTCTACTAAGAGGGCATCTATCTCAAGGACACTAGGGTCATTCAGTATCTTTGGGTGTGTCCACAGTCTCTCCATAATACATGACCAAAGAGCGTGATTACTTCATTTAACAGTATAATTGCACCAATCCTGAATTGCATTTAGCCATTAACAGCATTTTAAAATTTCGGTTGGGAATTTTCTTTCAACTAATGGTTGAGAACATTGGGATTTACCAATGCTAATTATGTCTCCTTTTCTTTTTCTTCAAATTATCCACAATCTACTATAGTACTAAGACACAAAGTGGCCAAAACAATATAAAGACATCCATGTCCCCAACCCTGGGTGGAGTAAAAATGTCATTATATATTAGCCTTATGATTTATTTAAAAAATATCCATAATAACTTATACATAATTGTTTGCACTCTGTACATACCATGGCTAAACCATTTACGTGTAAAAACTTACTTAGTCCTGCCATAAACTTCATAAGAGAAGAAGTATTTTCTTCATTTTGTAGATGAGGAAATCAAAGCAGATATGTAACTCGATCAAAGTCAAATCATAAATAAGTGACCATAGATTTTTAACTCTCATGAACAAATTGTTATGAAAATATTAATATGTAAAGATTGCAAAGCAAATAGAGATTAATGCTTATTCAGTTCAGTCCAGTTCAGTCACTCAGTCATGTCCGACTCTTTGCAACCCCATGGACTGCAGCACTCCAGGCCTCCCTGTCCATCACTAAATCCTTGAGTTTACTCAAACTCAAGTCCATTGACTTGGTGATGCCATCCACCCATCTCATCCTCTTCGTCCAAATCTCCTTCCACCATCAATCTTTCTCAGCATCAGGGTCTTTTCAAATGAGTCAGCTCTTCGCATTAGGTGGCCAGAGTGTTGGAGTTTCAGCTTCAACACCAGTCCTTCCAATGAATATTCAGGTTTGATTCCTTTAGGAGAGACTGGTTGTATCTCCTCGCAGTCCAAGGGACTCTCAAGAGTCTTCTCCAACACCACAGTTCAAAAGCATCAATTCTTCAGCACTCAGCTTTCTTTATAGTCCAGCTCTCACATCCATACATGACTACTGGAAACACATGTGTACCTGTGGCAGATTCATTTTGATATATGGCAAAACCAATACAATATTATAAAGTTAAAATAAAATTAACAAAAAAATAAAATAAAAAAAGAGAAAAACAAAAAACAAAAAAACCCATAGCCTTGACTAGACAGACCTTTGTTGACAAAGTAATATCTCTGCTTTTTAATATGCTGTCTAGGTTGGTCATAACTTTCTTTCCAAAGGTAAGTGTCTTTTAATTTCATGGCTGCAGTCACCATCTACAGTGATTTTGGTGCCCAAGAAAATAAAGGCTGCCACTGTTTTCACTGTTTCCCCATCTGTTTGCCATAAAGTGCTTATTTAAGTTATATGCAGAGTACATCATGAGAAACGCTGGGCTGGATGAAGCACAAGCTGGAATCAGGATTGCCAGGAGAAATATCAGTACCCTCAGATATGCAGATGACACCACCCTTATGGCAGAAAGTGAAGAAGAACTAAAGAGCCTCTTGATGAAAGTAAAAGTGGAGAGTGAAAAAGTTGGCTTAAAGATCAACATTCAGAAAGCTCAGATCATGACATCTGGTCCCATCACTTCATGGGAAATAGATGGGGAAACAGCAGAAACAGTGGTTGACTTTATTTTTTGGGCTCCAGAATCACTGCAGATGGTGATTGCAGCCATGAAAGTAAAAGATGCTTACTCCTTGGAAGGAAAGTTATGACCAACCTAGACAGCATCTTCAAAAGCAGAGACATTACTTTGTCAACAAAGGTCCATCTAGTCAAGACTATGTTTTTTCAGGTAGTCATGCATGGATGTGAGAGTTGGACTATAAAGAAAGCTGAATGCAGAAGAATTGATGTTTTTGAACTGTACTGTTGGAGAAGACTCTTGAGAGTCCCTTGGACTGCAAGGAGATCTGGTCAGTCCACCCTAAATGAAATCAGTCCTGGGTATTCATTGGAAGGACTGATTTGAAGTTAAAACTCCAATATTTTGGCTACCTGATGTGAAGAGCTGACTCA
This sequence comes from Bos indicus x Bos taurus, assembly GCF_003369695.1. NCBI lineage: Eukaryota > Metazoa > Chordata > Mammalia > Artiodactyla > Bovidae > Bos > Bos indicus x Bos taurus. The sequence goes on from NC_040086.1 coordinate 41,887,329, forward strand.
TTTGAAAAAACTCTGATGTTGGGAAAGATTGAAGGTGGGAGGAGAAGGGGACGACAGAGGATGAGATGGTTTGATGGCATCACTGACTCAATGGACATGAGTTTGGGTAAACTCGAGAAACTGGTGATGGACAGGGAGGCCTGGCATGCTGCAGTTCATGGGGTCACAAAGAGTTGGACACGACTGAGCAAATGAAATGAACTGAACTGAACTGAACTGATGGGACACAATGCCGTGTTCTTAGTTTTCTGAATGTTGAACTTTAAGCCAACTTTTTCCACTCTCCTCTTTCACTTTCATCAAGAGGCTCTTTATTTCTTCTTCACTTTCTGCCATAAGGGTGGTGTCATTTGCATATCTGAGGTTATTGATATTTCTCCCAGAAATCTTGATTCTAGCTTGTGCTTCACCCAGCCCAGTGTTTCTCATGATGTACTCTGCATATAAGTTAAATAAGCAGGGTGATGATATACAGCCTTGACCTACCCCTTTTCCTATTTGGAACCAGTCTGCTATTCCATGTCCAGTTCTAACTGTTGCTTCCTGACCTGCATACAGATTTCTCAGGAGACAGGTCAGGTGGTCTGGTATTCCCATCTCTTTCAGAATTTTCCACAGTTTATTGTGATCCACACAGTCAAAGGCTTTGGCATAGTCAATACAGCAGAAATAGATGTTTTTCTGGAACTCTCTTTTTCAATGATCCAGCAGATGTTGGCAATTTGATCTCTGGTTCCTCTCCTTTTTCTAAAACCAGCTTGAACATCTGGAATTTCATGGGTCATGTATTGTTGAAGCCTGGCTTCAAGGATTTTGAGCATTACTTTGCTAGCATGAGATGAGTGCAATTATGTGATAGTTTGAGCATTCTTTGGCATTGCCTTTCTTTGGGATTGGAATGAAAATTGACCTTTTCCAGTCCTGTGGCCATTGTTAAAACATAAGCACTTAGTTGCAGATTTCATAATGCTCAGTCTCATTATGAAGAAGACTTCCCCTCTACAAATCATGTCCACCTCACCTGTTCGCAGCTGTCACAGTGAATTGCTCAAGTGCCCATCTAGTCACATTATCTTTTCTGCTAAAGCTGTCACTGGCTTCCCCATTTGTACAGGATAAAGGCCAAGTCCTTTCACTTTGGCACAACCAATCCCTGTGATCTAATCCTTACCTCACCTCTGAACATGCCTTCTTCACAGTCATCTTTCAAGATGAGAATTGCAGCTCTGTGAACAGACCTTGCTGCTTCACACCTTTTGCCTTTGTCTCTACTTTCTGGCTGCCCAAGAGCAGGACAAACATCATATTCTTTACAGACTTGCATTCAGCCCACCAGGTGGCATAGTCCACACCATCAGCATGTACCCCCATTATCTCACTAGGCATCTGAGTCCTGATACTGCCCAATTTATTTTTTTGGTTTCCTCCCTTGATTAGACTTTTAAACTGCTACACGGCAGAGAATCTCTTAATGGCCGTTTTGTCTCTAGCATCTAGATCCATGCAAATAAGCACTCAGTGAATATTGAGTGAATATAAAAGATTAGAAAGAAAAGGATCCCAGGAGAAGAACAGAGGAAACCCCACCCAGCCTCACTGACTTAAATAGTCAGTCCGAAAAAAAATGTAACTGAGCCACCACACTCTCCCTGCTTATTTACAATAAGCATGCAGAGTATTAACATTTCCTCTGTCCCTTCTTCTCTCTCAGTGAATTAGAGATTTGAAGATGGGCCCTCAGGGTTATATGCTTTAGAATCTGATGGGATAAGGAGTGGATATCGGCCATTATCTTTGAGACATTGCCTTTTCAGAGACTTTATTAAGTTAGAGAACTCATGAGCTATCTTTCCAGGTCTTGGGTTAGCAGGGCATACAGTTGTCTCTTCAAATACATGATTGTAAGCTCCATGAAACCAAAATCTATGTATAATTCATCTGGGTTCTACCATGTGAATGATGCCCAATAGCTGTCAAATGCATGTAAGGGTTAGGCAACCTATTATTCAGAAGAGAGAGAAAATAACCTGCTGGGTGGGTATGATATTTCAGATCCTATGTATGCAGAGAATAATCTCATGTCCTTGCATTTCCCAGATTCAGAACAGAAATAGAGCTCCATGGGAAGAAAAATTAATTCTGAAGTTTTTATCCTGCATGACAAGGCATAGGTGGTAGTATTGATCAAGATGGAAAGATGAGGAGAATAATAGTTTGGGTTCATTTCAGTTTGGTCATGCTCATTTTGAGACATTTAGTGGACATTCAAAGGGAAATACTGAGTGGATAGTTGGATATATGAATCTGGGGCTCAAGGGAGATATCAGGTTTAGAGATGTCAATTGAGGTGTCAGTACCATGGCATTTGCAGCCATGGGACTGGACCTATGAAGTAGATAAAGACAGAGGAGGTGTGTAAGGCTGAGAATTAGAGCACTTGAAAACTTAGAGGTTGAGAAGAAGAGAAAAATCCAGCAAAGGAATCTAAAACATATTAATTGGTAAGATAGAGGAGACTGATATTGAGGAAGCCAAGGCTTGAAAACTCTAAGGAGGGAGTGATCAGCTGTATCAAATACTACAACATTGTCAAGAGAGATAAGATCTGAGAATTAAATCCTGGATTGAGCAATGTGGAAAATTCCACAATTTAGATGACTGTGGTTTATTTCTTACAGAATACACATTGATTGACTTTTTTCTGTTTTCATTTGTTAAGTCATCCTTCTAGCTGTTGTGCTTGCTTCCCTGAGTACCACTCTTTCAGTCCATGCCATGAAGAGACTTCCTCATGTTTCTGGTGGGGGCTTTAAACCTCAAGGAACTGAAGCAGGGATCACACATCATTAAGGAAAGGTCAGTTACCAGGCAGAAATTGGTGTTTTTTCCCTCCCATTTCCATATTACAGAGATGCCTCAGGCTTCCTGGAGTTTCTATTAAGAATTCCAAATCTCCCAGCAATGATTTTTAAATACTAGTTTTCCCTAGGACAGTTCTCTTTAGCTTGGCTCACCCACCACAATGTAGTCAGGGTCCTTCAATCATTGTAAAAGTCTTTTATCATTCTGACTCTACTCCATCCTGTACACAATCTCTAGATTAACCTTTCCAGAATGATGCATTCATAATGGTAATAGCTATAATTAATCTACTCCATATAATTGTCCTTAATCTTTTGCACATAGTAGGCACTCAAATATTTCTCATGTGGTTTGAAATTAGGTAATTTTTTAAAGTGCATTTTAAAATGCATTTCAAAATACACCTCCTATTTGATTAGTAAGATTCATTTTATTTTTGTTCTCTGTCTAGCTATTTTTAAATATAATGAGAGAACCATATCTCTAGATAGTGTGAAAGCATTTTAATATTTTAATAATTCCATATAATTTAAAATGATCTTATTCCTCCCATACTTTACAGTAAATAATAAGTACATAGAAGAAAAATATGTGTTTTGTATCTAAGGAAAGAGTTATTAAGTGTTACCAAAAGATGGAGAATATTTTTATCTTAAGTCAGCCACATAAATACCCATTAATTTTTAAAATGATTTTATTTGGTTGATGGAGTATTACATCTCCAAATTACATAGTTTAGATTTCCCATTACATGCTCCTTATGGATCATGTGTATATTCACAAAGTTATACAGAAGATTCTATGATGAGAAGAAGCCAATTTTCATTTTCTCTGTTCTTGTTTGAAGAACCAAAACTGTTAAAGGGATAAAGCTCTCAGAAGTGCCTGTTCCAGGTTAATTGTCTCAAATTGCTCATTTAAAACACCATTATAGTACAGCAAAGCCAGTTAATCTACTCTGAAGCTTCCTTTTTTTATGACCGTAGCTACATTTGGTGAAATGGCACCTTTGGCAAACACCCAAATTGGATAAAATTGCCATTTTTCTTGGAACCTGGAAAGAATAACACATGTTTTGAAATCACTTCATATCATGTGGCCCTAAGCTGCATGCTAGTCTTGCTCTGGAATTCACTCTCTTTGGCATTTTCTGATTTGACCCTAAATTGCCTTTGCTTTACTGATGACAGTCAATGATGTGCTTTTGTGCACAATATATAGGTAGGAATTGGGGGAGGGGTGCAGAGGAAACTAGCAAGAGAAATTGTGGCAATATTTTTAAACATCACTACTGCATAAGAAAATGATGTGTCCCTGTACTGACACTTGTGCACAACTTTCAACTGATGGTACCTTTATTATTGGAAACACTGTAGTTTGAGAGCCTCTTCAATGTCGACATAACTAGCAGGTGCCGCGATCATAATGGTAAAAACACTCACTTATTAATCAGCGCACATAATTCCTCTCTAATGCTGTCAATTTAAGATGGCAACCTGATTTTTTTTTTTTTTTTTTTGGAGTGGGGAGGAGGGTCAACAATTTAATGAATCTCGTCTGCATTTTAATTCCAGCCTAATAATCTGCCTCCGGCTCTTTTCCCTCCCTCACTCAGAACATTTCTCTGGATCCTGCTATTAAGCACAATGGGATATTTACCTTCCTACCTCAGTTACACATTTAGGATGGGGAAACAGCCAGCTAGTCAGACCCCCCGACCCAACCAGAACTAATGTTAACCTGTCACCAGTCCTCACTGGCATCATCCTCAAATACCCTCCCTCCATTTGTTTGTATAGTCTCCTCTCTCCCTGATTTTGACACTGTAGTGCTTTGCAGGTTTCTTTTATTAAACACCACTGGGACCCAGACTCAGAAATGTGCAGTATGTTGACATAGTTAAAATAAATAAATACAACCCATTGCCAGAAATATTTAAAAATTCATCTAAATGTGCTCCTGTCAGAGATGATTTGTTTTCATCCAAACAGGGAAGACTGATGGCTTCAGGATGGACTGGGTAGAGAGAGACTCCATCTTCTCATTCACTCCTTCATTCATTCACACCTTCATTCATTTTCCTATTAAAAAAACAATCCACCACCCCTGGCTCACCATGTCAAATGTAAACAGAATAGACTTTGTTATTAGGAGAGATGTGACTCCAAGTGTCTGAGCTGCAGAGTGACAGCCGGCTCCTCTCTGAATTTCAGGCAGCCTCTGTCACTTGCCTTGACAATGAAGGAAGTTAATATATTCATGACATTACCACACATGCATTCGCAATTCACAGCATATTGTATTGTTTACCCCTGTTCTTTTGTACTACTGCATGTAGTAATTTGCCTTCTAGCAACAGAAAAATTCCTCAACTTAAAATTTTACCCTCATTTTATTTACCCTTAATAGAAAAACCACTGCTTCCTGGTCCATCCGTTGTTGGCAAGACCACCTTTCTGCAGTATTGCAAACAGATAAATGTCAGATTTTACATTTTGATCAGATGTGTCTACAGTCATTTCCTATACATATTCCTCATCTTCTGCCTCCCATGCCTTCCTTCGGCAGTCATTGTCGCCCTTCCTGTGTATTCCTAGCACATTAGGCACTAGGTGGCCTGCTCTTAAAAGAGAGTGAGAGAAGTGTGGCATGGAGTAAGCATCACACCCTCACAATAGTGTCAATAGTGGGGGCAATGAAGAGCATCGTGAAGCTCTGCTCTTTCACCACTTACATTCAAGATGCCAAGGGTGCTCCTTGTTTTCATCTACAGTAACACTTCCTTTACTCCCACTGGACTGGATACAGTCCTTGAAATCCACACCACTTATTTAAAACCCATCTGTGGGACACTGATTACTTAGCCTTCTTGGTCTAACTTATTTTTTCTGATGGGGTGCAAACTTGTAAAAATGTTGAATACTTAGGTGGTTTTGCTAAGATGAGTACTGGGTAGGGTGAGTTGTTAGTCTCAGATACTACACTATTGTTCTTCAGAATTTCGCTGTTGAGGACCAGAAACGTGCCTTGATGGCTTAGGGCAACTTTGTAGAGATGGCTGGAGGAGGTAAACAGTCTGGGTTAGCAAGACACAATAGCTGTTTCATTTTCTTTACAGTGATGAGCTGTCTTGCATTCCAATGCATGTCACAAAATTCCTGGGCTGAGAGAGGCCATGAGGGGGTCACTCAGTCCAATGCCCTGCCTTTTAGTGGAATTATTTTTAAAAACACCCTGTGTTAAAAGTCTTCAAGACAACCTATGCCCCTCAGTCCAAATGAATGTTGAAACCTTTTCTTAAACTAGACACGATTTCATCTGCAATTTAAAAGCATCTCCTGTTTTGTTGGAGAGAAAGCATTTGGTTGTTCTTTATATTCAAACACTTTTCACACTTAAGGATTATAATTGAGCTACATTCTCTCAAATTCTGCTGCTTAAGAGTAGGCTATCTAATTCAGTGCTTGCTTGTGCAACCTTCCAGTTCCTTTGTACTAGTTATTTATTGTTTTCATCTATGTATGTTTATCCAATTAACTTGCAAACTCCTATTGTTCAGGAAGAGTCTTATGAAGGATAAAGTAGAAGCTCGAGATTCTCAAACCTGGCTACATACTCAAATCACCTGGAAGGATACTTTATAATATAAACTGATTCCTGGGCTACATACTCAGAAGTTCTGAGTTAAAGGGTCTGGGGTACAGGTGAAAAAATAAAACTGAAAATGTTAGTCGCTAAGTTATGTCCGACTCTTTGTATCTCCACAGATTATAGTCTGCTAGGCTCTTCTATCCATGGGATTCTCTAGGCAAGAATACTGAAGTGGGTAGCCATTCCCTTCTCCAGGGAATCTTCCCAACCCAGCAATCGAACCTAAGTCTCCTGCACTGCAGGCAGATTCTTTACCACTGAGCCACCAGGGAAGCCCAGGGTGCAAAAGGATGTGGGAATTTATTAAAAGCTGCCCAGGTAATTCTAATGTACAATGAGATTGAGAGTATAATCTTGAGCAGGTTGCTTAACATCAGTAACTCTTAGTTCTTTTTATTAGATAAGAAATATGGATAACATAGCTTTTATAACTATCTTTTTCTTGGAAGAGTAAAGAGTTCATGTATGTAAAAGCCTTAAGCCCAATGCTGGGACCAGAGTCTATTATCAGTAAATGTTAGCATTAAAGTTAAGGCTATTATTTGGTCTAAAGTGCCTAATATGTTATTGGAAACATAATAGGTGCTTGATAAATGTGTATTAACTAATAGCTCAGGTTGTTTAGCTAAGTAATCCACATCTACATGAGAAAAGTTTAAACAAGGTAAATATCAAAGTTCAGTTCAGTTTAGTTCAGTCGCTCAGTCGTGTCCGACTCTTTGCGACCCATGAATCGCAGCACGCCAGGCCTCCCTGTCCATCACCAACTCCCGGAATTCACTCAGACTCACGTCCATCGAGTCAGTGATGCCATCTAGCCATCTCAAGCCAAAACTATAGTTTCAACTCATGTAGCAAAATGCTTGAGAAATATGTGTTTTGGCACATGACCTGAATGACTGTACTTGTTCACAATTTTCTCATGTGTAGAGAATACATGGATTGAATGTGGACTTGGAGGTTTATCGTGGACAAAGAAAAGGGTCATAATACTTAAAGAACATAGTCAAAATATAAAGGATTACAGAAGTCTGGCAACCAGATGCTGCCAATTAAGGATATTACCAGTTATCATCAAGAGTGACAATAATAATTTTTCACATCCATTATATATCATTATAATAGACTAATCCAATAGACAAGTTATCTGAGAAATCTAGCCACTTTTATTTTAAAGACCACTGAGCTAAGTCTAAGAAAGACAAAATGATTGAACAATAAGTCAGTCCATCCTAAAGGAGATCAGTCCTGAGTGTTCATTGGAAGGACTGACATTGAAGCTGAAACTCCAATACTTTGGCCACCTGATGCAAACAGCTGACTCATTTGAAAAGACCCTGATGCTGGGAAAGATTGAAGGCAGGAGAAGAAGGAGATGACAGAGGATGAGATGGCTTGATGGCATCACTGACTCAATGGACATGAGTTTGGATAAATTCTGGGAGTTGGTGATGGACAGGGAGGCCTGGCGTGCTTCAGTCTATGGGGTCGCAAAGAGTCGGACACAACTGAGCAACTGAACTTAACTGAATAGTGTAAAACATATATATTATACGCATTGTCACCCTGCTTATTTAACTTATATGCATAGTATATCATGCAAAATGCCAGGCTGGATGAAGCACAAGCTGGAACCAAGATTTCCAGGAGGAATATCTATAACCTCAGATATGCAGATGACACCACACTTATGGCAGAAAGCGAAGAAGAACTAAAGAGCCTCTTGATGAAAGTGAAAAAGAGTGAAATAGTTGGCTTAAAACTCAACATTCAGAAAACCAAGATCATGGCATCTGGTCCCATCACCTCATGGCAAATAGATGGCAAAACAATGGAAACAGTGACAGACTTTATTTTCTTGGGCTCCAAAATCACTGCAGATGGTGACTGCAGCCATGAAATTAAAAGATGCTTGCTCCTTGGAAGAAAAGCTATGACCAACCTAGACATAATATTAAAAAGCAGAGACTACTTTGCTGACAAAGGTCTGTCTATTCAAAGCTATGGTTTTACCAGTAGTCATGTATGGATGTGAGAGTTGGACTGTAAAGAAAGCTGAGTGCCAAAGAATTGATGCTTTTGAACTGTGGTGTTGGAGAAGACTCTTGAGAGTCCCTTGGACTGCACAGAGATCAAACCAGTCAATCTTAAAGGAAATTAGTCCTGAATATTCATTGGAAGGACTGATGCTGTAGCTGAAACTCCAAAACTTTGTCCACCTGATGCGAAGAACTGACTTATTGGAAAAGACCCTGATGCTGGGAAAGATTGAAGGCAGGAGGTGAAAGAGATGACAGAGGACGAGATGGTTGGATGGCATCACTGACTTGATGGACATGAGTTTTAGCAAGCTTAGTGAGTTGGTGATGGACAGGGAAGCCTGGCGTGCTGCAGTCCATGGGGTCGCAAAGAATCAGACATGAATAAGCAACTGAACTGAATATAAAATATGATAAATTAAGATAGAATCAAACCAAAAAGCTTAGAAGCAGAGAAGGAAAGAGTTACTTCTGATGTAGATTATCAACAAAAAATTCATATATATATGGGAAGAATGATACAGTTTGAAAAAGGCAGAGAAAAAAATTTGAGCATTTTAGACAAAGGGGATAAATGGAATAAGACGAACAAGGAACTTTGTTGATTGGAGCACAATGTGCATCCAAAAGGACGATGGATGATAATATTGGAAGGAAGTCCTGGGTCAAAAGGTGAAAGGAACTGAAATAAGCATAGCAGAGATGTCAGAGAAGGTGGCCCATAAGCTGATACCATGCTAAACATTTCTTTAGATCTTTCATAAGACAGCTCCAAGTCAAACTTTGAAAGGATCAAGCTGGTTTTTTAAAAAGTACCTTAAATTTTTATGTTGTTCAGTCACTAAGTTGTGTCCAACTCTTTGTGACCCCATGGACTGTAGCCCACCAGGCTCCTCTGTCCGTGTGATTCTCTTTCTCTCAAGGAATATCAGTCTTGAATTGCCTACTATGCAATGTCTGAAAAGAGTTATTTTGTGTACTTTGTTCAGTGTTTTAGTTGTTTACAGCGGGCGTATTGGTTGAGCATCAGTTTCTGTCATAAATCCTTGAATTTCCTTCTCTAGGGGATCTTCCCAGACCAGGGATCAAACGTGCATCTCCCGCATTGGTAGGCAGGTTGTTTACCCTGAGCTACCAGGGAAGCCCCTACCTTAAATTAGCACCCTCCCAAAATGACACAATATTTTTAGAGAAGATAACAATACAATCTATACACTAAAATCATAAAAATAGCAATCTTCAGCATTCAATTAAAACTCACTAAACGTGGTAGCAGGAAAATAGGACCCAGAATCAAGAGAAAAATCAAGTAATATAAAAGGTCCAGTATTTATAAAATGAGGAATTATCAGATAATAATTTAAAACAGTTTTTAAAATATAATTGAATATTAAAGGAAAATCATAATGAGAAAATGTGGAAGATACAAGAAGAACCAAATAAAAGAGCTGTAATGTATATAGAGAAGTGGTGAGCTTCTCTGGTGGCTCAGAAGGTAAAACATCTGTCTGCAATTTGGGAGACCTGGGTTTGATCCCTGGGTCAGGAAGATCCCCTGGAGAAGGAAGTAGCAACACACTCTGGTATGCTTGCCTGGAAAATCCAAGTTTAAAAGCACACATATCACTGAAGAAGGAAACAACAGTGAATTTGATGACACAACAATAGGAAAACTAAACATAGAAGGAAACATAGTTAAAGAAAACACGCAAGAAGGAATGAGTGATCTGTGGGTCATTTGACAGTGTTCTATTATAAGTAGTATTATAGTCACAAAAAGGAGAAGGCAATGGCAACCCATTCCAATACTCTTGCCTGGAAAATCCCATGGATGGAGGAGACTGGTAGGCTGCAGTCCATGGGGTCGCAGAGAGTCAGACATGACTGAGTGACTTCATTTTTCACCTTTCACTTTCATACATTGGAGAAGGAAATGGCAACCCACTGCAGTGTTCTTGTCTGGAAAATCCCAGGGGCGGCAGAGCCTGGTGGGCTGCCGTCTATGGGGTTGCATAGAGTCGGACACGACTGAAGTGACTTAGCAGCAGCAGCAGCATAGTCACAAAATGAGGATGAAAAGCTATTGATGAAATGACAGGAAATTGTTCAGAATTGATGTAAATAATATCAACTCAAAGATTTAAGTAGCTCAATGAATCCCAGGAAAAACAAAAAATCATATCTAGACACATCATAATCAAATAAAATTTAAATTTGAAAGTAGCTAGAATATAAAACACTCAATAAATACTGGCAACAAGGATAAACATAAAGGCTAAATTTTCCTTAGAAGAAATAAAAGAATAGAACAATATTTTAAATGAAAAACAGAAAAAATGTCAATGTAAATTCTAAACCTAACAAAGATTAAAAGAGGTTAAATAAAGATTTTTCAGTCAAAAGGAAAAGAATTCATTACCATGTAACTTGTAGCAAAGGTATTTTGAAGGAAGTATTTCAAACAAAAGAAAAAGTAGTGCCAGAAAAAAAATCCTTAAAAATGAATTAGGAAGACTGGGAATTAAAATATTAGAGTATCTATTAAAGACTTTTTTATTTATTTAAGCCATAATTTTTAATGCAAAAATAATAGAGTAATTGGGAATTATAAATGTGTAGAAATTAACTATATGACAAGACAAAAAATAGGACAAGGAGGATAGAAAAATATTGTAAATTTTTATACTGAACTTAAATGGTTATAATATTTGAATGTACATGGTGGAAAATTAAAAGTATATCAGTTCAGTTCAGTCACTCAGTCGTGTCCAACTCTTTGCGACCCCATGAATCACAGCACCCCAGGCCTCCCTGTCCATCACCAACTCCTAGAGTTCACTCAAACTCATGTCCATAGAGTTGGTGATGCCATCCAGCCATCTCATCCTCTGTCATCCCCATCTCCTCCTGCCCCCAATCTCTCCCAGCATCAAGGTCCTTTCCAATGAGTCAACTTTTCACATGAGGTGGCCAAAATATTGGAGTTTCAGCTTCAGCATCAGTCCTTCCAATGAACACCCAGGACTGATTTCCTTTAGGATGGACTGGTTGGATCTTCTTGCAGTCCAAGGGACTCTCAAGAGTCTTCTCCAACATCACAGTTCAAAAGCATCAATTCTTCGGTTCTCAGCTTTCTTCACAGTTCAACTCTCACATCCATACATGACCACTGGAAAAACCATAGCCTTGACTAGACGGACCTTTGTTGGCAAAGTAATATATCTGCTTTTGAATATGCTATCTAGGTTGGTCATAACTTTTCTTCCAAGGAGTAAGTGTCTTTTAATTTCATGGCTGCAATCACCATCTGCAGTGATTTTGGAGCCCCAAAAAATAAAGTCTGACACTGTTTCCACTGTTTCTCCATCTATTTCCCATGAAGTGATGGGACCAGATGCCATGATCTTCGTTTTCTGAATGTTGAGCTTTAAGCCAACTTTTTCACTCTCCTCTTTGACTTTCATCAAGAGGCTTTGAGTTCCTCTTCACTTTCTGCCATAAGGGTGGTGTCATATGCATATCTGAGGTTATTGATATTTCTCCCAGCAATCTTGATTCCAGCTTGTGCTTCTTCCTGCCCGGCGTTTCTCATGATGTACTCTGCATAGAAGTTAAATAAGCAGGGTAACAATACACAGCCTTGACATACTGCTTTTCCTATTTGGAACCAGTCTGTTGTTCCATGTCCAGTTCTAATTGTTGCTTCCTGACCTGCATATAGATTTCTCAAGAGGCAGGTCAGGTGGTCTGGTATTCCTATCCCTTTCAGAATTTTCCACAGTTAATTGTGATTCACACAGTCAGAGGCTTTGGCATAGTCAATAAAGCAGAAATAGATGTTTTCCTGGAACTCTCTTGCTTTTTCGATGATCCAGCAGATGTTGGCAATTTGATCTCTGCCTTTTTGAAAACCAGCTTGAACATCTGGAAGTTCATGGTTCATGTATTGCTGAAGCCTGGCTTGGATAATTTTGAGCATTACTTACTAGCATGTGAGATGAGTACAATTCTGCAGTAGTTTGAGCATTCTTTGGCATTGCCTTTCTTTGGGATTGGATATCAAATCACATCCAATAATTAAGTAAAATGGAACAAGGAAAATACTTAAAAAGGCAAAGAGAGACAAAATGGAGCACTAAAAAAATGTGTTCATGTAAGCCAAAAGAAGGCAAGAGAAAAAGGTAATAAACAGATAGGACACCGTGTTAAAAAAAAAAATAGCAAAATGGTTTTGGTTGTTGTTGTTCAGCCACTAAGTCTTGTCCAACTCTTTGTGATCCCATGAACTGCAGCACAACAGGCCTCCTAGTCCTTCACTGTCTCCTGGAGTTTGCTCAAAGTCAAATTCTTTGAGTCGGTGATGTCATCTAACCATCATCCCCCGTCACGCCCTTCTCCTGCCCTCAATTTTCCCCAGCATCAGGGTCTTTTCCAATGAGTCAACTCTTTGCATCAGGTGGCCAGAGTATCAGAGCTTCAGTATCAGTCCTTCCAATGAATATTCAGGGTTGATTTCCTTTAGTATTGACTAGTTTGATCTCCTTGCAGTCCAAGGGACTCTCAAGAGTCCTCTCTAGCACCACAGTTTGAAAACATCGATTCTTCAAAGCTCAGCCTTATTTATGTTCCAACTCTTATATCCATACATGACTGCTGGAAAAACCATAGCTTTGAATAGACAGACCTTTGTCAGCAAAGTAATATATCTGCTTTTTAATATGCTGTCTAGGTTGGTCATAGCTTTTCTTCCAAGGAGCAAGTGTCTTTTAATTTCATGGCTGCAGTCACCATCTGCAGTGATTTTGGAGCCCCCAAAATAAAGTCTGTCACTGTTCCATTGTTTTGCCATCCATTTGCCACAAAGTGATGGGACTGGATGCTATGATCTTGGTTTTCTGAATGTTGAGTTTTAAGCCAACGTTTTCACTCTCTTCTTTCACTTTCATCAGGAGGCTCTTTAGTTCCTCTTCACTTTCTGCCATAAGGATGATGTCATATGTATATATGAGGTTATTGATATTTCTCTTGGCAATCTTGTTTACATCTTGTGCTTCATCCAGCCAGGCATTTCACATGATGTACTCTGCATATAAGTTAAATAAGCAGGGTGACAATATACAGCCTTGACGTACTCCTTTCCCAATTTGGAACCAGTCCTTTTTTCCACATCCTGTTCGGTTGCTTCTTAACCTACATACAGATTTCTCAGGAGACAGGTAAGGTGGTCTGGTATTCCCATCTCTTGAAGAATTTTCCACAGTTTATTATGATCTACACAGCCAAAGACTTTGGCATAATCAATAAAGCTGAAGTAGGTGTTTTGCTTGAATTCTCTATAATCCAACAGATGTTGGCAATTTGATCTCTGGTTGCTCTGCCTTTTCTAAAACCAGTTTGAACATCTGGAAGTTCACACTTCATATCCTGTTGAAGCCTGGCTTGGAGAATTTTGAGCATTACTTTGCTAGTGTGTGAGTTGAGTGCAATTGTGTGGTAGTTTGAGCATTCTTTGGCATTGCCCTTCTTTGGGATTGGAATGCAAACTGACCTTTTCCAGTCCTGTGGCCACTGCTGAGTTTTCCAAATTTACTGGCATATTGAGTGCAGCACTTTAGCAGCATCATCTTTTAGGATTTGATCGTCTTCACTGGCTTTGTTTGTAGTGATGCTTCCTATGGTCCACCTGACTTCACATTCCAGGATGTCTGGCTCTAGGAGAGTGATCACACCATCATGGTTATCTGGATCATGAAGATTTTTTTTATATAGTTCTTCTGTGTACTCCTGCCACCTCTTCTTAATATCCTCTGCTTCTGTTAGGTCCATAGCTTTTCTGTCCTTTATTGTGCCCATCTTTGCATGAAATCTTCCCTTGGTATCTCTAATTTTCTTGAAGAGATCTCTAGGCTTTCCCATTCTATGTTATACATGCTATTGTATATTGGAAACAGTATAGTACTGGGGAAAAAAAAACAGACATAGAGATCAATGGAGCAGAATAGGTATGCCAGAAATAAACCCACGTTTATATGGTCAATTAGTCTATGACAAAGGAGGCAAGAATGTACAATGGGATAAAGACAGTCTCTTCAGTAAATGGTGTTGGAAAAACTTGACAGCTGCATGCAGAAGCATGAAACTGGACTCAAACTATGTATAAAATTAAGTCAAATGTATTAAAGACTTAAATGTAAGATTGCAGCCATAAAATTCTCAGAAGAAATTTTGTAAGCATGCACTTTGGTATTGGTGTTAGTAATATTATTTTGGATATGTGTCTTCAGGCAAGGAAGCAAAAGCAAACTTAAATATGAGATTATATAAAACAAACAAGCAAGAAGCCTTTGCACAGTTTAGGAAACTATTAACAAAACTAAATGCTGCCTATTTAGTGGGAGAAGATATTTTCAAATGATAAGAGGTTAATATCCAAACTATGCAACTCAGCATCAAAAAACAAACATCCTAATTTAAAAATGGGCAGAGGATCTGAATAGACAGCTGTCCAAAGTAGACTCCCAGATGGCCAACAGGCACCTGAAAAGTTGCTCAACATCATTAATCATGGAAATGTAAATCTAATTACTATGAGATATCCCCTTACATGTACTAAATGACTATTATCAAAAAGGAAAAAAATAGCAAGTGTTGGTAAGGATATGGAGAAAAAAGAACTCTGTGTACGGCTGGTAGGAGCAACCATTATAGAAAAAAAGTGTGAAGTTTCCTCAAAACAATTAAAAATAGAACCGATACATGATCTAGCAATTGCAATTATGGATATTAATCCAAAGAAACAAAAGCAGTAATTTGAAAATATATATGCACTTCAATGTTCATTGCAGCATCATTTATAGCAGCCAAGATATGTAAGCAACCTTAGTGTTCATAGACGGATAAATGGAAAAAGAAGATGTAACACATATAAATGAAATAAAAAATGAAATCTTGCCATTTGTAGTAACAACATGGATGAATGTTGCGGGTATTATCCTAAGTGAAATAAGTCAGACAGTGAAAGACAAATACATGCTCTTGATTATGTGTAGAATCTAAAACAAACAAAACAAACCAACAAACAAAATGAAAACAGACTCTTAGATAATAGAATAAATGGGTTGTGCCAGAAGGAGTGGTTGGGGGTGGGTGAAATAGTTGAATAGGACTGAGAGGTACAAGTTTCCAGTTATACAATAAATAAGTAACAGGGAAATAATAAGGAATATGACCTTATTCCATTATATGACCATAAGGAATATGGTCAGTAATATTATACTAATTTGTATGGGGACAGCTGGTTATTAGACTTATTGTGGTGATCATTTCATAACATATGCACATGTCAAATCATTATGTAGTATACCTGAAACTAATATAACATTGTACATCAATTATATTTCAATAAAAAAGACTTCCTCAGTAGAAGGGACACATACACACATAAACACACATACACAAACATACAAAATAACCAAAAAATAAACCCAAATCAATTGGACTTCATAATAATTTAAACTTTGTCATTTGAAAAGCACCATTAAGAACATAAGCCAGCAAACAGACTGAAAAATATTTGTAATACATATATCTGAAAAATTAATTTGTATCAAGAAAGTATAAAGTGATCTTCCAACTCAGTTATAATAAGACAAACAAGCCAATGTAAAAAATGGACAAAATATTTGATCAAACACTTAGCAAAAGAAAATGGGCAGGACTTTCTGGTGGTCCAGTGGTTAAGACTTCACCTTCCAGTGCAGGGGTGCTCATTTGATCCCTGGTCAAAGAGTTAAGATACCACATGCCCACATCCAAAAAAAACCATAAAACAGAAAACAGAAACAATATTGTAACAAATTCAATATTGTTGTTCAGTTGCGAAGCCCTACTGGACTCTGCAACCACATGGACTGCAGCATGCCAGGCTTCCCTGTCCTTCAGTATCTCCTGGAGTTTGCTCAAACTCATGTCCATTGAGTCAATGATGCCATCCAACAATCTCATCCTCTGTTGCCCCCTTCACCTCCTGCCCTCAATCTTTCCCAGCATCAGGGTCTTTTTCAATGAGTCAATTCTTCCTATCAGGTAGCCAAAGTATTGGAGCTTCAGCATAAGTCCTTCCAGTGAAGATTCAGGGTTGATTTTCTTTAGGATTGACTGGTTGGATCTCCTTGCTGTCCACAGGTCTCTCAAAGAGTCTTCTTCAGCACCACAATTCAAAAACATCAATTCTTCAGTGCTCAGCATTCTTTATGGTCCAACTCTCACATCTGTGCATGACTACTGGAAAAACCATTGACTATATAGACCTTTGTCACAAAGTGATGTCTCTGCCTTTGAATACACTGTCTAGGTTTGTCATGGCTTTCCTTCCAAGGAGCAAACATCTACTTTCATGGCTGCAGTCACCATCCACAATGATTTTGGAGCCCAAGAAAATAAAGTCTGTCACGGTTTCCATTGTTTCCCCATCTATTTTCCATGAACTGGTGGGGCCAGATGCCATGATGTTAGTTTTTTGAATGTTGAGTTTTAAGCCAGCCTTTTCACCCTTCTCTTTCACCTTCATCAAGAGGCTGTTTAGTTTCTCTTTGCTTCTTGCCTTTAGAGTGGTGTCATCCGTATATCTGAAGCTGTTGATATTTCTCCCGGCAATCTTGATTCCAGCTTATGAGTAATCCAGCCTGGCATTTTGCATGATGTACTCTGCATATAAGTTAAATGAGACGGGTGACAATATACAGCTCCTTTCCCAGTTTTGAACCATGTCCTCTTCTAATTGTTGCTTCTTGTCCCGCATACACATTTCTCAGGACACAGGTAAGGTGGTCTGGTATTCCCATCTCTTTAAGAATTTTCCATAGTTTGTTGTTGTCCATATAGTCAAAGGCTTTATAGTCAGTGAAGAAGAAGTAGATATTTTTCTGGAATTATCTTGCTTTTTCTGTGATCCAATGGATGTTGGCAATTTGACCTCTAGTTCTTCTGCCTTTTCTAAATCCAGCTTGTACATCTGAAAGTTCTTGGTTCAAGTACTTTTGAAGCCACCTTGAAGGATTTTGAGTACTACGTTGCTAGCATGTGAAATGAGGGCAAAACAGATTCAATGAAGACTTTAGTAATGACACACATAAAAACATCTTTAAAAATGTGCAAATGGCCAATAAGCACATGCAAAATGGTCAGTATCATTGGTTATCAAAGAAACATAAAACCACAACTAATTACCTGTATACATCTGTTCCAATGGCTAAAATTTAAAAGGTTGACAATACCAATTGATGAGAGTGTGGAACACTAGACTGAAACTCTGTTATTGCTAATGGTGAAATAAAATTGTGCGACCATTTTGGAAAGTAGCTCAACTGTTTATTATAAAATTAAACATACACTTAATTCTGTGATCAACTGATTCTTTTGAAATTGTTTACCTAAGAGAAATGAAATATATTTCTACAAAAAGACTTGTAATTGAATAGTCATAGGAAATTTCTTCATAATACCTTAAAACTGGAAATAGTCCAAATGTCAATTCACAGTTGAATGTATAAACCGTTGTGCACTTTCCATTCAAGGGAGTACTATTCAGCAATAAAAAGAAAGGTTACTGATATACTCAACACAAATATTATGCTGTGTGATAGAAGCAAAGGGTTATATGTTGTAGAATTTATTTTATATGAAATTCTGGGACAGGAAAAAATAATCTATAGTAACTGAAAGCAGATTAGTGGTTGCATGGAAACTGGGCCAGTTGAGTGGAGTGAGGACAGATATTGACTACAAATAGGCATAAGGGATCTTACTTAAGTGACAGAAGTTTTCTATATTTTGACTGTGATAAATGTACACATATAGCAAAACTCTTCAAACTGTTCACATTAAATGGGTGCATTTTATTTTATGTAAATTATACATAGATTGAATAGGCCCTGCTAATTTTAAAGACTCATAAACATCTAGTAATCAGTTAGGTTTAGAAAGATATTTTTGACCATAAGAAGCAAACAGTTTCTGGACTGATAGACTTTAGGAAGCTTCTTCAAATTCCCCCAATAACTAAATAAATGAGTGTGACAGAATGGTATTCTTACTCGAGTAGTTTTTCAAAATAACTGATCTATGTTCTTTATGTTAGAATTTTGTTTAGAAAATTAGGGCTTCCCAGGTGGCTCAGTGATAAAGAATCCATGTGCAATGCAGGAAGTGGATGTTCAGTCCCTGGGTAGGGAAGATCCTTGAAGGAGGGCATGGCAGCCCACTCCAGTATCCATGCCTGGGGAAAATCCCATGGACAGAGGGGCCTAGTTGGCCGTAGACCATGGCCAGACATGGTTAGACATGACTGACTGACTGAGCACACACACACACGCTTTTGTGTATGTTTATGTAAACAAAAATAATAAGAAAAAAAGACCAAACCTGGAAAAGAAGGGAGAGGTGTATCCTGCAGATTCTAGAGAAACCAAGAAGTAAGAAATAAAGAGCCCCATGATGCTTGGTGACCTTGGAGTATTTGCTAACTATTAAGTCTCAGTGGTGCCTGAAAGGAATATACTCTTAGATGTCAATGAGAGGCTTTGCATGAAGTACATAATAAGTCTAGCTTAGTGCTTTATACACAATAGTTATTATTTTTAAAAACCTAGGACTTCTTTTGGAAAGGAGATGGAAACAGGAGGGAAGAGAAGGAAAGATGAAGATATCAGAGAAAGTTTCAGAGAATGAAGCATGGTGACAGATGGAGAGGAGGAAAGATTATGGAGGTTGTACCAGATGGCCTCTGCTTTTTCAGTAAAGTAGGAAGGAAGGTCATCTGTTCAGAGTGAGGACTGCATGGTTGAGAATGAGGCATAAAAAAAAAATGTAGAAAAATGTTAGAATATTTTTTTTCCCCTGAGAGGAACAGGATATATAGTTCAGAGAGGCATAAGATAATGAGATCATGAGGAATAAATGCTTAAAAGTGAAGCTAAGAAACAGAGTTTAGCAGACCCAATGGCAACTTTCTCATAAGCTTATCTGGCAAAGCTTGGCATCTTGGGAATGAGTGAATAGCCTACAAATGGTAAAGTAACTTGTGTTGGGGATATGACATAATTTAGGTTGCTACAAGGAGTGTTACTAGTGTGTTAGAAAGGATCACATGGAAATAACTAACTTAGAGTCTTGAGGCCTGGGGAAGGCCCCTGAAGCTGAAGGTAGGGTGAAGAACTGAGGCAATCGAGACTGAGTATACAGTGGCCATTATAAATGAAAAATAGATGCAGGAAATCTAAAGAATGGATTAGCTAGAAGGTAAGGTGGTTGTAGTGAGCAAGAGGAGCTCTGAAATATGGATTATTAAAGTTGAGTCAGTCTTAAGAGAAGGTGGATCAAAACTGGTATAAGCAGAAAGTGCAAGAAGTACATTAATATCAAGACTATAAGAGTTGAGAGTGTTAAGAAAATTGTACAAAAGTGGCAAGATATACTCAGTCTCTGCTTTAAACAACCATATCCACTTACCTGCTAGGTTATTTTTTCTACTTCAACAATGCTATTATAATATTTCAGGTAATTCATTATATTTTTTAGCTTTATGGAGATATAATTGATATTCAAAAACGTACACATTTAATGTATACATGGGTTTCCCAGGTGGCTCAGTGGATAAAGAATCTGTCTGCGATGCATGAGTCTCAGGAGACATGGGTCAATCCCCAGGTTGGGAAGATCCCCTGGAGAGGAAATGGTAACTCACTCCAGTATTCTTGCCTGGAGAATCCAATGGACAGAAGAGCCTGGTGGGCTACAGTCCAGGGGGTCACAGAGTCAGACACAACTGAAGGGACTGAGCACACAATGTCTACATCCTGATGAGTTTAAATTCATTACTTTCTGAACAGGTCCAAAGCCAAGCCAGAGGGAACCTGAGTCCTGCTGAGTGCAGCATTTATTAATAGAATTCTTATGACCTACAGGGTGACCATACCTAGGACAGACCCATTTCACTTCTGAAATCTTAAACAGAGCTGAGTTCTCTGTCAGGCACAGTGCTAGGTTTGATCATAATATTAGGGATCCATGAAAGTGTTTTAACTTCTTTTAAAATAAATGACTATGATAATAATGAAAGTAATATATTATGATGAATCCAGCCTGCATTTTATTTATCTTCATACTATCAGAGTTGTAAAATATAGACTTTAGTGGGGCTTTGTTTGTTCATTTGTTTCCTGGGAGAAAGGACCCACAGAAGCAAAATTGCCCAAAGATCACAAAAGTCATAATACAGCCCTGGGTGTCATCATGGACAGCTTTCATTCTCCCTCTCAAAATTGTCTTAGTTTCATTGATAAAACTATATGGTGACCCTCCAAATAAGAAAGAGGAAAGGAAAACTGAGGAGGTGCTGGGAGACAAAAACTCTCAAATCTAAAATGAAATACAGGTGAAAGTCAGTTTCAGACCGATAGCCATGATAATAACTACAGTCATTTGTAAACTCTCTGTGAGCTTGTTTGACTCTGAGGTCTTGCTTCCATTCTTATAATTATTCTAAGCCAGTTCACCCTCCAGAACACTGAAAAGTAGAAATGAAAGAAGAGGCATGGAGGTACTGACTCTATCCACCAGTTTGCAAAAATGCTCCCTTTGCCGTAATCTGTGCCCACCTACCACCTTTCTCATTGTCTCTGTGTCCCAGGCTGCCAAGTTTTGTTAGTGTTATTTTTGAAAATGTGCTGATCGCCTCTGCCACAAATCTGTGCTCTCCCACCACTCACTGTGGCTCAGCAATCCTTTCCATCTCTTGTTAACTCTGTTTACTCCCCACCTCTGCCAAGTGAATGGCTTGGCATGGAACAGAATGAGAAACAAGTCAGCCTTTCACTCACTCAGCAAGTCTCAGTTGAGGACCTGCAGCAGTGCCCAGGACCACACCAGTCCTGTCACAGACCTGCCCTCAAGTTGCTTATGATATAGAGGGGAAAACAATGTGATTCACCAATTTTTGTTTCATGCCTACTATGTGCCAAGCAAGATAATGAACACCTAAGTATCAAAACGATGGATGTGATGAAAAGCTCACTTTTCAAATATATGTAAATGGATCACTACCAAGCCAAATGCTGCCTTGCTTTAATTGGAGGGTGGGGAGCTGATGACGCTGAGTTCACCTCAGGGCAGCCTACAGCTCTGCCAATGTAGCCCACTCTCCACCAGGACATCTCTTTGCTCTTCATTTGGACCTCTTCCCATCTGCAGACATTTCTACGTTAAAACCAAAGTGAATACAAGCTTATTTTTAAAACATTAAAACTCTTGGCTGAAACAACTAGCCAGAGCGTGTTGTTCCTTAGTTAGGAGCTGTCAGAATCACTTAAAAACAAAGCTGAGCAAAGTGTTAAATAAACGTACAAGAAGAGCAGAAGGGCCAGTTCAGATATCGCCAGGTAATCTGAATACACTGTGGATTTGGGGAGAGCGCATCTGTAGACTCTTGAGAGACCGCAGTGCTGATTAGCTTTTTAATCTTACCCCAGTAAGGATGGAAATTTTTCCTGTTACTGAGAGACACAAGGAAACCATTATTTCTTTGTAAAGACAAATATCTATTTCAGTAAGTAATTTAAAGCACACATACTGTAGAGAACATGTGTGGATACTTGGCATAGAGCTGGAAGTACCAATAAAATAACTTCCTTAGGTGGTCTCTTTTAGACTAAAAGACAGAAGTAACGGTGTCTCCTTTCTGATATTTACCATATTATGAATGTTTACAGTTGATCAACTGTTGAAAATAAAGCAGGCTTATGGACATAAAATAAGGGAAGGAGGACAAGAGAAATTGATCACCTTTTGTTGCAACTCTTGCTTAGAAAGTCATCAGTATTTATCTACTGCTCTTGATGTCAGCCTGGCTAATGACTCTGTCCTTCATTATTTAGACATGACTATACCTGAATAACCCTGGGATTGTCTCGGTTGTATATTTGGCTTTGAAACTGATGATGTATCCTATAAAAAATGCATTTATATCTTTAAATGGATATTATCTTGTGACTTGTTTGTGAGGTTAAAAGAAGATTAGAGTTGGTCATTTTGAGGTACAAAGAATAATTTCATTCCAGAAACCATACCTCTTGGCACCTGTCCATCATACTGGCATCATGCTGGCCAAAGAGTAGATGCATTCAGTATTCATATGTATAGTCAGAGCAGGGGGCTGGCTGCTATGATGGAAGAATCCTTATCTGTCCTTGTCATTACCTTCATGGAGCTCACTATAACTTTTGGGTAGTAGATACAACATGAAAATAAAAAAAAGCAAATGTAATATCAATTAGTGGAACCAGATCTGGGAGAAGAAAACGTAGAGTGTTGGATCTCATGTGTGTGCCTAGCACTCTACCTGGTTCCTGGTAGGTATTCAGGAAATATTTGTTAAATGAATGAATAAATATCTTCTATATCCCAGATGATAGCTCTGAGCTATCATATATTTGAATCTCCATTGGTAAGAGTGAGGCTTCAGATTCTCAACCATTTTTATTCCTGGAAAATTGTCTTTTAAATACATAGAGTTTAACAAATGAGTATCGGAATAATCAAATCTGCTGCCTCTATGTCCAAGGAGGTTTCTGAGACACAATATTCTCCCATGTGTTAGAGGTAGGGATTTCCAGTGAAGACTTTTTAATAGATTTTTGTATGTCACTACTATGCATAGACCTTGCCCATCTTTAAATATATGGTATCCTTCAGGTACTCTTCATATTAGCTTCCAAATCATCAAATATAATTTCACAAAAATTCCTTTTCCATCGTTTGTGACTATTTCAGTGTATTGTCTTCTGATCAAGTTAAATAGTTCCTCTCTTCCCTTGGCTTTTCTACCTTTGAAATTTTTGTAGACTATAATTATTCCTCATCTTGGCAATGGCTTCAATGAATTATCAATTTTCTTTAATCCGCCCAGATAACTGGATTCTTCTATGGGTTTAATCATCTTGCTGCTCTTGTCTGGAGTTCTTTTCATTGCTGTTCATTTGTTATGAAAGGAGATGCCTCAAACTGAACCCTGCACTCTGGTGAGATTTTTAAGGAGCAGATGTTCTTTTGGTATCCCTATGATGCAGTTTTATCGCTATGTGGCTTTTATGACATGATCAACACAAGAAAACTTGTGTTTTCTCCAAAACTGTGCCTAAAGCTTTGCAAACCTTTACTTTCACTTTTGGGCTTCACTTTATTTGCCTTTTCTGAAGAGAGAAAGAGAGAGAGAGATTTGAGAGAAAGGAGGAGAGAGATCGCCCATGTGTGTTTGAGATATAAGACAGAAATGTCAAACATATTTGCATTTCCAGGGGGGTGATGAAGGGAAGGGCAAGATATATAAAATAAATAAGCTAAAAGTATATCTTGTACAACATAAGCAAATATAGCCAATATCTTATAATAAATAGAATGCAATATAAATAGAATACAGTCTTTAAAAATTGTGAATTACTATGTTGTACATTTGAAACATATACTATTGTACATCAACTATATCTTAATTAAAAAATTAAATTAGAAAAAGAAGAGTAGATAAGCTCCCCATTGTTGTTGTTTAGTCACTAACTCGTGTCTGACTCTTTAGACGCCATGAACTGTAGCCCACCAGGCTTCTCTGTCCATGAGATTTCCCAGGCAAGAGTACTGGAGTGGGTTGAAAAAGAAAAGCAGAAAATAGTTTCTTTGGATCCAATTCACTGGAATTTACACTTATCCAACTTCACAATAGTAAGAGCTCTTATTCACTTAGTAGTCTATAGAAATGTTTAATAGATAATGCATAATCTTTGCAACCCCATGGACTATACAGTCTTGGAATTCTCCAAGCCAGAATACTGGAGTGGGTAACTGTTCCCTTCTCCAGGGAATCGTCCCAACCCAGGGATTGAACCCAGGTCTCCTACATTGTAGGAGGCTTGTTTATCAGCTGAACAACCAGGGAAGCCCAAGAATATTGGAGTGGATAGCCTATCCTTTCTCCAGCAGATGTTCCTGGCCCAGGAATCAAACCTGGGTACAGGGGTCTCCTGCATTGCAAGCAGATTCTTTACCAGCTGAGCTACCAGAGAAGTCCAGTTAGATAGATAGAGATATATAATATTTAATCCTATGGGACAGAATTATTCCCATTTTACAGATGATGAAACCAATCACCAGGAGAGCCCAATAGCTGGCCTAATGAGGCAAGGGGCAGATCTGGGACAACCCTGGATTCTCTGACTCCTAGGCCAGAGCCATTTCTGCTCCAAAACAGCTGCTTCCTCCATCATAGCTGTTGCTTAGAGAAGCCAATTCCAGTTTCAGGTACTGCATATATAATAAAACATTATAATAAACTTTATGCTCAGCCTCAAATGCTAGTTGTATATTTTGTATACCTAATGCTGATTCATGTTGATGTATGGCAAAAAAAAATCACACTGTAATTATTGTAATCACACTGTAATCATTGTCTAATTAAAAAAAAATACTATATATTTTCATATCCAGAAAAAGAAGAGGCAAAAAAACCTAGGAAGCTGGAGTGCAGCTTATATTTTTCTTTGCAGAGACCCCTGTGAAAGACCCATGTCAGGAGCCAAGATAAGCTCAGTACTCCAAGATCTCTAGTAGAGTGAGAGAGACCAAACATTACCACACTCTGGTGATAATAAGACAGAACACAGCATGAAGAATACAATGATGATTTACTGGGCTGAGAGTCACCAAATTATGAACAGGTTGTCTTCCAAATGTTCTCTTGAAGGAAGTTGTTTAGAATAAAGAATGCATGTTCTCGTGGGGGAAAAAAGGGCTTATAAATGAGGTTAAGAGTTTAGGTCTTTAGCCACAAAAGCCTGGCTAGATGCATGGAGTTCAGTACTAGATGTACCAGTGTCTCTATAGTAAAAATAAATGTGTTCTGGGATGTTGAGGACACAAATCTAAACCACAGCTCCCAAGCACACAGTGAATCAGGAGCTCTCCAGGCTCCCAATCACCAGCATTCAGAGTGAGAAGGTGCCTGAGAAGGTTCTCCAGGGGGATAGGACACTGAGGGTCAGAAGAAGGCCCTTACAGAAAGGAGGAATATGACAGTTGACATTAGAAGCTATTGTGAGGGCCAGAATCTCCTGTCAGGTCAACCTGAGTAGAGGTTCTTCCTTTCTTTGCTCTTGCCAGCTGTAAAAGCTGAACCATCACCCCTGCTTTGTGCCATTAATATTTGCCACTTGTTGCTTCAAGATACCTTTGAACAGAAACAGTTTGGGTTGGAATAGAGGCCCAGGGTTTTCTCCTTACATTCCATTCCTATAGCCAGCACACAGTGATGCAAAAGGTTGGCTGCACTGATACCTTTTCAGGGCCCTGTACATAAAGATCCTATCAGAGGAAGCAGTCTTTGCCGTGCTCTACTCCCCTGCTGCTCTGCCAACATGTGTGTGTGTGTGTGTGTGTGTGTGTGTGTGTGCACGCGCGTGCTCAATCAGTTGTATCTGACTCTTCGCAATATTGTGGACTGTAGCCTGCCAGGATCCTCTGTTTATGGGATTTTCCCAGCAAGAATACTGGGGTGGGTTGCCATTTCCTACTCCAGCTCTACCAATATCATTCTGTACTTTAACAAAAACTTATTTAATACAGAAATTTGCAAGATATAATTGGCTAAAATATCAGTGACTTAGGTTGTGATTATTTGGAGAACTATATCTGGTGTCATCTTGTACAAATTACCCAGATTTACATCCTTATTCTTGAGGTTATCTATTTATATCTAAATTTCTAGTGCACAGTACCAAAGATTTCCCGCATATTCTTGTAACAATGATAGACACTGGAGAAGGACTGTCTGGTTTACAAGCTTTTTGCCATTTATTTGATAACTTAAACAATGAGAGTAAAAGTAATATCTACCTTAAAAGGTTATTGAGAGGATTAATTGATTAGTTTTTGTAATGGACTTATCTTCATAATTACCAGGGTAAGCACTCAGTATTTTCTTTTGATTCTATCATTATAATCTATGAGTGGTCTGGCACCTGCTGATTTATAATGACCTTCCAAGCTCTTCCAGTGGAAGACAGAGAGTGGAAAGAAATGATTCCTCTTCTTTGTTCTAATACAGAGTGGCCTATCCAAGCCCAACCCCAGAATGAATAAGTGGAGATAGTCCAAGGGCAGCAAATGGAGAAGGATGCAGCAGAGAATAATAGTGATGAACATGTATTGGGGTGGCATTGTCTGGGCTTGAACCCCCTTTCTGCCCTTAATACCTATAATGACCTTGAGCAAGTTATATAAACTCTCAGTACCTCAAATTTCTTCTTTGTAAAAAGGAGACAATCATAGGATTTACTCACAAGTTTGTTGGGAATATTAAGTGACTTAATGTATGTAAATAAAATAGAACATTTTTACCTGATATGCTATAAGTGCTATAGAAGGAAGTAAAAAAGGGGGTGATGTCCCAGATTCAGTTAATACACAGTCCTCTTCAATGGCTTTTCTTGAATCCCTTATTATCCAAGATGTGTTAATGTTAAGTGTCTTTAACTTTTTTTGTTGTTCCAATAATTGTCCAACTATCTTCTCATTTTTGGGTATATGTTTGAATTTTTTTTTCTACCATGGTTGCTCAGTGCCATCCTAACTTTATTATCAACTTTAGAAAAGAAACAGATAAACAAATTTAAGCCCTCCCTTACATGAATACACTCTCAGTCTGCATCTGGACTGTATCCAGACTTGTCCCCTTTGGTCTCTAGAATGACAGGTAAGAAGCAGTCAGGTCCATTTCCGTCTCTGCAGGAGGGATGGCACAGCCTTCTTCTGGTATGATTCCTATTCTAAAGCAACACTGGGCTCTTCTTTGATTACTCCGCTTATGTCAGGCTATGTAATTTTTCCCTAAAATAGCCTGAAATGATGAGAGACAATAGACATAATAAGAAAGGTTGCTGGACTAAAGCAGGCATTTGCCCCTGTAACTATTACTGAGCTCCTCTGAGCTTCAGTTTCTTCCTATGTAAAATGGACAAAATTCCATGTACTATTTGGTGCACCATTTACAGTCACTGAGATCATAAATTATTATTGCAATTCTTTGTTTTACTAGAGTAGTTGTGTTTTCTTTCTTGATTTTATAAAAAATCTGCTTTTACCCATGGAAGTGTGCTCTGTAGATGAGTTTCATCTTTCATGTGTGGTGAAGCAGGAAAGGGTTGAGGACATCTTCATAGATATTGTCTTCCTCACCTGAACTTATGATGCGTCCCCAGAGGCAGAGAGCTCACAGTTGTGTTCCCTGACAAATATGCAGTGTGCTGTTCTAGGCTTCACCTTTGTGCAGAAAATGTGCTGGTCTACCAGCAAACCATGGTGACACAGAGAGTTCGACTTTCTCTTATGAATAATAAACATCCTGACAAGGACACTTGGCTGAATTGAAGGCCACCTTTTCTCCCCATGGAAGCAGTTCACAGATGTCTCTGTAGTCATGACCAAACAACTCTTTAAGTGGTTTTGGGTCAACATTGGCACATAAACAGAAGTCCAACCCAAACCCAGGTAATCTAGATCATAAAGCATGACTCTAATAATCTTAGTCTAGAAAAATTTTAAAGCAGATGTAACCAAATGGCTGCTTAGTCATAACAAAAGAAAGATCACAAAAGGGAAAGCAGTCACAGGTGAGTCTCAACATTCAAATTTATTGTGTACCCTCCAGTGAAGATCTCTTAGTATTGAACATGTTAATTTGCTGTATATTTGAGTATCTGTGGCATCATTATGAAAAGTCAGTGAGGTCTACAGTGGTGAGTTTTCTGCTTTTGTTTCCACGTTGATATAATTTCTAAAATATGAAAAGACAAAACATACTCTGAGTCATCTAGCAGACTACCTTATAACTTGTAAAGTGCCACATGATTTCAGTGCTCTGGCTTATCTGTGAGTTTATTGTCATATTGGTCCCCAATGATAACATACAGATAGAACATTTCTGGCTCACTTTAGGTGATCATGTCCCAGTGTTAATGAGACAGCATTCATCATGTGTCTGCTATTGTACTCTTGTTGGATTCTTTTCCTAATTATAAAGACAAAACTCTTTTATAGTGATCAGCTACAATTGAAAGATATTTTCACAGACTAGGATTTTAGCTCCATAATTTATTTAATAAATCTAGAATGTTTTGACATCATGAAAATGACAATGTGGTGGAATAATGTTCTACATTAATTGTCACAGGCTAATGAGAAAAGAACAGAGGCAGACATAACACATAAATGGGATTTTTGTATCAAATGAAGGGTAAATGATCTCACAGCACCTAGTGAAAAATGTCAGAAGTTTGATAGCTGGTCAAATAGAGAATTCCAGTTGAACAGTTGTCATCACAGGGCATATAGCAGTATAAGCATACTGAACTCACAGAAATCCATGCAGGGCAATAGGTGTCATCCACATTGCTCATAGATGTTCTCTGCAGACCCATCTTTGTACATCACAACTTGCAGGAGTTCATGAGTAAGTGGTAATGAACAATGAGGAATTTTCTATTACATTATATTTTAAAATTATTTTTTAGTATTTTAGTATTAATTTTGGGATGGATAGCTAAATGGATGGGTCCATTAAACCAGTGGATTATGGCTTAACTATTCTTTAAAGAGGAAAAATGACTGATGATTGTGATTTTTTGTTGCTGTTGTTTTAATTTATTTGGCTTCATCAGGTATTAGTCGTGGCATGTGGGATCTAGTTTCCTGACCAGAGATCAAACCCCTGCATTGGAAGTAAGAAATCTTAGCCACTGGACCACCAGGGATGTCCCCAGTGATAACTGTGATCAAGGGAATTGTCATGAGGCTCAATATTAAAATAAGTTTAAAGAAAATAAATCAAATGCCATATATATATATATATATATATATATATATATATATATATATTAATATGTATGTTACAATCAAATCCCCATAGATCATTTAGTTCAGCAAAACAACATAACATCATCTGCCACATCAAATCATTTGAATAGTTTCAGCTACATAGTTTTATTTGTATGTATTAAAACATAAACGGAGGTATATTTAAAATTTTAAGAGTTTACTGAGCATTTATTAATTGGAATCAGGTAGTGTGAAGAGAAGGGCTTCCCAGATGGTGCTAGTGGTAAAGAACCTACCTGCCAATGTGGCAGATATAAGAGACAAGTTCAATCCCTGGGTCGGGAAGATCCCCTGGAGGAGGAAGTGGCATCCAATTCCAGTATTCTTGCCTGGAGACTCCCACAGACAGAGAAGCCAGGTGGGCTGCAGTCCACAGGGTCGCAAAAAGTTGGACACGACTGAAGCAACTTAGCACACATGCATGAAGGCATACACAGTGTCAAAGGAAGTCCTTAGGAATCTCCCACTAACAAGAGTCAGGGGAAAGACATATGAGAAAGTGTGGACACAAAGAAAGGAAGTTATTTGACTGACTATTGCTTAAAGCCTGGTTGGTTGTTTTTGATTGGTTTCCTTAGTGTTTTGACTTGGTAACTTGGAGACATTTACAAATTGAGATTTTGTTTGTTTACGGAGGTCACCATGATATTGGAGTTTGATGGCCTCTTTATTTAATTAATTTAACATATATAATGTGAGGCTTTGTCTAGATTTTTACAAGGTATGAATTATAAGCATATTTGCACATACTTAGTAAAATATAATAAAAATAATTTATGACGATGAAAGATTTTACCAATTTTTCCCCCTAAAGTTTACTTTATTCAAGTACTAGAGAAATGGATAATGGTTTTGTAAAGGATGAGGGTTTTAGTAGTAAAATTTTAAATTGATAGAATGCCTATATATATATATATATAAATAATAAGGTCTTACTCTTCTCAGTTTAAAAATAAAATATATTCCAAAAGAATAAATGACTTGTTCAAAGTCATACAATTACTAAGTAGCAGAATAAAGAGTTAAAGTAAAACGAGGATGGTTGGAATTTATACTCTTTTCTCAAAACAATAAATGCCTCACAGTATTAGCCAGATAAATACAGAGGACAGTTAACAAAAATAATGAATTTGGTTTTGGGAAAGTTGAACAGTAGTTCCCATTCTTGATGATAATTGTACTCTCGGTTCAGGAATTTGATGAAGCTGCTAAGTCACTTCAGTCATGTCCAACTATGTGTGACCCCATAGACAGCAGCCCACCAGGCTCCCCTGTCCCTGGGATTCTCCAGGCAAAAACACCGGAGTGGGTTGCCATTTTGGTAATAACTAGGATAAAAGATTAATTACATAAGAATAAAAAGCATTCTACACTAGCTCAGAAGTACTCAAAGTATTTTCCATCAAAAGTGGAAAATGTTTAGCCCTGTTACACGAATATCACTCATCTTCCAATTTTCAGTTCAGTTTAGTTCAGTCGCTCAGTCGTGTCTGACTCTTTGCGACCCCATAAACCGCAGCACGCCAGGCCTCCCTGTCCATCACCAACTCCCGGAGTTCACCCAGACTCACGTCCATCGAGTCAGTGATGCCATCCAGCCATCTCATCCTCTGTCGTCCCCTTCTTCTCCTGCCCCCAATCCCTCCCAGCATCAGAGTCTTTTCCAATGAGTCAATTCTTCGCATGAAGTGGCCAAAGTACTGGAGTTTCAGCTTTAGCATCATTCCTTCCAAAGAAATCCCAGGGCTGATCTCCTTCAGAATGGACTGGCTGGATCTCCTTGCAGTCCAAGGGACTCTCATGGTGTTGCAGAAGACTCTTCCACTTTTAACATGATATAAATATTCACTTGGCTTCCCAGGGGGCACTAGTGGTAAAGAACCTGCCTGCCAATGCTGGAGATGTAAGAGACATGGATTCACTATTAACAAATGTGATTTATAGGGAGAGTGATCACTTTTCTACTCCTCCCTTTCTCTTCTTGCTTCTCCTGCAGCTGTTTCCCCTCCTTTCCTTGCTCCTCTTCTGCCTCCTCAACCTTCTTCTTGTTCAGTTTTTTGTTCTGTTCCTTTCTCCCAGCTCTTGTCTCCTGATGCCATTGTCTACCTCTAGAGGTATTTCCATCATGTTGATCTTCTAAGTAGCAAGCTTTGCCTTCACAGAGTGACTTAAAGTGAGACCAGCTCCACCGCCTAGGGCAAGAGAAAGAGTTATCTTATAGGTGGATATATCTGAGAATCCAAAATTATTTGACACTAAGAGACATGCTGGAGGGAATGAATATATCAGAAAGGCATGAGATCTTTTCAAATAGAACCAAATTAAATATATATTGAGCACCTACCATGTACCAAGATGAGAGTAGTAAGTAAAAACTGAAAACAAGGATAGGGCAAGCCTTGTTTCCAGATTGGGCATACAAAAATTTAAATTACAATGCAAATTAAATAGTTGCTTGAGACAGCTATAAAATAAAAAGTTATAAGCAGATATAAAAGTAATTTATAAATAGTGAAGGCTAATTCTATAAAGCTGAAAGAAGACAGAGATAGAATTTGAATTGTATCTGGAAGTTGTATAAGAATTTGCATAGTTGGAAAAATAAAAATGTAGTAGGACTGTTATTGGAAAGAAGTGGTGAATTATTCTAATAAATTCTTTGTATAATTAGACAAGTCAATAACAAAATGTTTCAAAAAAACACCAGATCACTAGTGAATATCTCCATTTGAATAGATTGTATATTATTATCAGGAAAAGTAGGGATAGTAATATCAGAAATAGTAGAAAGAATAGCAGTTATGGTGGTAGTTACCATACCTACCTACTGTAGTAGGGTTATGGAAACCCTACTACATCTACTGCTAATACATGCCAAGAACTATAAACAGGACTGCAGATTCATCATGAATCTAAATGATTAAATGTGGCAGATCATGAATGGTAATTTAAAATTGTTTATTTTTTCCTTAACTATTGGAGTCCATACTTTACCTTTAAGCATATATTACATTTAAGTCTTAGAAATTGTCAGAAATGCAATTTGTATAGGGAGAGAAGGTATTATTTTGGCACTAGGCAAAATGAAAAAAAAAAAAGTTATTTTTTTCCACACATGTTTCCAGTTTTGCTGCTTAATTTTGGAAAGAGGTAATTCTATGTCAAAATTAGGCCGAGTGAAAAATGCACACACAGTAATCTTCATTTTCATTATCTGGAGCAGTTCAAAAGGCTCAAAAAATGGAACTATTCTCAAAGAAAGGAATGCATATTCAGGTAATTACAAATAACAGACGCATCTGGTTATCTTAATTGTTTGGGAATGTCTCAATTAGCTGAGAATGTTTTCATGATGACTTGGAGACAGTGAAAAATTTTCACAGCAGATGGATTCAAGGGTGAGAGGATATATAGGCAGCTCACCCTGAAGTCTATCTATGATGACAGAATCCATTCAGATATCATATCTTTTGGATTTTATTTGCCTGTAATGGGAATTTGTTGCTGTTCAACTGCCCAGCCGTGTCTGACTCTTTGCAACCCAGCAGACTGTAGCACACCAGTCTCCTCTGTCCTCCACTATCACCCAGAGCTTGCTCAAATTCATATCCATTGAGTCAGTGATGCCATCCAACCATCTCATCCTCTCTTGCCCCGTTCTCTTTTGTCTTCAGTCTTTCCCAGTATCAGGGTCTTTTCCATATGAGATGGTTCTTCGCTTCAGGTGGCCGATGTCTTGGAACTTCAGCTTCAGTCCTTTCAATTAATTTTAAGGATTGATTTCCTTTAGGATTGATTAGTTTGATCTCCTTGCAGTCCAAGGGGCTCTCAAGAGTCTTCTCCAGCACCACAAAGAAATGTTATTTTGTTTTGATCTCTTCAGCTTCAATGGTTGGTCTGAAGAGGAGGCAGGAATGTTGATGTTACGGTCACCCAGGCTAAGACGTGCCAGCTTCCTATTCTCCATCCTGACCACAATTCCATTTCTTACCAGAGGTTGCCTTCTCATTGAAATTTGATTTTTAGGCTTACTCTGTGATTTGACCTTTCTCATTGAGAAACTTAGAATGACCTCAAATTCTAGGCACATCCTCAATCTAGTTTAGGACTGATGGTCTTTGGATACTTTGAAATAATTCACATTGGTGTACTTTGGTCACTTACTCAGCAACATTGCTTGCTTTAGACTTGCCACCTTACAATGGCTGCCATAACCTGTCATACTTCTAGGACATCGGAGTCAATCCAGATCCTGCCATTTTCTGAGTTTTTCTTCTTTAAATACTTTTTTTTTTTTTTTTAAGAAATAGACTTGTCAACTGCAGGATGATACATAAACAGTTACCATGATGTCCAACAAATCGATACCTTATACTCCCAAGTTTCCTCCTGGATTAAAATATGCCCCTCTACCCAACTTCCTTGCTTTATGGTTTAGAAACACAAGCTGGAATCAAGATTGCCGGGAGAAATATCAATAACCTCAGATATGCAAATGACACCACCCTTATGGCAGAAAGTGAAGAGGAACTCAAAAGCCTCTTGATGAAAGTGAAAGTGGAGAGTGAAAAAGTTGGCTTAAAGCTCAACATTCAGAAAACAAAGATCATGGCATCTGGTCCCATCACTTCATGGGAAATAGATGGGGAAACAGTGGAAACAGTGTCAACTTTATTATTTTGGGGCTCCAAAATTATTGCAGATGGTGACTGCAGCCATGAAATTAAAAGATGCTTACTCCTTGGAAGGAAAGTTATGACCAACCTAGATAGCATATTCAAAAGCAGAGACATTACTTTGCCAACAAAGGTTCGTCTAGAAAAGGCTATGGTTTTTCCTGTGGTCATGTATGGATGTGAGAGTTGGACTGTGAAGAAGGCTGAGCGCCAAAGAATTGATGCCTTTGAACTGTGGGGTTGGAGAAGACTCTTGAGAGTCCCTTGGACTGCAAGGAGATCCAACCAGTCCATTCTGAAGGAGATCAGCCCTGGGATTTCTTTGGAAGGAATGATGCTAAAGCTGAAACTCCAGTACTTTGGCCACCTCATGCGAAGAGTTGACTCATTGGAAAACTCTGATGCTGGGAGGGATTAGGGGCAGAAGGAGAAGAGGACGACAGAGGATAAGACGGCTGGATGGCATCACTGCCTCGATGGACATGAGTCTGAGTGAACTCCGGGAGTTGGTGATGGACAGGGAGGCCTGGCATGCTGCGATTCATGGGGTTGCGAAGAGTCAGACACGACTGAGTGACTGAACTGAACTGAAAAGAGATGGGGTCATCTGTTACAGGGGCAATTTCCAATGCGAATGTTGGGAAAAATCTCTCAGAGCATTTCTAATCTTGACAAACACTCTCAAGCCAGAGAAACTGTGCGTAGAGGAGCTTATGAATTATTAGTTATCATTAATTCTTTGCTTAATAGCCACCTTTACACAGAAAACATAATCTGGGTTAAATCTTAAGGGCTGAAGACACCTGGGGGGATTAGTCTAATCAGTAAGCAGATGTTCTGTGTGTGTGTGTGTTAGTCACTCAGTCATGTCTGACTCTTTGCAACCCCATGGACTGTAGCCCACCAGGCTCCTCTGTCCATGGAATTCTCCAGGAAAGAATACTGGAGTGGGTTGCTATGCCCTTCTCCAGGGGATCTTCCTGGCCCAGGGATCAAACCTGGGTCTCCTGCATTGCAGGCAGATTCTTTACCATCTGAGCCACCAGATATTCTATGGCCCCAAACAAATTCCAATCAATATTATTCATCTGTCAGCCCCTGAAATAGAATGTGGGCTACTCCACCATATCTTTCTTACCTGTAGGGATTAGCAAGGAAAACCTCACTCTCTGACAGTTACCTTCTTGTGAAAAAGAAGTCAGTATCTCCTAATTTTTCACTGTGGCCCTACATGTTTACAGCACGAATGCTTAGAAACTATGAGAGGTGGGTACAGCTGAAAGGGAGTGGGAAATAGGGAGATGATAGGGAAAGAAATGGGAGACTTTCTTTCAGGAAGGGGAGGATGTAAGATTCTGGTGTTTCAACCTTCTTCTCTCCTGTAGTTATTCCTTTTAAGAAATAGAGCCTACTCTTGCTGTTTAACAGAGCCTTACAAAGTCTCAAGGGTCCTTAGTTAACTAGGCATCTCATCGATAGCATTTCTTCTTAAATTCTGGACTCTTGGAAGCAAAATTATCAGTGTAATATGTTCTGAATTATTATATTAAGTCATGGATCCCATATGGACCAAGTCTCTCTCTCAGGGCTTCTCTCCTACCACACATTTCCCACCTAATCCTTGCTTGCCCACCATGGAAATGTTAGACAATTCATTGCTGGATTCTGTACAAACTCTTTGTGTTTTAGAAGATAGCTCGCAACACCTTTACTTACAAAAGCTAAAAAGCTTTTCTTTGTGAGTGAAATAAGTGGCCGTAACATAGACATAAAACCTGTCTTCAAGGAACATCTTCTCATCTCTTATTACATGTTTTTTTGACAAAGTACACTAGCTTTGGGGCCTATCCTTCAGGGTTTCCAATCTTCACCTTTCCTAAATCTTCCAGAATTGTTATCAATGTCAGAAAATCCTCTACAATGCCCTTCCCTTCAATACCTGTCCATCCTTCTGGGTTCACTTGTCTGCCCTCTCTCAACTGCCTTTGGAATCACTTGTCTGCCCTCTCCCAACTGCCTTTGCAATCAAAGAAGACTGACTGCAATTCTAGTTTTTAAAGACCTTTTATCTCAGAAGAGTTATAGGATTTAGTTCAGCAATGGGACACATGAACATTCAGTCAAACCCAGTGCTATCTGCATAGCTGTGTATTCAGCGAGAGTAGTAATTTCACTTAGAAAAGGAATATGCCTTATGTGTTTAGCACTATGTTTGGTCAATAATAGATTTTCAGGTAGGATAAGTTGAGAGGAGAGACATTTGCCAGGCTGCAGTCCTAGAAAGAATCTTCCAATGGTGCTTCTGAATGGATGCTTTAGACTTTATGGAAAGATAAAACCAGCAACTGTCCGGTTTCATTACTAATATGAGTCAAAAATGCTTATAATGTTAAAAAATGTAAGATATGACCTTACAGATTATGAAAGAAAGAGTTAGTCTATCATGTCAGACTCTTTGTGACCCCATGGACATAGCCCACCAGTCTCCTCTGTCCATGGGATTCTCCAAGCAAGAATACTGGAGTGGGTTATCATTCCCTTCTCCAAGGAATCTTCCCAACCCAGGGATTGAACCCCGGTTGAAGGCAGGAGGAGAAGGGGATGACAGAAGATGAGATGTTAGGATGGCATCACCAGCTCAATGGACATGAGTTTGAGCAAGCTCTGGGAGTTGGTGATGGACAGGGAAGCCTGGTGTGCTGCAGTCCATGGGGTCGAAAAGAGTTGGACATGACTTAGCGGCTGAACTGAACTCCCACATTGCAGGCAGATTCTTTACTGTCTGAGCCACCAGGGAAGCAGTATTCACTTATAACCTAGGAAGCAAAATTTTAGGCAATGTTCCTAATTCAATGTTAATATATTTTCATTCTCAACATTAAATGTAGGTGAATTAATGCTACACACACACAGACATCAATGAAGAGAACATTATGACTTAACACTAGGTAAGTGACTCAGAATCATCTCAACAGAAATACCCTAAAGCAAAGAGAAGGAGAATCTGTGGCTCTGTGGGTAGCAGAAAGGGTTAAGCCTTCTGAACCACAGAAAACTGGCCTTAAATCTCAACCATGTGGTCTGGACCATTCACCTAACCTCTCTAAGCCTTCGTTTCTTCAATCATAAAAGTTATGTAATAGTACCTCACACAATCAAATGAGCTTGGAATTCAGGTAAAACAATAAAGTCCCAGGGTTTAAAAGCTGCTGAATATCAATGCAGTCTCTTAACACTGTAACTCAAGTCTTGATG
The DNA here is from genome assembly GCF_003369695.1 of Bos indicus x Bos taurus. Classification (NCBI taxonomy): domain Eukaryota; kingdom Metazoa; phylum Chordata; class Mammalia; order Artiodactyla; family Bovidae; genus Bos; species Bos indicus x Bos taurus. Next base: position 41,924,785 of record NC_040086.1, read on the forward strand.
CCCCAATACCAATCTGGTTTCTGCAGAAAAATGACTTACAGATTTCCTCTTCCCAAATATTTCTCAATTCCAGGGTGATGTTCCTCTGTTTACTGATCTGCTCTAATTTTCCATCCCTGCTATAAGGCTCTCAGCTGAGACTCCACAGAACTTAGACTTAGAAAGTGCCTCAAGAAGTCCTGCTTCAAACTGAAGCCTCGTTCCCTTTATCACCGAGGTGCTGGCAGTAGAAACCTCGTGACGAACTTGCCAGTGGAGTGAGAGGCAGTGCAAGGCCAGGGCGCTTGATGTGCTTGCATCTGAAGGCAGGGGAACCTGATGGATCAGTTAGTTCCATCTTCAAACACACAGTCAGGAGCAAAGTGGCCCCTTGTAGGTTTGTTTGGATTAGAAGAGGGAGGGTAAGGTACCACAGCAAAGTTTGATTGAGGCACTCAGTGATCTAGCTAGCCTCCACATAAATCTTTACCCAAGTCTGTCAGTCTGTCTGCCTAACTACTCATCTATCTGTCTTTCTAAGTCCTTGTACTCCCAGGAGTTTCTTCTATATGAAATAGGTATACACAAAAGACATGTGGATTCTTGTCCACCTGACAATACACGGATGTCAAAATGTTGAGTAAGTACTTGATACATCCTATATACAAAAGAAAGTCAAAAGCAGGAAGTTTGGAGAAAAGAGTAGGTAGGCAATATGAGCACTTCTCCAGAAAACTAAATAGTCCTTTTCTTTTTCTTCCTTGAAATAAACAAAGCTGGAGGAGTTTCACCTCTGAGTATGAAATAGACAGGTTTGCATGTTAATTGGATAACTGGTGTAAGTTTAGTTGTGTCCGACTCTTTGCAACCTCATGGACTGCAGCACACCAGGCCTTCCTGTCCATCACCAACTCCTGGAGCTTGCTCAAAATCATGTCCATTGAGTTAGTGATGCCATCTAACCATCTCATCTTCTGTAGTCCCCTTCTTCTCCTGCCTTCAATCTTTCCCAGCATCAAGGTCTTTTCCAATGAGTCGGCTCTCCACATCAGGTGGTCAAAGTATTGGAGCTTCAGCATCAGTCCTTCCAATGAATATTCAGCACTGATTTCCTTTACCATTGACTGGTTTGATCTCCTCACAGTCTAAGAGACTCTCAAGAGTCTTCTCCAACAGCAGAGTTCAAAAGCATCGATTCTGCTATCAATTCAAATATAAAGACACAGATTAAATCAAATTTTAAACAACTTCAAGATTACTTGTTTTTACCTGCCTAATATTCCTAATTGGTGCTCTTCTACAGACTATATGGAGGTGGCAGCTTGGTAGGCACAGAGAAGCATAGAAAAATATCTAGAAAAGGACTTCAAATAAAAAGTGTCTCCATTTTCATAAGAAAATAAAAGGAATTTTAGTGTGAGAAGGCTTAACTTCTTGAAATCACAATCTAATACACTACATTTATAGATGAAGACACTGAGACAGAGAGAGCTTTATATGTGAAACCAAAATATTATTCCTCAGAGTTTTAAGTTGAAGCCTAATTAGTTTAAGGAAGTGTTAAGAGAACTGAATTTATGATATTTTCTAGACTTTCTAGGCACAGCATATAAAATAATCTCAACTGGTGAATCTTCGGTTTCTACCTAGAATCGACAGGACCAAGACATTGTCAGTAATCATTATATACATTGGATCTTATTTTGAGAACGCTGATATTTGCAATTTGTAGGTGGTTTATTTGGGCTTAGAGGCAAACATTTGCACAGCATTGTTTGATTTTACCAGGGACAGAGTAAAGTGTGTTAGAAACAGAGACAAAATAGAAAGCAAGCATTCTTGTCCCGACACTTCACAAACTAAGCTGCAGGGAGGCATGGGCTGGCTTCACCCTTTTGATCAACACATCATTTGTAAGGTGACTCTGCAGCTCTTCCTATCATGAATTGGGTTCTGCCCACCACTGGAGCTGGGTTAGCTTTGCAATTTGGTTTGACCAATAGAATATGGCAAGAGTGACAGCATACCAATTCAGAACCTCGATCTCAGGAAGCCCTGTGATCTCTCTCTCTCTCTCTTAATATAAAAAAGCCCAGTCTAGCTTGGAGGAGGAGAGAACATGAGAGCATAACAAGCCAATCAATTTTCCTAGTCGAGACCCCAAATGTGGGACAGACCAGCTAAGAGTACAAAGCTAGTCGTCTTGTTGACCTATAGCTTAACTCAGATGCATACATGAGCCGTGCCAGACCAGTATGTCCCAGTGGCCTGACCCATAGCCTCATAAGCAATAATGAATGGTTACTATTTGAAGTCAAATCATTTTAGGAATGGTAGTTATCATGCATCATTATTGTGATAATAGACCACTGATACAGAGAGATATGTGTCTGATGGGATTAACTCCATCCATAATACAGTATAGCTCTGACTTCTGCTGAAGTGGATTAGATGTCACTAATTTGACTGTGGGTGAAAATATAAGGATATGAATATAAATATATATATATATATATTTCCTCTAAGTATATGTAGATACACAGACACACACACATATATACTATATATATATATATTTATTTATAACCACATCTCTGTAGATATGTTCAACTTTAAACATATATATTTGCCTATATCTACATTAATAGACACAAACTGTAAAGTCAGATAAGATGTTTTACACAGAGCTCCTCAACCTGATACATTCATCTTCATGTAATGGTGAATTACTCATTTCTGTCATCAAGGATTTACTAAAGGATCTATTGGTATCATGTCCTGTGTGCTGACATAAACTGGCCCTGGGCAGATTTATTCAGTAGGCTGGGTAACTAGCATATCTTGTGATTTAGCCAAACACAGGTTTTATTTACTCAACCATCTTTTTCTTCCTCTTATTATGGTTCAGGTGGCCCTGCATAAGATTTCTTACATCAGTGATTAGTCCCTGTATCATTTTTATAGGTCTATTTTTAAAAGGTGCTTACTTAAGTGACTGGTAACTAATCACAGTTCTATAATTGACTGAAATGTTGACTCAGTGTAAAATCCAAATTAAATTGAAAAAGAAACCCAAATCCTCATTATAAATTATTCTTTGCAGCTCCACAAACACTCATTTTACAAACAGCGAAAGCATGAAGAGACAAACTTTGCCTTCCTGCAAAAAATATGTTCAACAATTACAGACCAAAATTTATAGCAAAGGAAGGATGTTCCTCTTTCTTTGCAGTGACACTAATAAAAGGAAAGAAATATAAGTACTGCTTAGTGTAGGCTGGGAAATGCCTAAATTTTAAAATTAGAATAGTAGCATTTTATTTCTGGACAAGCTCGACTGATCTTTTTACACAGAGCGACAGACAGGCTTAGAGGGGCATGACCTCATCACAAAGATTTGGGCTTCAAAGGCCGTCCTCAAACCTCTTGCTGATCACCTGCCCTTCTACCACCCCAAATTAAACATTTAAAAGTTTTGAAGCCGCCTTGCTTTACATTAAACATTTTTCTACCATCCTCCAGTCAATTACCCAGAGGCCAGAAATATCTCTTTCCCCATTCAGCCCATGGCACCTCCACTGTGAAGTGCTCTAAATCCATTAGCGGGGCCCTCTCTGCATGCTACATCATCAGAGGAACAAAGCTGTGATGATGTAGAACAACCCACGTTCATGTATATCACCAGAGTTCTAGCCTCCTGATCAGCCGGCGGGCTTAATAAACATTCCAGATGGCTTGCTCTGCCTGAAGGAAGAATGGATAATCACACTACACTCCCCTCCAAACAATAATAAAATAAGGCCATGGTAGCACAGAAGCCCGAGCCTGCCAAAAACATTGAAAGGACTGCTTAGAACAATAGAATCAAGTGATTGGAAGGCATATCAGTGCCCTCACCCTTTATGAAGGAAGGTGGCCTGCTTTCCTATAAAGCATGCAAAACCAATTGTGTTATGCAACAGCTCTGCTGAAAAAGAAAGAAAAAAAAAAAAAACCTCTCCATCTAAACCAAATACTTTCTTTTAAGAGAATTTGGTGAAAAGGAAATTTAAAAGCTCAGAAATAAAATAACCTTTGCAGGCCAGAATCCTGAGCTATGCGTACATAGCCTGAGACATACAGCTTTAGGTTATACTTGTAAGTAGGCAGCAGAAGGGGTTTGATCAGTTTTATATTCACTTTAAGGGATTTTGAGTGGGGCATAATTAGAGTGACCAGGGTATTCTGTGGAGAGTCTGTAGAGGCTTAAAAGATGGATTCTTAGGAGGAATTGAGGTGAGTATCCTGGTGCTCAGTGCTGAGGCCAATTCTTACAGCACACATCCCTCCTTTTTTTGTGTTCTCTCTGAATCCCTCTCTCATTTTGCATCCTGTGCTCTTTGGATGGATGCTCATCAATTATTGCTCATATGCTTCTCATTGATAACTTATATTCCCTTCTAGTTTAATATTTAATTTTGTTACTGTGTGATTAGAGTGTATTTGAGTTGGAAGTTAAAATCTGCTCAGTATTTGTCAAGAAATGTCTATGCAGAGCACATAGTATTTGGAGGACAGTGAAACTATCCTCTATGAGACTATAATGGTACATACGTATCATAATTGTCAAGACTCAGGGGATATACAACACCAAGAATGAATCCTAATGTACACTATGAACGGGGGTGATAATGATGTCATTGTAGGTTCATTAGTTACAATAAAAATTTCACTCTGGTGGGAAATGCTGATAATGGAAGAGGCTACCCATGTTTGGGGACAGGGGGTATTTAGCAAATACCCATCTTCCTAACAGTTTTTCTGTGAACCTAAAACTGCTCTTAAAAGTAGTGCCTATTTTTTTTTTAAAGAAAAGTCTATGTAAGCTTGGTATTTTCTTTATTAATTGAGGGTCTATTAGGGAAAATATGGGCTCCCCTGGTGGCTCAGATAGTAAAGACCCCACCTGCAATGCGGGAGATCTGGGTTTGATTCCTGGGTTAGGAAGATCCCCTGGAGGAGGGCATGGCAACCCTCTCCAGTATTCTTGCCTGGAGAATCCCCATGGACAGAGGAGCCTGGTGGACTACAGTCCATGGGGCCGCAGAGAGTCTGACATGACTGAGTGATTAAACACAACACAGGGAAAATACACCTAGAAGTCTGAGCAGTATTTCTGACATACAAATTTGCCTCTGCCTATGGTCCAAATGAGATTTTTAAGTTCTGATTAGATGTATCTGCACCTCAGTGTTTATTAAGATTCTTTAAGGATAAGCCAAAATCAAAATATTACTCCCCTGAGGAAAACTATCTGCATATAAGGGTCCATGTTGCTGGTCCCCATTTCTCCTAGTAATGTTTTCCACTGTTCATGATGAGTTGTGGGGTTTTATAGTGATGAGAATAGGGATGAGCCAATGGAGGTTACTATTATTGATTTTGTCATCTGAAGAGGAACATATCCATTAAGGATCTATAAGGTTTATTGAATGTATGCTCAGTCACGTCCAATTCTTTTTGACCTCATGGACTGTGTAGCCTGCCAGGCTCCTTTGTCCGTGGAATTTTCCAGGCAGGAATACTGAGTGAGTTGCCATTTTCTCCTTCAGGGTATCTTCCCAACCCAGGGATTGAACCCAGGTCCAAGGATTGAACCCATATCTCCTGTGTCTCCTGCATTGGCAGGCAGATTCTTTACACTGAGCCACCTGGGAAGCCCCTATAAGGATTATACCTGTACCTATATAAAATTCATCCTCCTCCTGTGTGGGGTTCCATATCCACAGAGCTGGAAGGTTCGTTGTACTAAGTCATTTTACATAAAGGGCTTGAACATCAGATTTTCATATCCAAGGTGATCATTTAAACCAGCATTTAGACAATTTGTGAAAAATTAGTCAAGTTGGTTTTCAATTCAGTTCAGTTCAGTTGCTCAGTCATGTCCAACTCTTTGTGACCCCATGAATTGCAGCACACCCGGCCTCCCTGTCCACCACCAACTCCCGGAGTTCACTCCCACTCATGTCCATCGAGTCAGTAATGCCATCCAGCCATCTCATCCTCTGTTGTCCCTTCTCTTTCTGTGCCCAAACCCTCCCAGCATCAGGGTCTTTTCCAATGAGTCAACTCTTCGCATGAGGTGGCCAAAGTATTGGAGTTTCAGCTTTAGCATCATTCCTTCCAAAGAACACCCAGGACTGATTTCCTTTAGATTGGACTAACTGGATCTCCTTGCACTCCAAGGGACTCTCAAGAGTCTTCTCCAACACCACAGTTCAAAAGCATCAATTCTTCAGCGCTCAGCCTTCTTCACAGTCCAAATCTCACATCCATACATGACCACTAGAAAAACCATAGCTTTGACTAGACGGACATTTGTTGGCAAAGTAATGTCTCTGCTTTTTAATATGCTATCTAGGTTGGTCATAACTTTCCTTCTAAGGAGTAAGCGTCTTTTAATTTCATGGCTGCAGTCACCGTCTACAGTGATTTTGGAGCCCAAAATAATAAAATCTGACACCATTTCCACTATTTCCCATGAAGTGATGGGACCGGATGCCATGATCTTCGTTTTCTGAATGTTGAGCTTTAAGCCAACTTTTTCACTCTCCTCTTTCACTTTCATCAAAAGGGTGATGTCATCTGCATATCTGAGGTTATTGATATTTCTCCCAGAAATCTTGATTCCAGCTTGTGCTTCTTCCAGCCCAGCGTTTCTCATGATGTACTCTGCATAGAAGTTAAATAAGCAGGGTGACAATATACAGCCTTGACGTATTCCTTTTCCTATTTGGAACCAGTCTGTTGTTCCATGTCCAGTTCTAACTGTTGCTTCCTGACCTGCATATAGGTTTCTCAAGAGGCAGGTCAGGTGGTCTGGTATTCCCATCCCTTTCAAAATTTTCCACAGTGTATTGGGATCTGCACAGTCAAAGGCTTTGGCATAGTCAATAAAGCAGAAATAGATGTTTTTCTGGAACTCTCTTGCTTTTTCCATGATCCAGCGGATGTTGGCAATTTGATCTCTGGTTCCTCTGCCTTTTCTGAAATCAGCTTGAACATCTGGAAGTTCATGGTTCACTTATTGCTGAAGCCTGGCTTGGAGAATTTTGATCATTACTAGCGTGTGAGATGAGTGCAATTGTGTGGTAGTTTGAGCATTCTTTGGCATTGCCTTTCTTTGGGATTGGAATGAAAACTGACCTTTTCCAGTCCTGTGGCCACTGCTGAGTTTTCCAAATTGGCTGGCATATTGAGTGCAGCACTTTCACAGCATCATCTTTCAGAATTTGAAATAGCTCAACTGGAATTCCATCACCTCCACTAGCTTTGTTCATAGTAATGCTTTCTAAGGCCCACTTGACTTCACATTCCGGGATGTCTGGCACTAGGTGAGTAATCACACCATCATGATTATCTGTGTCATGAAGATCTTTTTTGTACAGTTCTGTGTATTCTTGCCACCTCTTCTTAATATCTTTTGCTTCTGTTAGGTCCATATCATTTCTGTCCTTTATCGAGCCCATCTTTGCATGAAATGTTCCCTTGGTATCTCTAATTTTCTTGAAGAGATCTCTAGTCTTTCCCATTCTATTGGTTTCCTCTATTTCTTTGCATTGATCACTGAGGAAGGCTTTCTTATCTCTCCTTGCTATTCTTTGGAACTCTGCATTCAGATGCTTATATCTTTTCTTTATTCCTTTGGTTTTTGCTTTACTTCTTTTCACAGCTATTTGTAAGGCCTCCTCAGATAGCCATTTTGCTTTTTTGCATTTCTTTTCCATGGGGATGGTCTTGATCCCTGTCTCCTGTACAATGTCACAAACCTCATTTCATAGTTCATCAGGCACTCTATCTATCAGATCTAGGCCCTTAAATCTATTTCTCACTTCCACTGTATAATCATAAGGGATTTGATTTTGGTCATACCTGAATGGTCTAGTGGTTTTCCCTACTTTCTTCAATTTCAGTCTGAATTTGGCAAAAAGGAGTTCATGATCTGAGCCACAGTCAGCTCCTGGTCTTGTTTTTGCTGACTGTATAGAGCTTCTCCATCTTTGGCTGCAAAGAATATAATCAATCTGATTTCGGTGTTGATCATCCAGTGATGTTCATGTGTAGGGTCTTCTCTTGTGTTGTTGGAAGAGGGTTTTTGTCATTTATTATTCCTTCGATATGAGCTTATTTTATAAAGCTAATGCAAACATTCTGTGAACAGTCCTTTGTCGACAAATTATTTAACGTACCATAGGAGATAAAATGTCAGAGTAGAAGGACTTGAGCTTACCTCCTCTCACAAAATCAGCAAAATCACAGCTAACTGCTAAACAACCATCAACAACAACAAAAGATTGGAACCTACCAAAAATGTTATCCTACATCCAAAGACAAGTCACAACAAGATGGTAGAGGGATGTTTTCCTGATATAATCAAATCCTATACCTGTTGGGTGGGCTACCTGTAAACTGGAAAATAATTATATTGCAGAAGTTCTCCCACAGGGGTAAGAGTTTGGAGCAACATGTCATGTTTCCTAGCCTAGGAATCAGGCATCAGGAGGACGAGCCCCCAGCACATTTGACTTTGAAGGCTACCATAGGTTGAGTGCAGGAGGAGCTCGATAGGACTGGAGAAAACAGAGACTCCACTCTTGGAGGGAGCACACACGATTTCACATGCTTTAGGATCCAGGGAAAAGCAGTGACTCCAGAGGAGCCTGAGCCAGAACTGGAGTTGTTAGAGGGTCTCCTCAGGGTTGGCTGTGGCCCATTGCAGGGGCATGGACACTGGTGTCCCTAGGGAATATTCCTTGGTGTGCGCTCTCCTGGAGGCTTCCATTTTGGCACCCATCCAATAGCCTGCGGGCTTCAAGGCTGGAATGTCTCAGGCCATACAACCAACAGGTTGAGAACACAGTTCCACCTATCAACAAATAGGCTGCCTAAAGTCTTCCTGAGCCCACAGCTACCTCCAGACACTTGACATGGCCCTGCCCACCAGAGGGACAAGACCAGGTCCACCTAGTAGGCAGGCACCAGTCCCTTCCATCAGGAAGCCTCACCAGACCAACCTCAGCCACTAGGGGGCAGACACTAGAAGCAAGAAGAACTATAATCTTGCAGTCTGTGGAACGGAACCCACAAATACAGAAAGTCAGACAAACTGAGACCACATCAAAATATGTTCTAGATGAAGGAACAAGATAAAACCCCAGAAGAACAATTAAGTGAAGTGGAGTTGGGCAATCTGCCTTAGAAAGAATTCAGAATTACAATAGTAAAGATGATCCAAGATCTCAGAAAAAGAATGGCGGTGCAGACTGGGGAAATACAAGAAATGTTTAATAAAGAGATAGAAGACTTAAAAAAAACAAGCAAACATAGATGAACACTACAGTAATGGAAATGAAAAAATACACTAGAAGGAATCAACAGAAGAATAAATGAGGCAGAAGAACAGAAAAGTGAGCTGGGAGACAGATTGGTGGAAATCACTCCTGTGGAACAGATAAAGAAAAAAGAAATGAGGGTAGTCTATGGGACCTCTGGAATGAGGCAAAGAATAGAAAAGATCAATGAAACTAATTGATTGATCAATGAAACTGATTCTTTGAAAAGATACACAAAATTCATAAACCTTTAGTGAGACTTATCAAGAAAAAAAAATGTGAGGGCTCAAATCAATAAAATTAGAAATGAAAAATAAGTTGTAAGTGACATCACAGGAACACAAAGGATTATGAGCAACTACTATAATCAACTATATGCCAGTAAATTAGACAACCTAGAAGAAATGAAAATTCTTAGAAAGGTACAATCTTCTAAGACAGAACCAGGAAGAAACAGAAAATATCAACAGACCAATCACAAGTACTGAAATTAAAAGTGTGATTTTTAAATGCCCAACAAACAGACGTGAAGCCAGGTGGCTTCACAGGTAAATGCTATCAAACATTTAGAGAAGAGTTAACACCTATTCTTCTGAAACTATTCTGAAAATTACAGAGGAAGGAACACTCCCAAGCTCATTCTACAAGGCCACCATTGCCCTGACACCAAAACCAGACAAAGATACCACAAAAAAGAAAATCAGAGACCAACATCATTGATGAACATAGAGGCAAAAGTCTTCAACAAAATACTAGCAAAAAAAAAAAAAATCCATCAATACATTAAAAGGATTATATACCTTGATAAAGTGGGACTTACCCCAGAGGTGCAAGGATTTTTCAATATCCACAAATCAATCATATGTGATAAACTACATTAAAAAATTTTAGAATGAAAGTCATATGATCATTTCAACAGATGCAGAGAAAGCTTCTGACAAAATTCAACACCATTTATGATAAAAACTCTACAGAAAATGGTCATAGAGGGAAACTACCTCAACATAATAAGGGGCATATATGACAAGTCCACAGCTAACATCATACCCAATTGTGAAAAGCTGAAAGCATCTGTAAGATCAGAGATGAAAAATAAATGTTCATTTTTGCTACTTTTATTCAACATAGTTTTAGAAGTCCTAGTAACAGCAGTCAATCTTAAAGGAAAAACCAGTCAATACTAAACAATATCAACCCTGAATATTCATTGGAAGGACTGATGCTGAAACTGAAACTCCAATTTTTTGGTCACTTGCTGCAAACAGATGACTCATTGGAAAAGACCCTGACACTGGGAAAGATTGAGAGAAGAGAAGAAGAGGGCATCAGAGAATGAGATGGCTGGATGGCATCACCAACAAAATGGACATGAACCTGGGCAAACTCTGGGAGATTCTGAGGGACAGGAAGGCCTGCCATGCTGTGGTCCATGGCATTGTGAAGAGTCAGACATGACTGGGCGACTGAACAGAAACAAGAAGTGACAGCAGAGAAGAGAAAGAAAGGAATCCAAATTTGAAAAGAAGCAATACAAGTGTCACTATTTACAGAAAACTTGATAATATACAATCATAAAGATGCCACCAGAAAACTACTAGAGCTCATCAATAAATGTAGTAAAATTGAAGGATAAAAAAATCAGTATACAGAAATCTCTTACATTTCTATACACAAGCAATAAAAGATAAGAAAGAGAAATTAAGGAAATAGTCCCATTTACCATTGCACCAAATTAATAAAATACCTAGAAATAAACCTACATAAGGAGACAAAAGCCTATATTTTGAAAACTGTAAGACATTGATGAAATAAATCAAAGATGACACAAAGAGATGGAAAAATATATCGTATCCTTGGATTGGAAAAATCAACATGTCAAAATGATGGTACTACCCAAAGCAACCTACAGATTCAATGTAATCCCCATCAAATTACTAATGACATTTTTCACAGAAATAGAACAAAATTTTTAAAAATTTGTATAGGCACACAAAAGACATATTCAAAGTAATTCTGAGAAAATCAAACTGAAAATAAGCCTGCCTGACTTCAGACTGTACTACAAAGCTCCAGTAATCAAGACAGTATGGTGAGTGAGTGAGTGAAAGCTTGGTCATGTCTGACTTTTTGCAATCCCATGGAGTCCATGGGATTCTCTAGGCCAGAATACTGGAGTGGGTAGCCTTTCCCTTCTCCAGGGGATCTTCCCAATCCAGGGATCAAACCCAGATCTCCTGCATTACGGGCAGATTCTTTACCAACTGAGCCACAAGGGAAGCCCAGACAGTATGTACTGGCACAAAAACAAAAGTGTAGAGCAATGAAACAGGATAGAAAGCCCAGAAATAAACCCAGACACCTCTGATCAACTAATCTAGGCTAAATGAGGCAGGAATATACAAGGGAGAAAACATAGCCTCTTCAATAAGTTGTGCTGGGAAAACTGGACAGCTACATGTAAAAGAATGAAATTAGCACATTCTTTAACACTATATACAAAAATAAACTCAAAATGAGTTAAAGGACTAAATATAAGTCTGGATACTATAAATCTCTTAGAGGAAACTGTAGGCAGAACACTCTTTGATATAAATCTCAGCAACATATTTTTGGATCCATCTCCTAGAGTAATGAAAATAGAAGCAAAAATAAATAAATGGGACCTAATTAAACTTAAAAGCTTTTATGCAGCAAAGAAAACCATAAAGAAGATGAAAAGACAACCCGCAAAATGGGAGAAAATGTAAATTTGCAAACAAAGTGACCAACAAAAGATTAATCTCCAAAATATACAAACAGCCCATATAGCTCAATATAAAAAAGTTTTTTAAATGAGCAGATCTAAATATTAATAGGGGCTTCCCAGGTGGCACTAGTGGTAAAGAACCCACCTGCCAATGCAGGAGACATAAGAGACATGGGTTTGATCCCTGGGGTCAGGAAAATCCCCTGGAGGAGAACATGGCAACCCACTCCAATATTCTTGCCTGGAAAATTCCATGGACAGAGGAACCTGGTGGGTACAGTTCATAGGGTTGCAAAGAGTTGGACATGACTGAAAGGACTTAGCAGCAGCAGCAGCAAATATTAATAGACATTTCTCAGTAGAAGACATACAGATGGCCAGAAAACATAGGAAAAGATGCTCAACACCGCTAATTGTTAGAGAAATGTAAATCAAAACTACAGAGGTATCACTGCACACTGGTCAGAGTGGCCATCAGAAAAATGCATACAAACAATAAATACTGAAGAAGATACAGAGAAAAAGGAACCCTCCTACACTGTTGGTGAGAATGGTACAGCCACTATGGAGAATAGTATGCTCCTGTTGCTCAGTCAGTCATGTCCAACTCTTTGTGACCCTATGGACTGTAGCCTAACAAGCTCCTCCATCCCTGGGATTTTTCAGGCAAGAATACTGAACTCGATTGTCATTTCCTTCTCCAGGGGATCTCCCCAACTCAGGTACTGAACCTGCATCTTCTGTGTCTCCTGCATTGGCAGGTAGATTTTTTACCCCTGAGCTACCCAGGAAGCTCCAGAGAACAGTGTAAAGGTTCCTTTAAAAAACTGAAAAACAGAGCTACCATATGATCCAGCAATCCCATTCTTGGGCATAAATTCAGAAAAGATGAAAGCTTCAATTTGAAAAGACACATGAACCCCAGTGTTCATTGTACCACTACTTATAACAGTCAAGACATAGAAACAACCTAAATTTCCATCGACATGGGAATGGATATAGAAGATGTGGTACATATGTACAATAGAGAATTACTCAGCCATAAAAAAAGAATGAAATAATGCCATTTGCAGCAACATGGATAAACCTAGAGATTATTGTACTATGTGAACTTAGTCAGACAGAGAAAGACAGATATCATGTGATATCACTTACATGTGGAATATAAAAGAATGATACAAATGAAGTTATTTACAAAACAGAAACACATTCACAGACTTTGAAAACAAATTTATGGTTACCAAAGGGTAAAGGTGGGAGAGAGGGATAAATTAGGAGTTTAGGATTAACACATGTGTGTGTGCTAAGTCCAGCTCTTTGTGATCCTGTGGACTGTATGTAGCCTGCCAGGCTCCTCTGCCCATGGGATTTCCCAGGCAAGAATAATGGAGTGGGTTACCATTTCCTCCTCCAGGGCATCTTCCCTAACCAGGGATCGAACCCACATCTCCTGTGTCTCCTGCATTGGCAGGTGGATTCTTTACCTCTGAGCCACCTGGGGAAGCCTAGGATTACATGCTATTACACATACACACTACTATATATAAGAGAGTCAAATAGGACCTACACTATAGCACAGGGAACTCTATTCAATATTCTATAATAACTTGATGGGAAAAGAATCAGAGAAAAATAGGTATATCTATATATACATATATACATATGTATGTATATGTAACATGTACAGATAGATATGTATATGTATAGATATATATCTATATCTATATGTATAACTGAATCACTTTGCTGTACATCTGAAACTATTAACACAACATTAATCAGCTATACTCCAATATAAAATAAACATTAAATTAAAATTAAAACATATATAAATATACATATACCAAAATGTTAATAAGAGCATTAAAAACAAAAAGAAACTATGTTATACCATGTGTCCTATTAAAATATCAGCTCTCTATTTTGCTTTTAAATACAGAATATTTCAAATCAAATGAGTTAGAAACTTTTTCAAAAGTTAAACTGGCATAAAAATAGATAATAAGAAAAACTATGTTAAAATGAGAAAGAATATAAAATGTATTATTAAACTACAATAATTAAAACAGTATGATCTGGATCATGAACAGAGAAGGAAAACAGTGAAATAAAGTCCATATCAATTTATGACAAAATAAAGCCAGCTTCTCAAATCATAAGGGGGATAGAGGGGTTATTTAATTTGACACAATTTCTAACTTTAAGGGGAAAAATAAAATTGGATGTGCAACCCTCAAGAAAGAACAACAGTCAATAAAAGAATAAAATTATTAGGAGAAAATATAGGAAGGCATTTTCATACATCTGATATTGATAAAACAATTTAAACATGATTACAAGGTCATAGACTATAAAGAATCATATCAAAGTTTATAAAGACAAAACAAAAACATCTATTTACTTTAAAATATACTTATCAAAGTTGAGAATGGAAATTCAGTTGAAACGAAGTATCAACATATACACAGGGTTAATAAGTTGAACTTTGATATAATGTTTTTAAGCACTAAAGACAAAGATCAAAATTACAAGAGAGAATTATGCACAGGAAAAATAAATTTATTCAGAAATTAGATATAAGCCATGTGATACCATGAAATGATGTTCAACTGCCTTAACAATCCAAGAAATACCAGGTAAAAATGAATAGCAAAAATTTCAGGAAATATGACAGATAACACTTTCAAACATAATACTATATAAATTATATGAAAAATATTTTATATATAAATGTATTACATAAGCATCATATATAGTGAGAAACCTCTAGCCCCCCTTCACCTGTTTAAGATTCTTCTCTGAGAAGAGTGACTATCTTATGAGGAAACATCTATAGATAATGACATTTTGTGGTCCCTGAGTGAAATCACTGGTTTATCACTTTTTCAACTAGAGTAAAATCCACAGGTTGTCTACCAATGTTTTAGAAATCTTTTCTTGAAATGAATGGGTAAATTAAGATCAATCCTAGATATCTGAGGAAAACTTTAAGCATGAATAAAAGACACTAAAGCAAATACAGAAAATCTTAGAGAACATAAAGACAATACAGATATTAGAGTGAAACTTGAAAAAAACAAAACTGTAGTTCAAACCTCCTCTGAGATAGAAGATATGGAATCCAAGATTTAATAAACTTCTATGAAGACAAACATGCTAAGAAAACATAAACTGTTAGAAACTAAATATATGTGAGATGAAAATTTTTTTTAATCAATAAAAGACCTAGAAAGAAAACAAACTTGTTAGAAGAAATTAAAGAAGAAATGACTAAGACATGAGAACATGCATAAGCAAATCTAAGTAGGCCAAAATCCAAATGAGAGAGGTTTTAGAAAAGAGAAATGTTGGAGTGGAAATTATGAAAACATTAACAAGAAAATATTTCAAAGCTGGTGATTGATCAGAAGTCTCCAGCCTCCAAAGAACGTCCAAAAAAAATATCCGTTGAAATCTCATCACACAATGACTTATCATCATGACATTATCGATCAATAAAGATAAAAGAAGATCCTAAAAGCTTTTAGAAAGAAAAATGTGATAGACCAGGAATCAGAATGTCACCTGACATCTAAAAAGCAAGTCTGAAAGCTAGAAACAATGAATTGGAGGAAAACATTTCCCACCAATAAATCTATATTCAAAAAAAATTATAAAATGAAGGTATTTCCAGATACCTGAAAAGTCACTCTCCGGATATTATAAAAATACTATACTGTATTTATCATATTATATCATGTGATACATATGTTATACCTAATATAATGTACATATAAGCATACATAATCGGATCAGATCAGATCAGTCGCTCAGTCATGTCCAACTCTTTGTGACCCCATGAATCGCAGCACGCCAGGCCTCCCTGTCCATCACCAACTCCCGGGGTTCACTCAGAACTCACGTCCATCGAGTCAGTGGTGCCATCCAGCCATCTCATCCTCTGTCATCCCCTTCTCCTCCTGCCCGCAATCCCTCCCAGCATCAGAGTCTTTTCCAATGAGTCAACTCTTTGCATGAGGTGGCCAAAGTACTGGAGTTTTAGCTTCAGCATCATTCCTTCCAAAGAAATCCCAGGGCTGATCTCCTTCAGAATGGACTGGTTGGATCTCCTTGCAGTCCAAGGGACTCTCAAGAGTCTTCTCCAACACCACAGTTCAAAAGCATCAATTCTTCAGCGCTCAGCCTTCTTCACAGTCCAACTCTCATATCCATACATGACAACAGGAAAAACCATAGCCTTGACTAGACGAACCTTTGTTGGCAAAGTAATGTCTCTGCTTTTGAATATGCTATCTAGGTTGGTCATAACTTTTCTTCCAAGGAGTAAGCGTCTTTTAATTTCATGGCTGCAGTCACCATCTGCAGTGATTTTGGAGCCCAGAAAAATAAAGTCTGGCACTGTTTCCACTGTTTCCCCATCTATTTCCCATGAAGTGATGGGACCAGATGCCATGATCTTCGTTTTCTGAATGTTGAGCTTTAAGCCAAATTTTTCACTCTCCACTTTTACCTTCATCAAGAGGCTTTTGAGTTCCTCTTCACTTTCTGCCATAAGGGTGGTGTCATCTGCATATCTGAGGTTATTGATATTTCTCCCAGAAATCTTGATTCCAGCTTGTGTTTCTTCCAGTCCAGCATTTCTCATGATGTACTCTGCATATAAGTTAAATAAACAGGGTGACAATATATAGCCTTGACATAGTCCTTTTCCTATTTGGAACCAGTCTGTTGTTCCATGTCCAGTTCTAACTGTCGCTTCCTGACCTGCATACAGATTTCTCAAGAGGCAGATCGGGTGTTCTGGTATTCCCATCTCTTTCAGAATTTTCCACAGTTTATTGTGATCCACACAGTCAAAGGCTTTGGCGTAGTCAATAAAGCAGAAATAGATGTTTTTCTGGAACTCTCTTGCTTTTTCCATGATCCAGCAGATGTTGGCAATTTGATCTCTGGTTCCTCTGCCTTTTCTAAAACCAGCTTGAACATCGGTAAGTTCACAGTTCATGTGTTGCTGAAGCGTGGCTTGGAGAATTTTGAGCATTACTTTACTAGCGTTGAGATGAGTGCAATTGTGCGGTAGTTTGAGCATTCTTTGGCATTGCCTTTCTTTGGGATTGGAATGAAAACTGACCTTTCCCAGTCCTGTGGCCACTGCTGAGTTTTCCAAATTGGCTGGCCTATTGAGTGCAGCACTTTCACAGCATGAAATAGCTCAACTGGAATTCCATCACCTCCACTAGCTTTGTTCGTAGTGATGCTTTCTAAGGTCTGCTTGACTTCACATTCCAGGATGTCTGGCTCTAGGTGAATGATCACACCATCATGATTATCTGGGTCATGAAGATTTTTTTGTACAGTTCTTCTGTGTATTCTTGCCACCTCTTCTTAGTATCTTCTGCTTCTATTAGGTCCATACCATTTCTGTCCTTTATCGAGCCCATCTTTGCATGAAATGTTCCCTTGGTATCTCTAATTTTCTTGAAGAGATCTCTAGTCTTTCCCATTCTGTTGGTTTCCTCTATTTCTTTGCACTGATCGCTGAGGAAGGCTTTCTTATCTCTTCTTGCTATTCTTTGGAACTCTGCATTCAGATGCTTATATCTTTCCTTTTCTCCTTTGCTTTTCGCTTCTCTTCTTTTCACAGCTATTTGTAAGGCCTCCCAGACAGCCATTTTGCTTTTTTGCATTTCTTTTCCATGGGGATGGTCTTGATCCCTGTCTCCTGTACAATGTCACAAACCTCATTTCATAGTTCATCAGGCACTCTATCTATCAGATCTAGGCCCTTAAATCTATTTCTCACTTCCACTGTATAATCATAAGGGATTTAATTTAGGTCATACCTGAATGGTCTAGTGGTTTTCCCTACTTTCTTCAATTTCAGTCTGAATTTGGCAATAAGTTCATGATCTGAGCCACAGTCAGCTCCCGGTCTTGTTTTTGTTAACTATATAGAGCTTCTCCATCTTTGGCTGCAAAGAACATAATCAATCTGATTTCGGTATTGACCATCTGGTGATGTCCATGTGTAGAGTCTTCTCTTGTGTTGTTGAAAGAGGGTGTTTGTTATGACCGTGCATTTTCTTGGCAAAACTCTATTAGTCTTTGCCCTGCTTCATTCCGTATTCCAAGGCCAAATTTGCCTGTTACTCCATGTGTTTCTTGACTTCCTACTTTTGCCTTCCAGTCCTCTATAATGAAAAGGACATCTTTTTTGGGTGTTAGTTCTAAAAGGTCTTGTAGGTCTTCATAGAACCATTCAACTTCAGCTTCTTCAGTGTTACTGGTTGGGGCATAGACTTGGATTACTGTAATATTGAATGGTTCACCTTGGAAACGAACAGAGATCATTCTGTTGTTTTTGAGATTGCATCCAAGTACTGCATTACGGACTCTTTTGTTGACCGTGATGGCTACTCCATTTCTTTTGAGGGATTCCTGTCCCTCAGTAGTAGATATAATGGTCATCTGAGTTAAATTCACCCATTCCAGTGCATTTGAGTTCGCTGATTCCTAGAATGTCGACATTCACTCTTGTCATCTCTTGTTTGACCACTTCCAGTTTGCCTTGATTCATGGACCTGACATTTCAGGTTCCTATGCAATATTGCTCTTTACAGCATCGGACCTTGCTTCTATCACCAGTCACATCCACAACTGGGTATTGTTTTTGCTTTGGCTCCATCCCTTCATTCTTTCTGGAGTTATTTCTCCACTGATTTCCAGTAGCATACTGCACCTACTGACCTGGGGAGTTCCTCTTTCAGTATCCTATCATTTTGCCTTTTCATACTGTTCATGGGGTTCTCAAGGCAAGAATACTGAAGCGGTTTGCCATTCCCTTCTCCAGTGGACCACATTCTGTCAGATCTCTCCACCTAGACCCGCCCGTCTTGGGTTGCCCCATGGGCATGGCTTAATTTCATTGACTTAGACAAGGCTGTGGTCCTAGTGTGATTAGATTGACTAGTTTCCTGTGAGTATGGTTTCAGTGTGTCTGCCCTCTGATGCCCTCTTGCAACACCTACCGTCTTACTTGGTTTTCTCTTACCTTGGGCTTGGGGTATCTCTTCACGGCTGCTCCTTACCTTGGAGGAGAGGTATCTCCTCACCGCCACCCTTCCTGACCTTCAACGTGGGATAGCTCCTCTAGGCCCTCCTGCGCCAGCACAGCCACTGCTTCTTGGATGTGGGGTTGGTCCTCCTGGCCGCCACCCCTGACCTCGGACTTGGGTAGCTCTTCTCCGCTGTTCCTGCGCCGTTGCAGCCTGGTGCTCTCGGCCACTGCCCCTGACCTCAGACATGGGGTAACTCCTCTTGGCCACCGCCCTTCGGGCATGGGGTCCTCCCAGCTTCTGCCCCTGACCTCGGACCTGGGGTAGCTCCTCTCAGCCACGCTTAGTGCGCAGGTCGCAGCCACCCATGCTTAGCTAGTGGTTTTTCCAGTAGTCATGTATGGATGTAAGAGTTGGACCATAAAGAAAGCTGAGTGTCAAAGAATTGATGCGTTTGAACTGTGGTGTTGGAGAGGACTCTTGAGAGTCCCTTGGACTGCAAGAGATCAAACCAGTCAATCCTAAAGGAAATCAACCCTGAACATTCATTGGAAGGACTGATGCTGAGGCTGAAGCTCTAATACTTTGGTCACCTGATGCGAAGAATTGACTCATTGGAGAGGACCCTGATTCTGGGAAAGATTGAGGGCAGGAGGAGAAGGGGATGACAGAGGATGAGATGGTTGGATGGCATCATCGACTCAATGGATATGAGTTTGAGCAAGCTCTAGGAGTTGGTGATGGACAAGGAAGCCTGGGGTGCTGTAGTCCATGGCGTCGCAAAGAGTTGGACGTTACTGAGCAACTGAACTGATATATATTTATATGATTTTAGAAGAATCCTTCTCAAGGAACTATTGTAGAAGGCACTTCCTCAAATCAAGGGACTTAAGAACAATAGTAGGAAGGCATAGGGTTCAGGAAAGAGGGGGATGCAGAACAAGAGCATAGCAAGGGGAAATACTAAGATGATGGTGAGCAGAAGTTCCAAGATGAAAGTTTTGTAGTGTGTTTGGATAAAAAGTCCAAGAGTGGGACAGAGAAATTCAATTTCTGCCTATTATGGGCTACTTGATTTTAAATAACTCCCATTCGATATAACTAGAGAATATGAAAAAAAATGTATATGAATGCATCAGTGAGCTGATAATGGGACTAAGACTTGAGAAACAAATATCTCAAAAGAAGGGGATCTTTGAGAGGTGAGCCCAAACATTCTGTACACAGTTTTTCCCTTTGAAACATTACAGACATTTGATTCTAGGCAAGAGACTGAAAAATCTGTCTATAGTGCCATTAAATGGCAACCAATCAATTGAGATTTTTGCAATCTTGCAGGACTATGAAGACAAAAGTTGGAAGTCAGTGTTGTCAAGGCAGTCAGCGTTTCAGGGATCAAGCTCCTATTAAAATAAATAAGTAAATAAAGCCAATGCAGAGAAGTGTGTGCCTAATGCTTGATTTCAGATTCCTCCTCAAGGCACTTACCTGTTCTTAAGTTGCCAAGGTCAAGAAGATAAGAAGCCAAACAGAAAACAGTGATAACACAGATGGGTAAGGGGTAGTGATGAGTGTGGTGTCATGATACCACAAGGAGCGGTGAGTAGTGACTAGTAGTAGTAGTAGTAAGGAGTAGTGACAGGTAGGATGATAGCAATGTGGTAACATAAATACCTGGAGATGTGGTTCAGCCAGAAGACTAGAGGTTAGAAGTCAGAGCTCACTATGGTAAGCTCCAAGATATCTGCCATACCATTTCTTCCCTTTCTGATCATACATCCCATTATTTGATAGAGTTAACTGCAGTCCAGCCAGAGAAGATGTCACAAAAGAAAATACACAAAAATAAAGATAAGTAAACCTGAAGACATGTTAGTAGAAATAATAGAAAAGGGTGAAATCAATGGAACAGAAAATCTGAGATAAGCAAGACAATATTAAAAGGCCAAACACAGATGTAACTGGTATCCCAGAAACAGACAAAGTAATAAGATGGAAGAAATACTTAAGGTGGAAGGAGCCCAGCATCTTCACAAAACAAATGAAAGACATCATTCTACAGGGCCAAACATTTCAGCAAACACCAAGCAGGAAATGTGCGCAGATAAACAAAACTTAGCACATCAGAGTCAAATGCTAAAAATCAGTGATGATAAAATCTTTCAAGTAGTCATTAAAAAAGACACACTATATTTAGGGAAACAATTCCAGGAAACATATGACAGAAGAAATAGAATGACATCTTTAAAGTGCTAAAGGAAAATTTCTCACAACCCAGTAAAGATATACTTTAAAACTGAGAGTTAAAGACATTTTAGACAGATTAAAAACTGAAAGAATTATTGCCAAATGATTTGCATTTTTAAGAAGTGTAATAACTTCAGGTTGAAGAGATATAACCAGGAATAAAAACTGAGACTGCAGGGAGGAACGAAGAGTATCCAAGGGGTCAAAATTTAATATAAAAGACCTTTTAAAATATGCATATATATGTATATATTATATATATATAATATATTTGGATATATATAACTTTATACATATTAAATTACCTAGTGGTTCAGCTGGTAAAGAATTACCCTGAAATGCAGGAGACCTGGGTTCAGTCCCTGGGTTGGGCAGATCCCCTGGAGTAGGAACAGCTACCCACTCCAGTATTCTGGGCTGGAGAATTCCATGGACTGTTTAGTTCATGGGGTCACAAAGAGTCAGACATGACTGAGTGACTTTCCCATTCACATTCAAATTCTTTAAAGAACTATTGACTAAGCAAAAATAGAAACAGTATATTATGAGGATTTTAGTATATATGGGAGAAGAATGTAGGATAAGGTGGCTGAAATATACACACATTATTGATGTATACCTTATATATGTCTTCTGTAAGTTGCATATGTATATATGTCTTTTACAAATAATTTATATTATATATGAAACAAACATACATATAATTCTATATAATAATATATATGTAATATCAATATATTTTATATACATATTAAGAGTAGCTTATAGAAGACTAGTAATAGAATATATAAATTGCAAATAATAAATAAGGGGAATAATGAACATAAATTGATCCAATGGGAGACTAGAAAAACAAAAGAAAAGTGTTAAAGGGAAAGAATTAAGATTGTAAAAATAAGTCAAACTATATTCATAATAGTTTGATATAGACTGATTTCATCTATTGAAAGACAGAAGCTATCATCTATTGAAAGAAGCTATCAAATTGAATTTTTAGCAAGTCAAGATATATGCTCTTTTAAGAGTGACTTCTAAGGCAAAATAGTGCAGAAAGGCACGATATACTAAATATAGCCAAAGAATTATTAAGTATATCATATATTTTAAAATCTGATACAGAAATTCAGACAATTTCACAAGATAAATTCCTAACAAAACAAAAACTGAGGCCAAACCCCACATTAATTAATTAAATCTGAAAGAGTTATTGCAAGGAGAAATTCATATATCCACCGAATTTGAGATTTTAATAGAACACAATTATCAACTAAGAGACTGAGGAGAAAAAAAATGTTAGAAATGTTTAACACATAAAAAACCACAAGATATTTTTAAATAAATGTATATTATACAGAATTTTCCCAACAGTGCCAAAACTTAGACTCTACAATAAAAATAAAGACCAGCATGTGTTTGGAGAGGTAAGAGTGTAGAGACCCTTTCCTTAATAATGAATGGAATAAAAAGAATCATCATATTAAAAATTATAAAATACTTACAATTAATTAGAATAATTTTACTACATAAGAAACATAGTATCTAGTAAAGTGGTCCTTAGAAAGAAAATTATAGTCTTAATATTATTGTGGCTCAGAGGTAAAGAATCCACCTGCCAAGAGCAGGAGATGTGAGTTTGATGTCTGGGTTGGGAAGATCTCCTGGAGGAGGGTGTGACAACCCACTCCAGTATTCTTGCCTGGGAAATCCCATTGACAAAGGAACCTGGCCACAGTCCATGGGGTCACAAAAGAGTTCAACACAACTGAGCAGCTAAACATCAACAGCAACAAAAATAAGAAGAGCATATGACCACGCCCTATGATTGACATATTGGGCTGGTCTCTTAACAAAAGATTTCAGATTCTTTGTTGGGAGGAACCTGCTCATTTGCTTGCTTCCATGTTTCCATCTTTCTCTTTTGCCTTTGACAAGGTTAGGCAACATTTAGACAACAGTTGTCTCAAGATGGTGTGATCACTGACCTAGAGCCAGACATCCTGGAATGTGAAATCAAGTGGGCCTTAGAAAGCACCACTACAAAAAAAGCTAGTGGAGGTGATGGAATTCCAGTTGAGTTATTCCAAATCCTGAAAGATGATGCTGTGAAAGTGCTGCACTCAATAGGCCAGCCAATTTGGAAAACTCAGCAGTGGCCACCAGACTGGAAAAGGTCAGTTTTCATTCCAATCCCAAAGAAAGGCAATGCCAAAGAATGCTCAAACTACTGCACAATTGCACTCATCTCACATGCTAGTAAAGTAATGCTCAAAATTCTCCAAGCCAGGCACAAGCAATACATGAACCGTGAAATTCCTGATGTTCAAGCTGGTTTTAGAAAAGGCAGAGGAACCAGAGATCAAATTGCCAACATCTGCTGGATCATGGAAAAAGCAAGAGAGTTCCAGAAAAACATCTATTTCTGCTTTATTGACTATGCCAAAGCCTTTGATTGTGTGGATCACAATAAACTGTGGAAAATTCTGAAAGAGATGGGAATAACAGACCACCTGACCTGCCTCTTGAGAAATTTGTATGCAGGTCAGGAAGCAACAGTTAGAACTGGACATGGAACAACAGACTGGTTCCAAATAGGAAAAGGAGTACGTCAAGGCTGTATATTGTCACCCTGTTTATTTAACTTATATGCAGAGTACATCATGAGAAATGCTGGACTGGAAGAAACACAAGCTGGAATCAAGATTTCTGGGAGAAATATCAATAACCTCAGATATGCAGATGACACGACCCTTATGGCAGAAAGTGAAGAGGAACTCAAAAGCCTCTTGATGAAGGTAAAAGTGGAGAGTGAAAAATTTGGCTTAAAGCTCAACATTCAGAAAACGAAGATCATGGCATCTGGTCCCATCACTTCATGGGAAATAGATGGGGAAATAGTGGAAACAGTGTCAGACTTTATTTTTCTGGGCTCCAAAATCACTACAGATGGTGACTGCAGCCATGAAATTAAAAGACGTTTACTCCTTGGAAGGAAAGTTATGACCAACCTAGATAGCATATTCAAAAGCAGAGACATTACTTTGCCAACAAAGGTTCGTCTAGTCAAGGCTATGGTTTTTCCTGTTGTCATGTATGGGATGTGAGAGTTGGACTGTGAAGAAGGCTGAGTGCCAAAGAATTGATGCTTTTGAACTGTGGTGTTGGAGAAGACTCTTGAGAGTACCTTGAACAGCAAGGAGATCCAACCAGTCCATTCTGAAGGAGATCAGCCCTGGGATTTCTTTGGAAGGAATGATGCTGAAGCTGAAACTCCAGTACTTTGGCCACTTCATGCGAAGAGTTGACTGATTGGAAAAGACTCTGATGCTGGGAGGGATTGGGGGCAGGAGGAGAAGGGGACGACAGAGGATGAGATGGCTGGATGGCATCACTGACTCGATGGACGTGAGTCTGAGTGAACTCCGGGAGTTGGTGATGGACAGGGAGGCCTGGGGTGCTGTGATTCATGGGGTCGCAAAGAGTTGAACACAACTGAGTGACTGATCTGATCTGTCTTTTTTTAAATTATTATATTTTCCACTTTTGAGATTTGTGGCTGAAACTTTTTGCTTTTAGTGGCTCTGTTGATTAAAAGATGTGTGAAGAAGAAAAACTGTAGTGAATCTCAGAACAAACAAGACTCAGTGGGAAATGAACCAATACATACCATGAGAATTCTCAGGGGACAACAGAGACAGAGGGGGTTTCTAGGACAAGTTCAGGTGAGGGAGAAAGCTGCCAACCCTCCTCTGTGGAAGACACTGTTGTGAGCCATCAAAGAGTGCCCTGACAGAGAAAGTTTGCATTTCATTGCAGTTGGGCACATTGAAGAGATCTAACTTCACTTTGCAGAATGTGAATCTTGAATTTCTATTTCCTTCTTTTCATCCCAGATTTCTTTTTGATATTTTTTCCCTTCTTCAAGAAATCCACAGCAAGAAAAAAATGAATATGGTGAAAAAAGTTTCCAAAGCAATTGCTTCAGAAATTCTTTTCTTATGGTGGACCAAGATTTTATTTTTTTATAGTTTTTGTTTAATTAGGTTTTAAATCTTTACTTTCTTAATTACATTTTTTTTTTGGTATTAGCACCTAAATATACTTCTGTTCAGAGCACAAACATAGAGTGATA
The DNA here is from genome assembly GCF_003369695.1 of Bos indicus x Bos taurus. Lineage (NCBI taxonomy): Eukaryota > Metazoa > Chordata > Mammalia > Artiodactyla > Bovidae > Bos > Bos indicus x Bos taurus. The sequence goes on from NC_040086.1 coordinate 41,950,312, forward strand.
ACAATTAGCAGGATAATTACACTCTTTCTGTCAGTGTAACCTCGTGGCACAGAAAGTATTACAAATCCATTTTAAAACATATTAAATGTTCATATTAATGAGGATAATAGAGAACAAGTACCAGCAAACTAAATATTGTTAATGATTTTGAGCTATTAAATTCATTACCATTTTCTTTCATAATAAAGTGGTTACTTGCTAATTAGACCTTTTTTAACTCATCATTATTGAATTCATTACATTGTGTGCAGTTAACCCTTGGAGGTCTGTGGGTGTGTATGCACAATTAAAATCACTTTAGTAGTATATTAAGGCAATATGTGAAGTTCTTATAGTTTTTCTGTCATTCCATATATTTTCCTTATGTACATTTTCTTGGCAGAATATGCCTGGCAGCTTCATAGCTGTCACTGCACTTTCACCAACATATAATACAGAAGCAGCCGGAATTCATTAGAATTATTACCATTAGTATTTAAAATAAAAGTACATCCCACTTGCTTCATTATAAAAATTAGATGTACAAAGAATACACAAAACCAATAATTAGGCAATAATTTAAAATAGTTTTAGCATAGCTTACTCCAGTACTTTGGCCACCTCATGCGAAGAGTTCACTCATTGGAAAAGACTCTGATGCTGGGAGGGATTGGGGGCAGGAGGAGAAGAGGACAACAGAGGATGAGATGGCTGGATGGCATCACTGACTTGATGGACATGAGTCTGAGTGAACTCCAGGAGTTGGTGATGGACAGGGAGGCCTGGCATGCTGCGATTCATGGGGTCACAAAGAGTCGGACATGACTGAGCAACTGAACTGACTGACTGACTGATGAGGTAAAGACCACAAAGCAATTTTCTCCCAATCTAAAGTCAACTAAAAATTAATATTGATCTGGGGAGAATTGTAATCTCAGAAGTTTAGAACTTATATTTCTGTCTAAAGATGATTCTACTGCTCTTTTGCATATTACTCTTGTACAGTCCGAAAGATATATATATATATTGTGTGTATATATATATATATATATATGTATGCACACATGTATAAATACCATGCTATGCTATGCTATACTATGCTATGTTAAGTCACTTCAATCGTGTCCGACTCTGTGTGACCCCATAGACAGCAGCCCACCAGGCTCCCCCGTCCCTGGGATTCTCCAGGCAAGAACACTGGAGTGGGTTGCCATTTCCTTCTCCAATGCATGAAAGTGAAAAGTGAAAGGGAAGTTGCTTAGTCGTGTCCGACTCTTAGCAACCCCATGGATTGCAGCCTAACAGGCTTCTCTGTCCATGGGATTTTCCAAGCAAGAGTACTGGAGTGGGGTGCCATTGCCTTCTCCGGTAAATACCATATATATATATATATACACATACATGCACACATAAAAGATAAAGAATATACATACATATAATATCATAAGTATGATATACATATAAACATTGTATATACATATAGATGCATGCATACACACACACATACCCTCATCCAACTGTTAACTTCCTAGATGTGGTCATATTGACCCAGCTGCCTGAATTCTTTTATTGGTTTCTCTTGTGACTAAACATGCATATTTTGTCCTGGCTGCTAGCCTAAGGAGGACAAGTATAATCAAGGAACAAAATTTTTTTGTCTGTATATGCACTCAATGAAAGTCACTCAGTTGTGTCAGACTATTTGCGACCCCATGGACTATACAGTCTACGGAATTCTTTAGGCCACAATACTGGAGTGGGTAGCTTTTCCCTTCTCCGGGGGATCTTCCCAACCCAGGGATTGAACCCAGGTCTCCCGCATTGCAGGCGGATTCTTTACCAGCTGAGCTACAAGGGGAGCCCAAGAATACTGGAAAGAATCCGCTTGCAATGCAGAAGACCTCAGTTCGGTTCCTGGGTCAGGAAGATCCACTGAAGAAGGGAAAGGCTACTCACTTCAGTATTCTGGCCTACAGAATTCCATGGATTGTATAGTCCATAGGATGGCAAAGAGTCAGACACGACTGAATGACTTTCACTCATGCACTCAGTGCTAATATCTAAACTGTTATCCTCAGTACCAATAAACTCAGTCTGAAAACAAAAGTTCTGTTGGGTGGACAGGTGTACGAATGAGGTAGATACTTAGTAACAGATTAACTTGTGTGTGTGTGTGTAACACAGATGAGCAAGGTGTAGTGATGAGTGTGGTTGTTGGGGTGAGTGACACTGGCAGTGTGGTAACACACATTTTGAGACATGGGTCAACCAACAGACTAGCAGTCAGGTGACAGAGCTCACTCTGGTAGCTTGTCTCTAGGATGACTGCCATCAGTTCCTTTGCTCACTAAACATACAGGCCACTCATTCACTGGAAAGGGGAGTTTACTCCTCCCCTTTCCTTGACCCTGGGCTGGGATTTATAGTTTGCTTGACCAACAGAATGCAGCAGATATGTGGTTCTAGGACTCCAAATCTAGGTCACAAGAAGCTTCTCAGTTTCCCCTTCAGCTTTTGTATTATATGTATTATATGGTGAAAAAAGTTTCCAAAGCAACTGCCCAAAAAAGAGAAGTCTGACTACCTTTAGACTACGATCTGTAAGAAGATCTCAGGTCTCCATTTGAGGAGGTTCCTGGGAGAGATCAATGACAAATCAGCCTTAAACTCTTCCAGCCACCTCAGCAGCCCTGGTGCTGAGTGGAGAAGCCTTTGGATTACTCCATCCTCAGTTGCTGTCTGACTGAAACCATATGGAAGGCCCCCAAGTGAGAACCCCAGAGCTATGAGATAATAGTAAGTTGTTGCTTTAAGTCATGAAACAATAGATGACACAGCAATAACCACAGCATCACCCACTGTCCAGGTGGGTACTTCAAGCAAGTTATTCTGTGAATATCTCATTTTCTTTTTCTCCTTTTGAAAATTTAAACAACAACAACAGTGTCCAGAACCACCGGAATTCCACAACTCCACTGGAAAACAACTGAAATGTAATACGGTATGATTAGACCCTGGAGCATTTCATTCTATGTGAATGGTGCCTTCTGAAGTCACAAAACACAATAGTCCTATCATGTCTGATATTTTTACAGAGCTGTACTTTTAACAGATAACTTTATCCTTGCATTTCATTTCCTTTCATGACAAGCACTGGGAGTACTTGGGATAGAAAACAGAGGTCAAAATGGACTAGTGATTTGCTCAAAGTCACGTAGCTGGTAAGTTTCAGAGTTCAGACATAGACCAAGATCCAAAACACTTTGGCCTGCATAGCCTCGAAAGCCTGCCTGGAGTGAATTTCAGAGTTTTCTGTAAATCTCAGTGTGGTACACCTTCCTTTCCCAGCTCTGTTCTTAAATCAACAGTTGATTGATCTTGGATAGTCTCTTAATCACATTTCACTTTCTATATCCCTATCATTAAAAAAAGGGCTGGTAATATCTTTCTCAAAACCAATGAAATAAAAGCACACTATATATTTTAAGCCATTATTACAAAGGTTGGATGATGCTACCAAGTAGCCTCTTAAGCGCTGGAGTGAATCAGAGAAGGAGACATTAGCATAAGGGATAGTCACATATCTTCATCTTGGGTTAAGTGAGCAAATACTTAAACAAGGCCTGATTTCAGAGGAAGTCTTGCATGACAGCTAAACACACGCATGTCCACACACAGATATACACCATCACCACCACTACCACCATCATTTCTACAAATTACTGAAACTAAAATGAGGTGTGAAGTATCACCTCACACTGGTCAGAATGGCCTATGTCAAAAAATCTACAAACAATAAATGCTGGAGAGGTTGTGAAGAAAAGAACCCTCTACACTTTTGGTGGGAATGTAAATTGGTACTGCCACTATGAAGAACAGAATGGTGGTTCCTTAAAAATCTAAAAATAGAGTTACCATATGATCCAGCTATCGCACTCCTGGACATCTATCTGGAGAAAACCATAATTTGAAAAGATACAAGCACTCCTCCAATATTCATTGCAGCACTGTTCACAATAGCCAGAACATGGAAGCAACTTGAATGTCTATCAACAGAGAAATGGATAAAATAGAAATGGTACATATTCAATGGAGTATTACTCAGCCATTAAAAAAGAACAAAGTAATGCCATTTGTAGAAACATGGATGGACCTAGTGATTGAATTAAATCAGAGATAATTAATAAATTAAAAACAAATATCATATGATATCACTTCTATTTGTTATCTAAAATATGGTACAAATGGAGGAATCAACCTACCTGACTTCAGGCTCTACTACAAAGCCACAGTTATCAAGACAGTATGGTACTGGCACAAAGACAGAAATATAGATCAATGGAACAAAATAGAAAGCCCAGAGATAAATCCACGCACATATGGACACCTTATCTTTGACAAAGGAGGCAAGAATATACAATGGATTAAAGACAATCTCTTTAACAAGTGGTGCTGGGAAATCTGGTCAACCACTTGTAAAAGAATGAAACTAGAACACTTTCTAACACCATACACAAAAATAAACTCAAAATGGATTAAAGATCTCAACGTAACACCAGAAACTATAAAACTCCTAGAGGAGAACATAGGCAAAACACTCTCCAACATACATCACAGCAGGATCCTCTATGACCGACCTCCCAGAATATTGGAAATAAAAGCAAAAATAAACAAATGGGACCTAATTAACCTTAAAAGCTTCTGCACATCAAAGGAAACTATTAGCAAGGTGAAAAGACAGCCTTCAGAATGGGAGAAAATAATAGCAAATGAAGCAACTGACAAACAACTAATCTCAAAAATATACAAGCAACTCCTACAGCTCAACTCCAGAAAAATAAATGACCCAATCAAAAAATGGGCCAAAGAACTAAATAGACATTTCTCCAAAGAAGACATACAGAGGGCTAACAAACACATGAAAAGATGCTCAACATCACTCATTATCAGAGAAATGCAAATCAAAACCAATTCATACCAGTCAGAATGGCTGCGATCCAAAAGTCTACAAATAATAAATGCTGGAGAGGGTGTGGAGAAAACGGAACCCTCTTACACTGTTGGTGGGAATGCAAACTAGTACAGCCACTATGGAGAACAGTGTGGAGATTCCTTAAAAAACTGGAAATAGAACTGCCTTATGATCCAGCAATCCCACTGCTGGGCATACACACTGAGGAAACCGGAAGGGAAACAGACACGTGTACCCCAATGTTCATTGCAGCACTGTTTATAATAGCCAGGACATGGAAGCAACCTAGATGTCCATCAGCAGATGAATGGATAAGAAAGCAGTGGTACATATACACAATGGAGTATTACTCAGCCATTAAAAAGAAAACATTTGAATCAGTCCTAATGAGGTGGATGAAAGTGGAGCCTATTATACAGAGTGAAGTAAGCCAGAAGGAAAAACACCAATACAGCATACTAACACATATATATGGAATTCAGAAAGATGGTAACAATAACCCTGTGTACGAGACAGCAAAAGAGACACTGATGTATAGAACAGTCTTATGGACTCTGTGGGAGAGGGAGAGGGTGGGAAGATTTGGGACAATGGCATTGAAACATGTAAAATATCATGTATGAAACGAGATGCCAGTCTAGGTTCGATGCACGATACTGGATGCTTGGGGCTAGAGCACTGGGACGACCCAGAGGGATGGTATGGGGAGGGAGGAGGGAGGAGGATTCAGGATGGGGAACACATGTATACCTGTGGTGGATTCATTTTGATATTTGGCAAAACTAATACAATTATGTAAAGTTTAAAAATAAAATAAAATTAAAAAAAAATAATAAAGTGAAAAAAAAAGCACTTATCTACACAACAGAAATAGAGTCACAGATATAGAAAATAAATAGGGGAAAGAGCCAGAGAGGGATAAATTAGGAGATTGGGATTGAGATATACACACTGCTAATGGGAATACTCTAATATGGGAAAGGAATCCAAAAAGGAGTAGATATATGAGATATATGTTTATGTATAACTGATTCACTTTGCTATACAGCAGAAACTAACAACACTGTAAATCAAATATACTCTAATAAAAATTAAATGAGTAATATCTTTTCTCATGTTTCATCATAGTAGACACTGTGTCCATCTTGTTGATCAGTTGTATTTGTTAAACAGTTTATGACACTAGGACATGCTATGTCTCTTTTGAATAATACAACAATGTACAAGAATGACTGATTAGAGGAAAGTATACATTTTTATTCTGCACACTAAGAACAAATAAGTAAAAATACACTTTAGTACAGTCTTACCTTCTTCTTCCAAGAATATGTAATTTTTATTGAAGCGCAACTATATAAACAATATATACCTGCTGAGAAGAATACATCCCTCTCAAAAATATTCCTTTTCATTAAAAAGAAATCCAGTGGGTGGAAACCCCAAGACTGATATATATTCTCTTGCTTATACATGTTTAGCAAAAAATATTGCTGCCTACTCTCTCCATGTTTATGATGCTTGGAAAGTTAAGTGTCGATACAATTAATAGCAGACAGAGAATAGAGGCTGTTTTTTCTTTCTTAAAGAACTGAAGCACAGAAAATATGAAAGTAAAGAAAGACTTGGATTTTGCAAATCAATATACTGAAAGAATGTAGGTCAGGTTGCTAGTCTTCTGAACGTGCTAAATGCCTCTCAAAATTACTTTTTAAAGGATCTGGGGCATGAGTTCTGTCCCTCTGTGGCTGCCCTGATAAAAGGTTATCAACTCTGAATCAAGATGGCTGACTGAACAAACGACTTTCTTCTCCTCCCTCCTCAAATCCCACTGAAATGACAGAAGAAATATAAAAATAAATCTATATCAGTTCGAGGAAGCCCACTGGGGGGTCCTAGACGAATGATCAGTTAGGAAATCTGGAAGATTTTTAGCAGAAGGAAATGGATAGGCCACAAAAGCCCCTAGAAAAGGGAATATGCACCATCCACTGACAAAAAGGCTCCAATAAGGAGTTTTTTCCAGTTTTATCCCCAGCAAAATTTGAGATTGGAAGTTAGAATAAGGGGCAAATTGGTAACTTACTACAGAGCAGGTAGCTATTCTTAAAGTGTCTGACTTCAGCACTTGTTCTTAGTTAAGACTTTGGGTGCAATCTTTTAAAGTTAGATTTTCTTGCACAGGAAAAGGGTTATTTGGGGACCTCAGCTCAGTTACTTAATAGGTAGTGCCATTAATGAGGTCAAGACTTTGAGTTATGAACCTAGTCATAACTAGGTTATTTTTCATTCATTAAATAATTTGGCATGTGCCAGATATTGTGCATAAATTCATGGTCCAAAATATTTTCCTAATCTCTAAGAATTGACCCAAATTATGTTTCAAGTTCCAACTGCACTCTTCGTGTATGATGTTCACCATGGGAGTGAGAATGGTGTGGCTCCGATTGGAATACATGAGACCCACATCATCTTAAAGAACAGAGTGTCATTATGCAGAAAGTCAGCTGGTACAAACAGAACCGGAGTCATGTATTTTTATGATCTTTGTTCAAAGAGTTAACAAGTCAGTTTTCAAAACATACATTTTAACTAGCTCAAGATTTCTGAGACAACATCAACAATGAAGAGAATGATATGGTAGGGTGGGACTAGGGGGTCTGCTGTCTAGTCGATCAATACATATATCAAGAATAAATTTATCTCAGACATATACACACATACGCACGCCTGCACCCACACACACATAACCAGGTGTCTCTTCATTAAATGCGTAAATCTGCATTGGATTAAGAGCATTTCCATCCTATGGCAAGTTCAGATCTCATATCATAAAAACAATAGGGTTGACTTTATTAAAACTAACAGCAAAAAATCAACAATAAAGTCGTCCTTATCAAAAGTTATAATTTGGGTAAATTTAACTCTTATTTCAGTCATAACAATCTCTTTGAACATTACATATTTGGAGTATGTCTTTAGATTCACTGCCAGAGCCCAGGGTGTTCTATTTAAACATTCTCAACAGTAACACATTTTTCCTTTTTAGAGTGAATTTGATTCCTGGATATAGCAAAACATCATTTGGTAAAAAGTCTGGTGAATAATATTGTTAGTTAAGCTGGGAATAATATTTTTGGTAAAAAGTGAGACAGGTTTTACATGTGGCTTAAAAAATGATTCTAGAGGAAATGTTATTGCTGGTAACCAACCTCTCCATCATGACTGCTGATACTCTAGACCTGTCTTTTTTTTAATTTTATTTTTAAATTATTTATTTTAATTGGAGGTTAATTACTGTACAATACTGTAGTGGTTTTTGCCATACTTTGACATGAATCAGCCATGGGTGTACATGTGTTCCCCATCCTGAACCCCCCTCCCACCTCCCTCCCCATCTCATCCTTCAGTTGCCATTCACAATCTATGGTAGAGAGTTGAGGAACTCTCAGATGGATCAGAGGACACAGTAATAAAGATGCCTTCATAATCAGAAGCTGGAAGGACTGTGTGACATTATTTTTCTATTACAGAATTATATGTATTCAGGACTTTTATGAATCCTGTCTTATAGCTATATGATATTAAAACAAAATCAAGGAACTTAAATCCCAGGGTCTCCCACTTCCAATCTCCCAATAGTGTTTGTGAAGAAGATTCAATCTTTCCAATGTTTTATCATAAATTCAGGACTTAATCACTCTTTTTCTTTCTCTCTCAATATCATTCTCTTTGAATGTGTCTCTCCCCCCCTTTCCCATCCAAACCATCTCTCTCTTTCACACACACATACGAACAGATAAAAACAAAAATACCTCATAGATATGCACACATTTCTACCAATTGTCTTTTTTTTTTTTTTCATTTTACTTGTTACTCACAAAGACATAAAGTTAGTTTTCTTTTATTCCTACTGGCCATTTCAGGGTTAATTTGCCTCTTTTAAATTTAATTTCCCATTTGAAGATGTTTAATGTGGACTTTTCTTTAAAACCACAATTTTTCCATTAGTCATTGTATTCCAAAAAGTCTGGGGAAGCAAGTCATCTCCCTTTACAAGATAAAGGAATAGAAATAGTGTGTTTCAGCTTGGTTTTGTTTATCCTAAATATTTTTGTCTATAAGAACCTGTAAATCAAGTTCAAAATCTTTTGTTTGTATGTTTCCAAAGATTTATCCAAGTGTGCATGTTCAAATTTTTGTGTTTGTTTGTTTTGCTTCATGATAAAATCTTTGGGCGGTAGGTGGCAGGGATCCTGGCAGATAATACAGGATTTTGATGCTTATTCTTGGTGTTCTTATAGCCTTTCTGAACTTCTCTAAATTCCTTCAGCCTTTTAAAAACTGAAACACTCCCTTTGAAAACACTGCCTATAGAAGAACGGTGCTATCTTTCTAAGAGACCCTGTTCAAGAAAGTTCCTCTCTTTTAGGATCTTTTGTATAAAAGTTCTATAAAGCAAGCAATGCAGCTTCCCACTAGCTGTAGCAGAAACCTACAAACATTGTAAAGCAAATATCCTCCAATTAAGAAAAGAAAAACAAAAAATTAAGCATACGCATTTAAATATAAATTATAGAATGAACACATCCAAGTTATTTACTATGGTAGACAACAGTTTTAGATTTGTACACTTGGTATATTATTTGAAACATTTAAATAAGCAGGTATTACTTCCCTAATAAAAAAGTAATTCTTCGTTGAAAAAAAGAGAAGACAAAGACCAAGGGGAAAAATAAGGGGTACAGGGTAGATGATGTTCACCTGGCTACAGATACCAAGCTTTCCAAGAGCTATTGCCAAGGGTTTGTCTTTGAGACAAGAGCATACTTGTGTAAATCTGGTTACACATTCCTAGTGGGGGTGGGAATTATGTTGGCAATTCCTTCTGTGCAACATTAGAAACATAGCCTATTACCTCCTGACTTCCCAATTCCTAGTTCTTTTATTCCTAACGAATGATTCATGTATTAATAATGGTAAAAATAATAGCTTGCAATTATAGTATGCTCTTTTTCTCTCCAGGGTGCTCAGTGGACATTAAGTACATAATCATTTTTTCATTCAGACTGTCCTGGGGTGTGGTGGGGAGGCTTACTACTGGGAATCCTAGCTTTATATTGTCCTTTTTCTGAAAACATACATTTTTGTGCAAATGCCAATTTTTGCATCTTTAGGAGAAAGCTAAGATGGTTCTTTTCAAGATACCAGAAAGCTGTGGCAATGCACGTTGTTTAAGACCATTAGCTCATTACATTTTTAGGTTAGCAGGAGTATGGGACTGATCTGTTAACTCCCAATGCTAGCTGGTCCTCTGCCTAACATGAAGAGTACCTTAAGCTTCAGTTCCAGGCCCTATTTCCTCCCTGTCTACACTCTGTGTTTTGATGATGTCATATAATATGAAAGCTTTACATGTAGTCTCTAGGCTGATTCTGTTTAGTTCAGTCACTCAGTCATGTCTGACTTTCTGTGACCCCTTGGACTGCAGCACACCTGGCTCCCCTGTTCATTGCCAACTCTCAGAGCTTACTCAGACTCATGTTCATTGAGTCAGTGATGCCATCCAACCATCTCATCCTCTGTCGTCCCCTTCTCCTCCTGCCTTCAATCTTTCCCAGCACCAGGGTCTTTTTCAATGAGTTAGTTCTTTGCATCAGGTGGTCAAAGTTTTGGAGTTTCAGCTTCATCCCCAAATTAACATTCTATAGTTCAATTTTTCTGTGGACTCAAATATCCAGCTTTCTGAATCACATCTCTTCTTGGCTATGTGTATGTAGGGCATCTCTCAACTTACCTGGTTAATTCCACACTCCCACCCCTGTATCTCCATACCAATCCTTCATTTGTTCCTCCCCCAGTCTTCCTCATCCTAGGAAAAGGTACTAACATCTGCTTAAACTTAGGCATCTCCTTACTCTTCCTTCTCCTCACTTGCCCTGAATTTTCTCCCTCACAAGTTCTATCAGGTCTACTTCTAGCCTTCCACTAGATTACAACGATCTCTTTTTCTTTTAATTGACTACTCCCTTCTACAGAATGGGATCCTAGTAACTATCTATCTATCTATCTATCTATCTACACATACACACACACTTCGATACCTTACTCATAGCCTAGTGGTTCTGGAATGGTCACCTGATCTAATTCGAGTCAGACTCTCTTTCCCTGAAGTCTGGAATTGGAACTGATGGAAACCTAGTTTCTGGATCTGGCTAGAATTGAAGGAGCATAAATTCTCAAACTTTGGAGCTGTTCCTCCCTAATAGCAACAGAGACTGTCAGTTTATATACCAAGAGAGTGAAAGTCAGATATGCAGACAGAAACAGAAGTGAGCCCTTGAAGAAAAACGAGGACTGCCTACTTTTCTGAAGACTATTCAGTTTTTTCTTAAAATACCCTAGATGCCTAGATGCCTTTCATTTCCTAGAGATACTCCAGAACCCAGTAATCCAATATTCTTCCAACAAATTTCTCTTCTCTAATTTGTTTTCTACAACCAACAAAGAAAAAATGTACACACATATGATTTATACACGCTTATAAAAATACAACATCAGAGAATTTATCCTATTTTTCTTATAAATAAGTGATATAATTCACTCTTCTTGCCTGAGTACTTTAAATCAATAAATACTTACTGGGACAAAACCTGATATGTACCAAGGAGAATTCAAAGATTGTATAACGTTTGGTACATGCCACAAAAAGTATTAGAAACTGAGATCTGAAAAGTTAAATCATATAAATTTAATAATGATGTAATACAGAAGATGCCACAAGCCACTGGTATACATGATTCATTGCAGAATAGTTCAGACAATAATACCATTGAGTTCAGAGGCCAAGGAGAGCCCAGGGCTGGGTGGACAGGTAAACTTCAGTAAAAAATGAGGAGGGGGTCACAGCTTGAAGAATGGTGAGAGTTTGCACAGCTGGACAGGAATGAGATGGGAGTGAGATTTCCTCCACTGAGAGTCCTCCCATGATCAAGATCTGTTAGATAGGGGAATTACAGAGCCCAGAAGCCCAATAATCTTGATCTAAGAAGGATGCAGGACAAGTAGAAGTGACAGCAAAGAATGCTCTGGTCTACAGGAAATAATTCAGCATTTTCTCCCAAGTGGAAAATGCCCTTTGGCTCCCTAAAAGAAAAGACCAGTTTCATATGAACCTCTTTTTCACCTGCCTGTCTTTAAATTTACAAGGGCTTCCCTGGTGGCTCAGTTGGTAAAGAATCTGACTGCAATGCAGGAGACCTGGGTTCGATCCCTAGGTCAGGAAGACCCCCTGGACAAGGGAATGGCAACCAACTCCAGTATTCTTGCCTGGAGAAACCCATGGACAGAGGAGCCTGGCGGGCTAAAGTCCATGGGGTCACAAAGAGTCAGACATGACTGAGCAACTAACTCTTATTTCTTTCTGGCCAAAGGAGCTCTTAATCCAATGCCAGTGACTTGTGGCAACTCCCAGGTAAATTCCAGTTCCTGGAAATGTTTCTGTTGTTTCCATGTAACTAACCATGAAAGAAACCACCTCCCCGCAGTACACCCCCTGCTAATGGAGGAGTGTGAACACACGGAACCATGCTGCACTCTCTGTATGCAGGACTGAACAGCTTGGAGAGCAGAAAGGAGCAAGCCAGGGACTTGGCAGCTCAGCCCTTTGAGGGTAAGCGGACTCGGAATGTGAACCATGTGGAGTACATCAGGGCCAAGATGGCTAAATCTGTGCTGGCCGGTGTCTGACCCTGGAAGAAGGAAACCTTCATAAGCTGAAGCCCAGCTCAGCTCCCAGACACATGTGTAAGCAATACCACCCCCAACCTGCTCCTCAACACACAGGGTCAGTGTTCTCCTAACAGAATACAGATGGGGGAGTCTCCATTTCTTCAGCCAGGACATACCAGCTTGGGCCTCTGCTTCCTCTTTTGAAAAAGCAACACATTTTCTAATGAATCTTTTAAGACACCAATTGTAAACACAAACAAACCCCCAATCTTGATCTGTTGCTGGAAGTTAGCATGCTTAAAACAAAAGAAAAAAAAGTCAGGCCTTCAAGATGGGTGTTTTAATTTCTATTCCCTATGTGTAATGTAATGCTCATTTTTTTAAGGTTTTTTTCACCTACTTTCCAGAGGAAAAAGTTCTAATACTTAAGTGCATTTATTCAAACCAAACTCTAGTGTGAACAGATCTGCTTTGTCAGCATTTTTCTCCTTTTAGACACGTGGGTCATATTTTATAGGCACTTAAGACACACAATCACCAACTGTCCATGTCTTATCCAGACATCAACACCGCTTTTTCCATATGAATCTAGGTCAAGGCAATGTGAAATGTTAAAAACCTGGCATGCCTGGAAAAACGGCAAAGCAGCACAACTCAGACTCAGTTCCTGGCACAGCTCCCCAGCATCATGTCAGGAAAGTTAGAGGTGACCCCACAGAGTGAGTCCTTGTTGTGATAGGGCCGGCATTTAAAAAACACATGGATAGGTGGGAAGTCCGAATTCAAATCAAGTTCCACTCTTCCAAATGCCATGAGTCTTTTCCCTCTCTTCTTTATATCCATTTATACAGGAAAGGAAGAACAAAACGGAGAAAGAAAGAGATACAGGCAAAGCTTTTTAGCACATAAAAATCAATGGAGCTACAAATTCTACTCCATACAATGAAAAATTAATACATCTAATTAATTTTGAACCTCAATTAATTAATGTTTGTAAAGCACTTTGAAATTCTCAGATGAAAGATGGCATAAGTGTATTTGGGTATTGTTTTATGATGTCATTCTGGCACTTTGAGCTAAGGTGCCATATGGTAATATTATTAACACAAATAATATAGCCACTCTCAATAAAAGAATCTCAGATATAGTAAGGACATTTAAATTTTTACATGTCAGTTTATACATACAGTAGTTGTATAGAGGTTAGGAAGCTGGGAACACTCTACAGTGCTCCAGTGATAGCAAACTTATTATCATATCCAGGTACCTTTGAAATAACAGGAAAATAGTTAGCATATGAATCATTCTAGCTTAATTATCAGCTAATCCCAATACATATTTCTGTTCCAGGTATACAAAATCATTCACTCTTTTTCATAATGCCCCATCCTTTCCTACTTGTGTGCCTTTGCTCTGGTTTTTCCCTGCATCTGGACTGAACCTGTTCCCATCTCCCCTTATCTAATCTAACCTGTCCAGTCATCAATGTCCATCTGAAGTGTCACCCTGCCATGAAGCATCTCCCAAATCCCAAATGTTAGACTTCTTCAGTTTTTTGAAGTCCCTTAACTCTACATTCCCGCCATTGTATCCATCAGGATGGTCATGCTTATCCTGCAGTGACACTTCAAAATCTTTGTGACATAAAACAATGTTTATTTTCACTTATGGCAGGTCAACAAGGGAGATGAGGTAACTTGTCTAAGTAGAAGCTAATATGCCAGTAGTGCAAAGCTTGAACTGATTGGTGTTAGGTCATTCAAGAACATTCTGTGTTGACCAAATATGAAACAAAAATACAGTCTGCAAGTTTAATTTCTCTGGGCTTATAACAGGAAGGTTATTTTTGTCTGCTTTGTAGATTCTCCACTTTTCTTCATCTTTTCTTCCTCTTTATTTGCTTTTATATTTAGAGATAACAACAGAAAATGATTGCCCTTAAAAATTTCATATGGGGATTACTTTTTGTCTTAATAAAACTTTAATACATAGAAATATACCTTAGGAAATTGGCGCATAAAACTAGCTGTCTTAGTGGATTAAAAGATACAAGTGGCAAATGAATGTTTTGTATGTTTGATTTGGCTCTTTACTTGCATTTCAGTGGATTTAAAAAAAATAATTATCAGTGTAACCTTTGATCATTGAACACTATTATGTGAAAACAGAAATGCATCCAGAAGGAAATTCATCACGTGTGATCCTAATACGGAGTGATACCATCTCCATCTCATTGGTTTCATGACCCTTTCTCTGTATGCTCACATCCTGGTCCTTTTTTTTTTTAAAGAACAACAGTCTTACAGTTTAGGGACCCTAAACTCATTTTAATTACTTCTTCAAAGGTCCTATCTCAATTGGTACATTCTGAAGTACTAGGATTTAGGACTTCCATCTAAAGGAAATCAGTCCCAAATACTCACTGGAAGGACTGATGGTGAAGCTGAAACTCCAATACTTTGGCCACCTGATGCGAAGAACTGACTCATTTGAAAAGACCCTGATGCTGGGAAAGATTGAAGGCTGGAAGAGAAGGGGATGACAGAGGAGATGGGTGGATGGTATCACCGACTCAAAGGACATGAGTTTAAGTAAACTCTGGGAGTTGGTGATGACAGGGAAGCCTGGCGTACTGCAGTCCATGGGATCGCAAAGAGTCAGACACAACTGAGTGACTGAACTGAACTGAAATAGATTTGGTGCAAACACAATTCAGTAGATAACAACTATATAGCCCACTTCCAAAAATAATTTCAGGAACTCCTTTTTATGGAATTCCTTCCTTCTGTCTTTTCTTTTCTTTTTCTCCTGTTTGTCCTCCCCCTCCTCCCTCCCTGACTTTGCCTCTCTCTATCTTTCTGTAGAATCTAAATAAAAACAATAACAATAGCAAGTACATGGAATGACATCTTCCACTTTACAGGTGTGAAGACATAGAAGCGCAGAGATCCACAGATTCTAAGTACCTTTCCACGTTTGCTTGAGGAGCCTCTAGTGCTGGTTGCTGTTTAAGAATAGAGAAAGTGAAAGAGGACAGTAAGCAGGCACAATGTGGGGCACATACTGGTCTTTGGAAACCTAACTGCAAGTACAGTTCTCATTTCCCAGACCATCCCAGCCTCAAGCACAATAACAGAATCAGTGATGTTTCTAGAACCCAAATCCACACATTTGAATCAAGGAGCACTGGAAGTTTCTCCTAAGTGCTCTTCCATAATGGCCATGCTCATGCTCATTTCTTAGAATCTTTGTCTTGTACTGCCTCGTGAGATTCATACTTTGAGTAACTGGGACACTGTGCATAGCTTTGCAAAGTGATGGGAACAAAGAGAACTGGACTTCTTTTGGAGGAGGCTTTGAGGTAGTACAAGATGAAGATTCTAAGAGATGATCATGAGAATGGCCATTATGGAAGAGCACTCAGGAGAAACCTTCAGTGCTAGTGGTAAAGAACCTGCTTGCCAATACAGGAGATGTAAGAGACTCAGGTTCGATCCCTGGGTTGAGAAGATCCCTGGGAGGGGGACATGGCAACCCACTCCAGTATTCTTGCCTGGAGAATCCCAAGGACAGAGAATCCTGACAGGCTACAGTCCATGGTGTCATAAAGAACTGGACATGACTGAATCAACTTAACATGCACACACTCATAAAATTATAATTATCAGAGAATTCCTCTTTTCTGCTCATATAGGCATCACAAGGAAGTGAGAGGAAATATACTCTCCCTAACTGAACTGTTAGACCACAAACAGAGGTGCTGGGGGTCTCGGATTCTTACAGATACGATTTGTATTTGACTGGCTGTTAATCACCGTCACCACTCTATGTAGCAAAGTTCCTAGGAGTTTGGGCTTGAAAACAAAAGATTTATATGAAACAGTACAATACCAGAATCTAAAATTTTTTTCTCCATCCAGCTACTCTCCTTTTTGCAAGTTTCAGGTAATCTGATGTCCTTCTCTCATGTAGATTCTTTCTTTATCAGTTATGCTATGAGAGAAACTGGGGGGTGGGTTGGGGGTGGTGGGTATCATTCCCTAAAGTCCCATCATCTTGGTTCCAAGAGGAGTTGTTGAATTTTGTTATTGTTCTCTCTGAAAATTATTAGGGGCTATCCAAACATGGTTTCATCCCTGAAAACATGTCTAAAAAAACTGAATTTGCAGTAGAATCACATGTAGGACATCATTGGAATCTTTCTATGCAAAACCATTTATGGCCACATTTGCATCTAGTACAAGGATAAGTACATGTAACCTAAAACATAGCTGCTGCTGCTGCTAAGTCGCTTCATTCATGTCCGACTCTGTGCGACCCCATAGACGGCAGCCCACCAGGCTCCCCCGTCCCTGGGATTCTCCAGGCAAGAACACTGGAGTGGATTGCCATTTCCTTTTCCAATGCATGAATGTGAAAAGTGAAAGTGAAGTCATTCAGTCATGTCCAACCCTTCGCGACCCCATGGACTGCAGCCTACCAGGCTCCTCCATCCATGGGATTTTCCAGGCAAGAGTACTGGAGTGGGTCGCCAGTGCCTTCTCTGAAAATATAGCTACCCTACATCATATCCAAGGAAGGTGGCAAAACACCCCAAAACACTGTTGAAATTTAGCTTCAGATATGTTGAGAGTTCAAGTTATTTATCCAGGTATTAATGTATAAGACTTGTGAAATGTATATTACTCAATTAGAGTTCTTGGCTAACCATCATGAATATGAGCTCAAAATGCCATCATAGCATGGATTTCCTACTTATATTTTAATTGCACTCAGAACTTCATTCAACTACTTGTTATCTCTGTGTTCAGACTGAAGCCCTCACCATCCCATAAATGTGCCCTCTGGTGTGCTTCTGTCATAGTCTCTTCTTGCTGTGTCTGGTCCAGTTTCTAGAGTAAACCTGGCTGCTGTTTCAGTGGCTTGTTCATAGTACATGTTTAATTATATGTATGGAATAAATAACATGAGTGCAAGAGAAATACCAGGTTCAAAATAACATGACACCTCTCTATCTTGGAATACAACCAGTTATAAAGATATGACACTGGCCAGCTAACAGTGTAAGATGGTATTTTCAATCTACCCAACTCCCACTAAAGTTAAAAAGATATCCTAGTTCCTAATTTTATCTTCAGTTAAAGATGATGAATGAAATGGACTGGACTCCCCCAAAAGTCACATCCTTCACCTAGTTCTAAGGTACATCTGAGCCACTGTGGGTGGGGCTGAAGTCTGGAGGAGTAAGGCCAGGTGATGGGGGACAATGCAGAGGCGGGTCTCCATCACCTTTCTCTTTCCACCTTGAACCCTGGAGAGAGGGTTGTCAGCCTAGATGTTATGAACCCTTTGATTCATAGCTTTCTCATCTGACTGCACAATACTTTGGTGCTTTAATAAGACTCAGTTGAAAAGAGACTTCCTTCTTTTCACAAATTGAAAGAGAAAATCTGTTTGGACACTTTTAAGGGAAAGGGGGAAACTTCTAAGTTTTCTTGCATTTTTTTTTTTTTTTCTCTTTTAAAGTTGTTTCTATCTCTTACTACCTCTCTACCTTGCATGTTTGTGTCAATTTACTGAATCTTTGGGGAATAAATAAGGAAAATAATGAGAAAATATTTATATTTTAGATTCTTAGGCTTGAAGGTCCAAGTGGAACACCACTCAACAGACATTTTTCAGCATGTATTTTTTTTTTAATTAGGAATAAGTTAACACTATCTTTATGCTATTAGGGAAATCTCACCAAATGTTTACATATTTCTAAACTATGTTTTGTTATGTTTAGATTATAGCTCAACTTAAAAAAGACAAAACTTTTTTTTTATAGATCTTAACTTTTCAGTCCCATGATTTCTGACAATTTTCTAAACCAATAAAAACTATCATCAAAACCAAGATATAGAACATTTTTATCACTGGAAAAAGGGCCCTTTCTATTCCTTCCTACTCAGTTTTCCCCATCCCTAAGTGGGATTTTCTTATCTCTATTAGTTTAGATTAGCTTTACCTGTTCCTTTTCTCATTAAAATGTAATGTATCATGTACTCTTCCATATTTGGCTTCTTTTGCTCAATAAACTGTTTTAGTGACCCATCCATTATGCTATATCAATAGCATATTCATTTTCTTTGCTAAGTAGTACTCCATTGTGGGAATGCAGCTCAGTTTATCTAACTCTCCTGTTAGGGTGGTTTGCTCAGATTTTGGCATTTATGAATGAGGCTGATTTGTATATTCTTAAGCCTTTCTTTGATGAACACATCTATATTTCTTTGAATAAATATCTGGGAGTAAAATTGGTGAGTCATAAGGAATGTGATATTTAAATTAAAAAAAAAACTGCCAAACAATTTTGAAAGTGGGAAAGTATATACCTTTGGTACACACTCCATTAGCTGTGTATGAGCATTCCAGTTTCTCCATATCTTCACCAACTTTTGGTATAGCCAGTATTTCTTATTTAAAAAAACTACTTTCAAAGATATAATATACTACTATAGTTTTGATTTCTATTTCTCTGATGACTAATGATAGTGAGCAACAATTCCATATGTTAATCACTTGTGTATTTTCTTCTGTAAAGTGTTCAAGTAGTTTACCCAATTTTTAAAATTAGGTGACTTGTATTTTTATTATTTAATTATAGGAGTTTTATATATTCTGAATAAGGTCCTCCTTGAGATATATGTATTGGGAAAATTGTTCCAAGTTTGTGGCTTGCATTTCATTTTCTTAATGGTCTGTATATTGATTTACAGAAAGGTTTTAATTTTAATAATGTTCAATCTATAATTTTTATGGTTATTGTTTGTTGTGTCATGTTTAAATATTATTTGGCTAACCCAACATCATGAACATACTCTCCTATTGGCTTTTAGAGGCTTTATAATCTTAACTTTTACATTTAGGACTATATATCTCAATTTAATTTGGGGGGAATAAATAGGGAAAATAATGAGAAAATATTTATATTTTATATTCTTAGGCTTGAAGGTCCAAGTGGAACACCACTCAACAGACATTTTTCAGCATGTATTTTTTTTTTTTAATTAGGAATAAGTTAACATTATCTTTATGCTATTAGGGAAATCTAATTAGATGTGTCTAGGTTTTATTTATATCCTTATGCATTGATATATATGCTGTTGTTCTACCACATTTCTTGTGATGGCTTCTTTCCTATATTTAAGATTTTATTTTGAGATAAATACAGTTTTAAATAGCTATAGATTCACTTACAAAATGATAGAGAGGGATCCACGTACCCTCTACCATATTTTCCCTAATGGTAATATCTTGCAAAGCTGTACTATAATATCACAAGCAGGATACTGACACTGGTACAGTCAAGATTCAGAACACTTCCATCATCACAGGATTCTGCATTTTGCCTTCCTAGGGACACACTCACTTCCACCCAGCACGCTTATCCCCTGGAAACCATTCATCTGTTCTCCATTTCTACAACTATGTCACTCCAGTAATGATATCTACATGAAATCATGCAGTTTATAATCTTGGGATTGTCTTTTCCCTCAGCGTAATTCTCTGCATATTCATCCAAGTTCAACCGTCATTTCCTTGAGAGCTTCTGCTCTGTATATCCCCATCTCCAATGTCCACTCCAAGATCTTTTGTTAAATGTCATAAAGCTACTTCTCAATAATGTCCTCAGAAAATTCATTGAATAAAACATAATTCTCAACAACAAAAAAGCTACTTCTCAATAATGATTTGTATCAGCCTTTTCTGTTCCCTCTTCCTGAAATTATCTTTTCCAGATTTTCATCTAGCTAACGTCTTCTCTGCTCAAAGGCTTTCTTCACCTTCCTCTATAAAATAGCTTTCCTATCCCCACACGTGCCACTCTGGATCCCATTAACTAATCTGCTTTCTTTGTAGCACTCATTTATATCTGAAATTATTTATTTTCTGTTTCCTCTTAGAGAGTAATATTGATCAGACAGCATCCTTATCTTCTTTGGGCCTCAGAACTTAAAATAGCCTTCATTTTTCTTAGGATCTCAATCAGTCCAATTCTGCAGACCACTTAGTAAATAAACCAATAGCAAAATTTATGCTATGAGTTTTTTCATGTTCCTCCAAATAAATGATTGAGGAACATGAGTTCAAAGGGTTTTCTGACCCAAAGTGAAGTCGCTCAGTCGTGTCCTACTCTTTGTGACCCCGTGGACTGTAGCCCACCAGGCTCCTCCGTCCATGGGATTCTCCAGCCAAGAATACTAGAGTGGGTTGCCATTTCCTTCTGCAGGGGATCTTTCCGACCCAGGGATCGAACCCAGATCTCCCGCATTGCAGGCAGATGCTTTAATCTCTGAGCCACCAGGGCAGATCTTTCTAACCCAAAGTCTGATGATAAATATTCTGAGTCAAACAACATTAGAATCCAGATCTATAGTATTCATCTAAAACATGCCTGAGGGAGCCAGAAAACTGGATTCAAACTATCACAATTTGGTAATATATTGATTCATAGAGAAATGTATATATTACTAAGTACAGAAATTCAAGAAATGTGGGATAACTCTAAGAACCACATTAATAAATATGATAAATGTGATCATTTTTGATAATAATAATTTATACAACAGAGTATTGGGTCTATACTATCTAAGTGAGCAAATTGGCAAAGTGTCCAACCAGGATGGAAGTCATTTTGAGATCCTGATCTTAGTTATTTTCCATGAAGTTAACTTTTTTATTCTTCTCAAGTATGAAAACAGAAAATTTGATTTCAAAAAATATAATTATGAAGTGACACTATAATTGAGGATAATAATTTTCCAATCTAAGCAATGTGTTGGGAGCTTGGAGACTGAGAGTCCTAGGCAACTTCAAGGCTTTCAGCTTGTTTCCTCAGTTTATCAGACTGCAATAAGGAACAGTTTATCAGCTTAATCAAGAAGAAGAATGGGTGTGGCAGTGGCAACATGTAGTATCAATGGTAGATTTCAAGCTGAGCGCCTGGCAAGCCTTGGCATTAGAGTGTTAGGTCATCTTTAACTTCCGGATAAAGATTCTTGATTCTGAAAAGAAATTTGGTCTTAAGAGTACCTGCCGATCCCTAGGAAGTTTTTTTTTTTTTTTTTTTTTTAAACTGTTAATACATCAGACATGACAGGACCAAATGATTCTTTACTCAACTACTTCATTATAATGATGGCCAGTTAGTTTCGTCAGATGTAGACTCTCTGAACTCCAAGTTTCCCATTTGAGAAATGCAGCTCTTGTGCATAGCCTCTTTTCCACATTTAAT